>NC_138892.1:2500-602500 GCF_965194825.1 Balaenoptera physalus
CCGTACCCTAACCCTAACCCTAACCCGTACCCTAACCCGTACCCTAACCCGTACCCTAACCCTAAACCCTAAACCCTAACCCTAACCCTAACCTCTGCCCAAAACCCTCCCAGGTGTTGGAAATGCAATGAAAATACTCCATAAGATGCGCACCTGGTGGGCACATTCTTAACAAAAGGCTTTTTACATTTTCACCAGTAGTTTCTCCTTAAGGTCATCACTTGCCAATTAATGACCATGCTGTTTAGGAAGCTCATTAAAAACCCAGGAGTCACGGTTCCCGGCAGGCTCTCCCGTTCTCCCTCGGGCACTCTTCCACCCTCTCTAGGTTTCAGTTTCCAGGAACTCGAGCCTATTGAGAGAGTGAGGAAATAGCTAATCTGGTTTTTGGATGATAGACCAAAAACCAGATTTAAAGAAAAATATGTCATTGCTGGTTTTCATTCAAACAAACAGGTATAATGAAGGAAGGAATTCCCCTGGCCCTCCAGGAGTTGCCTGGGGACCTAGTCTGTGTAATACTTATACATCAAGAGACGGCTCTGAGCTGGAATTCTACAAAAGAATAGTAGAGCAACCCACTACAGCTTTATACCCCCTCAGCCGCAGGAGGAGAATGGCTGCAGGCTACTGAAAGCCAGCAGCATTGACAAATTAACTCCCCCCAGCCTTTGCCAAACTACAGCAGTACCTCTGAGTTCTCTGTTTCCTTCTTTATTCTCTTTTCTCAATAAATCCACATTTCTTAAAATAGTGTCACAGTGGAAACAAAACAGACCTTCAATTTTCAGACCTCAATTTATAAAGCAAAGGTTCTGGGGGTTTTGTTTTTAAATTAAAGGACCACATAATTTGAAAATTGTACAGGTTCTAATTCTTCAGTTCCAAGACACCAAACACACTGCATGGGGTCCCCATGGAAAGGCCCATCTCAGCAGAAGCTCCACCGATTCCACGATGAAAGGGCAGCAAAGTGCCTTTCTCCCTTCTCTGCTGCCTGGATGGCCCCAATGTTTTTCAATCCATGCCCCCTGACAAGTTTCTGAGATGCAATTCTGAGACCCTTCCCTTTCCCATCCCAGCAGGTGGTCAAGGACCTGCCGGAGACGTGCAGGAAGCAGAGTTGGGCCAGCTGGCCAGAACGGGGTTTGGGGGTTCACAGCAGGAGAAATCACCATGCAGGATAAATCCCTTGGCCTTGCCAGAAGCCAAGGGCAAGTCTCTCAGGGCTACAGGCCCTCTCAAGTTCTCCTTGCAGAGACCTCGCGTGGGGCACTTGGCTACTTGCGAAAACCGCGCGGGAGCGAGCTTTACACCAGCAGTTGTTTTGTAAAATTGGACAGGGTAGGCTCGGGCCTGTCCTCAAAGCCTCTACTCAAAGGCGAGCCCTTCCTGCGGCCGCCAGGTTATGGGGCTCCGCGACTGTGCCGAACAGCTCTGGTGTGAGTCGTGCTTCCCTCCTCCACCCACCCCCACGAGCCCCCGTCCCCTTACCTGCGGCCCGCGGCCCTCCACTCCGCGCTCGGATGCCGCTGGGGTGCCAGGGACCCACGGGAGCGGTCGTTCCTGACCGCCGCGCGCTAGCTCCCCGGACCCGCGCCGGCTCGCCGGGGACCGACGGCGAGGAGCCCCGAAGACGCCCTGCGCCAGGTGCGCTCTGGCCGGGACGCCCACTTCCGGGAGAGGCGCGCGGACCGCCGGCGCGCTCAGGTGAGCCACAGCCAATGCCGAGCAAGACCCGCCCCGCCGGCGCCGCATCCGCGCGGCACAGCACCGTCTCGGCACTCCGGCCACGGGCGCCTGGGGCCGGGCGTCCCTCTCCTGCGAGAGCGAGGCAGGAAGCAGCGCCCCTGCGAGGCCGCTAGCGATGCTCCGGCGCGCGGGCCCCTGCGGCGCGGAGACCGCTCCAGGCTGGACTCAGCGAGGCCAAGGCCGCCAGGACGAGCGCTTGCCGGGACCCGGCTCGGGCGGCGGAGCTGTAGGCCCCCGCAAACAACCCAGTTTTTTAAATGGAAAAAGGACTTGAAAAGACCCTTCTCCAGATAAGACATACAAATGGTCAACAAACACCTGAAGAGATGTTAAACATCGTTAGTCACGATGGAGATGCACATTAATACCACAACGCCATACCCCTCCACAAACACTAGAAGGCCTATAATGAAGAGAATTAAAAATAACAAATTTTGGCCAAAATGTAGAGAAATTGATACAGAGTTTCCCATGGGGAAAATAAATCGGTCCAGGAGATGAATGGTGAGAATATTTGTACAACAATGTGAATGTAGTCAATGCCACAGAACTGTATACTCAAAATGGTTTAAATGTTAAATGTTAGTTTTAATCACAATGAAAAGAATGAATGAAGCACTGATGATACGTGTTAGAACACGGATGAACACTGAAAACATTCTAAGTCAAAGAGCTCATGCAGAAAAGGTCACCCAGATCATACTTAGCTCGTGTGTTTTAAATCCATAAAGGTTTTCAAAATGAGGGAAAGTCTCAGTAATGGTTTCAGAAAAAGAAAACTGGATCAGAATGGGAAGAGACATTTCCATAGAGTTGGGGAGATGGTGAATGTTGAAGTGGGCCCGTGGATAGGATTATAAGGTGGAACCATAAAATTTCATCTTTGGGTCTTTATGTGCTGGTTCCCTGGGAGAGGACCCCAGTATTGCATAAAACACACTGGAGTAGTTTATGTGAGGTGGTGTGTTTTGTACTGCTGCTTATAGTTTTTTTATACACTTGAAATTACTGGGAAGTACATTACTTTTCAAAAGAACCATGTCAAAACCATGCCCAAAAAAAGCAGAGAAGACATCAAACTTCATAATAGAGGCCAAGCCTTAACCAGATCCAGTTCACCTAAAGTGGTGACGCTCATCATTCTTGTAGGGTCCACGTGTTATTAACAGGCACCATGGGAAGATTATATTAGGAGCCACTCTGTCTTGGGTGCTGCGGATGACCTGGCTGTAGTAGAAACAGTGGGATATCTGAATTCTAGTTTTCCACATCAAACCACCAAAAACCTGTTAGAACTAATAAACGAATTCAGTAAAGCTGCAGGGTAAAAAATCAGTACACAAAAATCACTTCTCTTTCTTTTTTTTTTTAATGAAATTTTTTTTAAATATTTATTTATTTATTTATCTTTGGCTGCATTGGGTCTTCGTTGCTGTGCATGGCCTTTCTCTAGCTGCGGCAAGCAGGGCTACTCTTCGTTGCGGTGCACGGGCTTCTCATTGCGGTGGCTTCTCTTGTTGCAGAGCACAGGCTGTAAGAGAGCAGGCTTCAGTAGTTATGGCACACGACCTCAGCAGTTGTCGCTCGCGGGCTCCAGAGCACAGGCTCAGTAGTTGTGGCGCACGGCCTTAGTGGTTCTGTTGCATGTGGGATCTTCCCGGACCAGGGCTCGAACCCGTGTTCCCTGTATTGGCAGGCAGATTCTTAACCACTGAGCCACAAATGAAGCCCTAAAAATCACTTGTCTCTCTATACACTAATAATGTGCCATCAGAAAGAGAAATTAAGAAAACAATCCCATTTACAATTGCATCTAAAAAATACCTGGGAATAAATTTAACCAGGGATATGAAAGCACACTAAAAACTGTAAAACACTGATGAAAGACACTGAACAGACACAAATGAATGGAAAGCTATCCCGTGCTCATGGATGCAAAGAACACTGTTAAAATGTCCATTCTACCAAAAGCAATGTTCAAATGCAAAGCAGGCCTGGTCAGAACTCCAATGGCATTCTTCACAGAAATATAGCAATCGTTCCTATCATTTGTGTGGAAACACAAAGGCCCCTGAATAGCCAAAGGGAGTCTGAGAAAGGAGAACAGGTTGGAGGCATCTCCCTCCCTGACTTCACACTACATTACGAAGCTACACTCACCAAAAAGTGTGCAATTGGCACAAAAACAGGCACGCAGACCAGAGGAACAGGACAGAGACCCAAGAAATAAACCTACGGTTATGCGGTAAGTTAATTCACAAGAAAAGAGCCAAGAACATACACTGGGGAAGCAACAGTCCCCTCAATAAATGGTGCTGGCAAAACTGGACACCACACACCAAAGAACACTGCACTCTGTCTACACCACACAAAAACTGGCTAAAAACCCAGTGTTCCACATGAAGCCCTTCCTCTCCTGGGTCCTCTGAGGACAGACACCCTCAGCACTCAACTAGACGCAAGAACCTTCTCCCCCACTTTTCCTCACCTTTTCCTTTAGCAGCGTCACCTCCCAGCAGGTCCAGAGGAGACCTGGCTCCTGTCAGCGTGAACCGGACCCCACAGTGTCCCAAAGCCCCAGTGGGTCCTGAGGACACCCGGCTTCTGCTACATCCGTTCTGCTGTGGAAATTCAAATTGAAATAGAGCCAAATGACCCATGAATTCTCCAAAATAGTTAAGGAGCAATTAACTAGAAACCGTAAGAAATGAAATGATTATAGACACAGACTTTACTTATTTTTTTTTTAATATTTATTTATTTAGCTTCGCTGGGTCTTAGCTGTGTCACATTGGACCTTTTTCTTTTTTAAGTTGCAGCATGCGAACTCTTAGTTGAGGCACGTGGGATCTAGTTCCCTGACCAGGGATGGAACCCAGGCCCCCTGCACTGGGAGCACAGAGCCTTAGCCACAGGACCACCAGGGAAGTCCCTAGACATGAACTTGAAAACTTATGCCAAATTCACACAAATTTATTCACAGACATTTCAAATGCAAGGCTATGAAAATTACAGAGAAACATAGAAGAAAATCTACATGACCTTGGGTTTCGTCTATAGATCACGAGCTTTGAGTTTTAACATACAAGGCCAATCACAAAAGAAAAAAAATATGGTGGACTTTATAAAATTAAAGATTTCTACCTCGATATGAAAACCAGCAACAAAAAGAGCGTAAATAACCAGACATTGGACATTTTTATGGGAGGGACAGAGTGGGACTAAACCCTGTTAAAAGATCAAGAGGTCATACATTTCTCATCCTTGGGGCAAGGGAAACATTGCACATGTGCAGAAAGGTTCCTTGGGGGTCAAAAAGGAAGGGGCACCACCCCAAAATAGGTGATGCTAAGGTCATCCCATAGGCCTCTGGGCGGTAATCCGTCTTGGAAAAAAGTTGCGCACGCATGTTGGGGAGGGTCCTAGGGCAGGGCAGGTGTGGAAAAAGAAACCAGATAATTGGCCAGAGGTGAACAGAGACCCGGAAGAACTGCCCTATATAAGTGACTTAACCGCCTCTCTACTGCACTCCTCCTCATTAGGCAGGGTGTCCACACCCTTTCTCTCCGGGTGTGCATCTCTGCCTTGCTTCTGTCTGAACTAAACAAACTGTTTCTCTGTGTGCTCTCCCACTTGTTGCTGTGCTATGTCTCTAATAATAAACTTTGTACCTGTTTTTACAGTTTTTACCTCTATGAGAAATGCATTTTTCGCTGGGGGCAAGAGCTAGCAGGGGTGGTGGCTAGGATTCCTGGTTTTCATCCAGGCTACCCAGGTTCAATTCCTGGGCAGGGAATGAAGATCTCGCTTCATGCCACCACTCACTGCTGCCTCTCCAAGATAAAAAAGACAAGCCACAAACTGGGAGAAAAATACTTGTAAACCACATATCCAGTAAAGGACTTGGACTCTAAATGGGCAAAGACCTCTAAAACAACCCCATTTTAAAAACGGGTAAGGATTTGAACACACACCTGGCCAAAAAAGATATACAGATAATAAAAATCATACAAAAATTATACATATACTATTAGGGATTTCCAAAATAAAATCGTGAGCCATCACAGCACACCTACTAGGATGGCTAAACTCCAACAAAACCATGGCAACACCGACTGCTGGACGGTGAGAAGCAACCTCTCCTCATAGCTGGGGTGCATGTACAGCCACGTGGCAAGACAGTTCCGCAGCTTTTTCCACAACTAATCAAGTCTCCCCTCGGGGTCCAACAATTATGCGTCCAGTATATAGGCAACTGCTTTGAAAATCTATGTCCAAAAGCAGACAAGGGTGCAATTATGCACAGCAGCACTATTCGTAATGGCTAAAAACCTGAAGAAATCAGGATATCCTTCACTAGATGACTGCATAAGCAAAGTGGAGGACATCCATGTCAAGGCGAGCAGAATACACCACGCCAATATATGTCTCTCTGGCATAAGGATTATTTCAGTCTCATTCAAAAAAAGAAAGATAGAAAAAACTGACCAGAGACTGACCTTTTATGAAGGACATTTATAAGGAAATCTCCATTTCTAATGCCGTGTCCCTCTTTGCACCAGAAATACAAGGATGATTAAATCTCAAGTCACTCTTATCAATGGAGAATTCCCGACTTAAATCTACATACAATACCCTTGTTTACTGTGCTTTGCATGATAACCTGCCACTATTGGCTTCCCCCCTTCCCCAAGGTCTTTTGTTTTTATCTGAAGATGGCATTTGGTATTTAAGGTGATGGCTTTGGCCATTTCAGGGAGTGACTCAGTTTTTCTGGGTATCTCTCCTGTATACAGGAGGTATACATGCTCTTAAACTTCTGTTTTTCTCCTGTTAATCTGCCTTTTATTACGGGGCAGGGGTGGGACTCAACCAAGAACCTAGAAGGACAGAGTGAAAATTGTTTTTCCTTCCATACACATGCAATGGAATACTACTGAGCAGCAGAAAGGAATGAACCATCAACCCATGGAAAGACATGGATAAATCCTCAGTATATACTGCTAAGTGAAAGAATCCAGCCTGAGGAGGCTGCACACAGTATGACCCCATTGGTGACATTCTGGGAAAGGCAAAGCTACACAGATGATAAGCAGATCATGGGGTGGGGGATTTGAAGTGTTCCATGTCATACTTTAGCATGGATACCTGTCACTATTCATTTGTCTAAACCCATAGATGTGTCTAGCCCAAGGGGTCAATCAAACTCTATTCAAATTTAGTTATTTACGGTGTAGGAGTATTACAGGATGGAATACTCAATGTGACAGAATCTAACTGTATTAGAAATGCATGGAAAAAACTCACTGTAGGGGATGGGATAAAAGGTGCTGACCTAAGTTAACTTTGGAAATGAACGCAATCTCTAGACTAAATGCAAAATGTACACAAACGGGGCTTCCCTGGTGGCACAGTGGTTGAGAATCTGCCTGCCAATGCAGGGGACACGGGTTCGAGCCCTGGTCTGAGAGGATCCCACATGCCGCGGAGCAACTAGGCCCGTGAGCCACAACTACTGAGCCTGGGCGACTGGAGCCTGTGCTCCACAACAAGAGAGGCCGCAATAGTGAGAGGCCCACGCACTGCGATGAAGAGTGGCCCCCGCTTGCCACAACTAGAGAAAGCCCTCGCACGGAAACGAAGACCCAACACAGCCAAAAATAAATAAATAAATAAATTTTTTTAATTAAAAGAAAAAAAAAATAATGAAGTACAATATCAATATTTGAAAAAAAATGTACACAAACAGTGGACTTTATTTTATGGAGTTCTTTCCAGGGTGTAGCAGCTAACAATTCTGAAACCTCTGCACATGTAATCTGGAAAGGAGCAATGCATAAGTAAATGGCAGGTAGTGGGCACCAAGCTCCTCACTGTGGGAGTGGGAAGTTACAAATAAGCAAGGGGAGAGACTCTGCCCTTATAATACTTGGCTGAGCTTCCTGGGAGGATGGTGTGGGGAGTTCACTGGCCATAGGAAATGCACAGATCTTTACACTGGGAAGGCTGTGAAGACATAGGAAACTCACACCCCATCTTTCCACCCATACCTGCTGCAAACACTCAGCCCTCTGTAATCAGCCAGTTGCAACTTTTTAGACATTCTTGGCCCCAGACAGATAAAGGAGCGTGAGGGTCTTCCATTACCTCTAAGCTGTCCCAGAATCCAGGCCCTGGGGGTGGAGCCAGGACGGGGGTGCCTGGGCTCCTGACCAGCAGGTGAGAGGAAGGAGAAAGACCAGTCCTGAGGACAGAGGTTCCCTCAAGTCTGTGAGCCCTGGAACCCTGATCGGATTCACCCCCAGTGGGGACATGGGTGGGGCCTGCAGTGGTTCTGTTTTCCACCCGGGCCCCTTTGATGAAACCACAGCAGCAATGGGCCCAGAAGTCTCTTGGTAGTGTTTCAAACTGACACAGCAGTTTTACGAAGGAGCAGGAGAATGAAGCTGAGCTCCTGACGGCCACTTCTGGCTCTGAGTTCCTTCTGTCAGGCCCACAGAGACATCCGTGGAGTCTGCTGTAACCCACCTTCCCCAGCCTGGTCTTTCCTCTCCCTCCCTGCGATGAGTCCCGTGACATTTCCAGCCTGGACCCCTCTCCCAGGCCAGACGCCTCTGTCCAGTCACTGCACCCCCATCTCACCTTGGGGGCTAACAGGGCCCTCAGGGGACCGGGATCCTGCAGCTTCCCACACCCAGGAGCAGCCCCACCTTCCCTGGTTGCTGAGCCCAGACACCAGGTGTAACCGAACAGGACCCTATGGGGCCTTCCCAGGACAGACCCACCCCCCCCATATCCTCTGCTGTAGCTCCTCTCTGAAGTACCTGGATAACAGCATCTGATGCACGCTTCCTGAGTTGTTTTACAGACTTCTACCAGATGGAAGACATTAACTACTGTACTTGATGATCAAGAGCCCCCAGACCTACTGGCACCTAAACATTGATACAGTTCACCACCCTGTTACCTCACCATCAACCAACCAGAGAATTGTGCACCAGCTGATCTCATACCCTGCAACCCCCTCCTCCAAATTCACACTAATTCCCCTCTACACCCACAGTCCTGGCCCAAGCCCGATCTACTGCCTGGTTCCTCCATCAGGCCCTGACAAAGCTCCCTGCCCCCACGGTGCGTCTCACATCCCACCCCAACATGGTCTTTCTGAAGAAAAACGAGACTGTGACTCTCTCCCATCTGTAATCCCCCAAATGTTTCCCCACTTTCGCTAGAGTATCTGCTGGGAGAAACATCTGCCAAGGCCCTGAGAGTCCCCGGCATCCCTACTAGGCTGGTGGCTCTTGGTTCCCTGATACTGAGCACCTCAGCAGGCCAGGAGACACGGCAGGAAACCCCAGAACTGCTCACCTCAGGATGGGACTGGCACTGCTGCTGCCTGATCAAAGAGAGCAGAGAAGGGTTCCCCAACTGGGACACAAACTCTGCACGAGTGGCCTCTCCCTTAGCTATCGCATGATCCCCATGGGACTTGAGGGAAGGAAGGACCCAGGCACGTTAGTTCCTAAGCAGGATGCTGTGGGCTCAGTTGTGCCCCCCAAAATTCACATGCTGAATCCCTAACCCCCAGGACCCCAGGATGTGGCTGTATTTGGAGATGGGGTTTTTAAAGAGGTGATCACGGTAAAATGAGGTCACTAGGGTGGATCCTAATCCAATAAGACTGATGTCCTACCAGAAGAGATTAGGACACAGAAGATCATGTGAGAAGATGGCTGTCTACACACCAAGGAGAGAAGCCTCAAGGAAAAACCAGCCTGCAGACACCTTGATCTCAGACGGCATGCAGGACTAGGAGGTAGGTCTGTTGTTCAAGCTCCCCGGTCTGTGGTGTTTGCTATGGCAGCCCCAAGCAGACTCACACACAGGGTAAAGAAGGTCTCACACTAGATAGCCCACTCTCCATTCCCCTGTATGTGAGTTACAGTAGCCTCAAGAACTGAGGAAGCTGTCCCCGAGGAAAGGCACAAGATATGAGATTTTAGGCATAACACGACTGCACTGATCTTTTTCTTTTTCCTTTTATAAGATTTTTTAAAATTTTATTTATTTATTTATTTTTGGCTGTGTTGGGTCTTCATTGCTGCACACGGGATTTCTCTAGTTGCGGCGAGGGGGGCTTCTCTTCACTGCAGTGCGCGGGCTTCTCATTGCGGTGGCTTCTCTTGTTGTGGAGCACGGGCTCTAGGCGTGGGGGCTCAGTAGTTGTGGCACACGGGCATAGCTGCTCTGCGGCATGTGGGATTTTCCCAGACCACGTCTCAAACCTGTGTCCCCTGCATCAGCAGGCAGAGTATCAACCACTACACCACCAGGGAAGCCCCACGACTGCACTGATCTTAAACGAGCCTGATCTACATTCACACGAGATGGTTTTGTCCTGTATATACACCCACATTAGCACCTTCAGTCTGAAGCGCAGACCTTTGGCTTCACCACCTCCACTGAGAGCATTACCTTAATCTGCTCGGAACCACCTCCTATAGGATTTCCAGAACCACAAAGCATCAGAGACTGCATGCTGATGTGTAATCATGTTTCACAGGACCAGAGGCTGTGCGCCAGCTTCCGGGTGACCCTGCCACAGCAGAGCCGCCCAGCTGTCCACCAGAACCCACGTCCCTTTTTCCTGTTCACAGCCAGCCTGCACCTCCCAGCTTTCCCACCCATTGCAGCCCGAAGGGCAAGTGGTGGAGGTGGTGAGGGCCTTGGCCAGCCTGTGTCCTAGGACGGAGGGCATGGTGCCATGTGGTCACCCCATCCCCTGCTGGTTGGAGCCCTCCACCTGAAAGCAGGGAAGTGAAACAAGGAGGACAGAGCCTGGGCCCCGACCCCCACCTGCCCTGAACTATCACATGAACGGAACACAGACATCTTGAGCATCAGACTATTTTGGGGGGACACTTTGTTCCAGTGACAAACCTTTGCTTTAAAAACCAAGGTGCTTTACAGATCCCTCCCCAACTGTAACAGAAAGTGAGGCTTAATTTCATCACAGAATAAAGTTATGGGGAATTTACTGGCCAAAGAAACTTAGGTTTGGGATACTCAATTAGTGAAGAATCTAAACAGACTTTGGGCTTGGGGTAGTAAATTAAAGAAGTACCAAGGGTTGTTCATATAGGCTTCTGCACCTTTCACATGAGAGACTTATTTCCTGCTTTCAAGGACATAGACAGAGTGTCCCTCTTGCATCAGCCATTTATTAAGGAACTGTAATTCAAAGTAATCGATATGCCACTGTGGAGCAGCCCTCCCTGAGACCCAGCAATACACAGAGGTGGGAATACATGCATATATTTCCTTGCATTGTCAGCTGAGCACTTTCAGCTCCTATATGTAACTTTTTCATAACATTCTCTAGTAAAAGGAACCAGAGCTCTTTGAAATAATGGCTGACACTAGGACTGACACAGTAAATATATGAGCCAGGACAATCTTGAATCTTTTTTTTTTTTTTAATTTATTTATTTATTTATTTATTTTTTGGCTGTGTTGGGTCTTCGTTTCTGTGCGAGGGCTTTCTCTAGTTGCGGCGAGCGGGGGCCACTCTTCATCGCGGTGCGCGGGCCTCTCACCATCGCAGCCTTTCCTGTTGCGGAGCGCAGGCTCCAGACGCGCAGGCTCAGTAATTGTGGCTCACGGGCCTAGTTGCTCCGCGGCATGTGGGATCTTCCTAGACCAGGGCTCGAACTTGTGTCCCCTGCATTGGCAGGCGGATTCTCAACCACTGCGCCACCAGGGAAGCTCCAATCTTGAATCTTATATCAGAAAATAAGGAATTATCAAGAAAAAAAAGTCCACAGGGTGGAATGATGTCAAAGGAAAACAGGAGCCAATGGAAAGAGCTCTCAATAGCCAAAGTAGGAATGAACTTAGCAACAAAATCTGGACTGCTGGATTATAACAAAAAGTTAAAAAAACAAAGAAAAACAAACAAACAAAAACTGTCCACAGGTGTCCATGCTGGTAAAAATAAGTAACTGCACAGGGTTTTGTTTATTTGTTTGTTTGTTTTGATCAATAAAGTTGAATAGAAATCTCCTATGTGGAAGTCCAAATAATTGATGTGGACACTCAGCCATCCATGGATTGTGGAGGTGGAGATAACTCCTGTCTCCATAAGTGCTGGTTCCCAAAGTAGCTTCCTCCTAAAGAAGACACACAGCACGGAAATGGGAAAAACTTAACTTCATTGTGGGGAAATCTGACAAACTACCTCAGCCAGGTGACCAAAGTTAATAGTAACAGTGATAAGTTGCCTTGAGAGCCTGTTCCCTTGATATAAAGTGATGAGAAAGCACTTTACCTCTGTGATCTGCTTACTTAAATCCATAACTCAAGCCTAATCCTGAGATAAACACCAAGTAAATTCCAAAGCGGGACAGTCAACAAAATATCTGACCAGTACTACTCACCAATGTCAAGGTCATAGAAACAAGGACAGTCTCAGAAACTGTGAAAGCCCAGAAGAGTCTAAACAGACATGATGACTAAATGTCACGTGATACACTGGATGGCATCCTGGAAGACAAAAAGTTAGAACAAAGGAAACCCAAATGAAGTATGGATGTCAGTTAATAAGTGACAATTCGGTTGAAAACTAGAATGAGAAACCTATTGTGTCACACTAGAAATCTAGAGAAAATGGGTAACTTCCTAGTAAAAACACACATTAACAAAACGGAACATAACAAAGGAAAATACAAACAGAACAGTTAAGCCACCAAAAGACCTCTTCCCCATTTTGCTTGTCCTTTCACTGTTCCGGGATTTCGCTCTCCTGGGACAGGGAAGGAACAGAGACACAGCAGTCTGGCAGTTCCCCTAAGTTCGGACCCTACTCAGTGTCTTCACCTCGCCCAGCCATGCCCCATCCAGTAGGGCACCCAAGGGAGTCTCAGGGATTATTCGTTCTGATGTATCAGCTATGACTTTTTTGATTTCAATGGACTGGACACACTTACTAAAGTAAAATAAAACATTATTTTTAAACAATAGAAATAAATTAATAACTGCAAGAGACAGGTTTAAGAGTGGATTTGGACCTGGCAGTTCTGGTGGCTCACTCTCTTGCAGTGTGATCTGGTCTCTCTCCAATCCTTTGTCCTGCTAAATGCCTTTGGGTGGCCCCATTCACAGGAACACTCTCTCTCACTGCATCCAGGGCTTCCAGAAACTCCAGGCGACACCCACTCAATGTCCATTTTAACAGAAAAGAAGAGGTTCAGTTAAGGTCAGGGGCTGTGGTCACCCATCCAGGGCTCTTGCTGTCCTCCCTTGATGGCAGGAAGCTCTTCCACTAGCTAAAATAGCAACTTCGCTGTTGGTGGTAAACTCAAGACTCTTGCTTTGGGCATCAGGGCCTCATATCAGAGGCTGGCCCTGATTGCCAGTGTACCTCAAAAGGCACACAGACTTCATCTGTGTCCCTGGGAGGTGGGAGCCCAGGAGTCACACCTGCCCTCTGACTACATTAATCACCCATCTCCACAGAACACATTTGCTCATTTCCCAGTCTCTGCTCTCTCCTTTACAGAGAACAGAAACCAAACGGTAGGTGGTAAGGAAACTGTTACTCAACGGAGCAGTGTCTCAAGGATGATTCTATACCGTGGAATCCACAGTTGGCTGGCTTTCCGGAGGCTGCAGGGACTGGGCCCGGGATGCACGTGGCTCCTGGAGACCACGTGGCCTCAGAGTGAGAACACCAGCTGGGAAGCCACTTGCTCCCATACCTTTGATTTTTAATGAGTATGAATGTCAAAGGTTTGCAACAACCCAAAGGCCAAAGGATTGCAGGGCCACGGTCTGCTGTATGCTGGTTGTGGCCAGGGCCACACTCAATGTCTACAGGGTTATTTCCTCTCAGAAGGCTGAGAGGCTATGAGGGAGGAGGCCCTTTTCTCAATCACATGGATGTAGGGAACTGAAACATCCCAAGGGGCCATCTACGCTGCCCAGGTAGCTGTTCAATTGCCCAGCAGCAAGGTCAGCTCAGTGATTGGCCACAGGGGCTTGACAGGGCCCAGGCAGGCCTGAGCTGGAGGACCACAGATGCCTGCCTGGATGGTCAGGGGTCAAGGGATATTCTGAGATTTTATTATCTACTACTGCCCACTCAAATGGGACGAAGGATGCAGCCAGTCCTGAAGGGCACCGCCAGCCCTCAAGAAGGCAGCATATGGGGGCTGGCAGCGCTACAGCCTTGCATGCATGCCAACATGTCCCACTGAGCGCACTGCGTGTCAGGGCTGGGCTGGAACCTGGGTCCAGCCCCACCCTCCCCATGTTGGCGGCGGGGGACCTTCCTGACTTCTGAGGCCCTCCACAACCACAGACTGAGGTTAAGTTGGAGATGAAACAGCCAGCAACCAGAGCAGACATTTCATTCATCTTCTTTAGAGTCCAGGATGCGGAGAGGAAGCAGAGGCGGAGCAGAAAACCAACAGTCCAGCTCGACCCCGTGTCACTTGTACCAGGTGAGTCCCGTCCATCGTGGAGGCTCAGATAGAAGAGAGAGGGGAAGGCGAAGCAGGCCCATTAGATCGTGAACACTAGGTGTGTAAAGTATGAGTACTTTCTGGTTTTCTTTTTATTTACAGGAATTTCTATTTTTCAATCATTAAGATACGCTATTAGTAAAATAAAAAGATTAAAATTGTGTATACCTTTTCACACGCCCCTCACTAAATGTGAATTCTGTAGAAGGTACACATCTTCTGAAATCTCTTCTTACAAGAGTCACGGATTTACTTACTAAAAGCTGGCTGGAATCAACACAGGTGACTTTGCAGTTTTAGGATTGCCTGGGTCCGTGGCTTGCTGGGCTGCAGTTCCTACTTTCCACCTCTGTAAGATGCAGGTGGAGAAGAAAGGGTGAGACCTGTCTCTCTATGAGCTGTTCAGCTAGGACTCTGAGGTACCTACCTTGTGCAGCACGTGGTAGCAGAAGCACGGGTCACAGCAGGAACAGAGTACTTGGTCTTGGCCCTTAGATGACCCAGAGTGGACATTACATACTCAGCCAACAACCAGAAAAGAGAGTCCCTTTATTAAAAAAAAAAAAAAAAAAAATTACATTCAGCCAGCACCTTGGGTTCACCCAGGCCTGCTCTGACCTTCTGTTCCCCCTCTAGCACAGGCCAACGAGATAGCTCTGGGCAAAGCTGTGTTCCTACTCACCTCCCACCCACCTCAGTCAGGTCTTGCTGAACCCAGAGAACCAGGAATGCTGACCATCCTTCCAGTTTGGGGCCCCAAGGCTGTAAGCTCATCGCAGTGGGCCAGCTCTCTGGGGTCCTTCCGGCACACTCCCGAGGGTAGTGACGGGGATGCAGCTGGAATCTGAGTTGCACAGTCTGCTCATTTCACCTTCACTCGTTACGAAAAAGGTCTTTACCCATGAAACATTCACCCCACTTTTGGTCCTTTAAAAAAACAAATTTTCTTAGGAACTTTTACACCAAAGTGTCTTCCGGAAAGCAAACGTTCAGCAATAAGATTTACTTCAGTACAATTTCATTTTATGTACATACAAGTGTACTTAAAGAGGGCCATGTATACAATGAGATGCCTCGTTTGCCATTTCTTTGAAGTCTGAGGCACCTGCGGGTGAGCATACCTGAGGTTTGTGATTGTTGCTTTCATGGAGTACTGTCTTCCGCCTTTATCTCCAGACCCAAGGATGGGGAACAAAGGTGAAACAGGTCTGCACACTGCAAAATGTCTTCAGAAATCTGCAAACCCAGCTTCTTACAGGAGTTAAAGGTTAAGGACCAGGACAATGAAAGGGTGTGTGGGGGAAGGAATAGCAAGTAACCAAAACAAGGTGTCTGCGACCAGCCCACCTTCTCTGTCACGAGTGTGCACCTGGGGCTGGTCTCTGTGTTTGGGGAGCCCTTGTGCTTCACAGAAGCAGTGCTGAGCCAGGGTGGAGGAGCTGGCCACAGACACCACCTGCCAAGTACCTGTGGGACCCACTCTCAGTCCTGAGCTAAGCTTAAACCATAATTACATTTATTTACTTATTTACTGGGACAGGCAACGTGCTCAGTACTTGGAGTGACTATATTCCCCCCCATTTTATTGTTTTAAACCACTTTATGAAGGTATCATTGACATACAGAAAGCTGTACATGATTAATACATGCAACTTTGTGAGTATGGAGACAGATTACACCCATGAAACCATCACCACAATTTACACCGTAAACATATGTGTCACTCCAAAGGTGTCCTCCCGACCGATTCATTCCTTTATTTATTATTATTCCTATTACCATCATTCTTTGTGTGTATGGTAAGAACGCTTAAGATAGGAGCCATCTTCAGTAAATTTTAAGCACACAATACAGTATTGTTAACTACAGGCACCATATTATACAGCAGAACTCCAGAACTTGTTTTCATATGGCATAACTGAAACTTTGTGCCCTTGCACTAGCACCTCCCAATTTCTCAGGGACTCAGAAGGGGTGACCTGTTGCCTCGGGCCTTGACAGCTGGGAGGAAGCAGAGCCTTGGCATCTTCCTGCTCTGTCCAGACCTACGCGCGGTCTGTAAATGCTCTGCCCCTGGCCGCAGCCCCTTGCTCACACGCCCTGGTGTAAAACCCCAAGTTTGGACCCCAGGCCACCCATGCATGAGTGGCAGAAACCCTTCCCCAAGGACCTCCCTCTGCCTCTTTTTCTAGTCTTCTCCCTCCTTCCCATGCCTCTTCTTGCTTCCCCGTGAAGAAGGAGCTGGTGGAGAAGAGCGAAGCCCGGCGGCTACAATGATACACACACACACACACACACGCACGCACGCGCGCACACACACACACACACACACACACACACACACACACGCACGCACACACACACCCCTCTCCCTGCGGTGAGGGCTGCTCTGAGTGGTCGGTGCGTTCACACATTAAGCCTCATGACGACCTCGGGAGGGCAGTCCTCACTGTTCCCCCATCTCACAGATGAGGGCCCGAGGCAGAGGACAGCAGCAGCGCATCCACCCTCACACAGGATGAGGCCCAGGCGCCCCTAACCTGTGGCTCACCTGGCTCCAGCCACAGCCGCCTCGGGTTCTCGCAGGCTCTGCTGGGTCTTTTCCACAAATCCCTTCGACACCTACAGGCTCTTAACTAATCTACGAGGGCAAGTTACTCAAGTTCGTCTGAAAAACACCCCCCGGCAGGTTTCTAACCAGCTATGAGCACGGGAAAAACTGAAGACAGATGGGAGAGCCCAGGTTACAGAAGAGGTTGAAGCAGCTGCTTCGTTGGCACAGTAGGAGAAGGGAGAGCTTGGCAAGGAAAAGAAGGTGCGTGGCTGGGAAGGAGGGGCGTGTGGACCCTCTCAAAGCCCCGTCCTCCACTCAAGCACAGACTTGGACCGAGCCCAAAGCAATGTGAGGACCCTGCAGTCGACAGGTTGAGGAAGGCGTACACCCTGGACCAAGGCCAAGTGCCAGCCAATGTCTTCAGAAGGGAAGAAAAATATAAAGTAAGCGGCTCTGCTTGGAGTCTTTGAGATTGAGCTGCGAGGGGCCGACCCCAGCACCATGCCACTCCAGCACATGTCCATGCCCAGAGGTACCTTCTCCACGGGGAACTGTGGACATTTGTAGAACATATCTGCCCTTTTTCTCCACAGAAGAAGAACCTGAGAGTCAGAGAACTGAGGTATCCCGTGGAGGAGCACACACCGTTTACAGGTTGTAAATAGCTTCAGGAGGTCACCACTGCTGACCAAGCCCCAGCTGCATGCGCATTTAGGCACACAGGCGGGTCAAGAGTCAGGCAGGGTCCTTTTGCAAAGCTGCCTCGCTAAGCTTCCACTCTAATAAGGTTTTGGTTACAGAAATGCATACTCATGGCAGAAGTTTTTAAAATGCAGAAGATAACTGAGAAATAAAAATTCCCTGTGCTTCCCTCCCAAGAGATACCGCCACTAACCTACTGATCCACCAATCTCCTTTCAGCCTCAGGCTGAGCCCCTCTGACCTGGACGTCAGTCTGGCGTGGACACCACGCCCCGCACTGCCCCTCGATGTCCAGTGCGGAGTGGCCAGCGTGCTGGGTTGGGGATGGGGTGGTCTGCGCCTGGGAGAGCCCTCTGAAGAGGGCAGCTCCGAAAGGCCCAGGCCGTGGAGTAGGGTGTGAGGCTGCGTCTTCGTCACACCTCTGCTGCTGACCAGCGGGTCCCGGAGCCTCGCGACTCAGGGGCGCTCTGCACCGCAGCCGCCACCTCGCTGCTAATCGGCCTGATTCGTCTCTTTCTACCCCAGATACCACCCTGCGCATTACCAGTGACGCCAAGACCAAGCCTGCCAGCGCCAAATCCAGCAATCCCCCCTCCTGGCTTTGCAGACCCTGCTCTACAACAGCGGGGAGCGCGGGGGTGAAGCGCACTCTGCGTGCACAGAATTCGGGGAGCTAACGAGGCCCTCAGGCCCCGACTCCTAAAGCCAGGGCACCGGGTCACTCACCAGCAGCGGACAGCAAAAGGCCCTTAAATCAGAGCAAGCTACAGGAGAGGACCATCGCCCCCTTGTGGGCAGGAAGGGGGTTTCGCTGTCTCCTGAGCGTCTCCTGGAGGCCAGCATTGCCACGTGCATAGGTTTCTCATCCTCAGCACTGCTGACATTCTGGGCTGAATCGCTCCCTGTGGTGGGCTTTGTCCTGGGCATTGCAGTGTGTTTAGCAGCGTCCCTGGCCACCTGCCGCTAGCCCACCCTCCGGACATTGCCAGGTGTCTCTGGGGAGGGAGGGTAAACTGTTCTGTTCAGGGACCCCTGCACTCATCCTGCCGCTCCGGCCAGCCCAGGGGCCACCGCGCCTGCAGGACTCACGTCCTAACCAGGCATACCGCGGAGGGTGGGCGGGGAGGATACAGGCTGGAGTCTCTTCTCCCCCAGAGTTGGCATCCGAAAATCCTAACTGCTGATTTTGCAACTCCCATGAGGTTGACATTTCTCCCCTCTCTTATCAGGGGCTTGAAAACAATTTATCTCTCTGTGGTTTCATTATTAAATCCCTTTTCTTTCTGATGAAAATGCCTTTGGTCCCTAAATACATAGAAGTTTAAGATTTTAAGTGTACTGCTACTTCTATTTTAGATACTGATGACATGAGGGCAAACCTAGGCCTTTTGGGAAACACATTTTTCTGGGTCTATAACATGTTTCCTTTTTGATACTGGGGGGCTCGGGTAGCAGTTTGGGATGGATTATTTGAAGCCAAAGGTTTGAGGACTGCATCCTTACACCTGCCTATTTTCCCTCTCAGTCTCCATCTGAAACTAGCCTGGATACATGGAAAGTGTGGACCTCGGCAGCCAGGATCTCAGTGAAGGGACGCCGCTGGCTGAGCTATGTCCATTCATGTCAAGGGCAAACTGCTCACTCCTGAACCTCTCCACCTTGGACCAGGTGTCGCATTGCAGGGAAGGTACAACCTACAGACACTTTTATTGGCAGACCTCTTTAAAGATTTCAAAGTGGGGCCACATGGTGTACGTTTGTTGCCAGGTTATCGCCATGAATACGGGACGGAAGCGCTGTGGTGCCCACCTTACAAATAAAGAAAGCTGAGGCCCCGTTAAGTGGCTTGCCCAAGTTGACCTAGATTCCGGTCTTTCATGGGAAGCCTGCAGGACACACAACAGGAATATAAGGCCTCTACACACTCCCAACACTTCTGATGAGATGCCTTCTGCCATCAGGCCCCCATTTCCCAGCGGACACGCAGCACACTTACACGTGCTTTCTAACAAGTGAAAAGAGACACGAGCTACACACTGGGCACGTCCCTGAATCAGCGTTTCTACACGGCGTGTTCTGCATGTAGCGAACTGCCTCAACTAAGGAATGCCTGAGTTAGGCCTCTGGGCCTGTGCTTGCTCCAAAAGCTTGCACTGTAACACGAAGAAATGAGCTTTATTTGCAGTTGGAACGCAAGCCGACATTCTCCTGGAGGCAGGGTGACTTCAGGTAGGAAGTCCTAGAAGGAATGCTTAGCAGAGTGCTTTTTCACTGCAGCTCACAATAAGGCAATGAGGAACAATTCCATGGCATGTTAGACGGGGTAGAAACGTTTTCCTAAAGCTGTTGGAGTGCTGAGGAAATCTAGATCTCTCAAGGAAGAGTGTAGCATGTGGCCCTTTGGTCGGCATACACAGAGGGCATCTGAAGGGCCAACTGACCGGGCTGTTGCTCAGCAAACATAGAGGGGTCAGGGGGTACTCAGTGATCTGTAGGGAAAAGGGTGCCAACCAGAGGGCTTAGGAGTCCTGAAAACGGTACTTCCTCTAAAATAAAGCAGAAGAGTGACGAAGACATCATGGAAGCAGCTGCACGACTCCCTTTCTGCACGGCTACTAAGGGCATTACCTCGAGGACAGTACTCACGTTGAGTTTCCCTTTAGCTCTAGAGCGTGGCAGGATGAGCTCCACCCCGGCCATCGAAGCACCCGGCTTAGCTAGAGAAAACTCCTTTTCTTCCCAGAGCCATGCTTACAGTGGCTAGTGGCCTGTCAACAGCAGTCAATTTCAAGTAGCTTCAAGGCAGCATGAATGGAGCTTTCAAAATGGGAAAGCAAGGCTAGTTCCATCAGGCCCCCATTTCCACGGGCACACGCAGCATACATCCCTGTGCTTTCTAACAAGTCCAAACAGACACAGGTTACCCAGTGGTTCCTTCCCTGAATCAACTCCTCGAAGCAGGGTGTTCTGCAAATAGCGAACTGTCTCAACCAACGATCGCTCCAGCTAAGCCTCCGGGCCCGTGGCTCTTCAAAAGGCTGCAGTGTTACACGACGAACTGGGCTTTAGTTGCAGTCGGAACGCAGGCCGACATTCTCCTGGAGGCAGGGAGACTTCAGGCAGGGGGTACGAGATGGAATGCGAAGCCGAGGGTTATTCTCAGTGCAGCTCAGACTAGGGCAATGAGTCAGACTTGCACGGAATGTTGGACCTGCTAGAAAGGTGTTCGTCGACCTGTGGGAGTGTTGTGGAAATCAAGCTGTCCCAAGAAAGAGTGCAGTCTGTTGCCCTACACTCGGCATACACAGAGTGGCTCCAAAGCCCTATGGGCCTGGATGTGGCTTAGCAGGCCCATGGGGGCCTGAGGGTACTCAGTGTTCTTGCAGGGAATTGGGTGCCCACGCGAGGCTCCTAGATGTCCTGCCAAGCGGACTTATGTTAAAATAATGCAGAGCAGGGGCTTCGCTTGTGGTGCAGTGGTTGGGAATCCACCTGCCGATGCAGGGGACATGGGTTCGAGCCTTGGTCCACCAAGATCTCACATGCTGCGGAGCAACTAGGCCCGTGCTCCACAACGACTGAGCCTGCGCTCTAGAGTCCGGGAGCCGCAACGACTGAGCCCGCATGCCACAACTACTGAAGTCCACGTGCCTAGAGCTTCTGCTCCACAACAAGAGGAGCCACCGCAATGAGAAGCCCGAGCACCGCAACGAAGAGTAGCCCCCGCTCGCTACAACTAGAGAAAGCTCACATGCAGCAACGAAGACCCGACACAGTAAAACAAAAATGATAAATTACATAAGAAGATAAATACATAGATAGACAGATAGATAAACAAATGAATAAATAAATAAACTAAAGCTGAGCAGGGGCTACGGCCTCCTGAAAACTGCAGCACGCCTCCGCTTCTGCACGGCAATTCAGGGCCTTACCTCGAGGCAAGTGCTCACGCTGAGTGTCCCGTTAGCGCCACAGCATGGTAGGATGCTGGCTTTCTCCTCGAGCAGAGTGACTTCAGGTAAGAGGTCCTCGAAGAATTCTAAGCACAGTGTTTTCTCATGGAAGCTCAGACGGGGGCCTTGACGAACACTTCCATGGCACGTCGCACTGCCTAGAAATGTGGTCCTGAGGCTGTTCCAGTGCTCTGGAAATGTAGCTCTCCTTAAGGAACGAGCAGTGTGTTGCCCATCACTCGGCATACACAGAGCGCCTCCGAGGGACCGACCTTTGGGCCTCGGTGTTGCTCAGCAGGCCCACAGGGGTCTGGAGGTACTCACTGATCTTGGAGGGAAAATGATGCACACCCGAGGGGCCCAGGAGTCCTGAAAAGGGTACTTCCTTTAAAATAAAGCAGAACAGGGGCTTCCCTGGTGGCGCAGTGGTTGAGAATCTGCCTGCCAATGCAGGGGACACGGGTTCGAGCCCTGGTCTGGGAGGTTCCCACATGCCGCGGAGCAACTGGGCCCGTGAGACACAGCCACTGAGCCTGCGCCTCCGGACCCTGTGCTCCGCAACAAGAGAGGCCGCGATAGTGAGAGGCCTACGCACCGCGATGAAGAGTCGCCCCCACTTACCGCAACTGGAGAGGGCCCTAGCACAGAAACGAAGACCCAACATAGCAATCAATCAATCAGTACATACATCTTAAAAAAACAATAAAACATTAAAAAACTAAAATACAATAAAGCAGAACAGCGACTAAGACCTCGTGGAAAGGGCTGCATGCCTCCATTTCTGCGCGGCTACTCAGGGACTTACCTCGAGGCCAGTACTCACGCTGAGTTTCCCTTTAGCTCTAGAGCGTGGCAGGATGAGCTCCACCCCGGCCATCGAAGCACCCGGCTTAGCTGGAGAAAACTCCTTTTCTTCCCAGAGCCATGCCTACAGTGGCTAGTGGCCTGTCGACAGCAGTCAATTTCAAGTAGCTTCAAGGCAGCATGAATGGAGCTTTCAAAATGGGAAAGCAAGGCTAGTTCCATCAGGCCCCCATTTCCACGGGCACACGCAGCATACATCCCTGTGCTTTCTAACAAGTCCAAACAGACACAGGTTACCCAGTGGTTCCTTCCCTGAATCAACTCCTCGAAGCAGGGTGTTCTGCAAATAGCGAACTGTCTCAACCAAGGATCGCCCCAGCTAGGCCTCCGGGCCCGTGGCTCTTCAAAAGCCTGCAGTGTTACACGAGGAACTGGGCTTTAGTTGCAGTCGGAACGCAGGCTGACATTCTCCTGGAGGCAGGGTGACTTCAGGCAGGGGGTCCCAGATGGAATGCGAAGCCGAGGGTTATTCTCAGTGCAGCTCAGACTAGGGTAATGAGGCAGACTTGCACGGAATGTTGGACCTGCTAGAAAGGTGTTCGTCGACCTGTGGGAGTGTTGAGGAAATCAAGCTGTCCCAAGAAAGAGTGCAGTCTGTTGCCCTACACTCGGCATACACAGAGTGGCTCCGAAGGGCTACGGGCCTGGATGTGGCATAGCGGGCCCATGGGGGCCTGGGGTTACTCAGTGTTCTTGCAGGGAATAGGGTGCCCACGCGAGGCTCCTAGATGTCCTGCCAAGCGGACTGACGTTAAAATAATGCAGAGCAGGGGCTTCGCTTGTGGTGCAGTGGTTGGGAATCCACCTGCCGATGCAGGGGACATGGGTTCGAGCCTTGGTCCACCAAGATCTCACATGCTGCGGAGCAACTAAGCCCGTGCTCCACAACGACTGAGCCTGCGCTCTAGAGTCCGGGAGCCACAACGACTGAGCCCGCATGCAACAACTACTGAAGTCCACGTGCCTAGAGCTTCTGCTCCACAACAAGAGGAGCCACCGCAATGAGAAGCCCGAGCACCGCAACGAAGAGTAGCCCCCGCTCGCTACAACTAGAGAAAGCTCACATGCAGCAACGAAGACCCGACACAGTAAAACAAAAATGATAAATTACATAACAAGATAAATACATAGATAGACAGATAGATAAACAAATGAATAAATAAATAAACTAAAGCTGAGCAGGGGCTACGGCCTCCTGAAAACTGCAGCACGCCTCCGCTTCTGCACGGCAATTCAGGGCCTTACCTCGAGGCAAGTGCTCACGCTGAGTGTCCCGTTAGCGCCACAGCATGGTAGGATGCTGGCTTTCTCCTCGAGCAGAGTGACTTCAGGTAAGAGGTCCTCGAAGAATTCTAAGCACAGTGTTTTCTCATGGAAGCTCAGACGGGGGCCTTGACGAACACTTCCATGGCACGTCGCACTGCCTAGAAATGTGGTCCTGAGGCTGTTCCAGTGCTCTGGAAATGTAGCTCTCCTTAAGGAACGAGCAGTGTGTTGCCCATCACTCGGCATACACAGAGCGCCTCCGAGGGACCGACCTTTGGGCCTCGGTGTTGCTCAGCAGGCCCACAGGGGTCTGGAGGTACTCACTGATCTTGGAGGGAAAATGATGCACACCCGAGGGGCCCAGGAGTCCTGAAAAGGGTACTTCCTTTAAAATAAAGCAGAACAGGGGCTTCCCTGGTGGCGCAGTGGTTGAGAATCTGCCTGCCAATGCAGGGGACACGGGTTCGAGCCCTGGTCTGGGAGGTTCCCACATGCCGCGGAGCAACTGGGCCCGTGAGACACAGCCACTGAGCCTGCGCCTCCGGACCCTGTGCTCCGCAACAAGAGAGGCCGCGATAGTGAGAGGCCTACGCACCGCGATGAAGAGTCGCCCCCACTTACCGCAACTGGAGAGGGCCCTAGCACAGAAACGAAGACCCAACATAGCAATCAATCAATCAGTACATACATCTTAAAAAAACAATAAAACATTAAAAAACTAAAATACAATAAAGCAGAACAGCGACTAAGACCTCGTGGAAAGGGCTGCATGCCTCCATTTCTGCGCGGCTACTCAGGGACTTACCTCGAGGCCAGTACTCACGCTGAGTTTCCCTTTAGCTCTAGAGCGTGGCAGGATGAGCTCCACCCCGGCCATCGAAGCACCCGGCTTAGCTGGAGAAAACTCCTTTTCTTCCCAGAGCCATGCCTACAGTGGCTAGTGGCCTGTCGACAGCAGTCAATTTCAAGTAGCTTCAAGGCAGCATGAATGGAGCTTTCAAAATGGGAAAGCAAGGCTAGTTCCATCAGGCCCCCATTTCCACGGGCACACGCAGCATACATCCCTGTGCTTTCTAACAAGTCCAAACAGACACAGGTTACCCAGTGGTTCCTTCCCTGAATCAACTCCTCGAAGCAGGGTGTTCTGCAAATAGCGAACTGTCTCAACCAAGGATCGCCCCAGCTAGGCCTCCGGGCCCGTGGCTCTTCAAAAGCCTGCAGTGTTACACGAGGAACTGGGCTTTAGTTGCAGTCGGAACGCAGGCTGACATTCTCCTGGAGGCAGGGTGACTTCAGGCAGGGGGTCCCAGATGGAATGCGAAGCCGAGGGTTATTCTCAGTGCAGCTCAGACTAGGGTAATGAGGCAGACTTGCACGGAATGTTGGACCTGCTAGAAAGGTGTTCGTCGACCTGTGGGAGTGTTGAGGAAATCAAGCTGTCCCAAGAAAGAGTGCAGTCTGTTGCCCTACACTCGGCATACACAGAGTGGCTCCGAAGGGCTACGGGCCTGGATGTGGCATAGCGGGCCCATGGGGGCCTGGGGTTACTCAGTGTTCTTGCAGGGAATAGGGTGCCCACGCGAGGCTCCTAGATGTCCTGCCAAGCGGACTGACGTTAAAATAATGCAGAGCAGGGGCTTCGCTTGTGGTGCAGTGGTTGGGAATCCACCTGCCGATGCAGGGGACATGGGTTCGAGCCTTGGTCCACCAAGATCTCACATGCTGCGGAGCAACTAAGCCCGTGCTCCACAACGACTGAGCCTGCGCTCTAGAGTCCGGGAGCCACAACGACTGAGCCCGCATGCAACAACTACTGAAGTCCACGTGCCTAGAGCTTCTGCTCCACAACAAGAGGAGCCACCGCAATGAGAAGCCCGAGCACCGCAACGAAGAGTAGCCCCCGCTCGCTACAACTAGAGAAAGCTCACATGCAGCAACGAAGACCCGACACAGTAAAACAAAAATGATAAATTACATAACAAGATAAATACATAGATAGACAGATAGATAAACAAATGAATAAATAAATAAACTAAAGCTGAGCAGGGGCTACGGCCTCCTGAAAACTGCAGCACGCCTCCGCTTCTGCACGGCAATTCAGGGCCTTACCTCGAGGCAAGTGCTCACGCTGAGTGTCCCGTTAGCGCCACAGCATGGTAGGATGCTGGCTTTCTCCTCGAGCAGAGTGACTTCAGGTAAGAGGTCCTCGAAGAATTCTAAGCACAGTGTTTTCTCATGGAAGCTCAGACGGGGGCCATGACGAACACTTCCATGGCACGTCGCACTGCCTAGAAATGTGGTCCTGAGGCTGTTCCAGTGCTCTGGAAATGTGGCTCTCCTTAAGGAACGAGCAGTATGTTGCCCATCACTCGGCATACACAGAGGGCCTCCGAGGGACCGACCTTTGGGCCTCGGTGTTGCTCAGCAGGCCCACAGGGGTCTGGAGGTACTCACTGATCTTGGAGGGAAAATGATGCACACCCGAGGGGCCCAGGAGTCCTGAAAAGGGTACTTCCTTTAAAATAAAGCAGAACAGGGGCTTCCCTGGTGGCGCAGTGGTTGAGAATCTGCCTGCCAATGCAGGGGACACGGGTTCGAGCCCTGGTCTGGGAGGTTCCCACATGCCGCGGAGCAACTGGGCCCGTGAGACACAGCCACTGAGCCTGCGCCTCCGGACCCTGTGCTCCGCAACAAGAGAGGCCGCGATAGTGAGAGGCCTACGCACCGCGATGAAGAGTCGCCCCCACTTACCGCAACTGGAGAGGGCCCTAGCACAGAAACGAAGACCCAACATAGCAATCAATCAATCAGTACATACATCTTAAAAAAACAATAAAACATTAAAAAACTAAAATACAATAAAGCAGAACAGCGACTAAGACCTCGTGGAAAGGGCTGCATGCCTCCATTTCTGCGCGGCTACTCAGGGACTTACCTCGAGGCCAGTACTCACGCTGAGTTTCCCTTTAGCTCTAGAGCGTGGCAGGATGAGCTCCACCCCGGCCATCGAAGCACCCGGCTTAGCTGGAGAAAACTCCTTTTCTTCCCAGAGCCATGCCTACAGTGGCTAGTGGCCTGTCGACAGCAGTCAATTTCAAGTAGCTTCAAGGCAGCATGAATGGAGCTTTCAAAATGGGAAAGCAAGGCTAGTTCCATCAGGCCCCCATTTCCACGGGCACACGCAGCATACATCCCTGTGCTTTCTAACAAGTCCAAACAGACACAGGTTACCCAGTGGTTCCTTCCCTGAATCAACTCCTCGAAGCAGGGTGTTCTGCAAATAGCGAACTGTCTCAACCAAGGATCGCCCCAGCTAGGCCTCCGGGCCCGTGGCTCTTCAAAAGCCTGCAGTGTTACACGAGGAACTGGGCTTTAGTTGCAGTCGGAACGCAGGCTGACATTCTCCTGGAGGCAGGGTGACTTCAGGCAGGGGGTCCCAGATGGAATGCGAAGCCGAGGGTTATTCTCAGTGCAGCTCAGACTAGGGTAATGAGGCAGACTTGCACGGAATGTTGGACCTGCTAGAAAGGTGTTCGTCGACCTGTGGGAGTGTTGAGGAAATCAAGCTGTCCCAAGAAAGAGTGCAGTCTGTTGCCCTACACTCGGCATACACAGAGTGGCTCCGAAGGGCTACGGGCCTGGATGTGGCATAGCGGGCCCATGGGGGCCTGGGGTTACTCAGTGTTCTTGCAGGGAATAGGGTGCCCACGCGAGGCTCCTAGATGTCCTGCCAAGCGGACTGACGTTAAAATAATGCAGAGCAGGGGCTTCGCTTGTGGTGCAGTGGTTGGGAATCCACCTGCCGATGCAGGGGACATGGGTTCGAGCCTTGGTCCACCAAGATCTCACATGCTGCGGAGCAACTAAGCCCGTGCTCCACAACGACTGAGCCTGCGCTCTAGAGTCCGGGAGCCACAACGACTGAGCCCGCATGCAACAACTACTGAAGTCCACGTGCCTAGAGCTTCTGCTCCACAACAAGAGGAGCCACCGCAATGAGAAGCCCGAGCACCGCAACGAAGAGTAGCCCCCGCTCGCTACAACTAGAGAAAGCTCACATGCAGCAACGAAGACCCGACACAGTAAAACAAAAATGATAAATTACATAACAAGATAAATACATAGATAGACAGATAGATAAACAAATGAATAAATAAATAAACTAAAGCTGAGCAGGGGCTACGGCCTCCTGAAAACTGCAGCACGCCTCCGCTTCTGCACGGCAATTCAGGGCCTTACCTCGAGGCAAGTGCTCACGCTGAGTGTCCCGTTAGCGCCACAGCATGGTAGGATGCTGGCTTTCTCCTCGAGCAGAGTGACTTCAGGTAAGAGGTCCTCGAAGAATTCTAAGCACAGTGTTTTCTCATGGAAGCTCAGACGGGGGCCATGACGAACACTTCCATGGCACGTCGCACTGCCTAGAAATGTGGTCCTGAGGCTGTTCCAGTGCTCTGGAAATGTGGCTCTCCTTAAGGAACGAGCAGTGTGTTGCCCATCACTCGGCATACACAGAGGGCCTCCGAGGGACCGACCTTTGGGCCTCGGTGTTGCTCAGCAGGCCCACAGGGGTCTGGAGGTACTCACTGATCTTGGAGGGAAAATGATGCACACCCGAGGGGCCCAGGAGTCCTGAAAAGGGTACTTCCTTTAAAATAAAGCAGAACAGGGGCTTCCCTGGTGGCGCAGTGGTTGAGAATCTGCCTGCCAATGCAGGGGACACGGGTTCGAGCCCTGGTCTGGGAGGTTCCCACATGCCGCGGAGCAACTGGGCCCGTGAGACACAGCCACTGAGCCTGCGCCTCCGGACCCTGTGCTCCGCAACAAGAGAGGCCGCGATAGTGAGAGGCCTACGCACCGCGATGAAGAGTCGCCCCCACTTACCGCAACTGGAGAGGGCCCTAGCACAGAAACGAAGACCCAACATAGCAATCAATCAATCAGTACATACATCTTAAAAAAACAATAAAACATTAAAAAACTAAAATACAATAAAGCAGAACAGCGACTAAGACCTCGTGGAAAGGGCTGCATGCCTCCATTTCTGCGCGGCTACTCAGGGACTTACCTCGAGGCCAGTACTCACGCTGAGTTTCCCTTTAGCTCTAGAGCGTGGCAGGATGAGCTCCACCCCGGCCATCGAAGCACCCGGCTTAGCTGGAGAAAACTCCTTTTCTTCCCAGAGCCATGCCTACAGTGGCTAGTGGCCTGTCGACAGCAGTCAATTTCAAGTAGCTTCAAGGCAGCATGAATGGAGCTTTCAAAATGGGAAAGCAAGGCTAGTTCCATCAGGCCCCCATTTCCACGGGCACACGCAGCATACATCCCTGTGCTTTCTAACAAGTCCAAACAGACACAGGTTACCCAGTGGTTCCTTCCCTGAATCAACTCCTCGAAGCAGGGTGTTCTGCAAATAGCGAACTGTCTCAACCAAGGATCGCCCCAGCTAGGCCTCCGGGCCCGTGGCTCTTCAAAAGCCTGCAGTGTTACACGAGGAACTGGGCTTTAGTTGCAGTCGGAACGCAGGCTGACATTCTCCTGGAGGCAGGGTGACTTCAGGCAGGGGGTCCCAGATGGAATGCGAAGCCGAGGGTTATTCTCAGTGCAGCTCAGACTAGGGTAATGAGGCAGACTTGCACGGAATGTTGGACCTGCTAGAAAGGTGTTCGTCGACCTGTGGGAGTGTTGAGGAAATCAAGCTGTCCCAAGAAAGAGTGCAGTCTGTTGCCCTACACTCGGCATACACAGAGTGGCTCCGAAGGGCTACGGGCCTGGATGTGGCATAGCGGGCCCATGGGGGCCTGGGGTTACTCAGTGTTCTTGCAGGGAATAGGGTGCCCACGCGAGGCTCCTAGATGTCCTGCCAAGCGGACTGACGTTAAAATAATGCAGAGCAGGGGCTTCGCTTGTGGTGCAGTGGTTGGGAATCCACCTGCCGATGCAGGGGACATGGGTTCGAGCCTTGGTCCACCAAGATCTCACATGCTGCGGAGCAACTAAGCCCGTGCTCCACAACGACTGAGCCTGCGCTCTAGAGTCCGGGAGCCACAACGACTGAGCCCGCATGCAACAACTACTGAAGTCCACGTGCCTAGAGCTTCTGCTCCACAACAAGAGGAGCCACCGCAATGAGAAGCCCGAGCACCGCAACGAAGAGTAGCCCCCGCTCGCTACAACTAGAGAAAGCTCACATGCAGCAACGAAGACCCGACACAGTAAAACAAAAATGATAAATTACATAACAAGATAAATACATAGATAGACAGATAGATAAACAAATGAATAAATAAATAAACTAAAGCTGAGCAGGGGCTACGGCCTCCTGAAAACTGCAGCACGCCTCCGCTTCTGCACGGCAATTCAGGGCCTTACCTCGAGGCAAGTGCTCACGCTGAGTGTCCCGTTAGCGCCACAGCATGGTAGGATGCTGGCTTTCTCCTCGAGCAGAGTGACTTCAGGTAAGAGGTCCTCGAAGAATTCTAAGCACAGTGTTTTCTCATGGAAGCTCAGACGGGGGCCATGACGAACACTTCCATGGCACGTCGCACTGCCTAGAAATGTGGTCCTGAGGCTGTTCCAGTGCTCTGGAAATGTGGCTCTCCTTAAGGAACGAGCAGTGTGTTGCCCATCACTCGGCATACACAGAGCGCCTCCGAGGGACCGACCTTTGGGCCTCGGTGTTGCTCAGCAGGCCCACAGGGGTCTGGAGGTACTCACTGATCTTGGAGGGAAAATGATGCACACCCGAGGGGCCCAGGAGTCCTGAAAAGGGTACTTCCTTTAAAATAAAGCAGAACAGGGGCTTCCCTGGTGGCGCAGTGGTTGAGAATCTGCCTGCCAATGCAGGGGACACGGGTTCGAGCCCTGGTCTGGGAGGTTCCCACATGCCGCGGAGCAACTGGGCCCGTGAGACACAGCCACTGAGCCTGCGCCTCCGGACCCTGTGCTCCGCAACAAGAGAGGCCGCGATAGTGAGAGGCCTACGCACCGCGATGAAGAGTCGCCCCCACTTACCGCAACTGGAGAGGGCCCTAGCACAGAAACGAAGACCCAACATAGCAATCAATCAATCAGTACATACATCTTAAAAAAACAATAAAACATTAAAAAACTAAAATACAATAAAGCAGAACAGCGACTAAGACCTCGTGGAAAGGGCTGCATGCCTCCATTTCTGCGCGGCTACTCAGGGACTTACCTCGAGGCCAGTACTCACGCTGAGTTTCCCTTTAGCTCTAGAGCGTGGCAGGATGAGCTCCACCCCGGCCATCGAAGCACCCGGCTTAGCTGGAGAAAACTCCTTTTCTTCCCAGAGCCGTGCCTACAGTGGCTAGTGGCCTGTCGACAGCAGTCAATTTCAAGTAGCTTCAAGGCAGCATGAATGGAGCTTTCAAAATGGGAAAGCAAGGCTAGTTCCATCAGGCCCCCATTTCCACGGGCACACGCAGCATACATCCCTGTGCTTTCTAACAAGTCCAAACAGACACAGGTTACCCAGTGGTTCCTTCCCTGAATCAACTCCTCGAAGCAGGGTGTTCTGCAAATAGCGAACTGTCTCAACCAAGGATCGCCCCAGCTAGGCCTCCGGGCCCGTGGCTCTTCAAAAGCCTGCAGTGTTACACGAGGAACTGGGCTTTAGTTGCAGTCGGAACGCAGGCTGACATTCTCCTGGAGGCAGGGTGACTTCAGGCAGGGGGTCCCAGATGGAATGCGAAGCCGAGGGTTATTCTCAGTGCAGCTCAGACTAGGGTAATGAGGCAGACTTGCACGGAATGTTGGACCTGCTAGAAAGGTGTTCGTCGACCTGTGGGAGTGTTGAGGAAATCAAGCTGTCCCAAGAAAGAGTGCAGTCTGTTGCCCTACACTCGGCATACACAGAGTGGCTCCGAAGGGCTACGGGCCTGGATGTGGCATAGCGGGCCCATGGGGGCCTGGGGTTACTCAGTGTTCTTGCAGGGAATAGGGTGCCCACGCGAGGCTCCTAGATGTCCTGCCAAGCGGACTGACGTTAAAATAATGCAGAGCAGGGGCTTCGCTTGTGGTGCAGTGGTTGGGAATCCACCTGCCGATGCAGGGGACATGGGTTCGAGCCTTGGTCCACCAAGATCTCACATGCTGCGGAGCAACTAAGCCCGTGCTCCACAACGACTGAGCCTGCGCTCTAGAGTCCGGGAGCCACAACGACTGAGCCCGCATGCAACAACTACTGAAGTCCACGTGCCTAGAGCTTCTGCTCCACAACAAGAGGAGCCACCGCAATGAGAAGCCCGAGCACCGCAACGAAGAGTAGCCCCCGCTCGCTACAACTAGAGAAAGCTCACATGCAGCAACGAAGACCCGACACAGTAAAACAAAAATGATAAATTACATAACAAGATAAATACATAGATAGACAGATAGATAAACAAATGAATAAATAAATAAACTAAAGCTGAGCAGGGGCTACGGCCTCCTGAAAACTGCAGCACGCCTCCGCTTCTGCACGGCAATTCAGGGCCTTACCTCGAGGCAAGTGCTCACGCTGAGTGTCCCGTTAGCGCCACAGCATGGTAGGATGCTGGCTTTCTCCTCGAGCAGAGTGACTTCAGGTAAGAGGTCCTCGAAGAATTCTAAGCACAGTGTTTTCTCATGGAAGCTCAGACGGGGGCCATGACGAACACTTCCATGGCACGTCGCACTGCCTAGAAATGTGGTCCTGAGGCTGTTCCAGTGCTCTGGAAATGTGGCTCTCCTTAAGGAACGAGCAGTGTGTTGCCCATCACTCGGCATACACAGAGCGCCTCCGAGGGACCGACCTTTGGGCCTCGGTGTTGCTCAGCAGGCCCACAGGGGTCTGGAGGTACTCACTGATCTTGGAGGGAAAATGATGCACACCCGAGGGGCCCAGGAGTCCTGAAAAGGGTACTTCCTTTAAAATAAAGCAGAACAGGGGCTTCCCTGGTGGCGCAGTGGTTGAGAATCTGCCTGCCAATGCAGGGGACACGGGTTCGAGCCCTGGTCTGGGAGGTTCCCACATGCCGCGGAGCAACTGGGCCCGTGAGACACAGCCACTGAGCCTGCGCCTCCGGACCCTGTGCTCCGCAACAAGAGAGGCCGCGATAGTGAGAGGCCTACGCACCGCGATGAAGAGTCGCCCCCACTTACCGCAACTGGAGAGGGCCCTAGCACAGAAACGAAGACCCAACATAGCAATCAATCAATCAGTACATACATCTTAAAAAAACAATAAAACATTAAAAAACTAAAATACAATAAAGCAGAACAGCGACTAAGACCTCGTGGAAAGGGCTGCATGCCTCCATTTCTGCGCGGCTACTCAGGGACTTACCTCGAGGCCAGTACTCACGCTGAGTTTCCCTTTAGCTCTAGAGCGTGGCAGGATGAGCTCCACCCCGGCCATCGAAGCACCCGGCTTAGCTGGAGAAAACTCCTTTTCTTCCCAGAGCCATGCCTACAGTGGCTAGTGGCCTGTCGACAGCAGTCAATTTCAAGTAGCTTCAAGGCAGCATGAATGGAGCTTTCAAAATGGGAAAGCAAGGCTAGTTCCATCAGGCCCCCATTCCACGGGCACACGCAGCATACATCCCTGTGCTTTCTAACAAGTCCAAACAGACACAGGTTACCCAGTGGTTCCTTCCCTGAATCAACTCCTCGAAGCAGGGTGTTCTGCAAATAGCGAACTGTCTCAACCAAGGATCGCCCCAGCTAGGCCTCCGGGCCCGTGGCTCTTCAAAAGCCTGCAGTGTTACACGAGGAACTGGGCTTTAGTTGCAGTCGGAACGCAGGCTGACATTCTCCTGGAGGCAGGGTGACTTCAGGCAGGGGGTCCCAGATGGAATGCGAAGCCGAGGGTTATTCTCAGTGCAGCTCAGACTAGGGTAATGAGGCAGACTTGCACGGAATGTTGGACCTGCTAGAAAGGTGTTCGTCGACCTGTGGGAGTGTTGAGGAAATCAAGCTGTCCCAAGAAAGAGTGCAGTCTGTTGCCCTACACTCGGCATACACAGAGTGGCTCCGAAGGGCTACGGGCCTGGATGTGGCATAGCGGGCCCATGGGGGCCTGGGGTTACTCAGTGTTCTTGCAGGGAATAGGGTGCCCACGCGAGGCTCCTAGATGTCCTGCCAAGCGGACTGACGTTAAAATAATGCAGAGCAGGGGCTTCGCTTGTGGTGCAGTGGTTGGGAATCCACCTGCCGATGCAGGGGACATGGGTTCGAGCCTTGGTCCACCAAGATCTCACATGCTGCGGAGCAACTAAGCCCGTGCTCCACAACGACTGAGCCTGCGCTCTAGAGTCCGGGAGCCACAACGACTGAGCCCGCATGCAACAACTACTGAAGTCCACGTGCCTAGAGCTTCTGCTCCACAACAAGAGGAGCCACCGCAATGAGAAGCCCGAGCACCGCAACGAAGAGTAGCCCCCGCTCGCTACAACTAGAGAAAGCTCACATGCAGCAACGAAGACCCGACACAGTAAAACAAAAATGGTAAATTACATAACAAGATAAATACATAGATAGACAGATAGATAAACAAATGAATAAATAAATAAACTAAAGCTGAGCAGGGGCTACGGCCTCCTGAAAACTGCAGCACGCCTCCGCTTCTGCACGGCAATTCAGGGCCTTACCTCGAGGCAAGTGCTCACGCTGAGTGTCCCGTTAGCGCCACAGCATGGTAGGATGCTGGCTTTCTCCTCGAGCAGAGTGACTTCAGGTAAGAGGTCCTCGAAGAATTCTAAGCACAGTGTTTTCTCATGGAAGCTCAGACGGGGGCCTTGACGAACACTTCCATGGCACGTCGCACTGCCTAGAAATGTGGTCCTGAGGCTGTTCCAGTGCTCTGGAAATGTGGCTCTCCTTAAGGAACGAGCAGTGTGTTGCCCATCACTCGGCATACACAGAGGGCCTCCGAGGGACCGACCTTTGGGCCTCGGTGTTGCTCAGCAGGCCCACAGGGGTCTGGAGGTACTCACTGATCTTGGAGGGAAAATGATGCACACCCGAGGGGCCCAGGAGTCCTGAAAAGGGTACTTCCTTTAAAATAAAGCAGAACAGGGGCTTCCCTGGTGGCGCAGTGGTTGAGAATCTGCCTGCCAATGCAGGGGACACGGGTTCGAGCCCTGGTCTGGGAGGTTCCCACATGCCGCGGAGCAACTGGGCCCGTGAGACACAGCCACTGAGCCTGCGCCTCCGGACCCTGTGCTCCGCAACAAGAGAGGCCGCGATAGTGAGAGGCCTACGCACCGCGATGAAGAGTCGCCCCCACTTACCGCAACTGGAGAGGGCCCTAGCACAGAAACGAAGACCCAACATAGCAATCAATCAATCAGTACATACATCTTAAAAAAACAATAAAACATTAAAAAACTAAAATACAATAAAGCAGAACAGCGACTAAGACCTCGTGGAAAGGGCTGCATGCCTCCATTTCTGCGCGGCTACTCAGGGACTTACCTCGAGGCCAGTACTCACGCTGAGTTTCCCTTTAGCTCTAGAGCGTGGCAGGATGAGCTCCACCCCGGCCATCGAAGCACCCGGCTTAGCTGGAGAAAACTCCTTTTCTTCCCAGAGCCGTGCCTACAGTGGCTAGTGGCCTGTCGACAGCAGTCAATTTCAAGTAGCTTCAAGGCAGCATGAATGGAGCTTTCAAAATGGGAAAGCAAGGCTAGTTCCATCAGGCCCCCATTTCCACGGGCACACGCAGCATACATCCCTGTGCTTTCTAACAAGTCCAAACAGACACAGGTTACCCAGTGGTTCCTTCCCTGAATCAACTCCTCGAAGCAGGGTGTTCTGCAAATAGCGAACTGTCTCAACCAAGGATCGCCCCAGCTAGGCCTCCGGGCCCGTGGCTCTTCAAAAGCCTGCAGTGTTACACGAGGAACTGGGCTTTAGTTGCAGTCGGAACGCAGGCTGACATTCTCCTGGAGGCAGGGTGACTTCAGGCAGGGGGTCCCAGATGGAATGCGAAGCCGAGGGTTATTCTCAGTGCAGCTCAGACTAGGGTAATGAGGCAGACTTGCACGGAATGTTGGACCTGCTAGAAAGGTGTTCGTCGACCTGTGGGAGTGTTGAGGAAATCAAGCTGTCCCAAGAAAGAGTGCAGTCTGTTGCCCTACACTCGGCATACACAGAGTGGCTCCGAAGGGCTACGGGCCTGGATGTGGCATAGCGGGCCCATGGGGGCCTGGGGTTACTCAGTGTTCTTGCAGGGAATAGGGTGCCCACGCGAGGCTCCTAGATGTCCTGCCAAGCGGACTGACGTTAAAATAATGCAGAGCAGGGGCTTCGCTTGTGGTGCAGTGGTTGGGAATCCACCTGCCGATGCAGGGGACATGGGTTCGAGCCTTGGTCCACCAAGATCTCACATGCTGCGGAGCAACTAAGCCCGTGCTCCACAACGACTGAGCCTGCGCTCTAGAGTCCGGGAGCCACAACGACTGAGCCCGCATGCAACAACTACTGAAGTCCACGTGCCTAGAGCTTCTGCTCCACAACAAGAGGAGCCACCGCAATGAGAAGCCCGAGCACCGCAACGAAGAGTAGCCCCCGCTCGCTACAACTAGAGAAAGCTCACATGCAGCAACGAAGACCCGACACAGTAAAACAAAAATGATAAATTACATAACAAGATAAATACATAGATAGACAGATAGATAAACAAATGAATAAATAAATAAACTAAAGCTGAGCAGGGGCTACGGCCTCCTGAAAACTGCAGCACGCCTCCGCTTCTGCACGGCAATTCAGGGCCTTACCTCGAGGCAAGTGCTCACGCTGAGTGTCCCGTTAGCGCCACAGCATGGTAGGATGCTGGCTTTCTCCTCGAGCAGAGTGACTTCAGGTAAGAGGTCCTCGAAGAATTCTAAGCACAGTGTTTTCTCATGGAAGCTCAGACGGGGGCCATGACGAACACTTCCATGGCACGTCGCACTGCCTAGAAATGTGGTCCTGAGGCTGTTCCAGTGCTCTGGAAATGTGGCTCTCCTTAAGGAACGAGCAGTGTGTTGCCCATCACTCGGCATACACAGAGGGCCTCCGAGGGACCGACCTTTGGGCCTCGGTGTTGCTCAGCAGGCCCACAGGGGTCTGGAGGTACTCACTGATCTTGGAGGGAAAATGATGCACACCCGAGGGGCCCAGGAGTCCTGAAAAGGGTACTTCCTTTAAAATAAAGCAGAACAGGGGCTTCCCTGGTGGCGCAGTGGTTGAGAATCTGCCTGCCAATGCAGGGGACACGGGTTCGAGCCCTGGTCTGGGAGGTTCCCACATGCCGCGGAGCAACTGGGCCCGTGAGACACAGCCACTGAGCCTGCGCCTCCGGACCCTGTGCTCCGCAACAAGAGAGGCCGCGATAGTGAGAGGCCTACGCACCGCGATGAAGAGTCGCCCCCACTTACCGCAACTGGAGAGGGCCCTAGCACAGAAACGAAGACCCAACATAGCAATCAATCAATCAGTACATACATCTTAAAAAAACAATAAAACATTAAAAAACTAAAATACAATAAAGCAGAACAGCGACTAAGACCTCGTGGAAAGGGCTGCATGCCTCCATTTCTGCGCGGCTACTCAGGGACTTACCTCGAGGCCAGTACTCACGCTGAGTTTCCCTTTAGCTCTAGAGCGTGGCAGGATGAGCTCCACCCCGGCCATCGAAGCACCCGGCTTAGCTGGAGAAAACTCCTTTTCTTCCCAGAGCCGTGCCTACAGTGGCTAGTGGCCTGTCGACAGCAGTCAATTTCAAGTAGCTTCAAGGCAGCATGAATGGAGCTTTCAAAATGGGAAAGCAAGGCTAGTTCCATCAGGCCCCCATTTCCACGGGCACACGCAGCATACATCCCTGTGCTTTCTAACAAGTCCAAACAGACACAGGTTACCCAGTGGTTCCTTCCCTGAATCAACTCCTCGAAGCAGGGTGTTCTGCAAATAGCGAACTGTCTCAACCAAGGATCGCCCCAGCTAGGCCTCCGGGCCCGTGGCTCTTCAAAAGCCTGCAGTGTTACACGAGGAACTGGGCTTTAGTTGCAGTCGGAACGCAGGCTGACATTCTCCTGGAGGCAGGGTGACTTCAGGCAGGGGGTCCCAGATGGAATGCGAAGCCGAGGGTTATTCTCAGTGCAGCTCAGACTAGGGTAATGAGGCAGACTTGCACGGAATGTTGGACCTGCTAGAAAGGTGTTCGTCGACCTGTGGGAGTGTTGAGGAAATCAAGCTGTCCCAAGAAAGAGTGCAGTCTGTTGCCCTACACTCGGCATACACAGAGTGGCTCCGAAGGGCTACGGGCCTGGATGTGGCATAGCGGGCCCATGGGGGCCTGGGGTTACTCAGTGTTCTTGCAGGGAATAGGGTGCCCACGCGAGGCTCCTAGATGTCCTGCCAAGCGGACTGACGTTAAAATAATGCAGAGCAGGGGCTTCGCTTGTGGTGCAGTGGTTGGGAATCCACCTGCCGATGCAGGGGACATGGGTTCGAGCCTTGGTCCACCAAGATCTCACATGCTGCGGAGCAACTAAGCCCGTGCTCCACAACGACTGAGCCTGCGCTCTAGAGTCCGGGAGCCACAACGACTGAGCCCGCATGCAACAACTACTGAAGTCCACGTGCCTAGAGCTTCTGCTCCACAACAAGAGGAGCCACCGCAATGAGAAGCCCGAGCACCGCAACGAAGAGTAGCCCCCGCTCGCTACAACTAGAGAAAGCTCACATGCAGCAACGAAGACCCGACACAGTAAAACAAAAATGATAAATTACATAACAAGATAAATACATAGATAGACAGATAGATAAACAAATGAATAAATAAATAAACTAAAGCTGAGCAGGGGCTACGGCCTCCTGAAAACTGCAGCACGCCTCCGCTTCTGCACGGCAATTCAGGGCCTTACCTCGAGGCAAGTGCTCACGCTGAGTGTCCCGTTAGCGCCACAGCATGGTAGGATGCTGGCTTTCTCCTCGAGCAGAGTGACTTCAGGTAAGAGGTCCTCGAAGAATTCTAAGCACAGTGTTTTCTCATGGAAGCTCAGACGGGGGCCATGACGAACACTTCCATGGCACGTCGCACTGCCTAGAAATGTGGTCCTGAGGCTGTTCCAGTGCTCTGGAAATGTGGCTCTCCTTAAGGAACGAGCAGTGTGTTGCCCATCACTCGGCATACACAGAGGGCCTCCGAGGGACCGACCTTTGGGCCTCGGTGTTGCTCAGCAGGCCCACAGGGGTCTGGAGGTACTCACTGATCTTGGAGGGAAAATGATGCACACCCGAGGGGCCCAGGAGTCCTGAAAAGGGTACTTCCTTTAAAATAAAGCAGAACAGGGGCTTCCCTGGTGGCGCAGTGGTTGAGAATCTGCCTGCCAATGCAGGGGACACGGGTTCGAGCCCTGGTCTGGGAGGTTCCCACATGCCGCGGAGCAACTGGGCCCGTGAGACACAGCCACTGAGCCTGCGCCTCCGGACCCTGTGCTCCGCAACAAGAGAGGCCGCGATAGTGAGAGGCCTACGCACCGCGATGAAGAGTCGCCCCCACTTACCGCAACTGGAGAGGGCCCTAGCACAGAAACGAAGACCCAACATAGCAATCAATCAATCAGTACATACATCTTAAAAAAACAATAAAACATTAAAAAACTAAAATACAATAAAGCAGAACAGCGACTAAGACCTCGTGGAAAGGGCTGCATGCCTCCATTTCTGCGCGGCTACTCAGGGACTTACCTCGAGGCCAGTACTCACGCTGAGTTTCCCTTTAGCTCTAGAGCGTGGCAGGATGAGCTCCACCCCGGCCATCGAAGCACCCGGCTTAGCTGGAGAAAACTCCTTTTCTTCCCAGAGCCATGCCTACAGTGGCTAGTGGCCTGTCGACAGCAGTCAATTTCAAGTAGCTTCAAGGCAGCATGAATGGAGCTTTCAAAATGGGAAAGCAAGGCTAGTTCCATCAGGCCCCCATTTCCACGGGCACACGCAGCATACATCCCTGTGCTTTCTAACAAGTCCAAACAGACACAGGTTACCCAGTGGTTCCTTCCCTGAATCAACTCCTCGAAGCAGGGTGTTCTGCAAATAGCGAACTGTCTCAACCAAGGATCGCCCCAGCTAGGCCTCCGGGCCCGTGGCTCTTCAAAAGCCTGCAGTGTTACACGAGGAACTGGGCTTTAGTTGCAGTCGGAACGCAGGCTGACATTCTCCTGGAGGCAGGGTGACTTCAGGCAGGGGGTCCCAGATGGAATGCGAAGCCGAGGGTTATTCTCAGTGCAGCTCAGACTAGGGTAATGAGGCAGACTTGCACGGAATGTTGGACCTGCTAGAAAGGTGTTCGTCGACCTGTGGGAGTGTTGAGGAAATCAAGCTGTCCCAAGAAAGAGTGCAGTCTGTTGCCCTACACTCGGCATACACAGAGTGGCTCCGAAGGGCTACGGGCCTGGATGTGGCATAGCGGGCCCATGGGGGCCTGGGGTTACTCAGTGTTCTTGCAGGGAATAGGGTGCCCACGCGAGGCTCCTAGATGTCCTGCCAAGCGGACTGACGTTAAAATAATGCAGAGCAGGGGCTTCGCTTGTGGTGCAGTGGTTGGGAATCCACCTGCCGATGCAGGGGACATGGGTTCGAGCCTTGGTCCACCAAGATCTCACATGCTGCGGAGCAACTAAGCCCGTGCTCCACAACGACTGAGCCTGCGCTCTAGAGTCCGGGAGCCACAACGACTGAGCCCGCATGCAACAACTACTGAAGTCCACGTGCCTAGAGCTTCTGCTCCACAACAAGAGGAGCCACCGCAATGAGAAGCCCGAGCACCGCAACGAAGAGTAGCCCCCGCTCGCTACAACTAGAGAAAGCTCACATGCAGCAACGAAGACCCGACACAGTAAAACAAAAATGGTAAATTACATAACAAGATAAATACATAGATAGACAGATAGATAAACAAATGAATAAATAAATAAACTAAAGCTGAGCAGGGGCTACGGCCTCCTGAAAACTGCAGCACGCCTCCGCTTCTGCACGGCAATTCAGGGCCTTACCTCGAGGCAAGTGCTCACGCTGAGTGTCCCGTTAGCGCCACAGCATGGTAGGATGCTGGCTTTCTCCTCGAGCAGAGTGACTTCAGGTAAGAGGTCCTCGAAGAATTCTAAGCACAGTGTTTTCTCATGGAAGCTCAGACGGGGGCCTTGACGAACACTTCCATGGCACGTCGCACTGCCTAGAAATGTGGTCCTGAGGCTGTTCCAGTGCTCTGGAAATGTGGCTCTCCTTAAGGAACGAGCAGTGTGTTGCCCATCACTCGGCATACACAGAGGGCCTCCGAGGGACCGACCTTTGGGCCTCGGTGTTGCTCAGCAGGCCCACAGGGGTCTGGAGGTACTCACTGATCTTGGAGGGAAAATGATGCACACCCGAGGGGCCCAGGAGTCCTGAAAAGGGTACTTCCTTTAAAATAAAGCAGAACAGGGGCTTCCCTGGTGGCGCAGTGGTTGAGAATCTGCCTGCCAATGCAGGGGACACGGGTTCGAGCCCTGGTCTGGGAGGTTCCCACATGCCGCGGAGCAACTGGGCCCGTGAGACACAGCCACTGAGCCTGCGCCTCCGGACCCTGTGCTCCGCAACAAGAGAGGCCGCGATAGTGAGAGGCCTACGCACCGCGATGAAGAGTCGCCCCCACTTACCGCAACTGGAGAGGGCCCTAGCACAGAAACGAAGACCCAACATAGCAATCAATCAATCAGTACATACATCTTAAAAAAACAATAAAACATTAAAAAACTAAAATACAATAAAGCAGAACAGCGACTAAGACCTCGTGGAAAGGGCTGCATGCCTCCATTTCTGCGCGGCTACTCAGGGACTTACCTCGAGGCCAGTACTCACGCTGAGTTTCCCTTTAGCTCTAGAGCGTGGCAGGATGAGCTCCACCCCGGCCATCGAAGCACCCGGCTTAGCTGGAGAAAACTCCTTTTCTTCCCAGAGCCATGCCTACAGTGGCTAGTGGCCTGTCGACAGCAGTCAATTTCAAGTAGCTTCAAGGCAGCATGAATGGAGCTTTCAAAATGGGAAAGCAAGGCTAGTTCCATCAGGCCCCCATTTCCACGGGCACACGCAGCATACATCCCTGTGCTTTCTAACAAGTCCAAACAGACACAGGTTACCCAGTGGTTCCTTCCCTGAATCAACTCCTCGAAGCAGGGTGTTCTGCAAATAGCGAACTGTCTCAACCAAGGATCGCCCCAGCTAGGCCTCCGGGCCCGTGGCTCTTCAAAAGCCTGCAGTGTTACACGAGGAACTGGGCTTTAGTTGCAGTCGGAACGCAGGCTGACATTCTCCTGGAGGCAGGGTGACTTCAGGCAGGGGGTCCCAGATGGAATGCGAAGCCGAGGGTTATTCTCAGTGCAGCTCAGACTAGGGTAATGAGGCAGACTTGCACGGAATGTTGGACCTGCTAGAAAGGTGTTCGTCGACCTGTGGGAGTGTTGAGGAAATCAAGCTGTCCCAAGAAAGAGTGCAGTCTGTTGCCCTACACTCGGCATACACAGAGTGGCTCCGAAGGGCTACGGGCCTGGATGTGGCATAGCGGGCCCATGGGGGCCTGGGGTTACTCAGTGTTCTTGCAGGGAATAGGGTGCCCACGCGAGGCTCCTAGATGTCCTGCCAAGCGGACTGACGTTAAAATAATGCAGAGCAGGGGCTTCGCTTGTGGTGCAGTGGTTGGGAATCCACCTGCCGATGCAGGGGACATGGGTTCGAGCCTTGGTCCACCAAGATCTCACATGCTGCGGAGCAACTAAGCCCGTGCTCCACAACGACTGAGCCTGCGCTCTAGAGTCCGGGAGCCACAACGACTGAGCCCGCATGCAACAACTACTGAAGTCCACGTGCCTAGAGCTTCTGCTCCACAACAAGAGGAGCCACCGCAATGAGAAGCCCGAGCACCGCAACGAAGAGTAGCCCCCGCTCGCTACAACTAGAGAAAGCTCACATGCAGCAACGAAGACCCGACACAGTAAAACAAAAATGGTAAATTACATAACAAGATAAATACATAGATAGACAGATAGATAAACAAATGAATAAATAAATAAACTAAAGCTGAGCAGGGGCTACGGCCTCCTGAAAACTGCAGCACGCCTCCGCTTCTGCACGGCAATTCAGGGCCTTACCTCGAGGCAAGTGCTCACGCTGAGTGTCCCGTTAGCGCCACAGCATGGTAGGATGCTGGCTTTCTCCTCGAGCAGAGTGACTTCAGGTAAGAGGTCCTCGAAGAATTCTAAGCACAGTGTTTTCTCATGGAAGCTCAGACGGGGGCCTTGACGAACACTTCCATGGCACGTCGCACTGCCTAGAAATGTGGTCCTGAGGCTGTTCCAGTGCTCTGGAAATGTGGCTCTCCTTAAGGAACGAGCAGTGTGTTGCCCATCACTCGGCATACACAGAGGGCCTCCGAGGGACCGACCTTTGGGCCTCGGTGTTGCTCAGCAGGCCCACAGGGGTCTGGAGGTACTCACTGATCTTGGAGGGAAAATGATGCACACCCGAGGGGCCCAGGAGTCCTGAAAAGGGTACTTCCTTTAAAATAAAGCAGAACAGGGGCTTCCCTGGTGGCGCAGTGGTTGAGAATCTGCCTGCCAATGCAGGGGACACGGGTTCGAGCCCTGGTCTGGGAGGTTCCCACATGCCGCGGAGCAACTGGGCCCGTGAGACACAGCCACTGAGCCTGCGCCTCCGGACCCTGTGCTCCGCAACAAGAGAGGCCGCGATAGTGAGAGGCCTACGCACCGCGATGAAGAGTCGCCCCCACTTACCGCAACTGGAGAGGGCCCTAGCACAGAAACGAAGACCCAACATAGCAATCAATCAATCAGTACATACATCTTAAAAAAACAATAAAACATTAAAAAACTAAAATACAATAAAGCAGAACAGCGACTAAGACCTCGTGGAAAGGGCTGCATGCCTCCATTTCTGCGCGGCTACTCAGGGACTTACCTCGAGGCCAGTACTCACGCTGAGTTTCCCTTTAGCTCTAGAGCGTGGCAGGATGAGCTCCACCCCGGCCATCGAAGCACCCGGCTTAGCTGGAGAAAACTCCTTTTCTTCCCAGAGCCGTGCCTACAGTGGCTAGTGGCCTGTCGACAGCAGTCAATTTCAAGTAGCTTCAAGGCAGCATGAATGGAGCTTTCAAAATGGGAAAGCAAGGCTAGTTCCATCAGGCCCCCATTTCCACGGGCACACGCAGCATACATCCCTGTGCTTTCTAACAAGTCCAAACAGACACAGGTTACCCAGTGGTTCCTTCCCTGAATCAACTCCTCGAAGCAGGGTGTTCTGCAAATAGCGAACTGTCTCAACCAAGGATCGCCCCAGCTAGGCCTCCGGGCCCGTGGCTCTTCAAAAGCCTGCAGTGTTACACGAGGAACTGGGCTTTAGTTGCAGTCGGAACGCAGGCTGACATTCTCCTGGAGGCAGGGTGACTTCAGGCAGGGGGTCCCAGATGGAATGCGAAGCCGAGGGTTATTCTCAGTGCAGCTCAGACTAGGGTAATGAGGCAGACTTGCACGGAATGTTGGACCTGCTAGAAAGGTGTTCGTCGACCTGTGGGAGTGTTGAGGAAATCAAGCTGTCCCAAGAAAGAGTGCAGTCTGTTGCCCTACACTCGGCATACACAGAGTGGCTCCGAAGGGCTACGGGCCTGGATGTGGCATAGCGGGCCCATGGGGGCCTGGGGTTACTCAGTGTTCTTGCAGGGAATAGGGTGCCCACGCGAGGCTCCTAGATGTCCTGCCAAGCGGACTGACGTTAAAATAATGCAGAGCAGGGGCTTCGCTTGTGGTGCAGTGGTTGGGAATCCACCTGCCGATGCAGGGGACATGGGTTCGAGCCTTGGTCCACCAAGATCTCACATGCTGCGGAGCAACTAAGCCCGTGCTCCACAACGACTGAGCCTGCGCTCTAGAGTCCGGGAGCCACAACGACTGAGCCCGCATGCAACAACTACTGAAGTCCACGTGCCTAGAGCTTCTGCTCCACAACAAGAGGAGCCACCGCAATGAGAAGCCCGAGCACCGCAACGAAGAGTAGCCCCCGCTCGCTACAACTAGAGAAAGCTCACATGCAGCAACGAAGACCCGACACAGTAAAACAAAAATGATAAATTACATAACAAGATAAATACATAGATAGACAGATAGATAAACAAATGAATAAATAAATAAACTAAAGCTGAGCAGGGGCTACGGCCTCCTGAAAACTGCAGCACGCCTCCGCTTCTGCACGGCAATTCAGGGCCTTACCTCGAGGCAAGTGCTCACGCTGAGTGTCCCGTTAGCGCCACAGCATGGTAGGATGCTGGCTTTCTCCTCGAGCAGAGTGACTTCAGGTAAGAGGTCCTCGAAGAATTCTAAGCACAGTGTTTTCTCATGGAAGCTCAGACGGGGGCCATGACGAACACTTCCATGGCACGTCGCACTGCCTAGAAATGTGGTCCTGAGGCTGTTCCAGTGCTCTGGAAATGTGGCTCTCCTTAAGGAACGAGCAGTGTGTTGCCCATCACTCGGCATACACAGAGCGCCTCCGAGGGACCGACCTTTGGGCCTCGGTGTTGCTCAGCAGGCCCACAGGGGTCTGGAGGTACTCACTGATCTTGGAGGGAAAATGATGCACACCCGAGGGGCCCAGGAGTCCTGAAAAGGGTACTTCCTTTAAAATAAAGCAGAACAGGGGCTTCCCTGGTGGCGCAGTGGTTGAGAATCTGCCTGCCAATGCAGGGGACACGGGTTCGAGCCCTGGTCTGGGAGGTTCCCACATGCCGCGGAGCAACTGGGCCCGTGAGACACAGCCACTGAGCCTGCGCCTCCGGACCCTGTGCTCCGCAACAAGAGAGGCCGCGATAGTGAGAGGCCTACGCACCGCGATGAAGAGTCGCCCCCACTTACCGCAACTGGAGAGGGCCCTAGCACAGAAACGAAGACCCAACATAGCAATCAATCAATCAGTACATACATCTTAAAAAAACAATAAAACATTAAAAAACTAAAATACAATAAAGCAGAACAGCGACTAAGACCTCGTGGAAAGGGCTGCATGCCTCCATTTCTGCGCGGCTACTCAGGGACTTACCTCGAGGCCAGTACTCACGCTGAGTTTCCCTTTAGCTCTAGAGCGTGGCAGGATGAGCTCCACCCCGGCCATCGAAGCACCCGGCTTAGCTGGAGAAAACTCCTTTTCTTCCCAGAGCCGTGCCTACAGTGGCTAGTGGCCTGTCGACAGCAGTCAATTTCAAGTAGCTTCAAGGCAGCATGAATGGAGCTTTCAAAATGGGAAAGCAAGGCTAGTTCCATCAGGCCCCCATTTCCACGGGCACACGCAGCATACATCCCTGTGCTTTCTAACAAGTCCAAACAGACACAGGTTACCCAGTGGTTCCTTCCCTGAATCAACTCCTCGAAGCAGGGTGTTCTGCAAATAGCGAACTGTCTCAACCAAGGATCGCCCCAGCTAGGCCTCCGGGCCCGTGGCTCTTCAAAAGCCTGCAGTGTTACACGAGGAACTGGGCTTTAGTTGCAGTCGGAACGCAGGCTGACATTCTCCTGGAGGCAGGGTGACTTCAGGCAGGGGGTCCCAGATGGAATGCGAAGCCGAGGGTTATTCTCAGTGCAGCTCAGACTAGGGTAATGAGGCAGACTTGCACGGAATGTTGGACCTGCTAGAAAGGTGTTCGTCGACCTGTGGGAGTGTTGAGGAAATCAAGCTGTCCCAAGAAAGAGTGCAGTCTGTTGCCCTACACTCGGCATACACAGAGTGGCTCCGAAGGGCTACGGGCCTGGATGTGGCATAGCGGGCCCATGGGGGCCTGGGGTTACTCAGTGTTCTTGCAGGGAATAGGGTGCCCACGCGAGGCTCCTAGATGTCCTGCCAAGCGGACTGACGTTAAAATAATGCAGAGCAGGGGCTTCGCTTGTGGTGCAGTGGTTGGGAATCCACCTGCCGATGCAGGGGACATGGGTTCGAGCCTTGGTCCACCAAGATCTCACATGCTGCGGAGCAACTAAGCCCGTGCTCCACAACGACTGAGCCTGCGCTCTAGAGTCCGGGAGCCACAACGACTGAGCCCGCATGCAACAACTACTGAAGTCCACGTGCCTAGAGCTTCTGCTCCACAACAAGAGGAGCCACCGCAATGAGAAGCCCGAGCACCGCAACGAAGAGTAGCCCCCGCTCGCTACAACTAGAGAAAGCTCACATGCAGCAACGAAGACCCGACACAGTAAAACAAAAATGATAAATTACATAACAAGATAAATACATAGATAGACAGATAGATAAACAAATGAATAAATAAATAAACTAAAGCTGAGCAGGGGCTACGGCCTCCTGAAAACTGCAGCACGCCTCCGCTTCTGCACGGCAATTCAGGGCCTTACCTCGAGGCAAGTGCTCACGCTGAGTGTCCCGTTAGCGCCACAGCATGGTAGGATGCTGGCTTTCTCCTCGAGCAGAGTGACTTCAGGTAAGAGGTCCTCGAAGAATTCTAAGCACAGTGTTTTCTCATGGAAGCTCAGACGGGGGCCATGACGAACACTTCCATGGCACGTCGCACTGCCTAGAAATGTGGTCCTGAGGCTGTTCCAGTGCTCTGGAAATGTGGCTCTCCTTAAGGAACGAGCAGTGTGTTGCCCATCACTCGGCATACACAGAGGGCCTCCGAGGGACCGACCTTTGGGCCTCGGTGTTGCTCAGCAGGCCCACAGGGGTCTGGAGGTACTCACTGATCTTGGAGGGAAAATGATGCACACCCGAGGGGCCCAGGAGTCCTGAAAAGGGTACTTCCTTTAAAATAAAGCAGAACAGGGGCTTCCCTGGTGGCGCAGTGGTTGAGAATCTGCCTGCCAATGCAGGGGACACGGGTTCGAGCCCTGGTCTGGGAGGTTCCCACATGCCGCGGAGCAACTGGGCCCGTGAGACACAGCCACTGAGCCTGCGCCTCCGGACCCTGTGCTCCGCAACAAGAGAGGCCGCGATAGTGAGAGGCCTACGCACCGCGATGAAGAGTCGCCCCCACTTACCGCAACTGGAGAGGGCCCTAGCACAGAAACGAAGACCCAACATAGCAATCAATCAATCAGTACATACATCTTAAAAAAACAATAAAACATTAAAAAACTAAAATACAATAAAGCAGAACAGCGACTAAGACCTCGTGGAAAGGGCTGCATGCCTCCATTTCTGCGCGGCTACTCAGGGACTTACCTCGAGGCCAGTACTCACGCTGAGTTTCCCTTTAGCTCTAGAGCGTGGCAGGATGAGCTCCACCCCGGCCATCGAAGCACCCGGCTTAGCTGGAGAAAACTCCTTTTCTTCCCAGAGCCATGCCTACAGTGGCTAGTGGCCTGTCGACAGCAGTCAATTTCAAGTAGCTTCAAGGCAGCATGAATGGAGCTTTCAAAATGGGAAAGCAAGGCTAGTTCCATCAGGCCCCCATTTCCACGGGCACACGCAGCATACATCCCTGTGCTTTCTAACAAGTCCAAACAGACACAGGTTACCCAGTGGTTCCTTCCCTGAATCAACTCCTCGAAGCAGGGTGTTCTGCAAATAGCGAACTGTCTCAACCAAGGATCGCCCCAGCTAGGCCTCCGGGCCCGTGGCTCTTCAAAAGCCTGCAGTGTTACACGAGGAACTGGGCTTTAGTTGCAGTCGGAACGCAGGCTGACATTCTCCTGGAGGCAGGGTGACTTCAGGCAGGGGGTCCCAGATGGAATGCGAAGCCGAGGGTTATTCTCAGTGCAGCTCAGACTAGGGTAATGAGGCAGACTTGCACGGAATGTTGGACCTGCTAGAAAGGTGTTCGTCGACCTGTGGGAGTGTTGAGGAAATCAAGCTGTCCCAAGAAAGAGTGCAGTCTGTTGCCCTACACTCGGCATACACAGAGTGGCTCCGAAGGGCTACGGGCCTGGATGTGGCATAGCGGGCCCATGGGGGCCTGGGGTTACTCAGTGTTCTTGCAGGGAATAGGGTGCCCACGCGAGGCTCCTAGATGTCCTGCCAAGCGGACTGACGTTAAAATAATGCAGAGCAGGGGCTTCGCTTGTGGTGCAGTGGTTGGGAATCCACCTGCCGATGCAGGGGACATGGGTTCGAGCCTTGGTCCACCAAGATCTCACATGCTGCGGAGCAACTAAGCCCGTGCTCCACAACGACTGAGCCTGCGCTCTAGAGTCCGGGAGCCACAACGACTGAGCCCGCATGCAACAACTACTGAAGTCCACGTGCCTAGAGCTTCTGCTCCACAACAAGAGGAGCCACCGCAATGAGAAGCCCGAGCACCGCAACGAAGAGTAGCCCCCGCTCGCTACAACTAGAGAAAGCTCACATGCAGCAACGAAGACCCGACACAGTAAAACAAAAATGATAAATTACATAACAAGATAAATACATAGATAGACAGATAGATAAACAAATGAATAAATAAATAAACTAAAGCTGAGCAGGGGCTACGGCCTCCTGAAAACTGCAGCACGCCTCCGCTTCTGCACGGCAATTCAGGGCCTTACCTCGAGGCAAGTGCTCACGCTGAGTGTCCCGTTAGCGCCACAGCATGGTAGGATGCTGGCTTTCTCCTCGAGCAGAGTGACTTCAGGTAAGAGGTCCTCGAAGAATTCTAAGCACAGTGTTTTCTCATGGAAGCTCAGACGGGGGCCATGACGAACACTTCCATGGCACGTCGCACTGCCTAGAAATGTGGTCCTGAGGCTGTTCCAGTGCTCTGGAAATGTGGCTCTCCTTAAGGAACGAGCAGTGTGTTGCCCATCACTCGGCATACACAGAGGGCCTCCGAGGGACCGACCTTTGGGCCTCGGTGTTGCTCAGCAGGCCCACAGGGGTCTGGAGGTACTCACTGATCTTGGAGGGAAAATGATGCACACCCGAGGGGCCCAGGAGTCCTGAAAAGGGTACTTCCTTTAAAATAAAGCAGAACAGGGGCTTCCCTGGTGGCGCAGTGGTTGAGAATCTGCCTGCCAATGCAGGGGACACGGGTTCGAGCCCTGGTCTGGGAGGTTCCCACATGCCGCGGAGCAACTGGGCCCGTGAGACACAGCCACTGAGCCTGCGCCTCCGGACCCTGTGCTCCGCAACAAGAGAGGCCGCGATAGTGAGAGGCCTACGCACCGCGATGAAGAGTCGCCCCCACTTACCGCAACTGGAGAGGGCCCTAGCACAGAAACGAAGACCCAACATAGCAATCAATCAATCAGTACATACATCTTAAAAAAACAATAAAACATTAAAAAACTAAAATACAATAAAGCAGAACAGCGACTAAGACCTCGTGGAAAGGGCTGCATGCCTCCATTTCTGCGCGGCTACTCAGGGACTTACCTCGAGGCCAGTACTCACGCTGAGTTTCCCTTTAGCTCTAGAGCGTGGCAGGATGAGCTCCACCCCGGCCATCGAAGCACCCGGCTTAGCTGGAGAAAACTCCTTTTCTTCCCAGAGCCATGCCTACAGTGGCTAGTGGCCTGTCGACAGCAGTCAATTTCAAGTAGCTTCAAGGCAGCATGAATGGAGCTTTCAAAATGGGAAAGCAAGGCTAGTTCCATCAGGCCCCCATTTCCACGGGCACACGCAGCATACATCCCTGTGCTTTCTAACAAGTCCAAACAGACACAGGTTACCCAGTGGTTCCTTCCCTGAATCAACTCCTCGAAGCAGGGTGTTCTGCAAATAGCGAACTGTCTCAACCAAGGATCGCCCCAGCTAGGCCTCCGGGCCCGTGGCTCTTCAAAAGCCTGCAGTGTTACACGAGGAACTGGGCTTTAGTTGCAGTCGGAACGCAGGCTGACATTCTCCTGGAGGCAGGGTGACTTCAGGCAGGGGGTCCCAGATGGAATGCGAAGCCGAGGGTTATTCTCAGTGCAGCTCAGACTAGGGTAATGAGGCAGACTTGCACGGAATGTTGGACCTGCTAGAAAGGTGTTCGTCGACCTGTGGGAGTGTTGAGGAAATCAAGCTGTCCCAAGAAAGAGTGCAGTCTGTTGCCCTACACTCGGCATACACAGAGTGGCTCCGAAGGGCTACGGGCCTGGATGTGGCATAGCGGGCCCATGGGGGCCTGGGGTTACTCAGTGTTCTTGCAGGGAATAGGGTGCCCACGCGAGGCTCCTAGATGTCCTGCCAAGCGGACTGACGTTAAAATAATGCAGAGCAGGGGCTTCGCTTGTGGTGCAGTGGTTGGGAATCCACCTGCCGATGCAGGGGACATGGGTTCGAGCCTTGGTCCACCAAGATCTCACATGCTGCGGAGCAACTAAGCCCGTGCTCCACAACGACTGAGCCTGCGCTCTAGAGTCCGGGAGCCACAACGACTGAGCCCGCATGCAACAACTACTGAAGTCCACGTGCCTAGAGCTTCTGCTCCACAACAAGAGGAGCCACCGCAATGAGAAGCCCGAGCACCGCAACGAAGAGTAGCCCCCGCTCGCTACAACTAGAGAAAGCTCACATGCAGCAACGAAGACCCGACACAGTAAAACAAAAATGATAAATTACATAACAAGATAAATACATAGATAGACAGATAGATAAACAAATGAATAAATAAATAAACTAAAGCTGAGCAGGGGCTACGGCCTCCTGAAAACTGCAGCACGCCTCCGCTTCTGCACGGCAATTCAGGGCCTTACCTCGAGGCAAGTGCTCACGCTGAGTGTCCCGTTAGCGCCACAGCATGGTAGGATGCTGGCTTTCTCCTCGAGCAGAGTGACTTCAGGTAAGAGGTCCTCGAAGAATTCTAAGCACAGTGTTTTCTCATGGAAGCTCAGACGGGGGCCATGACGAACACTTCCATGGCACGTCGCACTGCCTAGAAATGTGGTCCTGAGGCTGTTCCAGTGCTCTGGAAATGTGGCTCTCCTTAAGGAACGAGCAGTGTGTTGCCCATCACTCGGCATACACAGAGCGCCTCCGAGGGACCGACCTTTGGGCCTCGGTGTTGCTCAGCAGGCCCACAGGGGTCTGGAGGTACTCACTGATCTTGGAGGGAAAATGATGCACACCCGAGGGGCCCAGGAGTCCTGAAAAGGGTACTTCCTTTAAAATAAAGCAGAACAGGGGCTTCCCTGGTGGCGCAGTGGTTGAGAATCTGCCTGCCAATGCAGGGGACACGGGTTCGAGCCCTGGTCTGGGAGGTTCCCACATGCCGCGGAGCAACTGGGCCCGTGAGACACAGCCACTGAGCCTGCGCCTCCGGACCCTGTGCTCCGCAACAAGAGAGGCCGCGATAGTGAGAGGCCTACGCACCGCGATGAAGAGTCGCCCCCACTTACCGCAACTGGAGAGGGCCCTAGCACAGAAACGAAGACCCAACATAGCAATCAATCAATCAGTACATACATCTTAAAAAAACAATAAAACATTAAAAAACTAAAATACAATAAAGCAGAACAGCGACTAAGACCTCGTGGAAAGGGCTGCATGCCTCCATTTCTGCGCGGCTACTCAGGGACTTACCTCGAGGCCAGTACTCACGCTGAGTTTCCCTTTAGCTCTAGAGCGTGGCAGGATGAGCTCCACCCCGGCCATCGAAGCACCCGGCTTAGCTGGAGAAAACTCCTTTTCTTCCCAGAGCCGTGCCTACAGTGGCTAGTGGCCTGTCGACAGCAGTCAATTTCAAGTAGCTTCAAGGCAGCATGAATGGAGCTTTCAAAATGGGAAAGCAAGGCTAGTTCCATCAGGCCCCCATTTCCACGGGCACACGCAGCATACATCCCTGTGCTTTCTAACAAGTCCAAACAGACACAGGTTACCCAGTGGTTCCTTCCCTGAATCAACTCCTCGAAGCAGGGTGTTCTGCAAATAGCGAACTGTCTCAACCAAGGATCGCCCCAGCTAGGCCTCCGGGCCCGTGGCTCTTCAAAAGCCTGCAGTGTTACACGAGGAACTGGGCTTTAGTTGCAGTCGGAACGCAGGCTGACATTCTCCTGGAGGCAGGGTGACTTCAGGCAGGGGGTCCCAGATGGAATGCGAAGCCGAGGGTTATTCTCAGTGCAGCTCAGACTAGGGTAATGAGGCAGACTTGCACGGAATGTTGGACCTGCTAGAAAGGTGTTCGTCGACCTGTGGGAGTGTTGAGGAAATCAAGCTGTCCCAAGAAAGAGTGCAGTCTGTTGCCCTACACTCGGCATACACAGAGTGGCTCCGAAGGGCTACGGGCCTGGATGTGGCATAGCGGGCCCATGGGGGCCTGGGGTTACTCAGTGTTCTTGCAGGGAATAGGGTGCCCACGCGAGGCTCCTAGATGTCCTGCCAAGCGGACTGACGTTAAAATAATGCAGAGCAGGGGCTTCGCTTGTGGTGCAGTGGTTGGGAATCCACCTGCCGATGCAGGGGACATGGGTTCGAGCCTTGGTCCACCAAGATCTCACATGCTGCGGAGCAACTAAGCCCGTGCTCCACAACGACTGAGCCTGCGCTCTAGAGTCCGGGAGCCACAACGACTGAGCCCGCATGCAACAACTACTGAAGTCCACGTGCCTAGAGCTTCTGCTCCACAACAAGAGGAGCCACCGCAATGAGAAGCCCGAGCACCGCAACGAAGAGTAGCCCCCGCTCGCTACAACTAGAGAAAGCTCACATGCAGCAACGAAGACCCGACACAGTAAAACAAAAATGATAAATTACATAACAAGATAAATACATAGATAGACAGATAGATAAACAAATGAATAAATAAATAAACTAAAGCTGAGCAGGGGCTACGGCCTCCTGAAAACTGCAGCACGCCTCCGCTTCTGCACGGCAATTCAGGGCCTTACCTCGAGGCAAGTGCTCACGCTGAGTGTCCCGTTAGCGCCACAGCATGGTAGGATGCTGGCTTTCTCCTCGAGCAGAGTGACTTCAGGTAAGAGGTCCTCGAAGAATTCTAAGCACAGTGTTTTCTCATGGAAGCTCAGACGGGGGCCATGACGAACACTTCCATGGCACGTCGCACTGCCTAGAAATGTGGTCCTGAGGCTGTTCCAGTGCTCTGGAAATGTGGCTCTCCTTAAGGAACGAGCAGTGTGTTGCCCATCACTCGGCATACACAGAGCGCCTCCGAGGGACCGACCTTTGGGCCTCGGTGTTGCTCAGCAGGCCCACAGGGGTCTGGAGGTACTCACTGATCTTGGAGGGAAAATGATGCACACCCGAGGGGCCCAGGAGTCCTGAAAAGGGTACTTCCTTTAAAATAAAGCAGAACAGGGGCTTCCCTGGTGGCGCAGTGGTTGAGAATCTGCCTGCCAATGCAGGGGACACGGGTTCGAGCCCTGGTCTGGGAGGTTCCCACATGCCGCGGAGCAACTGGGCCCGTGAGACACAGCCACTGAGCCTGCGCCTCCGGACCCTGTGCTCCGCAACAAGAGAGGCCGCGATAGTGAGAGGCCTACGCACCGCGATGAAGAGTCGCCCCCACTTACCGCAACTGGAGAGGGCCCTAGCACAGAAACGAAGACCCAACATAGCAATCAATCAATCAGTACATACATCTTAAAAAAACAATAAAACATTAAAAAACTAAAATACAATAAAGCAGAACAGCGACTAAGACCTCGTGGAAAGGGCTGCATGCCTCCATTTCTGCGCGGCTACTCAGGGACTTACCTCGAGGCCAGTACTCACGCTGAGTTTCCCTTTAGCTCTAGAGCGTGGCAGGATGAGCTCCACCCCGGCCATCGAAGCACCCGGCTTAGCTGGAGAAAACTCCTTTTCTTCCCAGAGCCATGCCTACAGTGGCTAGTGGCCTGTCGACAGCAGTCAATTTCAAGTAGCTTCAAGGCAGCATGAATGGAGCTTTCAAAATGGGAAAGCAAGGCTAGTTCCATCAGGCCCCCATTTCCACGGGCACACGCAGCATACATCCCTGTGCTTTCTAACAAGTCCAAACAGACACAGGTTACCCAGTGGTTCCTTCCCTGAATCAACTCCTCGAAGCAGGGTGTTCTGCAAATAGCGAACTGTCTCAACCAAGGATCGCCCCAGCTAGGCCTCCGGGCCCGTGGCTCTTCAAAAGCCTGCAGTGTTACACGAGGAACTGGGCTTTAGTTGCAGTCGGAACGCAGGCTGACATTCTCCTGGAGGCAGGGTGACTTCAGGCAGGGGGTCCCAGATGGAATGCGAAGCCGAGGGTTATTCTCAGTGCAGCTCAGACTAGGGTAATGAGGCAGACTTGCACGGAATGTTGGACCTGCTAGAAAGGTGTTCGTCGACCTGTGGGAGTGTTGAGGAAATCAAGCTGTCCCAAGAAAGAGTGCAGTCTGTTGCCCTACACTCGGCATACACAGAGTGGCTCCGAAGGGCTACGGGCCTGGATGTGGCATAGCGGGCCCATGGGGGCCTGGGGTTACTCAGTGTTCTTGCAGGGAATAGGGTGCCCACGCGAGGCTCCTAGATGTCCTGCCAAGCGGACTGACGTTAAAATAATGCAGAGCAGGGGCTTCGCTTGTGGTGCAGTGGTTGGGAATCCACCTGCCGATGCAGGGGACATGGGTTCGAGCCTTGGTCCACCAAGATCTCACATGCTGCGGAGCAACTAAGCCCGTGCTCCACAACGACTGAGCCTGCGCTCTAGAGTCCGGGAGCCACAACGACTGAGCCCGCATGCAACAACTACTGAAGTCCACGTGCCTAGAGCTTCTGCTCCACAACAAGAGGAGCCACCGCAATGAGAAGCCCGAGCACCGCAACGAAGAGTAGCCCCCGCTCGCTACAACTAGAGAAAGCTCACATGCAGCAACGAAGACCCGACACAGTAAAACAAAAATGGTAAATTACATAACAAGATAAATACATAGATAGACAGATAGATAAACAAATGAATAAATAAATAAACTAAAGCTGAGCAGGGGCTACGGCCTCCTGAAAACTGCAGCACGCCTCCGCTTCTGCACGGCAATTCAGGGCCTTACCTCGAGGCAAGTGCTCACGCTGAGTGTCCCGTTAGCGCCACAGCATGGTAGGATGCTGGCTTTCTCCTCGAGCAGAGTGACTTCAGGTAAGAGGTCCTCGAAGAATTCTAAGCACAGTGTTTTCTCATGGAAGCTCAGACGGGGGCCATGACGAACACTTCCATGGCACGTCGCACTGCCTAGAAATGTGGTCCTGAGGCTGTTCCAGTGCTCTGGAAATGTGGCTCTCCTTAAGGAACGAGCAGTGTGTTGCCCATCACTCGGCATACACAGAGCGCCTCCGAGGGACCGACCTTTGGGCCTCGGTGTTGCTCAGCAGGCCCACAGGGGTCTGGAGGTACTCACTGATCTTGGAGGGAAAATGATGCACACCCGAGGGGCCCAGGAGTCCTGAAAAGGGTACTTCCTTTAAAATAAAGCAGAACAGGGGCTTCCCTGGTGGCGCAGTGGTTGAGAATCTGCCTGCCAATGCAGGGGACACGGGTTCGAGCCCTGGTCTGGGAGGTTCCCACATGCCGCGGAGCAACTGGGCCCGTGAGACACAGCCACTGAGCCTGCGCCTCCGGACCCTGTGCTCCGCAACAAGAGAGGCCGCGATAGTGAGAGGCCTACGCACCGCGATGAAGAGTCGCCCCCACTTACCGCAACTGGAGAGGGCCCTAGCACAGAAACGAAGACCCAACATAGCAATCAATCAATCAGTACATACATCTTAAAAAAACAATAAAACATTAAAAAACTAAAATACAATAAAGCAGAACAGCGACTAAGACCTCGTGGAAAGGGCTGCATGCCTCCATTTCTGCGCGGCTACTCAGGGACTTACCTCGAGGCCAGTACTCACGCTGAGTTTCCCTTTAGCTCTAGAGCGTGGCAGGATGAGCTCCACCCCGGCCATCGAAGCACCCGGCTTAGCTGGAGAAAACTCCTTTTCTTCCCAGAGCCGTGCCTACAGTGGCTAGTGGCCTGTCGACAGCAGTCAATTTCAAGTAGCTTCAAGGCAGCATGAATGGAGCTTTCAAAATGGGAAAGCAAGGCTAGTTCCATCAGGCCCCCATTTCCACGGGCACACGCAGCATACATCCCTGTGCTTTCTAACAAGTCCAAACAGACACAGGTTACCCAGTGGTTCCTTCCCTGAATCAACTCCTCGAAGCAGGGTGTTCTGCAAATAGCGAACTGTCTCAACCAAGGATCGCCCCAGCTAGGCCTCCGGGCCCGTGGCTCTTCAAAAGCCTGCAGTGTTACACGAGGAACTGGGCTTTAGTTGCAGTCGGAACGCAGGCTGACATTCTCCTGGAGGCAGGGTGACTTCAGGCAGGGGGTCCCAGATGGAATGCGAAGCCGAGGGTTATTCTCAGTGCAGCTCAGACTAGGGTAATGAGGCAGACTTGCACGGAATGTTGGACCTGCTAGAAAGGTGTTCGTCGACCTGTGGGAGTGTTGAGGAAATCAAGCTGTCCCAAGAAAGAGTGCAGTCTGTTGCCCTACACTCGGCATACACAGAGTGGCTCCGAAGGGCTACGGGCCTGGATGTGGCATAGCGGGCCCATGGGGGCCTGGGGTTACTCAGTGTTCTTGCAGGGAATAGGGTGCCCACGCGAGGCTCCTAGATGTCCTGCCAAGCGGACTGACGTTAAAATAATGCAGAGCAGGGGCTTCGCTTGTGGTGCAGTGGTTGGGAATCCACCTGCCGATGCAGGGGACATGGGTTCGAGCCTTGGTCCACCAAGATCTCACATGCTGCGGAGCAACTAAGCCCGTGCTCCACAACGACTGAGCCTGCGCTCTAGAGTCCGGGAGCCACAACGACTGAGCCCGCATGCAACAACTACTGAAGTCCACGTGCCTAGAGCTTCTGCTCCACAACAAGAGGAGCCACCGCAATGAGAAGCCCGAGCACCGCAACGAAGAGTAGCCCCCGCTCGCTACAACTAGAGAAAGCTCACATGCAGCAACGAAGACCCGACACAGTAAAACAAAAATGGTAAATTACATAACAAGATAAATACATAGATAGACAGATAGATAAACAAATGAATAAATAAATAAACTAAAGCTGAGCAGGGGCTACGGCCTCCTGAAAACTGCAGCACGCCTCCGCTTCTGCACGGCAATTCAGGGCCTTACCTCGAGGCAAGTGCTCACGCTGAGTGTCCCGTTAGCGCCACAGCATGGTAGGATGCTGGCTTTCTCCTCGAGCAGAGTGACTTCAGGTAAGAGGTCCTCGAAGAATTCTAAGCACAGTGTTTTCTCATGGAAGCTCAGACGGGGGCCTTGACGAACACTTCCATGGCACGTCGCACTGCCTAGAAATGTGGTCCTGAGGCTGTTCCAGTGCTCTGGAAATGTGGCTCTCCTTAAGGAACGAGCAGTGTGTTGCCCATCACTCGGCATACACAGAGGGCCTCCGAGGGACCGACCTTTGGGCCTCGGTGTTGCTCAGCAGGCCCACAGGGGTCTGGAGGTACTCACTGATCTTGGAGGGAAAATGATGCACACCCGAGGGGCCCAGGAGTCCTGAAAAGGGTACTTCCTTTAAAATAAAGCAGAACAGGGGCTTCCCTGGTGGCGCAGTGGTTGAGAATCTGCCTGCCAATGCAGGGGACACGGGTTCGAGCCCTGGTCTGGGAGGTTCCCACATGCCGCGGAGCAACTGGGCCCGTGAGACACAGCCACTGAGCCTGCGCCTCCGGACCCTGTGCTCCGCAACAAGAGAGGCCGCGATAGTGAGAGGCCTACGCACCGCGATGAAGAGTCGCCCCCACTTACCGCAACTGGAGAGGGCCCTAGCACAGAAACGAAGACCCAACATAGCAATCAATCAATCAGTACATACATCTTAAAAAAACAATAAAACATTAAAAAACTAAAATACAATAAAGCAGAACAGCGACTAAGACCTCGTGGAAAGGGCTGCATGCCTCCATTTCTGCGCGGCTACTCAGGGACTTACCTCGAGGCCAGTACTCACGCTGAGTTTCCCTTTAGCTCTAGAGCGTGGCAGGATGAGCTCCACCCCGGCCATCGAAGCACCCGGCTTAGCTGGAGAAAACTCCTTTTCTTCCCAGAGCCATGCCTACAGTGGCTAGTGGCCTGTCGACAGCAGTCAATTTCAAGTAGCTTCAAGGCAGCATGAATGGAGCTTTCAAAATGGGAAAGCAAGGCTAGTTCCATCAGGCCCCCATTTCCACGGGCACACGCAGCATACATCCCTGTGCTTTCTAACAAGTCCAAACAGACACAGGTTACCCAGTGGTTCCTTCCCTGAATCAACTCCTCGAAGCAGGGTGTTCTGCAAATAGCGAACTGTCTCAACCAAGGATCGCCCCAGCTAGGCCTCCGGGCCCGTGGCTCTTCAAAAGCCTGCAGTGTTACACGAGGAACTGGGCTTTAGTTGCAGTCGGAACGCAGGCTGACATTCTCCTGGAGGCAGGGTGACTTCAGGCAGGGGGTCCCAGATGGAATGCGAAGCCGAGGGTTATTCTCAGTGCAGCTCAGACTAGGGTAATGAGGCAGACTTGCACGGAATGTTGGACCTGCTAGAAAGGTGTTCGTCGACCTGTGGGAGTGTTGAGGAAATCAAGCTGTCCCAAGAAAGAGTGCAGTCTGTTGCCCTACACTCGGCATACACAGAGTGGCTCCGAAGGGCTACGGGCCTGGATGTGGCATAGCGGGCCCATGGGGGCCTGGGGTTACTCAGTGTTCTTGCAGGGAATAGGGTGCCCACGCGAGGCTCCTAGATGTCCTGCCAAGCGGACTGACGTTAAAATAATGCAGAGCAGGGGCTTCGCTTGTGGTGCAGTGGTTGGGAATCCACCTGCCGATGCAGGGGACATGGGTTCGAGCCTTGGTCCACCAAGATCTCACATGCTGCGGAGCAACTAAGCCCGTGCTCCACAACGACTGAGCCTGCGCTCTAGAGTCCGGGAGCCACAACGACTGAGCCCGCATGCAACAACTACTGAAGTCCACGTGCCTAGAGCTTCTGCTCCACAACAAGAGGAGCCACCGCAATGAGAAGCCCGAGCACCGCAACGAAGAGTAGCCCCCGCTCGCTACAACTAGAGAAAGCTCACATGCAGCAACGAAGACCCGACACAGTAAAACAAAAATGGTAAATTACATAACAAGATAAATACATAGATAGACAGATAGATAAACAAATGAATAAATAAATAAACTAAAGCTGAGCAGGGGCTACGGCCTCCTGAAAACTGCAGCACGCCTCCGCTTCTGCACGGCAATTCAGGGCCTTACCTCGAGGCAAGTGCTCACGCTGAGTGTCCCGTTAGCGCCACAGCATGGTAGGATGCTGGCTTTCTCCTCGAGCAGAGTGACTTCAGGTAAGAGGTCCTCGAAGAATTCTAAGCACAGTGTTTTCTCATGGAAGCTCAGACGGGGGCCTTGACGAACACTTCCATGGCACGTCGCACTGCCTAGAAATGTGGTCCTGAGGCTGTTCCAGTGCTCTGGAAATGTGGCTCTCCTTAAGGAACGAGCAGTGTGTTGCCCATCACTCGGCATACACAGAGGGCCTCCGAGGGACCGACCTTTGGGCCTCGGTGTTGCTCAGCAGGCCCACAGGGGTCTGGAGGTACTCACTGATCTTGGAGGGAAAATGATGCACACCCGAGGGGCCCAGGAGTCCTGAAAAGGGTACTTCCTTTAAAATAAAGCAGAACAGGGGCTTCCCTGGTGGCGCAGTGGTTGAGAATCTGCCTGCCAATGCAGGGGACACGGGTTCGAGCCCTGGTCTGGGAGGTTCCCACATGCCGCGGAGCAACTGGGCCCGTGAGACACAGCCACTGAGCCTGCGCCTCCGGACCCTGTGCTCCGCAACAAGAGAGGCCGCGATAGTGAGAGGCCTACGCACCGCGATGAAGAGTCGCCCCCACTTACCGCAACTGGAGAGGGCCCTAGCACAGAAACGAAGACCCAACATAGCAATCAATCAATCAGTACATACATCTTAAAAAAACAATAAAACATTAAAAAACTAAAATACAATAAAGCAGAACAGCGACTAAGACCTCGTGGAAAGGGCTGCATGCCTCCATTTCTGCGCGGCTACTCAGGGACTTACCTCGAGGCCAGTACTCACGCTGAGTTTCCCTTTAGCTCTAGAGCGTGGCAGGATGAGCTCCACCCCGGCCATCGAAGCACCCGGCTTAGCTGGAGAAAACTCCTTTTCTTCCCAGAGCCATGCCTACAGTGGCTAGTGGCCTGTCGACAGCAGTCAATTTCAAGTAGCTTCAAGGCAGCATGAATGGAGCTTTCAAAATGGGAAAGCAAGGCTAGTTCCATCAGGCCCCCATTTCCACGGGCACACGCAGCATACATCCCTGTGCTTTCTAACAAGTCCAAACAGACACAGGTTACCCAGTGGTTCCTTCCCTGAATCAACTCCTCGAAGCAGGGTGTTCTGCAAATAGCGAACTGTCTCAACCAAGGATCGCCCCAGCTAGGCCTCCGGGCCCGTGGCTCTTCAAAAGCCTGCAGTGTTACACGAGGAACTGGGCTTTAGTTGCAGTCGGAACGCAGGCTGACATTCTCCTGGAGGCAGGGTGACTTCAGGCAGGGGGTCCCAGATGGAATGCGAAGCCGAGGGTTATTCTCAGTGCAGCTCAGACTAGGGTAATGAGGCAGACTTGCACGGAATGTTGGACCTGCTAGAAAGGTGTTCGTCGACCTGTGGGAGTGTTGAGGAAATCAAGCTGTCCCAAGAAAGAGTGCAGTCTGTTGCCCTACACTCGGCATACACAGAGTGGCTCCGAAGGGCTACGGGCCTGGATGTGGCATAGCGGGCCCATGGGGGCCTGGGGTTACTCAGTGTTCTTGCAGGGAATAGGGTGCCCACGCGAGGCTCCTAGATGTCCTGCCAAGCGGACTGACGTTAAAATAATGCAGAGCAGGGGCTTCGCTTGTGGTGCAGTGGTTGGGAATCCACCTGCCGATGCAGGGGACATGGGTTCGAGCCTTGGTCCACCAAGATCTCACATGCTGCGGAGCAACTAAGCCCGTGCTCCACAACGACTGAGCCTGCGCTCTAGAGTCCGGGAGCCACAACGACTGAGCCCGCATGCAACAACTACTGAAGTCCACGTGCCTAGAGCTTCTGCTCCACAACAAGAGGAGCCACCGCAATGAGAAGCCCGAGCACCGCAACGAAGAGTAGCCCCCGCTCGCTACAACTAGAGAAAGCTCACATGCAGCAACGAAGACCCGACACAGTAAAACAAAAATGATAAATTACATAACAAGATAAATACATAGATAGACAGATAGATAAACAAATGAATAAATAAATAAACTAAAGCTGAGCAGGGGCTACGGCCTCCTGAAAACTGCAGCACGCCTCCGCTTCTGCACGGCAATTCAGGGCCTTACCTCGAGGCAAGTGCTCACGCTGAGTGTCCCGTTAGCGCCACAGCATGGTAGGATGCTGGCTTTCTCCTCGAGCAGAGTGACTTCAGGTAAGAGGTCCTCGAAGAATTCTAAGCACAGTGTTTTCTCATGGAAGCTCAGACGGGGGCCATGACGAACACTTCCATGGCACGTCGCACTGCCTAGAAATGTGGTCCTGAGGCTGTTCCAGTGCTCTGGAAATGTGGCTCTCCTTAAGGAACGAGCAGTGTGTTGCCCATCACTCGGCATACACAGAGGGCCTCCGAGGGACCGACCTTTGGGCCTCGGTGTTGCTCAGCAGGCCCACAGGGGTCTGGAGGTACTCACTGATCTTGGAGGGAAAATGATGCACACCCGAGGGGCCCAGGAGTCCTGAAAAGGGTACTTCCTTTAAAATAAAGCAGAACAGGGGCTTCCCTGGTGGCGCAGTGGTTGAGAATCTGCCTGCCAATGCAGGGGACACGGGTTCGAGCCCTGGTCTGGGAGGTTCCCACATGCCGCGGAGCAACTGGGCCCGTGAGACACAGCCACTGAGCCTGCGCCTCCGGACCCTGTGCTCCGCAACAAGAGAGGCCGCGATAGTGAGAGGCCTACGCACCGCGATGAAGAGTCGCCCCCACTTACCGCAACTGGAGAGGGCCCTAGCACAGAAACGAAGACCCAACATAGCAATCAATCAATCAGTACATACATCTTAAAAAAACAATAAAACATTAAAAAACTAAAATACAATAAAGCAGAACAGCGACTAAGACCTCGTGGAAAGGGCTGCATGCCTCCATTTCTGCGCGGCTACTCAGGGACTTACCTCGAGGCCAGTACTCACGCTGAGTTTCCCTTTAGCTCTAGAGCGTGGCAGGATGAGCTCCACCCCGGCCATCGAAGCACCCGGCTTAGCTGGAGAAAACTCCTTTTCTTCCCAGAGCCATGCCTACAGTGGCTAGTGGCCTGTCGACAGCAGTCAATTTCAAGTAGCTTCAAGGCAGCATGAATGGAGCTTTCAAAATGGGAAAGCAAGGCTAGTTCCATCAGGCCCCCATTTCCACGGGCACACGCAGCATACATCCCTGTGCTTTCTAACAAGTCCAAACAGACACAGGTTACCCAGTGGTTCCTTCCCTGAATCAACTCCTCGAAGCAGGGTGTTCTGCAAATAGCGAACTGTCTCAACCAAGGATCGCCCCAGCTAGGCCTCCGGGCCCGTGGCTCTTCAAAAGCCTGCAGTGTTACACGAGGAACTGGGCTTTAGTTGCAGTCGGAACGCAGGCTGACATTCTCCTGGAGGCAGGGTGACTTCAGGCAGGGGGTCCCAGATGGAATGCGAAGCCGAGGGTTATTCTCAGTGCAGCTCAGACTAGGGTAATGAGGCAGACTTGCACGGAATGTTGGACCTGCTAGAAAGGTGTTCGTCGACCTGTGGGAGTGTTGAGGAAATCAAGCTGTCCCAAGAAAGAGTGCAGTCTGTTGCCCTACACTCGGCATACACAGAGTGGCTCCGAAGGGCTACGGGCCTGGATGTGGCATAGCGGGCCCATGGGGGCCTGGGGTTACTCAGTGTTCTTGCAGGGAATAGGGTGCCCACGCGAGGCTCCTAGATGTCCTGCCAAGCGGACTGACGTTAAAATAATGCAGAGCAGGGGCTTCGCTTGTGGTGCAGTGGTTGGGAATCCACCTGCCGATGCAGGGGACATGGGTTCGAGCCTTGGTCCACCAAGATCTCACATGCTGCGGAGCAACTAAGCCCGTGCTCCACAACGACTGAGCCTGCGCTCTAGAGTCCGGGAGCCACAACGACTGAGCCCGCATGCAACAACTACTGAAGTCCACGTGCCTAGAGCTTCTGCTCCACAACAAGAGGAGCCACCGCAATGAGAAGCCCGAGCACCGCAACGAAGAGTAGCCCCCGCTCGCTACAACTAGAGAAAGCTCACATGCAGCAACGAAGACCCGACACAGTAAAACAAAAATGGTAAATTACATAACAAGATAAATACATAGATAGACAGATAGATAAACAAATGAATAAATAAATAAACTAAAGCTGAGCAGGGGCTACGGCCTCCTGAAAACTGCAGCACGCCTCCGCTTCTGCACGGCAATTCAGGGCCTTACCTCGAGGCAAGTGCTCACGCTGAGTGTCCCGTTAGCGCCACAGCATGGTAGGATGCTGGCTTTCTCCTCGAGCAGAGTGACTTCAGGTAAGAGGTCCTCGAAGAATTCTAAGCACAGTGTTTTCTCATGGAAGCTCAGACGGGGGCCTTGACGAACACTTCCATGGCACGTCGCACTGCCTAGAAATGTGGTCCTGAGGCTGTTCCAGTGCTCTGGAAATGTGGCTCTCCTTAAGGAACGAGCAGTGTGTTGCCCATCACTCGGCATACACAGAGGGCCTCCGAGGGACCGACCTTTGGGCCTCGGTGTTGCTCAGCAGGCCCACAGGGGTCTGGAGGTACTCACTGATCTTGGAGGGAAAATGATGCACACCCGAGGGGCCCAGGAGTCCTGAAAAGGGTACTTCCTTTAAAATAAAGCAGAACAGGGGCTTCCCTGGTGGCGCAGTGGTTGAGAATCTGCCTGCCAATGCAGGGGACACGGGTTCGAGCCCTGGTCTGGGAGGTTCCCACATGCCGCGGAGCAACTGGGCCCGTGAGACACAGCCACTGAGCCTGCGCCTCCGGACCCTGTGCTCCGCAACAAGAGAGGCCGCGATAGTGAGAGGCCTACGCACCGCGATGAAGAGTCGCCCCCACTTACCGCAACTGGAGAGGGCCCTAGCACAGAAACGAAGACCCAACATAGCAATCAATCAATCAGTACATACATCTTAAAAAAACAATAAAACATTAAAAAACTAAAATACAATAAAGCAGAACAGCGACTAAGACCTCGTGGAAAGGGCTGCATGCCTCCATTTCTGCGCGGCTACTCAGGGACTTACCTCGAGGCCAGTACTCACGCTGAGTTTCCCTTTAGCTCTAGAGCGTGGCAGGATGAGCTCCACCCCGGCCATCGAAGCACCCGGCTTAGCTGGAGAAAACTCCTTTTCTTCCCAGAGCCATGCCTACAGTGGCTAGTGGCCTGTCGACAGCAGTCAATTTCAAGTAGCTTCAAGGCAGCATGAATGGAGCTTTCAAAATGGGAAAGCAAGGCTAGTTCCATCAGGCCCCCATTTCCACGGGCACACGCAGCATACATCCCTGTGCTTTCTAACAAGTCCAAACAGACACAGGTTACCCAGTGGTTCCTTCCCTGAATCAACTCCTCGAAGCAGGGTGTTCTGCAAATAGCGAACTGTCTCAACCAAGGATCGCCCCAGCTAGGCCTCCGGGCCCGTGGCTCTTCAAAAGCCTGCAGTGTTACACGAGGAACTGGGCTTTAGTTGCAGTCGGAACGCAGGCTGACATTCTCCTGGAGGCAGGGTGACTTCAGGCAGGGGGTCCCAGATGGTATGCGAAGCCGAGGGTTATTCTCAGTGCAGCTCAGACTAGGGTAATGAGGCAGACTTGCACGGAATGTTGGACCTGCTAGAAAGGTGTTCGTCGACCTGTGGGAGTGTTGAGGAAATCAAGCTGTCCCAAGAAAGAGTGCAGTCTGTTGCCCTACACTCGGCATACACAGAGTGGCTCCGAAGGGCTACGGGCCTGGATGTGGCATAGCGGGCCCATGGGGGCCTGGGGTTACTCAGTGTTCTTGCAGGGAATAGGGTGCCCACGCGAGGCTCCTAGATGTCCTGCCAAGCGGACTGACGTTAAAATAATGCAGAGCAGGGGCTTCGCTTGTGGTGCAGTGGTTGGGAATCCACCTGCCGATGCAGGGGACATGGGTTCGAGCCTTGGTCCACCAAGATCTCACATGCTGCGGAGCAACTAAGCCCGTGCTCCACAACGACTGAGCCTGCGCTCTAGAGTCCGGGAGCCACAGTGACTGAGCCCGCATGCAACAACTACTGAAGTCCACGTGCCTAGAGCTTCTGCTCCACAACAAGAGGAGCCACCGCAATGAGAAGCCCGAGCACCGCAACGAAGAGTAGCCCCCGCTCGCTACAACTAGAGAAAGCTCACATGCAGCAACGAAGACCCGACACAGTAAAACAAAAATGGTAAATTACATAACAAGATAAATACATAGATAGACAGATAGATAAACAAATGAATAAATAAATAAACTAAAGCTGAGCAGGGGCTACGGCCTCCTGAAAACTGCAGCACGCCTCCGCTTCTGCACGGCAATTCAGGGCCTTACCTCGAGGCAAGTGCTCACGCTGAGTGTCCCGTTAGCGCCACAGCATGGTAGGATGCTGGCTTTCTCCTCGAGCAGAGTGACTTCAGGTAAGAGGTCCTCGAAGAATTCTAAGCACAGTGTTTTCTCATGGAAGCTCAGACGGGGGCCTTGACGAACACTTCCATGGCACGTCGCACTGCCTAGAAATGTGGTCCTGAGGCTGTTCCAGTGCTCTGGAAATGTAGCTCTCCTTAAGGAACGAGCAGTGTGTTGCCCATCACTCGGCATACACAGAGGGCCTCGGAGAGACCGACCTTTGGGCCTCGATGTTGCTCAGCAGGCCCACAGGGGTCTGGAGGTACTCACTGATCTTGGAGGGAAAATGATGCACACCCGAGGGGCCCAGGAGTCCTGAAAAGGGTACTTCCTTTAAAATAAAGCAGAACAGGGGCTTCCCTGGTGGCGCAGTGGTTGAGAATCTGCCTGCCAATGCAGGGGACACGGGTTCGAGCCCTGGTCTGGGAGGTTCCCACATGCCGCGGAGCAACTGGGCCCGTGAGACACAGCCACTGAGCCTGCGCCTCCGGACCCTGTGCTCCGCAATAAGAGAGGCCGCGATAGTGAGAGGCCTACGCACCGCGATGAAGAGTCGCCCCCACTTACCGCAACTGGAGAGGGCCCTAGCACAGAAACGAAGACCCAACATAGCAATCAATCAATCAGTACATAAATCTTACAAAAACAATAAAACATTAAAAAACTAAAATACAATAAAGCAGAACAGCGACTAAGACCTCGTGGAAAGGGCTGCATGCCTCCATTTCTGCGCGGCTACTCAGGGACTTACCTCGAGGCCAGTACTCACGCTGAGTTTCCCTTTAGCTCTAGAGCGTGGCAGGATGAGCTCCACCCCGGCCATCGAAGCACCCCGCTTAGCTGGAGAAAACTCCTTTTCTTCCCAGAGCCATGCCTACAGTGGCTAGTGGCCTGTCGACAGCAGTCAATTTCAAGTAGCTTCAAGGCAGCATGAATGGAGCTTTCAAAATGGGAAAGCAAGGCTAGTTCCATCAGGCCCCCATTTCCACGGGCACACGCAGCATACATCCCTGTGCTTTCTAACAAGTCCAAACAGACACAGGTTACCCAGTGGTTCCTTCCCTGAATCAACTCCTCGAAGCAGGGTGTTCTGCAAATAGCGAACTGCCTCAACCAAGGAAAGCCCCAGCTAGGCCTCCGGGCCCGTGGCTCTTCAAAAGCCTGCAGTGTTACCCGAGGAACTGGGCTTTAGTTGCAGTCGGAACGCAAGCCGACATTCTCCCGGATGCAGGGTGCCTTCAGACAGAGGGTCCCAGATGGAATACGAAGCCGAGTGTTTTTCTCAGTGCAGCTCAGACTAGGGCAATGAGTCAGACTTGCACGGCATGTTGGACCTGCTAGAACGGTGTTCGTGGACCTGTGGGAGTGCTGGGGAAATCAAGCTGTCCCAAGAAAGAGTGCACTCTGTTGCCCTACACTCGGCATACACAGAGTGGCTCCGAAGGGCTACGGGCCTGGATGTGGCTTAGGAGGCCCATGGGGCCCTGGGGGTACTCAGTGTTCTTGCAGGGAATAGGGTGCCCACGCGAGGCTCCTAGATGTCCTGCAAAGCGTACTGACGTTAAAATAATGCAGAGCATCGGCTACGGCCTCATGGAAACTGCTGTATGCCTCCGCTTCTGCATGGCAATTCAGGGCCTTACCTGAAGGCAATTGCTCACGTTGGGTTTCCCGTGAGCGACAGAACATGGTAGGATGCTGACTTTCTCCTTGAGTAAGGTGACTTCAGGTATGCGGTCATTGAAGAATTCTAAGCAGAGTGTTTTCTCATGTCACCTCACACGAGGGCCATGACAAAGACTTCTATGGCACGTTGGACTGTCTAGAAATGTGGTCTTGATGCTGTTCGAGTGCTCTGGAAATGTAACCCTAACCCTCTAATACTAACCCTCACCCTCCCCTTAACCTTAAACCCTAAACCTTAAACCCTAACCCCTAACCCTTAACCCTAACCCTATCCCCAACCGTAAAACCCTAACTCTAACCCTAACCCTAAACGTCGTCCTAACAAAGGCCACGAACCTGTCCGTCACTCAGTCCCTGACACAATAGCTAACAAAGGTTCTGATGCTAGTCCTAACTAAGGCCCTGACACTGTTCTTAACTAAGGCCTTGAAACTACTCCTATCTCAGGTCCTGGTCATGTCTTTAACTAAGACCCTAATGCTGATCCTACAAAAGCCCTGATGCTGCTCCTAAGTCATGCCCTGAAAATGTCCCTAGCTAATGCCCTGACGTTAGGCTTCACTCAGGCCCTGTCGCTCTCCCTAAGTCAGCCTCTGACGCTGTCCCTACCTGAAGCCCTGACACTGGTTCTAAAGAAGGCCCTGATCCTCTCAGTAACTGAAGTCTTGACACTATCCCTAGGTTATTCCCTGACACTATCCCTACATGTTAACCTGACCCTGTCCCTAGCTAACCTCCTGCCTCTTATGCTAACTAAAGCCTTTATGTTGTGCCTAACTCAGGCCCTGAATTTAGTCCCAAGGACGTGATACTGTCTCTAACTAAGGTCTAGATGCTCGTCCTAAGTCAGTGCCTGATACTGACCCTAACTATGGCCCTACCCCTATTCCTAACTCAGGACCTGACACTGTACCTAACAGAAGGACCTGACACTAATCCTAACTAAGACCCTAACACTGTTCCTAACAAAGGCTCTGATGCTAGTCGTACCCAAGGCCCTGACACTGTCCCTAAGTAAGGCCCTGACACTCCACCTAGCTCAGGCACTAACACTGTCCCTAACAAAGGCCCTGACACTACACCTAACTCAGGCCCCGACACTGTCCCTAACTAAGGCCCTGACACTACTCCTAACTGAGGCTCTGACACGATTCCTGACATAGACTCTGATGCTGGTCCTAACTAAGGCCCTGACACTGTTCCTTACTAAGGCTCTGACACTACTCCTAACTCAGGCCGTGATACAATATATAACAAAGGCTATGATGCTAGTTCTAACTATGGCCCTGACACTGTCATAACTAAGGCCTTGACACTACACCTAACTCAGGCCCTGACACTGGCCCTAACTAAGGCCCTGACACTACTCCTAACTCAGGCTCTGACATGATACCCAACAAAGGCTCTGATACTAGTCCTAACTAAGGCCCTGACACTGTCCCTAACTAAGGCCCTGACACTCCACCTAGCTCAGGCACTGACACTGTCCCTAACAAAGGCCCTGCTGCCGTCAATGTCTAAAGTGCTAACACTATCCTGAGCTTATATCCTGACCCATCTCTTACTAAGATCCTGAAACTGTCCCTAAGTGAGCCTTGATGCTGTCCCTAAGTGAGGCCCTGAGGCTGTCCATAACAGAGACCCTGATAATGTCTTTAACAAACACCCTGATGCTGATCCTACAGAGGCCCTTATGCTCCTCCTAAGCCTTGCCCTGACACTGTCCTTACCTAAGGCCATGACGTTGGTCCTAAATAGGCCCTGATGCGCTCAATAGCTTAGGCCTTTAAACTATCCCTTGCTCCTTTCCTGACCTTATCCCTAGCCTGTAACCTGACTCGGTCCATAGTTAATGTCCTGCCTCTTATGCTACCTGAAGCAATAATGCTGTCCCTAACTAAGAACCTGACTAGTCTTAACTAAGGCCCTGACGTGGTCTATAACTAAGGCCCGGAAGCTGTCCCTAATGTAGGCCCTGCTGCCGGCAATAACTAAAGTGCTGACACTTTCCTGAGCTAATATACTGACCCATCTCTAACCAAGGTTCTGACACTATCCCTAAGTCAGCCCTGATGCTGTCCCTAAATAAAGCCCTGAGGCTGTTCCTAACACAGGCCCTGAAGCTATCCCTCACTGAGGCCCTAACACTATTCCTAACTCAGGCCCTGACACTGTACCTAAGAGAAGGCACTGACACTACTCCTAACCCAGGCCCTGACAGGATACCTAACAAAGGCTCTGATGCTAGTCCTAACCAAGGCCCTGACACTGTCCCTAACTAAGGCCCTGACACTACTCCTAACCCAGGCCCTGACAGGATACCTAACAAAGGCTCTGATGCTAGTCTTAACTAAGGCCCTGACACCGTCCCTAACTGAGGCCCTGACATTACTCCTAACTAAGGCCCTGACACTGTCCCTAACTAAGACCCTGACACTACACCTAATTCAGGCCCTGACACTGTTACAAACAGAGGCACTGATGCTACTCCTAACTCAGTCCCTGACACTGGCCCTAACTCAGGCCCTGGCACTGGCCCTAACTAAGGCCCTGACACTACACCTAACTCAGTCCCTGACACTATACCTAACAATGGCTCTGATGCTAGTCCTAACTCAGGCCCTGACACTGTCTCTAACTAAGGCCCTGCGGCCGTCAATATCTAAAGTCCTGGCATTATCCTGAGCTAATATCCTGACCCATGTCTTACCAAGGTCCTGAAACTGTCCCAAAGTAAGCCCTGACGCTGTCCCTAAATGAAGCCCTGAGGCTGTCCCTAACAAAGGCCCTGAGAATGTCTTTACCGAAGACCCAAATGCTGATCCTACAGAGGCCTTTATGCTGCTCCTAAGTCATGCCCTGACACTGTCCCTAACTCAGGCCCTATAGATAGGCCTCACTTAGGCCCTGTTGCTGTACCTTAGTTAGGCTCTGATGCTATCCCTACATCTAGCCTTGACACTGGTCCTGATTAAGGCCCTGACGCTGGTTCTAACTATGTCCCTGATGCTCTCAATAACTAAGGTATTCACGCTATCCCTAACTCATTTCCTGACACTGTCCCTGGCCTGGAAGCTGACTCTGTCCCGAGCAAATGTCCTGCCCCTTATTCTCCCTGAATCCCTAATGCTCTCCCTAACTAAGGCCCTGACTAGTCCTAACTAAGGCCCTGACCCTATCCCTAACTAAGGCCCTGACACTACACCTAACTCAGACCATGACACTGTCCCTAACTAAGGCCCTGACACTACTCCTAACTCAGTCCCTCACACTGTACCTAGCAAAGGCTCTGATGCTAGTCCTAACTAAGCTCCTGACACTGTCCCTAACTAAGGCCATGCTGCTGTCAATATCTAAAGTCCTGACACTATCCTGAGCTAATTTCTGGACCCATCTCTTACCAAGTTCCTGAAATTGTCCCTAAATAAGCCCGGACGCTCTCCCTAAGTAAAGCCCTGAGGTTGTCTCTAACAGAAGCCCTAATAATGTCTTTAACAAAGACCCTGATGCTGATCCTAACGAGGCCGTTATGCTCCTCCTAAGTCCTGCCCTGACACAGTCCCTAACTCAGGTGCTAACTGAGAGAGTCCTCAGGTATTCCCTGTCGCTGTACCTTAGTCAGTCTCTGAAGCTGTCCCTACATCAAGCCCTGACACTGGTCCTGAATAAGGCCATGACGCTGTTCCTATATAAGGCCCTGATGCTCTCAATAACTAAGGTCTTCACACTATCCCTAGCCCGTAACTTGGCTCTGTCCCTAGCTAGTGTCCTGCCTCTTATCCTAACTAAGAACCTAATGCTGATCCTACGAAGGCCCTGATGCTACTCGTAAGTCATGCCGATACTGTCCCTAGCTAAGTCCCTGATGCTCGGCCTCACTCAGGCCCTGTCGCTCTCCCTAAGTCAGGCTCTGACATTGTCCCTACCCGAAGCCCTGATGTTGGTCCTAAATAAGGCCCTGATACTGTCAGTAAGGTCTTGACACTATCCCTAGGTCATTTCCTGACACTATCCCTAGACCTTAACCTCATCCTGTCCCTAGCTAATGTCCTGCCTCCCATCCTAACTGAAGCCCTATTGTTCTGCCTAACTAAGGCCCTGACTAGTCCTAACTAAGGCCGTGACACTGTCTCTAACTAAGGCCCGGAAGCTGTCCCTAATATAGACCCTGCGGCCAGCAATAACTAAAGACCTGACACTATCCTGAGCTAACATCCTGGCCCATCTCTAACCAAGGTCCTGACACTGTCCCTATGTAAGCCCTGATTCTGTCCCTAAGTGAAGCCCTGAGTCTGTCCCTAACTCAGGCCCAGACGCTGTACCTAACTCAGACCCTCAAAATGTCTTTGAGACCCTGATGCTCTTCCTAAGTCATGCCCTGACACTGTCCCTAGCTAAGGCCCTGACGCTAGGTCTTACTCAGGCTCCGTCGCTCTCCCTAGGTCAGGCTCTGACGCTGTCCCTACCTGAAGCCCTGACACTAGCCCTAAGTAAGGCCCTGATACTCTCTGTAAGTAAGGTCTTGACACTATCCCTAGCTCATTTCCTGACACTATTCCTAGACCTTAACCTAACCCTGTCCCTAGCTAATGTCTTGCCTCTTATGCTAGCTAAAGCCCTGATGCTCTCCCTAACTAAGGCCCTGAAATTAGTCCCAAGGCCCTGACACTGTCCCTAACTACGGCCTGGATGCTTGTCCTAACTCAGGCCCTCACACTGTCCCTAACTAAGGCCCTGACACTACTCCTAACTCAGGCCCTGACATTATACCTAACAAAGGCTCGACGTTAGTCGAAACTAACGCCCTGACACTGTCCCTAACTAAGGCCCTGCTGCTGTCGATAACTAAAGTCCTGACTCTATCCTGAGCTAACATCCTGACCTATCTCCTACCAATGTACTGACACTGTCCCTAAGTAAGCCCTGACACTGTCCCTAAGTGAGGCCCTGAGGCTGTCCCTAACTAAGGCCCTGATGCCCAGCCTAACTCAGGCCCTCATGCTAGACCTAACTCTGGCCCTGACATTGTCCCTAACAAAGGCCCTGACCCTAGTCTTACCTTAGGCCCTGATGTTTGGTCTAACTCAGGTTCTGACGCTGTCCCTAACTAAGGCCCTGAAGCTGTCCCTAACGTCAGCCTTGCTGCCGTCAATAACTAATGTGCTGACACTATCCTGAGCTAGTATCTTGATCCATCTCTTACCATGGTCCTGACACTGTCCCTACTAAAGTCCTGATGCCGTCCCAAAGTGTGGCCCTGAGGCTGTCCCCTTGAAGCCCTGTTGCTGTACCTAACTCAGGCCCTGATAATGTCTTTAACTAAGGCCCTGATGCTGATCCTAGCTAAGACCCTGACGTTAGGCCTCACTCAGTCCCTGACATTGTCCCTAACTCAGGTCCTGACTCTGTCCCTAACTCAGGCCCTGAAGCTGTCCCTAACTCAGGCCCTGACACTTTGCCTAACTCAGGTCCTGGCAATAACTTTAACTAAGACCGTGATGCTGATCCTAACTACAGTCCTGATGCTGGTCCTACGTCATGCCCTGACACTCTCCCCAGCTCAGGATCTGATGCTGTCTGTTATATCTTGCTCTCTCCCTCCCTAAGTCCCTGAGGCTTTCCATAACTAAAGACCTGACACTGTTTCTAACTAACTGCCTGACTCTGTACCTAACTGATACTGAATAATCAGCCTCTCTGCACCGGTTCTGAATCAAATCTTGAGAACAGTGTTTTGGAAAAATAGAAAAGATTATTTTTATCACTCTGCCAGCTAATGGAGGACACAGCAGGCTCGTGCCCTCAACAGCTGTGTGTCCCAATGCGGGAGGATTTGGTGTTTCAGAGCGATGGTTCAAGGGTGTGGTTGCTCATAAGGATCAGTGTGTATGCAGGGCCTGCACTCCTTTAATCTGGTCTCAGATAGTTTCTTGATGAGCTCCTCTGGAATGAAGAATGCTAACATCTTCCACTTGTTGGGGGTTTTAGTTCTTTAAGGAGCTCAAAGATATTGTTATGTGTATCCCTTGAGGCAGAACCAGGACCCTGCCACAAGGCTGCACTATTGTTTCTTGACTCTTCTTCCCTGTCTCTGCATCCCCTCACTTCCCTGATTAGCAACTGTTCGAATTTGCCCTTTGGAACTCAGGGAAGGTCCTGGAGTCTCTAGTCTATTCCCTACAAACAAGTTAGGAGGCACACAGAAAGGCTTCTATGCCTAGGAGACCACAGAGTCCCTCTCAGTTTCACTCCTCCTCTTCTGGATACTCCTCAATCTTGAGGAGAACAGATTTTTGACAAGAAAAGGAATAATCATTTCAGACTGAGACATTAATCATAAACTTGGCACAGGAACTCGGTTTTCAGGGGACTCGGTTTTAATCGCCACTTCACTTTTATCTTTCCCCACATCCTTCAAGGAACAGGGTGATGACTGCTCTGGCTACTTCTTGCTGAAATGGGGCACAGTCCTGACTAAACCTAGGGGAATGGATACCAAGTTAGAAATATTTGAGTTCCAAGTCCTGTACCTGAGACTCGTATGATTAAGATCTCAGTCCCTTGGTCCCCCATTTTGGTGTAACCAATCCAGTTAAAATAGGAGGGGTAACAACTGAAATTTTAATAGTAAAAATAGATCTCATTCCCTTAGGAATTCAGGAGAATAAGTCTGAAACCTGGTCTGGAACTGGCACTTCAGAGAGACTTTGCAGCCAGTTGTCTAATTCTACCTAAGTAGGTTTTAACTTCTGATGTAGTATTCATGTATCCATAACAGGAGCTATTGACCACTACATATATGTCTCATCTTTCTATTAGTATCTGATCTAACGTCATTGTTTGAAATCTAATCGTTAAGACAGGAGTCCTTGAAAACGTACGGTTGCAGCTACCAGCAGACATTGTTTTGAGAATGGCTAGTGGCATCCTGAGTCTGATATAGCTCAGAAATTCAATTTCAACAATACAGGAACGCGGGGACTTACCTGGTGGTTCAGTGGTTAAGACTTTGCCTTCCAACGCAGGGGGTGCCGGTTTGATCCCTGGGCAGGAAGCTAAGATCCCACATGCCTCGTGGCCTAAAAACCAAGACATGAAACAGAAACAATATTGTAACAAATTCAATAGACTTAAAAAATGGTCCACATCCAAAAAAAACTTAAAAACAAAAAAAAAACCACAGGAATGCATCTAAATCACATCTACAATGGTTACTTAGGTTTATCTTGGATGTCTGAACCATAGTTACTTTTTGACTGTCAAATGCATTCCCCTCCTCAATGCCAAAGCAGATGTACAATTCATATCCAAAAGGCCAAAAAACAGGCCACTTTGGTCAGTAAAATTTAAGTTAAACCATGTAGAAGCCGGAGTGACTTGCTCACACCTCAATACGTGAAGAGTTTTTTTCCCTTTTGATTACAAGTCTTTCAATAGAAAGCACTGATGATCAAAATGTCAATCCATCAGTGCCAGAATGATTCAGCTGTTTGGCCCAGGTGTAGATCATGGCCCTCAGCACTAGGCCACCTTTATATTTGCCTAGTTAATCCACATTGGGGGAATACTGATCAGGTATCGTGAACATGCTCAGAGGTATGTTAATGAGAAAACGCTTTATATAGGCCATACATTTTATTATTCATACCCAATTGTCACACAAGCATTGTACATGTGCTTTTAGCAGTAGACCTAAAGCAAACAGTGATACATCATGAGTAATTACATTCTGATAACTTCACTAGGTAATTTTCCTTTCCTCTTAAACATCAGGGCAAAATGAAGCCAACACAGTAACTTTCATAAATACACACTTCAGTACAGAGGTGTCATTTACCCAATTGCTCCAAGTCCTAAGTAGCTTCAGGTGAAGGACTTCCCTGTGTCTGGGAAACACAGATCAAAGCCAGTAACAAAAAAACAAAAACATTATAACCATATTCACCAGTTCACTCAGTAACCAATCCTTTTGTTAACTTTTTATGAAGCCATCCGATTCTCCATTAAGATTTTTCATTTCTTACCCAGTTTGGCATTATGATATGAAATTTATCAGAGACCTGTGCTTGCCAAAAGGTCCTTCACATAGATCTTCTTGACGATGGAGCAGTTTTGCAAAGTGTTAGAGCACAACAGTAACTATCTATAAATCACATAAAGACTTAAAACGTCACGGTTAAACATTTGATCACAATGTAAATGACAAAAGAAACCATTATTGCTGTTACATACAACATTTAAAAATAACTAGAATTATGACTGATCAAATTTTACCAGGACATACTAGATTTTTAGGAATTCCATGTAATTTAACATACTAATCAAACATTTCTCTCTGAGATGGCTCAAGGGCCCTCTAAAGCATCTCAAAGTTAGCTGGAGATCAAAAGAACTGTTAGAATTGGCCAAACAACACTTATTCACTGAACCAAAGTAAAGAGATTTCAAACAAAAATACAGATCACAGACACAGGCAAAGAAACTCACAAGCTGTCCACAATCAAAAGCAGCATTCCAAGAAAACTTTGGAGGGAGAAACCAAATCCAGGCTTGCCCTAACCCACTTCCAACAAAATCCATCTTAGAAAATCCCGGTCATGCACAACTCTTTCCTCAGTGTTCCCTTTTCACAAATGTTCATCACTTCTGTATCCATCTTATGTTGCCCCTTATTTTTTTCCGCATTCAGACACAACCAGCTCTAGTACAAAGTGACTTTCTTTTCTCTTTGTACCATCAGCCTGTTACCTAGCTGCTCACTTTCTTTATTACGTAGCTTCATAAATGCTTGAACATATAGAACTTCTTCTGTCTTTCTCTTCCTGTGACAAAATAACTAGCTGAAGGATAGTATAGTCATTTAGGCTACCATTCAAAGACCACCTTTCTGCATTTTTCAAGAACGTATCCATACACTGGCCAGACAAAATTACAATAGAATTTCATTCTTTTCTTAGTCTTAGGTTTACAACTATAGGTTGACCAGTCTGCCAGGATTTTGCCCATTGGCTATCAGATGGAACTGAAGAAGAAGCACTTCTTATGTTTGAACCATAGAACACTCAAATGCAGACTAAGAACAAAACAAAATCCTAACCACCAACGGAAGCCTCAAACCAAAGGAACCAGAAACCAAACAGCACAAGACTCAAATCAGCTTCCAAGTCTCAACTTAGCCTGTGACCTCTGTCCAAGTGGTGCACCTTCCAAATGAGATTTCCTGGAATGAAAAGTCACCCAAATGGGAACCAAGGTTCCCCCAAATGTACAGGGCTAAAAGGACCTCAGACTGCATGCCAGGGGAGTTACCACATGCTGGCTGAGGTGCTGCAACATCCCAAATGCTATTTTTCTGGTTCCCCAAAATAATCCCTTGGAGTAGGACATTCAGGGCAGTCCAGGCAGGAGGAAGAGAGGAATGTCCTCAAGGCAAAGATGGCCTCGGCAGCTGCTAGGGTGGTCCCTCTTCCACCATCTACTCCTGCCCCACAGTTCTAACTGCTGGGATGACTGGGGCTCGGCCTTTCCAGGCAAGGGTCCCACGTGGTCTGGCCTCTAAAGGAATTCTCCAACCCTACACTCTCTCAACAGAGTCTGGCGTGGAGAAAATCTCAGTGTCCAATCAAGTCAGGGGACCCACAGGGGCCATCCCCAAGTCAGCCCCACACTGGGTACTAAATTTGATGTCGAACACTCGGCCTCTGTGCACCAGTGCCAAATCGAATCTCAGAGAGGTTTGGAGGAAGTAGAAAAGAATAGCTTTACTGCTTTGACAGCCAAAGGGGGACACAGAAAACTCGTGCCCTCAAAAACCGTGCGTCCCAATGCAGGAGAATCTGGTGAGGAGTTTTACAGAAATGGTTTAAGGACACAGTTGATCCTAAGGATTAGTGTGTGCACAGGGCCTTAACTCACTTTAATCTGGCCTCAGATGGTCTCTTGATGAGCTTCTCTGGAATGAAGAACACGAAAATCTTCTATTTTGTGGCGGTTTTAGATTGGTAAAGAGCCCAAAGATACTCTTAAATGTATCCCTTGAGGCAAAACCAGGATCCTGCCCCAAGGCTGCACTACTGTTCCTTGACTCTTCCTCCCTTGTCTCTGCATCCCCTCCCTTCCCTGATTAGCAACTATTCGAATCTGCCCTTTGGAACTCAGGGAAGGTCCTGGAGTCTCAAGCCTAACTAAGGCCCTTACACTACTCCTAACTCAGTCCCTGACACTGTACCTAACAAAGGCTCTGATGCAAATCCTAACTCAGGCCCTGACACTGTCTCTAACTAAGGCCCTGCTGCCATCAATATTTAAGTCCTGACATTATCCTGAGCTAATACCCTGACCCTGATCTTACCAAAGTCCTGAAACTGTCCCAAACTAAGCCCCTGACACTGTCCCTGAGTGAGACCCTGAGGCTGTCCCTAACAGAGGCCTTGATAATGTCTTTAACGAAGACCCTAAGGCTGATCCTACAGAGGCCCTTATGCTGCTCCTAGGTCATGCCCTGACACTGTCCCTAACTCAGGCCCTAAAGATAGGCCTCACTTAGGCCCTGTTGCCATACCTTAGTTAGGCTCTGACGCTGTCCTTACATGAAGCCCTGACACTGGTCCTGATTAAGGCCCTGACGCTGGTCCTAACTAAGGCCCTCATGCTCTCAATAACTAAGGCTTTCACGCTATCCCTCGCTCATTTCCTGACACTTTCCCTGGCCTTGAACCTGACTGTGTCTGGAGCTAATGTCCTGCTTCTTATCCCAACTGAAGCCGTAATGCTCTCCCTAACTAAGGCCCAGACTAGTCCTAACTAAGGCCCTGACACTATCTCTAACTAAGGCCCGGAATCTATCTCTAATATAAGCCCTGCTGCCGGCAATAACTAAAATCCGGACACTATCCTGAGCTAATATCCTGACCCATCTCTAACCAAGGTCCTGACACCGTCCCTAAGAAAGCCCTGTCGCTGTCCTAAGTGAAGACCTGAGGCTGTGCCTAACTCAGGCCCTGAAGCTATGCCTAACTGAGGCCTTGACGCTGTGACTAACTCAGGCCCTGATCATGTCTGTAACTAAGACCCTAATGCTGATGCAACAAAGGCCTTGATGCTGGTCCTACATCATGCCCTGACAGTGTCCCCAGCTAAGGGCCTGACGCTAGGCCTCACTCAGGCCCTGTCGCTCTCCAGAGTCAGGCACTGACGCTGTCCCTACCTGAAGCCCTGACACTGGTCCTAAATAAGGCCCTGATACTGTAACTAAGCTCTTGACACTATCCCTAGGTCATTTCCTGACACGATCCCTAAACTTTACCCTAACCCTGTCCCTAGCAAATGTCCTGCCTCTTATGCTAACTAAAGCCCTTATGCTGTGACTACCTCAGGCCCTGAATTTAGTCCCAAGGCCGTGACACTGTCCCTAACTAAGGCCCTAACACTATTCCTAACTCAGGCCCTGACACTGTACCTAACAGAGGCCCAGATGCTAGTACTAACTAAGGCCTTGACACTGTCCCTAACTAAGGCCCTGCTGCCGTCAATATCCAATGTCCTGACACTATCCTGAGTTAATTTCCGGACCCATCTCTTACCAAGGTCCTGAAATTGTCCCTAAGTAAGCCCTGACGCTGTCCCTAAGTGAGGCCCTGAGACTGTCCCTAACAGAGGCCCTGATAATGTCTTTAACAAAGCCCCTGAGGCTGATCCTACCAAGGCCCTTATGCTGCTCCTAAGTCATGCCCTGATACTATCCCTAGCTAAGGCTCTGACACTAGGCCTCACTCAAGCCCTGTCACTCTCCCTATGTCAGGCTCTGACGCTATCCCTACCTGAAGCCCTGACACTGGTCCTAAATTAGGCCCTGATGCCCTAAGTAACTAAGGTCTTGACACTATCCCTAGGTCATGTCCTGACACGATCCCTAGACCTTAACCTAACCTTGTCTTTAACTAATGTCGAGCTTCTTATGCTAAATAAATCCCTGATGCTGTTCCTAACTAAGGGCCTGAAATTAGTCCCGAGGCCATGACCCTGGCCCTAACTGAGGACTGGAGGCTCTTCCTAACTCAGGCCCTGACACTGTCCCTAACTAAGGCCCTGACACTACACTTAATTCAGTCCCTGACACTGTACCTTACAAAGGCTCTGATGCTACTCCTAAGTCAGGCTGAGACAGTCTCTAAGGCCCTGCTGCCGTCAATATCTAAAGTTCTGACATTATCCTGAGCTAATATCCTGACCCATGTCTTACCAAGGTCCTGAAACTGTCCCAAAGTAAGCCCTGACGCTGTCCCTAAGTGAGGCCCTGAGGCGGTCCCTAACAGAGGCCCTGAGAATGTCTTTAACGAAGACCCTAATGCTGATCCTACAGAGGCCCTTATGCTGCTCCTAGGTCATGCCCTGACACTGTCCCTAACTCAGGCCCTAAAGATAGGCCTCACGTAGGCCCTGTTGCCGTACCTTAGTTAGGCTCTGACGCTGTCCGTACGTGAAGCCCTGACACTGGTCCTGATTAAGGCCCTGACGCTGGTCCTAACTAAGGCCCTCATGCTCTCAATAACTAAGGCTTTCACGCTATCCCTCGCTCATTTCCTGACACTTTCCCTGGCCTTGAACCTGACTGTGTCTGGAGCTAATGTCCTGCTTCTTATCCTAACTGAAACCCTAATGCTCTTGATAACTAAAGCTCTGACTAGTCCTAACTAAGGCCCTGACACTGTCTCTAACTAAGGCCCGGAATCTATCTCTAATATAAGCCCTGCTGCCGGCAATAACTAAAATCCGGACACTATCCTGAGCTAATATCCTGACCCATCTCTAACCAAGGTCCTGACACCGTCCCTAAGAAAGCCCTGTCGCTGTCCTAAGTGAAGACCTGAGGCTGTCCGTAACTCAGTCTCTGAAGCTATGCCTAACTGAGGCCTTGACACTGTGACTAACTCAGGCCCTGATCATGTCTTTAACTAAGACCCTAATGCTGATGCAACAAAGGCCGTGATGCTGCCCCTACATCATGCCCTGACAGTGTCCCCAGCTAAGGGCCTGACGCTAGGCCTCACTCAGGCCCTGTCGCTCTCCCAGAGTCAGGCACTGACGCTGTCCCTACCTGAAGCCCTGACACTGGTCCTAAATAAGGCCCTGATACTCTCAGGGACTAAGGTCTTGACACTACCCCTAGGTCATTTCCTAACACGATCCCTAGACTTTACCCTAACCCTGTCCCTAGCAAATGTCCTGCCTCTTATGCTAACTGAAGCCCTTATGCTGTGCCTAACTCAGGCCCTGATTTTAGTCCCAAGGCCGTGACACTGTCCCTAACTAAGGCCTAGATGCTCGTCCTAAATCCGGCCCAAAACTGTCCCTAACTAATGCCCTAACACTATTCCTAACTCAGGCCCTGACACGGTACCTAACAGAGGCTCTGATGCTAGTCCTAAGGCAGGTCCTGACACTGTGTCTAACTAAGGCCCTGCTGCCGTCAATATCTAAAGTCCTGACATTATCCTGAGCTAATATCCTCACCCATGTCTTACTAAGGTCCTGAAACTGTCCCAAAGTAAGCCCTGACGCTGTCCCTAAGTGAGGCCCTGATGCTGTCTCTACCTCGGAATCTGACATTCTAGTGTCCTGACTCTCCCTAACTGACATCCTGACATCAGGATAAGTGAGGCTCCGACACTCCTCTTAACTCAGGACTTGCCGCTGTCCCTACCCAAAACCCTGACACTGTCTGTAACTAATGACCTGACTTTTTCCCTAACTAACACCCTAGTTTTGGCCCTGACTAACACCCTGACACTGGTTCTAATTATGGCCATGATGCTGGCTCGAAGGCCCTGAAGATATCCCTAAGTAACAGCCTGAACTGTGTCTAACTAAGGCTCTCACGTTATCTCTAACTGAAGCACTGACACTGTCCCTAACTTAGGCCCTGACACTGTCCCTTATAGTCTAAGCTGTCACTAAATACTGCCCTGATCCTGTCCATAACTAAGGCCCTGAATATGTCCCTAAGTACATCTCTAATGATGTCCCTAACAGCCTGAACTCTCTTCAAGTTATCTCTGAGGCTCTGACACTGGCCCTTCCTAAGGCCTCACCCCGGGGTTGTCCCAGGCTGCTGGGCAGTTTTCTCTTGTCCGCATCTCTAGCCAGCTGCCTGCCATTGGCCACTCTAAGATTCTGTGATGCAGTGGTCCCACGTGGGATGTGCCTGTGTAGGCTCACCTGCGGGAGGAGAGTCATGGCCACTCCGCCCTCCAGGGGACTGCGGCTCAGGGTAGGAATCTCTCAGCCAGTGTCTGGACACAGGGTTCTGTGTCCTTGTTTGTTGTAAATCCCTTGGAGTTACCTCTAACATTTTTTAAATGGATCTCCCCCTCAGCATATTTATGGTTTAAATTATTTACCCCATTAAAATTCAGGAATGACATTATTAGAATGAGCAGGAAGATATCGGATGCCCCCCCCCCAAATGATCTATTACTTGGAGGATTTAAAATTCTAATGAGAAAACACTCACTCTCCTCACCCTCTTGGGCGTCAGCACAAGGCGGGAATCAGCTGCATTCTTTATTTATCCCTCTGATTTTCCAGAACCTTTCCATCAAGGAGAAATCTCTGGGCTCTGCGGGAACTGAGTGGTGACCAACAGGTAAATCTGAGACTGAAAAGCAACAGGAAAAGAGATAGAGGAGGAGATGAGAATCGGTGATGGGGAGAAGCAGGGACATCCACGTTCAATCTCAGGCTGAGAGTCTGGGTTAGTCTCCAATGAAGCTAAGGACCACCAGGATCTGGCCCCACCGGCCTGTCACCTGGTGTGGCGATTGGGGACAGCCAAACCACCATGGCCACTCTCAGAGAAATAAAGAAGGTGGGAGGGCACCCCTGAGAGCCAGGTTGAAAATGGTCATGCTGTGAAATAATAAGATGCCCTTTTCAGAAAAGTGAAGACGGTTCTCTTGGTTCTCAAAGACTTGAAAATACTCTGTGTCCTTCTGGAGGCATGCTGAAGCTGTCAGCCTTTGAGGGCAGTAATGGGAGTGCATCTGGGCTCAAGACCATCCAGCGCTCACTCCTTGAGGGTGCAGAAGATGACCAGTGTCCACCCCTCGGGTGCTGTGGGGCCTGAGAGCCCCTGATCACCGAGGACGGGAGGGGCCACACAGACACTCCACTGGACCACCGGGGGCTTGGCTGGTGGGCTACAGTCCTTTATCAGATACATGGTTTGCAAACATCTTGTGCCATTTTGGATGGTGGATTATCTTATTCCTTGCTCCTTTTATACACAACTGTTTTTCATTTTGAGGAAGTCCAATTCATCTATTTTGTCTTTTGTTGCTTGTGCTTTTGGTAGCAGATCTAAGAAATCATGACTAAATCCAAGGTCATGAAGATTTACTCTCATGTTTTCTTCTACGAGTTTTATAATTTTGGTTCTTGCATCTAGGCCTTTGGTCCATTTTGCATTGATTTTTGTATACGGGGTGAGGGGAGGTAAGGGTCCAAGTTTATTCTTCTGCATGTGGGTATCCAGTCGTTCCAGAACCTGTGCTAACTGTTTGGGAGAAAATACGCGCAAATGATGCAACCAACAAGGGCCTCATTCTAAAATATACAAACAGCTCATACAACTCAAAAAAGAAAAAAAATTAAAAAATAGGCAGAAGGTCTAAATAGACATTTCTGCAAAGACATACAGATGGCCAATAGGCACATGAAAAGATGCTCCACATCGCTAATTATTAGAGAATGCAAATCAAAACTACAGTGAGTTATCACCTCATAGTGGTCAGAATGGCCATCATTAAAGTGTCTAGAAATAAATGCTCGAGGGGGTGTGGAGAAAAGGGAACCCTCCTACACTACTGGTGGGAATGTAAATTGATGCAGCCACTATGGAAAACAGTATGGAGGGTCCTCAAAAACTAAAAATAGAATTACCATATGAACCAGCAATCCCACTCCTGGACACATATCCAGACAAAACTATAATTTGAAAAGATACATGCACCCCAGCATTCACAGCAGCACTATTCACAATAGCCAAGACATGGAAGCAACCTGAATGTCCCTCAACAGATGAATGGATATAGAAGATGTGATACATATATACAATGGAATATTACTCAGCCATAAAACAGAATGAAATAATGCCATCTGCAGCTACATGGATGGACCTAGAGATTATCATACAAAGTGAAGTAAGTCAGACAGAGAACGACAAATACCATATGATATCACTTATATGTGGATTATAAAATGAGACCCAAATGAACCTATCTACAGAACAAAAACAGACTCTCAAATATAGAAAACAGACTTGTGGTTGTCAAGGGGAAGACAGAGGAGAGGGATGGATTGGGAGTTTGGGATTAGTAGATGCAAATTATTATATATAGGATGGATAAACAAGGTCTTACTGTACAGCACAGGGAACTGTATTCAATACCCTGTAATAAACCATAATGGAAAAGAATATGAAAAATATGTATATATGTATGTATGTATATATGAATCACTTTGCTGTACAGTAGAAATTAACACCACATTGTAGGTCAACTATACTTCAGTATCAATTAGTTTGAAGGCACTTTTATAAATCAGGCCTTATTTCTCTTGTCCTTTCATCCTGGGACAAATGTATAACAGAAGCTAACCTGGATTACTCCGGGATGAACTCATATCACACAGAACTTTAACTGTTTAACAAATCATGAATATCAGTTACACCATGGGATGCCCTGATCCAATATGAAGTTTGTATACCTTGTATCAAGCCTGCAGAATCCACGAAATTTGGAAATTCAAACTGAAATGAAGCCACCTATCCCATGACTTCTCCACAACTAGTTATACAACATCAGTTGGAAACCATATACAATCAAATGAATGCAGACAGAAACAACTATAGCCTTCCTTTTTTTTCCTTTTAGATAAAGACGGTGTTTAAGGTGATGTCTTGGGCCGTTTCAGGGTGTTACTCAATTTCCTGGGTATCTGCCATGCACACAGGAGGTACACATGTTAGTTAACTTGTTTGTGCAACTATATGAAAATAGTTAATACCACAAACCTGTATACGTAAAGTGAATTAAATGCTAAAGTCATGTTTTGCATTTTTAATAGCAAAGAAAAAAAAAGTGTAGCGCTGATATTTGTTACAAAAATGAACATTAAAAACATTCTTAGTGAAAAAAGCCATACAGAAAAGGCCACCTAGATCCCATACTCATCTTGTCTGCTTCAAATCCATCAAGGTTGTCCAAATGAGGGGGAAACTCAGTAATGGTTCCAGAAAAAGAAAACTGGATCAGGATGGAAAAAGACATTTTCATACAGTTGGGACAGCAGGTGAAAGTTGAAGTGGGGCTGAGTATTAAATTATAATGTGGACATCAGGATTTCCTCATTTAGGGGTTATGTGCTGGTTCCTTGGGCAAAACACACAGAGCATTTTGTGTGACGTGGCAAATGTGAGTACTTTTTGCCATTATTGCAACTTTTCTGTACATTTTAAATTACTGGAAAGTAAATTACTTTTCTAGACAACCATGTCAGTATCATGCCAGAAAATCAGATAAGACAGACATCAAATTTTGTTATAGAGGCCAAGACTCACCCAGACCAAGTTCAACCAAAGGTGTGATACTTATTTCCCTTGTAGGAGTCCGCATGGTATTAAGAGGCACCGTGGGAAGAGTATATTAGTAGCTACCATGTCTTGGGTCCTGTGGATTACCTGGGGTGCAGTAGACACTGAGATTTTAGTATTGCAATTTTTCACATTACTTCAAAAAATATGTTAAAAAATAAATTCAGTAAAGTTGCAAAATATGAACTCAATATACACAAATCAGTTTTGTTTCTATACACTAATAATGAACCACCAGCAAGAAAAATTAAGAAAACAATCCCATTTACAATTCCATCAAAAAGAACAAACTATTTAGCAATAAATTTAACCAAGGACATGAAAGACCTATACTCAGAAAACTGTAAAGCATTGATAAAGAAACTGAACACACAATAGAAAACAATATTCCATGCTCATGCATCAGAAAAATTACTACTATTAAAATGTTTATTCTATCCAAAGCCATCAACAAACAGTGCCAGGAAAACTAGACACCAGACTCCAAAGAACGACACTGGTCACCATCTACACGGCACATAAAACTAACTAAAAGCGCACAGTATTCCACATTAAACCCTTTCTCTCCTGAGGCCCCTGAAGATGCGCCCCACCCACCCAGCAGTCAGCTGCACAGGAAGATTCTCCACACTTGCTCATTTTTTCCTCTTGTGGAGTCTCCTCACCAGTGGCTCCTGAGAAAACCCAGCTGCTGTCAGTGTGGACAATGCCTCATGGTCCAGAAGCCTCAGCCCTGACAGGAGACAAAGCTCCTGTCTGCTTGTCACAGAGCAAAGTCTGTGGGCAGGGTGCACCTGTGCCCCCAGGGTCAGACAGGTGGGTTCGGCGCCCCCTGTGGGACGTCAGAGAAGTGCCGGGAGCGCCGCACTCACAAACCCAGAGGCCTCATCCGGAAGGCAGTTCTGCTGTATACACTAAGCTTGGAAATCCAAACTGAAATGGAGCCAAGTATCTCACTGTATCTTCTCAAAAGATGCTTAAGGAGCAATTAATTACAAACCATATATAATGAAATGAATGTAGACACAAACTTTACAACTTAAACCAAAATTCACTCAAAATTGCCCATAGACAAATTTAAATTACCAAACTATAAAAGTCCTAGAAAAAAAAAAGAAAATCTACATGACTTTGTGTCTGGTGACCTTATTCAGAAAACCGGAAGACAAACCACAAACTGCAAGAAACTATTTCCAAAACACATATCTGATAAAGGATTTGTACTCAAATTATGCCAACAACGCCATTAAAATTTGGTAAAGATTGAAACACACACCTGGCCCAAGAAGATAAACAGGCAGTAAATAAGCATACAAGAATATACTCAAGATGCTGGTGGAATGCACGTACAACCAACTTTGGAAGACAGTTTGGCAGTTTTTTCCAAATCTAAAAAGTCTCACCTTAGGATCCAAGAAGTGTACCTCTTGTATTTAGACAACTGCTTTGAAAAACTGTGTTCAAACCAAAACTAGCATCAAGTAATGCACAGCAGCTCTATTCATAATGGCTAAAAACTTAAAGATATCAGGATGTCCTTCTGTAGATGAATTCATAAGCAAATTAGGGCACATACATGTCAAGGGGAGAAGAATACACCACCCCAAAATATGCCCATTTGACAAAAGGATTATTTTGGACTGATTAATTTAAGAAACAGCAGACCCAGGAGAATCTTTCAAAACCAAGTAGAAAATGCCCTTTTAGGAGGTAAATTTACATTTATTAAGGATATCTCCATTTGTAAGGGTATGTCCCTCTCTGGACCAGGAATTGAATGATGACTAAATATCAAGAAAAGCTTGTTGGGACTTCCCTGCTGGTCCAGTGGTTAAGACTCCATGCTCCCAATGCAGGGGACCAGGGTTCAATCCCTGGTCAGGGAACTAGATCCCGCATGCTGCAATTAAGAGCCCGCATGCCACAACTAAAGATTCCACAGGCCGCAACTGAGACCCGGCACAGCCAAATAAATAAATGTTTAAAAAAAAAAAGCTTGTCAATGAAACAGGCCTGGATGTAAATCTGTGTAACAACCATACCCTTGTTTACTGGGCTTTGACTAATATCATCCCTTAAATGGCTTCCTCCATTCCCTAACATCTTTCTTTTGTTCTCAGCAGAAGATAGCATTTAAGGTAATGGCTTGGGCCATTTCAGGGAGTGACTCAGTTTTCCTGGGTATCTTTCAAGTATACAGGAGGTACACATGGTATATATTAAACTTCTGATCGTTTTCTCCAGTTCGTCTCTTTTTCATTACAAGGGAGATCTCAATAAAGAACATAGAAGTGTAGAGGGAAAACTATTTTTCCTCTCATATACATGCAATGCAATAGTATTCAGAGATATAAAGGAATGGACCATCAACCCGTGCAAAAAAAAAAAAATAGATGCATCTAACACTTGCATTGCTAAGTGAAAGAATCCAGTCTGAAGTGCTACACGCTGTATGACCTCATTTATATGACATTCTAGAAAAGGCAAAACTGACAATGGTAAACAGTTTACGGAATATGTGGTTGAAATAGTCCATATGATACTTTAGTGGTGAATACCTGTCACTATGCATTTGTCTACACCCACAGATTTTTACAACCCAACAAGTAATTTACAATCTATTCAAACTTAGCTACTTAGGATATGGGAGTGTCAAAGACTGGAATACAGAATGTAACAAAGAATCTAACTGATTCAGAAATGTATGAAAAAACTCACTGTTGGTAGTGGGACAAATGGCTTGACCTAAGTTAACTTTGGAAATGTACAGAATCTGTAGGCCAAAGACAAAATGTGCCATACATACACAGTGGACTCTGTGTTCTTTCCATGAGGGGTAGTAGCTAACAGTACCGAAACTACTATCGAATGGAACAAGCACTGAATTTAATAAATGACAAATGGTGGAAGCCAGGTTTCTTACCACTGGAGTGGGATGTTACAGTCAAACAAAGGGAGAAGGTTACAATATCCATGTCATAACAGATCTGCTTGGAGATATCAGTATAAACTATCTTTAGCCTACACATAGTTCCACATGGAAACCTTTATAATTATGTGTATATGCATAGGCTGGGATACATGTACATATTTCCATGCACTGTCAGCTGAGCATATTTAGCTCCCACGTGTAAGTTTTTAATACCATTCTCTAATAAAAGGAACAAGGGCTCTTTGAAGAAAGGGCTGATGCTAGGACTGAGACAGTAAATCTATGAAGCAGGATAATCTTAAAATATCAGAAAGTAAAGAAGTACCAAAAATTTTAAAAACCCACAAAAGAAAAATTATGTAAAATGAAAACAGGAGCAAATGGAAAAAGCTCTCACCAGCCAAAGCAAGAATTAAGTAAGCAGTCTAATAATGTAGTGCTGGATTATAACCAAAAGTTTACAGTAATTATTCACGTGTCCAAACTGGTAAAAATAAATTACATAGTTTTTGATGAATGGCGTTAGATAGAAATCTCCTATGCAGAAAGCTTCTAAGCAATGTATATAGCCACTCAGCTGTCCATCAAGGATGTGAAGCTAACCCCTCTCTCCTCAAGTGTGGGTTCCGCATTATGACTTCCTCCTAAATAAAACGCACAGGATGGACATGGGAAAAAAATTAACCTCACTGTGGGAAAACTTGACACACACTACTTCAGCTAGGTGACCAAAGTTAAGAATATAAGTGAGGAGTTTCCTTAAGAGCCTGTCCTCTTGATATATAGTGAAGAGGAAGCACTTCACCTCTGTGGTCTGCTTTTTCAAAGCCAAGTCTAACCATGACAAAACCACCAAGCAAATCTCAGTGCCCGGCAATCTATAAAATACCTGACCAGTCCTCCTCCACACTGTCAAGGTCATGGAAACAAGGAGAGTCTGAGCAACTGTCAAAGCCCAGAAGAGACTAAACAGACATGATGGCCCCATGTCCTTTGACATCCTGGAACAAGGAAAGGTATAACAAAGGGAACATGAATAGGGACTTCACTTAATAATAAAGTATCAATATTTGTTCATTATTTGTCATGATTCTGTAGAAAATTAGACAGGAAAGATTAAAAGTCAAATAAGAGAAACCTACTGTAACAAACTGGAAATCTAGAGGAAAAGGGGGATTTCTTTGTAAAAACACATTACCAAAATGCACCCTAAATTAAGGAAAATACAAAAAGACCAGTTAATCACTGAGGAACCTCTTCCCCATACTGGTTATCCTATCACTGTTCCAGGGTTTCCCTCTCCCGGGACAGGGAAGGAACAGGGGCAGAGCTGTTTGGCAGCTCCCCTAGTATCTGACCCCACCCAGTGTCTTCATCTCCCCCAGCCACGCCTACCCAGTGAGGACACCTGAGGAAGGATCAGGGAGTATTGATTCAGATGTATCAACCAGGACTTTTTCTTTTCCCAGTGACTGGACACACTTACTGAAGTAAAATAAATTAGTATTTATTGTAAGGGTAGAAATAAATTAATACTTGCAAGTGGCAAGTTGAAGAATGGGTTTGGACCTGGCAGGTCCAGTGGCTCACACTGTCTCAGTGTGACCTTGCTTCTCTCCAAAACTTTGTCCTGCTCAGTGCCTTTGGGGGACCCCATTCACAGGCACAGGCTCTCTCACTGCCCTTGGGCCAACAGCAATTCTAGGCTGACAACCACTCACCATCCATTCTCCGAGAAAGAGTTTCTCCTTTTCATGGATTCCAAGAAAGTCATGGTTTTAAATGCCTTTGATCTGGCTTGGGTTGCATTCTCATCCTTGGCCCATCACCAGAAGATGGAAAGTGGGACTGGCTAGATGTGGGCTGTAAACCCATCTTCGAGCTGGGTGCAACATGGGCTCATCCTTCTGCAACTGTTTGGACTGGAAGCAGGTGAGATGTAATTCCCAAAGGAAAACTGAGGCACTTGGGCCTGAGAACAGATGCTGGCTGGCAGAAAGCAACAGATTCTAAGTCAACGACCGCTCACTGAACAGCACAGAATCTGACACAAAAGGAAGAAAGGGGTTCACTCAGGTTCAGGGGCTGCAGCTACTCATCCAGTGCTCTTACTGTCCTCCCAAGACTGCAAGAAGTTCTTTCACTTACTGAAAAGTCAGGATCGTTGGTGGTGGTAAACTCAAGTCTCTTTCCTTGGGCATCAGGTCCTCACATCTCAGAGGCAGGCCCAGAACAGCCCATGTGCCCTCAGAAGACACACAGACCTCATTCCTGCCCCTGAGAAGTGGGAGCCCTTGAGTTATGCCATCTCCCTGGCCATATTAATTGCCCATCCCTGAAAAACAATACTGCTCCTTTTCCAGTTTCTTCTCTCTCCTTTACTAAGAGGAAGAAACCAAATGCTAGGGTGGTAAGGAAACTCTTGTGCAATGAAGTAGTGGGAGGCTCAAGAATTATTCCAAGCCATGGAACCCATAATTGGCAGGCTTTCCAGAGGCCACGTGGATGCATATGGCTCTCCAAGACAATGCAGTGTCACTGTGAACCTTCCACTGGGAGGTCCAGTTGCCCCCATATCTTTGATTCTTAATGACTATGAATGTCAAAAGTTTCTAACAACTGAAAGGACAAAGGATTGCAAGGCCACGGTCTGCTGTATGGTTGTTGTGTCAGGGACACACTCCAATGTTTAGAGGATTATTACTTCTCTTGGCAAGCTACAAGGCTGTGAAGGGGAGGGAGGCCTTTTTCTCAACCACATGCATGTTGGTAGTTGAAACTTCTCAAAGGAATGTCTACACTGACCAGGTAGCTGTTCAATTGCCCGGAAGCATGGTCAGCTCAGTAACTATACATGAGGGCCTGACAATGCCCAGGCTGGACTGAACTAGAGGACCACAGATGCCTGCCTGGCTAGTCAGAGGTCAAGGGCTGTCCTGCCTGAGACTTGATCGTCTATTCATGCCCACTCGGATGGGACAAAGGATGCCTCCAGTGCCAGGAGGGCCCCACCAGCCCTTAAGAAGGCAGCATGTGGGGGCTGGCAGGTCACTGCACCCAGTCCTGTATAAACCCACACATGTCCACTGAGTGCCCTGCTGTCTGGGCTGTGCTGGAACCTGGGGATGCCCAGGCAGAGTAGGGCCGGCATCACCCTTCCCAGGTGGGAGGGCAGAAGGAAACCATGCATGACTTCTGACACCCTCCCTAATCCTTGACAGAGGCTGAGTTGGATAAGAAACAGTCCGAGACAAGAACAGACATTTCATTCTTCTCTCAGAGCCCAGGACTGGGGGAAGGGAGGCCAGAAAAACAGCTACTGACCTCAGCTCCCTGACTCCTGTTTGACCCTGGGCAAGTCCTATCCATTCTGGAGGCTTCAGAGAGAAGGAGAGGGGAAGGCAATGAGGGTCAACTGTGCTTAAACCTAACTCTAACCTTTACCCTAAGAACCCTAACCTCTAACCTTAACCCCCTAACAACCCTAGCCCCAGACCCTCGCCCCTGACCCTTTAACCACAACCCTCTACCATAACTCTCCAACCATGACTCTCCAACAATGACCCGTAACCCTAAACTGTGACCCCTGAACCCTCACACTGACTCAACCCCAGGCCTAAAGCCTGGCCTAGTGGGTACCGAGGGATGACTGTATGAACTCTCAAATAAACCAAGGAATTAAATCTTCCTGACGATGAATTTAGCAATGGTTTCTTAGAGTTGACAGTAAAGCATAAGAAATGAAAGAAAAAAATAGATAAATTGGATTTCCTCAAAATTACAAACCTTTGTGCATCAAAAGAGGTTATCCAGAAAGTAAAAAGACAGCCCACAGAATGGAAGACAATACTGGCACATTCTATATCTGATAAGACTCTTTACCTAGGATATACCCAGGGCTTTTACAACTCATCAACAAAAAGACCAACAATAAAATTTTTGAAACAGACAAATGGCTTGCATGGACTGCTCTCCAGGCAAGACATACAAATGGTCAATAAGGACATGAAAAGATGTCAAACATCAGTAGTCATGATGGAAATGCAAATTAAAGCCACAGTGTGATGCCCCTTCACACACACTAGAATAAAAATAAATTTTAAAATATATAAATAAAAATAACAAATGTTGGCAACAGTGTAGAGAAATTGGAGCCCTTAAAAGTTACTTGTGGAGATGTACAATGGTGCAGTCTATGTGTACAAAACTTTAGCATTTACTCAAAAATATAAAATATAATTACCATGTGGTTCAACAACTACACTCCTAGATATATACCCAAAAAATGGAAAACAGGTGTTCAAACAAAAACTTGTACACCAATTATTCATAGCAGCACTGTTCACAATAGCTCAAGGTAGAAAAGATTTAAATGTCCATCAGCAGGTAAATGGATAAGCAAAATGAGGTAGATCCATAAGCTGCATTATTCTGTCATATAAAGGAATAAAGTAAAATTATACAGCCACTGTGGAAAACTGTATTGTGGCTCCTCAAAAACATGGAAAATGTATGATCCCTTGATTCCACTCCAGGGTGTACACCCAAAACATTAGAAAGCAAGGACTGGAACAGATATCTGTACCCCATATTCATAGCAACATTATTCACAATAGCCAAAAGGTGGAAGCAACACAACACATCCTTCAACAGATGAATGGATAAGTATAGTGTATTATATACACAATGGGATATGATTCAACCTTTAAAACTAAGGTAATTCTCACACTTGCTACAATGTGGATGAACCTTGACATCATTATGCTAAGTGAAACAAGCCAGACACAAAAAGGACAAACGTTCTATGATTCCACTAGTATGAGGTATCCAGATAAGTCAAATTCAAAGACAAAGTAGAATAAGGTTGCCAGGGGTTGAGGTGAGTTAGTGTTTAATGGTTACGGTTTCACATGGGGAAAATAAAGTTCTGGAGATGGATGGTGAGGATATTTTTACAACAATGTGAATGTAGTTAATGCCACAGAACTGTATACTTAAAAATGGTTTAAATGGGGCTTCCCTCATGGCACAGTGGTTAAGAATCTGCCTGCCAATGCAGGGGACATGGGTTCAAGCGCTGGTCCTGGAAGATCCCACATGCTGCAGAGCAACTAAGCCCACGAGCCACAGCTACTGAGCCCTCGTGCCACAGCTACTGAAGACCATGCGCCTACAGCCCGTGCTCCACAACAAGAGAAGCCACTGCAATGAGAAGCCTGCACACGGCAACGAAGAGTAGCCCCCTCTCGCTGCAACTAGAGAAAGCCTGCACACAGCAACAAAGACCCGACACAGCCAAAAAATAAAAAATAAAATAAATTTTTTTAAAAAGCTTTAAAAAAATGGTTTAAATGGTAAATGTTATGTGTTTTTAATCACGATGGAAAAAATGAATGAAATAATGATCAATGTTACAATGTGGATAAACACTGAAAACATCCTAAGTGAAAGAAGCCACACAGAAAAACCACCCAGATCATGCTCATCTTGTACACTTTAAATCCAGCAAGGTTTTTAAAGTGAGGAAAAGCCCCAGTGATGGTTCCAGGAAAAGAAAACTGTATTCGAATGGGAAAATACATTTCCACAAAGCTGGGGCAGCTGGTGAAAGTTGAAGCAGGTCTGTGGATAGGATTATAATGTGGAAACCATAATTACTCCTCATTTTGGGGTTATGTGCTGGTTCCCTGGGAGAGTGGCCCTCCCACTCTCACAGGGTAAAACAAACTGGAGTATTTTGTGAATGTGGAAAACTTGATACTGCTATTTAAAATTTTTTATACACTGGAAATTTACTAGAAAATAAAGTACTTATCAAACAACCATGTCGTACCACGCCAGAAATACAGACATCAAACTCTGTTATAGAGGCCAAGCCCTACCCAGATCCAGCTCACCCGCACTGGGGACGCCAATCACCCTCGTACGAGTCCACATACTATGAGAGGCACCGTGGGAAGATTACATTGGGAGCCACTATGTCTTGGGTGCTGTGGATGATGTGGATGTAGGTGAAACAGTGGGATTTCTGAATTCTAGTTTTCCACATTCAACCACCAAAAAACTGTAACAACTAAAAAATGAATTCAGTAAACCTGCAGGATACAAAAAAAGAAAAATCAATGCACAAAAATCATTTGTGATTCTATACACTGATAATGAACCATCAGAAAAAGAATTAAAAAAAAAAATCCCACTTACAATTGCATCCAAAAAGATAACCAGGAGTAAATTTAACCAAGGACGTGAAGGACCTGCACACTGAAAACTGGAAGACACTGATAAAGGAAACTGAACAGACAAAAATAAATGGAAAGATACCCCGTGCTCCTGGGTAAAAAGAATAGTGTGAAAATATGCATTCTAAGGTGGGACTTCCCTGGCCGTCCAGGGGTTGGGACTCTGCGCTCCCACTGCAGGGGGCGCGGGTTCGATCCCTGGCTGGGGAACTAAGATCCCGCATCCTGCATGCCACATGGTGTGGCCCAAAATTTTTTTTTAATTTAAAAAAAATATGCATCCTAGCCAAATTAATGTACACATTCAATGCAATCCCTACCAAAAGTGCAATGACATTTTCCATAGAAACAGAACAAACAATCTTAAGATGTGTGTGGAGCCACAAAGGACCCAGAAGAGCTAAAGCGACCCTGAGGAAGGAGAACGGGCTGGAGGCATCTCGCTCCCTGACTTTACACTTCATTACGAAGCTACAATCCCAAAAAAGTGTGGAATTGGCACAAAAACAGGCACACAGACCAGAGGAACAGAGCAGAGAGCCCAGGAACCAACCTACAGGTATGTGATCAGTTAATTCACAAGCAAGGAGCCAAGAACATACACCAGGGAAAGGACAGTCCCCTCAATAAACGGTGCTGGGAAAACCAGACGCCACACGCCAAAGAACAACACTGCACTCTGTCTACACCACACACAAAAGGGGCCAAAAACCCAGTTTTCCACATCAAGCCCTTCCTCTCCTGGGTCCTCTGAAGACAGACACCCTCAGCGGTCAGCCACGTACAGGAACCTTCTGCCCACTTTTCCTCACCTTCTCCCTCAGTGGCGTCACCTCCCGGCAGGTCCTGAGGAGACCAGGCTCCTGTCAGCATGAACTGGACCCCACAGTGTCCCAAAGCTGAAGCCCGAGGGGGTCCTGAGGAGACCCGGCTTCCGTTCGTGTGGACTCGACCCCGGCTTGTCCCGAAGCCCGGCCATCAGTGTGGACTCAGCCCCGCGTGTCCCAGAAGCCAAAGCCCCAGCGGGTCCTGAGGAGACAGGGCTCCTCTCAGCGTGAACGTGAACAGCATGATCTGAACAGACATCCCGCCAAAAAAGATATACAGATAGTAAAAGTCATACAGAAACAAGCTCAACATCCTATACCATTAGGGAATTACAAATTAAAATCGTGAGATATCACAGCACACCTATTAGCACTGCTAAGCTCCAAAAATATGACAATACCAATGGCTAGAGGGTGAGGAACAAAAGGAGCTCTCCCTCATAGCTGGGGGGATGCATGTGCAGCCACTTTGTAAGACAATTTGGCAGTTTTTTCCAGAGCTAAACAAGTCTCACGTTGGGATCCAACAATCATGCTTCCAGCATTTAGGCAACTGCTTTGAAAATCTATGTCCAAATGCAAACGAGGATGCAATTATGCACAACAGCACTTTCATAATGGCTAAAAACTTGAAGAAATCAGGATATCCTTCAAAAGATGAATGCATAAGCAAATTGGGGTACATCCATGTCAAGGCGAGTAGAATATGCCACCCCAAAATATGTCTCTCTGGCATAAGGATTATTGGTCTGCTTTAAAAACAAAAAAAAAAAAAGGCCTCCCTGGCGGCTCAGTGGTTAAGAGTCCGCCTGCCAATGCAGGGAACATGGGTTCGAGCCCTGGTCCGGGAAGATCCCACATGCCGCGGAGCAACTAAGCCCGTGCACCACAACTACTGAGCCTGCGCTCTAGAGCCTGCGAGCCACAACTACTGAGCCCGTGTGCCACAACTACTGAAGCCTGCACACCTAGAGCCTGTGCTCCATGACAAGAAAGGCCACCACAACGAGAAGCCTGCGCACCGCAATGAAGAGTAGCCCCTGCTCGCCACAACCAGAGAAAAGCCTGCATGCAGCAACGAAGACCCAATGCAGCCAAAAATAAAATAATAAATTTATTCAAAAAAAAAAATCTCAGAAAACTGAGATTGCCGTTTTATGAAGGACATTTACAATAGAGAAGTCTCCATTTATAAGGGTATGTCCCTCTTTGCACCAAAAATAGAAGGATAATTAAATCTTAAGTAACTCTTTTCACTGGAGAAGTCCTGACTTAAATGTGCAAACACTCATACCCTTGTTTACTGTGCTTTGCAGGATAACCTGCCAAAACTGGCCTTCCCCCCTTCCCCAGCATCTTTCTTCTGTTTTAGCTGAAGACGGTATTTAAGGGGATGGTTTTGGTCATTTCAGGGAGTGACTCAGTTTTCCTTGCTATCCCCCCTGTATTCAGAAGGTATACATGTAATTAAACTTCTGCTTTTCTCCTGGTAATCTGTCTTTTATTTCAGGGGCAGGGGGGCCTCAACCAAGAACCCAGAAAAGTAGAGGGAAAATTGTTTTTCCGCCCATACACATGCAGTGGAATACTACTCCGCAGAAAGGAATGCACCATCAGCCTATGGAAAGACATGGATAAATCCTCAGTATATACTGCTACGTGAAAGCATCCAGGCTGAGGAGGCTGCACGCAGTATGACCCCATTGGTGACACTCTGGGAAAGGCAAAGCTACACAGATGATAAGCAGATCATGCGGTGGGGGGTTTGAAGTATTCCATGTGACACTCCAGGATGGATACCTGTCACTATGCATTTGTCTAAACCCACAGATGTGTATAGCCCAAGGGGTCAATCATAATCTATTCAAATTTAGTTATTTGGGATGTAGGAGTGTGGCAGGATGGAATACATAATGTGACAGAATCTAACTGTATTAGAAATATATGGAAACAACTCACTGTAGGGGATGGGATAAAAGGTGCTGACCTAAGTTACCTTTGGAAATGAATGGAATCTGTAGACTAAAGCAAACTGGACCGTACATATACAGTGGGCTTCATTTTACGAAGTTCTTTCCAGGGTGTAGTAGCTAACAATTCTGAAACCTCTGCACGTGTAACCTGGAAAGGAGCAATGCATACATAACTGGCAGACGGTGGGAGCCAGGCTCCTTGCTGTGGGAGTGGGAAGTTACAGATAAGCAAGGGGAGAGCCTCTGCCCTCGTAATCCTGGATCTGGGCTTCCTGGGAGGATGCTGACTGGCCAGGGGAAACACTCAGATCTTCATGCTGGGAAGACCCTGCAGACATAGGAACTCCACGCCCCATCTTTCCACCCATACCTGCTGGAAACACTCAGCCCTCCATCATGAGTCAATTGCAGCGTTTAAGACATTCTCGCCCCCAGGCAGATAAAGGAACATGAGGGTCTTGCTTACCCCTAAGCTGTCCCAGAATCCAGGCCCTGGGGGTGGAGCCAGGATGGGGGTTCCTGGGCTTCTGACCAGCAGGTGAGAGGAAGGAGGAAGACCAGTCCTGAGGACAGAGGTTCCCTCAAGTCTGTGAGCCCAGGAGCCCCGATGGGATTCATTCCCAGTGCGGACATGGGCGGGATCTGCAGTGGTTCTGTGCTCCCCCTGGACCCCTTTGATGAAGCCATGGCAGCACTGGCCCCAGACGTCTCCTGGCAGTGTCTCAAACTCTGACACAGCGGTTTTACAAAGGAACAAGAGAATGGAGCTGAGCCCCTGACGGCCACTCCTTTCTGGCTCTGAGTTGCTTCCAACAGGACCACAGTCACCTGCACGTAGTCTGCTGTGACCTACCTGCCCCCATTGGCCTTTCTTCTTCCTCCCTGCGATGATTCCAGTGACATTTCCAGCCTGGACCCCTCTCCCAGGCCAGACGCCTCTGTCCAGTCACTGCACCCCCATCTCACCTTGGGGGCTAACAGGGCCCTCAGGGGACCAGGATCCTGCATCTCCCCACATCCAGGAGCAGCCCCACCTTCCCTGGTTGCCGAGCCCAGGCATGGGGTGTAACCGAGCAGGACCCTACGGGGCCTTCCCAGGACAGACCCCTCCCCCACATCCTCTGCTGGAGCTCCTCTCTGAAGTACCTGGATAACAGTATCTGAGGCACACTTCCTGAGTTGTTTTACAGATGCTGAAACCACCACCAAACGGAAGAAATTAACTACCTGATGATCTTGAACAGGTAGCCCCGGAACTTATGCCTAAGAATTTAGAATGTTAACCGCCTGTTACCTCACCATCAACCAGAGAATTGTGCACCAGCTGATCTCATACCCTGCGACCCCCCTCCTTCATCTGGCCTTTAACATTGCTGTGCTGAAATCCTTCAGGGAGTTCGGGGATTTAGAGCACAAGCCGCCTGTTCTCCTTGTATTGGCACTTTTACAATTAAAGCTGCACTTCCCTTCACCACACCCGGTGTCAGTAGACTGGCTTTACTGCACTCGGGCAAGCGGACCCAAGTTTTGTTCGGTAACACTGGGGTCTCCCAGGCTCCCACTCTCCTTGTGCCCCACTGACTGTCATCTGCTCCTCCAGAGTCTTGTTGCAGCAAAAATAGAAATGAAGTTTCCCTCCCCTGAGAACAAGGAAAACAAAGGGAACAGCGAACAGGCTAGAGAAGAAACATAACCTGGCCTGAAAGAGTTCATCACTCCTCGTTTTACTTTGTCACTAATTTGTAGTAACTAGATTTGTACTTTACAAAGCGAACCTCACTCCCTGACACTACGTAATTTACCTCTGGCACCCATCACCCCTAACTCTGTGTGAGTTACATCCCCTGCCTCTCACTCCCTAACCTTATTATGTCCAGCACGTACATTCTATACGCCCCTCATAACAAGTCACCCCCTATAGTCTTTGCATTTCAGAAACAAGGTCACCGGCCGATAAACCAGAAGCAAACGGACGCAATTACCAGACTGCTGGACCCCAATTACCGGGCGGCCTGATGCCAACTATGACTGTTTTGAAATAATGCAAAGAAAAGGAGGAATGCAAGACCTTCACTACTTTGATCCTCATCCTATACCCCGGACTGCAAGAGCCCCACATATAAAACCTTCCCTGATTCCCAAGGAGGGGGTGCCCAGTTCTTGAGGCGCCAGCCGGCTGTGTCTTCCCTTCTGCCTGGCAGAAGAATAAAACCATCTCTCTCTTCCTCCAAAATCCCTGGCTCCATATTTCTGTTCAGCCTCGGTGCACGGGGAAGCCAAGATTTCGACAACAGTCTGTGGCCAGTTCCCACATTAATTCACCTCTACACCCACAGCCCTGGCCCAAGCCCGATCCTGTGCCTGGTTCCTCCATCAGGCCCTGACAAAACTCCCTGCCCGCACGGTGCACCTCACATCCCACCCCAACGTGGTCTTTCTGAAGCATAAACGAGACTGTGACTCTCCCCCACCTGTAATCCCCCAAATGTTTCCCCACTTTCGCTAGGGTATCTGCTGGGAGAGACATCTGCCAAGGCCCTGAGAGTCCCCGGCATCCCCACGAGGCTGCTGGCTCCTGGGTTCCCTGACAATGAGCACCTCAGCCGGCCAGGCGACACGGCAGGAAACCCAAGAACCGCTCACCTCAGGAGGGGACTGGCACGGCCACGGCCTGATCAAAGAGAGCAGAGAAGGGCTCCCCAGCTGGGACACAGACTCTGCACGAGTGGCCTCTCCCTGAGCCACTACATCACCTCGTGTGACTTGAGGGAAGGAAGGACCGAGGCACAGTTGGCTCCTAAGGAGGATGGGATAGGCTCAGTCATGTCCCTCCAAATTCACATGCTGAATCCCTAACCCCCAGGACCCCAGGATGTGGCTGTATTTGGAGACGGGATTTTTAAAGAGGCAATCAAGGTAAAAATGAGGTCACTAGGGTGGATCCTAATCCAATAGGATTGATGTCCTACAAGAAGAGATTAGGACACAGATAGGCACAGGGGGAGACCATGTGAGGACCTGGGGAGAAGACGGCTGTCTAAGCACCAAGGAGAGAGGCCTCAGGAGAAGCCAGCCTGCACACACCTTGATCTCGGACAGCATCCAGGACTGGGAGATGATAGGTCTGCTATTCAAGCGGCCCAGTCTGTGGTATTTGTTACGGCGGTCCTGAGCAGACTCACACGCAGGGTAACTCAGGGCTCAGACTGGACAGAGCCCACTCTCCATCCCCCTGTACGGGAGTTACAGGATCCTCAGGAACTGAGGAGGGGGTCCCTGAGGAGAGGCACAAGATAGAAGGTGCTAGGCATTAACATGACTGCATTCACGTTAAACGTGCCTGAAGTCCATTCACACGAGATGGTCTTGTCCTGTATGTACAACGGCACCTTCAGTCTGAACTGAGATCTTTGGCTTCACCACCTCCACTGAGAGCATTAGCTTCACCTGCTGTGGACCGTCTCCTATAGGATTTCCAGAACCACAAAGCATCGAAGCTTCACAGGACCCAGAGTCTGTGCGCTACCGTCCAGGTGACCCTCACAGCAGGGCCACACAGCTGCCCACCAGATCCCATTTCCCTTTTTCCTGTTCACAGCTACCCTGCACCTCCCAGCCTTCCCACTCCTTACAGCTAGGGTGTAGTGTCTCGTGTTACCAAGGGGGAGAGGTGGAGGTGGTGAGGGCCTTGGCCAGACTGCATCCTAGGACGGAGGGCATGATGCCCACCTGGTCACCCCACCCTGCTGGTTGGAGCCCTCACCTGGAAGCAGGGAGGAGAAACAAGGTGGACAGAGCCTGGGCCCTGCCACCCACCTGCCCTGGACTCTCACATGAAAGGGACAGAGACATCTTGAGCTTCAGCCCATTTTGGAGGGGACACTTTGTTCCAGTAACAAACCTTTGCCCTAAAAGCCAAGGTGCTTTACAAACCCCTCCCCAGCTGTCACAGAAAGTCAGACTTAACTCCATCACACTTTTCTCAAACCCCAGCTCATGCTGAGACCACCACTCAGCCTTAAAGTCAGCATTGGGCCCCCAGAAACCCTAAATCAGTGGCTGGACACCACAGTGTTGAGGGGTCAAGTAGGAAGTCCATCCCAAAAGGAGCGGGTTGCACACGGCCTCCCGAGGTTCTTACACCGGTACATGTTGGGGGTATTTCAATCCTGACTGAGGACATTTAATGTCACATTCATGTTGCTAATTAAGAACCCACTAGTCAGAGGAAAACCCTATCAAGATACTGGCTACACTGATGAAAATTTCTGAAGTTTGTCGGAGGCGGGGCGTTTTCTCACATGCTGCCAGCAGCCCCCCACAAGGACCATCCTCATTGGAAAGGGGCGTGGACCGTGCGGAGGCGTCTCTTTGTGAACGTTAGCTGACCTCCAAGCCAGCTGCTCCTGAACTTTACCCACCCTTCCCAGGAAAGCCACCTGAATATGTGCAAGGACCTCACAGGCTGGAGGAAAGGGCTTGCAGCCACCCCAGCGACAGCACACGTGCTACGTGGGCTCCTGCACGTCACACAGGACGGTCCTGGCCCCGGCTGCTCTTCTGGAAGCGTTCCATTCCCTACCCGAGTTACCCCTCCTGTCCTGGCCCCCACTGCCCTTTTCTCGCTTCCTCACCTCTGCCCGGGGAGAACTTCCAGCAGCGGCCTGCTCAGACCGGGCCACCCTCACGGCCGTGGCCCCTCCCTCCCTCCCACCAGCCCGGCCCCGAGACTGCTGACGGGGCAGAGAATACGGCGTCAGGCACAGCTGCAGGGGCTCTTGCTGCCGGGAGGGGTGTTTACATTGACCTCAGCCCAGGCACACCTGGGGAGGGCCGGCCGGCCGGGTCAGGCTGCCCAGGTCAGCCAACCCTCGCCCCTCAGGGGCTCATAACTGCAGAAAACGGGCCTTGCTGTGCCGGCCAGGCCCAAGGAACAGGTGTGGGGTCCTGAGGGTCAGGATACACACGGGGCTACAACTCTGGCTGATTTTCTAATCATTTTAACTGGCTCGTGAGTAGGAAACAATTTCAAGAAGACCCTCTCCACACGAGAGGAACCCAGGAGTCAGGGAGAGGAGGGGTGGTGAGTGGAGACAGAGGCCTGGTGCCCTGGCTGCAGTGGAAGCCCCCGGAAGACCAGGCGGAGGGAGGCCGCACAGAGTGAAGCCCAGGGTCACAGACCTGTCGGAGCTGCTGTTTGTTAGTTCAGGTCCTGCTCTGAGGTGCTCAGGGTCAGCTCTGACCAACAGGCGGGCTGGAGTGCTCTGCAACGAGGGCCACGTGCACGGTTCCTGTGTGCCCAGCCCTGCCGGGTGCCTGCCCAGGTGAGCTCCATATCCTGGGAGGGGCCTGACCACGAGAGCCCCGGGGGCTGCTGGGTGCCTGCCCGGGTGAGCTCCGTATCCTGGGAGGGGCCTGACCACGAGAGCCCCGGGGGCTGCTGGGTGCCTGCCCAGGTGAGCTCCATATCCTGGGAGGGTCCTGACCACGAGAGCCCCGGGGGCTGCTGGGTGCCTGCCCAGGTGAGCTCCATATCCTGGGAGGGTCCTGACCACGAGAGCCCCGGGGCTGCTGGGTGCCTGCCCAGGTGAGTTCCATATCCTGGGAGGGTCCTGACCACGAGAGCCCCGGGGGCTGCTGGGTGCCTGCCCAGGGGAACTCCATACCCTGGGAGGGGTCTGCCCACGAGAGCCCCGGGGGCTGCTGGGTGCCTGCCCAGGGGAGCTCCATACCCTGGGAGGGGTCTGCCCACGAGAGCCCCAGGGGCTGCTGGGTGCCTGCCCAGGTGAGCTTCGTATCCTGGGAGGGGTCTGCCCACGAGAGCCCCGGGGGCTGCTGGGTGCCTGCCCAGGTGAGCTCCGTATCCTGGGAGGGGTCTGCCAACGAGAGCCCCGGGGGCTGCTGGGTGCCTGCCCAGGTGAGCTCCATATCCTGGGAGGGGTCTGCCCACGAGAGCCCCGGGGGCTGGGAGGAGCATGTGAATGAGCGTCCTCTCTATGCAGCCAGCACAGAGCTGCTTAGCCACTTCCCTGTGGGCGGTGCTGGGGTGAGATGAGAACCAGGAGCTACTGCGGGCCCCCTGAACCCCCATCTAGGCCCAGCCACAGTGACGAGGTCAGTAGGCAGGATGAGTGGGAGCTCCTGGTGACCCTGCAGGGGACATGAGAGGGATGGACCAGGCAGGAGGGGAGTGGGCACCCAGGCAGAGCCGTGGGGCTTGGGGCCCAAGGGGGCATTTCTGGGTCTCAGCTGGGAGTGGACGGGCAAGTGGTGAGTGTCACCCAGGAAAGCTGCTCTGGTGACGTGAGGCTGAACACGCTTCAGGGTGATATAAACTTCCCGGGTGACCCCAAAAACAGGATTGTGAGATGAATCCCAGGAAAGGAAGGTTTTGTAACAGGAATCTTGCTGAAGGGAAGGCTTGCAAAGTGAATCCGCCTAAGAGGAGGCCCTGTGAACCAGTCCCCTCAGAGGGGGGACATGGAACCTGCTGGGAGCAATCGTTCACCCTGGGCGGGCGATGGGCACGGACCCCACTTCCTGCTCCCACATCTGTGCTTCTGCGTAGCTTACTTGGCTTCTTGGAGTCTCAACTTCCCAGTCTGTTTATCGGGTGACAGTAGCATGGATTGACTAGTAATTTGCTCAGAACAGGGTAGAAAGGGGTCCCATGGAAATTCCACAGAACACCATCAGAATGGGAATCGCAGGCCCTGTTTCCCGCAGGTCTGTCTTCAGGATCAGGAGAGCAAATCTGAGCAGACTTGCAGCAGAGCCCAGGGATGGGCTCAGTTTGGTGGGTCCTCCTGTTTCCTGAACCTCAGAGAAGGGAGGCTCCAGTGGGTAGTGGCGTGTTTACCCCACACCTGGGAGCATCTGGACCTCAAGTCCCAGCAGCCGCTGAGCCCTATCAGCCCAGTATCTGGGGCCCCAGGAGGCAGGCGGGAAGCCTGGAGGGCTCAAGCAGGAAGCACTGGTGTGGTCATCACCCGTGCGGAAGCTTCCGAGCCAGTGTCCAGTGGGAGCTCTTGCCCTGCCCATGAGTTTCAAATCCACAGCACAGATCAGCTTCTAGCGGCTCCGTCTGTTCTCTAGACACAAAGCAAAGTCCTCAGACCCAGTATGTCCATGGCCCGTGAAAAGACACGTCTGGTCTGGCACCAGGAGCTGCCTCTGGGTCCCTCCTGATTGGACGCCCAGCAGCCAGTGTCACCACGTCATGACCGTCAGGTGGTGTCGGGCGTGGGGAGACGAGAGCACACGGTCCAGGCCCACAGGGGACCATGCTGCCCACGGAACCAGTGTTGTGGCTATAGGTGTGCCCTCCACCACCCCACGGGCAGAGACCACCGTCCCCTTATACACTGTTACCAAATCAAGTCATATGAACCCTACTCGGGCCCTAGCCTGGCTGAGGATCACTGTCTCGACAGGGAACGTTTCCTTTTTCCATTCTGGTTCAAACAGGCGAATAACGAAACCAAAGCTGAGACCGACAGAGCACAGGCTTTATTCAGTGGCCAAAGAATGGAGAAGACGGAACTAAGTTCATAAGTAAACTTCTCGCCCACCTGGAGAGAGTGATTTAATTTTAAAGAGTAAAGACACAATCAGCTCAGTAATTGGCCACGGGGGCTTGAGGGGCCAAGGCTGACCTGAGCTGGAGGAACGTGGGTGCCTGCCTGGACGCTCAGAGGCCAAGGGCTGTTCTGAGACCTGCTTGGACACCCGTGCAGATGGAACAAAGGATCTGTCCAGTCCCAAGAGGGCCCCACCAGCCCTCAAGAACGCAACACCAGACTTCCCTGGTGGCACAGTGCTTAAGAATCCACCTGCCAATGCAGGGGACAGGGGTTTGAGCCCTGGTCCGGGAAGATCCCACATGCTGTGGAGCAACTAAGCCCGTGTGCCACAACTACTGAGCCTGAGCTCTAGAAGCCGCGAGCCACAACTGCTGAAGCCCACGCGCTTAAGAGTCTGTTCTCTGCAACAAGAGAAGCCACTGCAATGAGAAGCCCCACTCGCCGCAACTAGAGAAAGCCTCCGTGCAGCAATGAAGACCCAACACAGCCAAAAATAATTAATTTTTTTTAAAAAAGAAGGCAGCACGTGGGGGCTGGCAGACTGATGCACCGAGTCTTACATCACGTCTACTTAGTATCCTGCATGTCAGGGCCATGCTGGACCTGGGGCTGCCCACACAGAGTGGGGCCTGCATCACCCTTCCCAGGAGGGAGGGTGGAGGGAAACCCTGCATGACCTCTGAGGCCCTAAGAACCCTTGACTAAGGCTGAGCTCAATTTGAAACAGTGGGTGACCAGAGCAGACATTTCATTCATCTGTCAATCAGAATCCAGCACTGGAGGAGCAGAAAACAATGGCCTCGCTCAACCTTGACACTAATCCTGACATTGACCCTAACCCTAAACTCTGATCCTGACCCTAAGCCCTGACCTAACTTTAGCTTAACCCGTACCCTAAACCTGTACCTTAGCCTAACCCATGCTCCACCCGTATCCTACCTGTACCCCAACTCTAACCCATACCTTAACACCCACTCTAACACAGAACCCTAACACCCTGAGACCAAAACCATAAACCTTAACCAATAAGCAAAACCATAACCATAAGCAAACCATAAAATATATTCATTAACCATACCCATAAATAACTCATTAACCCTAAAACTTAAACCATCACAGCAACCATAAACCATACACAGCCCCAACCCTCACACCAGCCCCAGCCCTAATGCTAACCCTCCAAACCACTTACACCAAGCCAAGTCTAATCAGATTATACAAATACATCTTGACAAAGAAAACTGGGGAATTCTCTGGTGGCCCAGTGGTTAGGACTCTGTGCTTTCACTGCCAAGGGCTCGGGTTCGATCCCTGACTGGGGAACTAAGATCCCACAAGCCATGGGACGTGGCCAAAATAAATAAATAATTAAAATGAAATAAAACCACTATTTTAAAAAAGATTTTAAAAATAAAGAAAAAAAAAGAAAACTACCCCAGTATAACTTATAAATATGAATGTAAAAATCTATCACAAAATAATAGCAACATGAAACCAACAGAACTTTAAATGGATAATGCCATAAGCAAGTATCTCTACACCAGAAATTTCAGGTTGCTCAACATATTAAAAGTAAGCAATGTATTAAACCACAAAAATGGTATGAAGTAAAAACACATAATCGTATCAATTAATGCAAAAAATCTACAATGAAAATCCAGTGTTATTTCATGATAAACACTCAAGAAAGCAGGACTAAAAGGAAATTTGTTCAATATGGAAAAGAGTAGTACAAAAAGCCACAGCAAACACCATGCTCAATGTTAAAGACTGAACGATTTACTCCTGAAATCAGGAACAAGGCCAGGAAGCTGGCCTTCGTCACCGTTACTCAATAGTGTACTGGAAGTTCTACCCAGAATCTTGAGGAAAGAAATAAAAGGCATCCGTGGGTGAATGGAAAAATTAAAACCGTGTCTCTTCACAGAACATAGGTCACATCATCTTATATATAAAACTACCTATAATCAGCAAAGAAATTATTTGAGCTAATCAACTAATTAAGCAAAGTTATAGAACAAAATATCAATTCATGAAAATCTATCATATATGCATACGCTAGCAAAAAATAATCTGAAAAAGAATTTATGAAAACAATTCCATTTTTAATAATGTCACATCAATATTTACGAATATATTTAATCAAGGTACAAGACTTGTTCTTATGTATGTAAAGTTGTATGTTTGAAATTACTGGAAAGTAAATTACTTTTCAAAACATCATGTATGTCAATAGCATGCCAGAAAAGCAGAGAAAACATCAAACTTCCCTATAGAAGCCAAGCCTTACCCAGATCCAGTTCACCCAAAGTCCACATGTCATTTAGAGGCGCTGTGGGAAGGTTATATTAGGAGCCGCTGTCCTCCGTGTTGTGGACGACCTGGATATGGTAGAAACAGTGGGACTTTTGAATTCCAATTTTCCACTTCATTCCACAAAAAAACTATTAGAACTAATAAATTCAGGAAAGTTGCAAAATCAATACACAGAAATCAGTTGCATTTCTAAACACTAATAATGAACCATCAGAAAGAGAAAGAAAGCAACCCTATTTACAAATGCATCAAAAAGAACAAAATACCTGGGAATAAAGTCAACCAAGGAGGTGAGAGACCTGCACACTGAAAACTTTAAGACGTTGATGAAGACATTGAAAAACACACCAATAAATGGAAAGATATCCTGTTCTCACGGAATGGAACAATTAATATTGTTAAAATATCCATTCTACCCAAAGCAATGGACACAGTGAATGCAATCCCTCCCAAAATCCCATGGTATTTTCCCCCAAAATAGAGCAAATCCTCCTAGTATCTGTGTGGAACCCCAAAGGACCCCAAATAGCCAAAGAAACCCTGAAAAAAGAGAACGGGCTGGAGGCATCTCCCTCCCTGACGTCACACTCTGCTGAGAAGCGACAGTCACCAAAACAGTGTGGAACTGGCTCAAAACGGGCACAGGGACCAGAGGAACAGGACACAGAGACCAGAATTCAACCCCCACGGACGGGGTCGGTGAATTTATGACACAGGGACCAAGGACACACCAAGGAGCACGACACTCCCCACCATAAATGGTGCTGGGAAAACTGGACGCCCCATAACTCATGCTGCACACCCTGCACACAAACCTGAACAAAAACCCAGCTTTCCACGCCAAGCCCTCCCTCGCTCACACGAAGACGGGCCCCCTCAACGGTCAGTCGCCCACAGGAAGCTTCTCCCCACTTTTCCTCACCGTCTCTTCACCTTTTCCTCAGGCATCACCTGGGTCCTCAGGAAACCTAGTTCTCTAGTCAGCGTGGACGCAGCCCCACTTTGTCCTGAAGCCGAAACCCCAGCGAGTCCTAAGGAGACGGAGACCGAGCTCCTCTCAGCAGAGACGCTGAGCCGGGCGTCCTACCCGAAGGCCCCGCCCCCGCGCCCGCGCCTGAGGAGGCTCAACTCCTCTCAGCTGACCTCACAATCGAGTTCGCAGGGAACGAGCATGCGCTGTGGGTCAGAGAGGCGAACTCGGCGCCACCCTGTGGTCAGTGCAGGAAGTGCAGGCCGCGCCTCCCTCACAGGTCACTGGAGGCAGCGCGCCCTACTGACAGGACTGCTGAATCCATTAAACTGGAAATTCAAACTAAAACGGAGTCTCTATCCCAAAAGTTTTCTAAAATTAGTTAAGGAACAATTAATTGGAAACCATTTGGAATGAAGTGAATGTAGATGCAAACTTTACAACTTATACCAAATTCACTCAAAGTTATTCAGAGGCAAATTTTATTTTATTTTATAATTTATTTTTGGCTGCGTTGGGTCTTCGTTGCTGCATATGGGCTTTCTCTAGTTGCGTCGAGCGGGGCTACTCTTCGTTGCGGTGCACGGGCTTCTCATTGCGGTGGCTTCTCTTGTGGGCGAGCATGGGCTCTAGGCGCGCAGGCTTCAGTAGTTGTGCCACGCAGGCTTAGTTGCTCTGTGGCATGTGGGATCTTCCCGGACCAGGGCTCGAGCCCGTGTCCCCTGCATTGGCAGGCGGACTCTTAACCACTGCACCACCAGGGAAGTCCCCACAGACAAATTTTAAATACAAAACTATTCAAAATTATAGAAGAAAATTGACATGAGCTTGGGTTTGCCCATGTAAATCATGAGCTTTGGAGTTGTAACACACAACACAAAAAGGCAATCTAAAAATGAAAACAAGCAATAACATGGACTTAATAAAATTAAAGATTTGTACTCTGTGAATGACCTTGCTCAGAAAATCAAAAGACAAGTCACAAACCAGGAGAAAAATATTTGCAAACACATATCTAATAAAGGTTTTGTCTCAAAACATACAAATAATTTTAACACAAACAACCCAATTAAAATAGGGAAAGATCTGAATGGACACCTGGCCAAAGAAGATACACAGACAGTACACAAAACTATGCCCAGGACTAGGGGGCAGAAAAACAATGGTCCAGCTCAACTCCCTGAGCCATTTGTGACTGTGGACTAGTCCTGTCCTTCATGGAGGTCTCAGAGACATGGAGAGAGAGGAAGGGGAAGAGGGCCAGTTATGCTTAAACCTAACTCTAACCCTGACCATTCCAGCCACTTTCATTTGACATGGTCTAAGAAGTCCTAGTCATAGTCATTAGATTTTAAAAAATAAAAATAAAAGGAATCTCATGGCAGAAGAAAAAGTAAAACTGTCACTGTTTGTAGATGACATGGTACTCTATACAGAAAATCTTGAAGATGACTCATAGATGCCAAGAACACGCTGGTGGTTGCCAGATGGGAGGGAGTGGAGGGATGAGTGCAATAGTTGAGAAAGATTGAGAAGTTCCAAATTCCAGTTATAAAACAAATGTCCTGGGGTGTGATCTACAGCATAGGGAATAGAGTCCATAATACTGTAATAACATTGTATGGTGACAAATTGTAACTAGACTTATCTTGGTGATCATTTTGTAGAGTATAAAAATATCAAGTCACTATGTTGTGTTCCAGAAAACTAATATATAATATTGCCTGTCAAGTATACACCAATTTTTAAAAAGAAGAAAAAAACTATCTTAAAAAGAGGAGGGGGAAATTCCCTGGTGGTGCAGCGGATAAGACTCTGCGCTCCCAATGCAGGGGGCCAGGGTTTGATCCCTGGTCAGGGAACTAGAACCCACATGCATGCCACAACTAAGAGTTCGCATGCCACAACTAAGAAGCCCACCTGCTGCAACTAAGTAGCCCACATGCTGCAACTAAGGAGTCCACGTGCTGCAACTAAGGAGCCCGCCTGCTGCAACTGAGACCTGATGCAACCAAATATATAAGTAAATATTTTTTTAAAAAAAAGAGGGACTTCCCTGGGGGTCCAGTGGTTAAGACGCCGTGCTCCCAATGCAGGGGGTCTGGGTTCGATCCCTGGTCAGGGAACTAGAGCCCACATGCAGTAACTAAAATATCCTGCATGCCGCAACTAACACCCGGTGCAGCCAAATAAATAAATAAATATATTTTTTAAAAAGTGTTGGAGAAGTCCCTGGTGGTCCAGTGGTTAGGACTCTGTGCTTTCACTGCTGAGGGCGCAGGTTCAATCCCTGGTCAGGGAACTAAGATCTGGCAAGCTGTACGCGGCAGCCAAAAAAAATTTTTTTCAATTAAAAATGTGTAAAAAAGAGTGTAGTGAGATAAAGAGCAGGTGTCAGATGAAACTTTGAAAGGATGCTGATTGAAAGGCCAAGTGCCTACTGAAGTTTGACTCTCAAGTTGCCCAGACAAATTGAGGGCTTGAAGAGGAGGAGTCATGTGATGCTACTGGAATGTTCATTTGTTTCTTTGTTTAAATGGGGTTTATTATTTTTTTAAAGAAGTTTTGAGTTCACAGCAAAATTGGGCAGAGTACAGAGAGGTGCCACATGCCCCCTGCTCTGCTGTTACTGCTCTCTCCATCCGCCCCCTCCCCCCCACTCACACAGGTGCTCAGAGCTTCCCTCTCCCCCACTATCCGATCAACATTCTGTGTGTTGGTCACTATTGATGAATCTACATGGACACATCATGATCATCAGAGTCCAGAGTTTACACTAGGGTTCACTCCTGGAGTTGTACATTCTGTGGGTTTTGACAAATGTATCTCGCCATGAATGTATCACAATGAATAGTTTCACTGCCTTAAAAGTCCTCTGTGCTTGACCTATTTATCATACCCTACCCCTTAACCCCGCCACAAACCCCTAGCAACCCACCCTTTCTGTGGTTTGCCTTTTCCCAAATGTCATAGGTAGTTGGTACCCTAAGATATGGCACCTTTCCAGATTGGCTTCTTTCAGTGAGTGACATGCAGTTAAGGTGCCCCACCTGTCACCCCGTGGCTCCCTCTCTCTCTCATTTTTCTTTTCAGTGCCGAAGAACATTCTGCTGCATGGATGGAGCCCAGTCTATCTGTCCATTCACCTCCTGAAGGACATCTTGGTTGCTTCCAAGTTCTGGCAGTTATGAATAAAGCTGCTGTAAACGTCCATATGCAAGTTTCTGTGTAGATGGAAGCATTCAACTCATTTAGGTCCATCAATACCAAGGAGTTTGAGGGCTGGATCGTATAGTAAGAATGTGTTTCATTTTGAAAGACACAGCCCATGTTCACAGAGTTTCTGAAGATGGTCGCTGAGAGCATGTCAGCATGCTGAGGAATCAAGCCAAGGAAGGAGGTAGAATTCAAAGATGCCGGCAAGGAAGATGTGGCCGAGACAGAACCTGACCTCCACCCTCTTAGAGCTGAAAGCTGGTCCTGAGAATTAAATGGACATGAAACAGACTCACAGGAGGGAACCATACACATTTATTTCCCACAAGTTTTACCTGACCCAGGGCGCCCTCTAAGGAAATGAAGAAAGACCCAGAGAAGTGGCAAAACCTAAATTCTTTTCTGTTGGGTTGAACAAAGAGAGGCGATTGTGGAAAAGGAACTACACTATGTGGGGAGGCTAAGGAGGTTGAGAGTTATGTTGAACAAGGTCTGTTTGTACAGAATTCTCTCATTCTCCACTCTCTGCCCCTTGACGATCACAATGTCACTCTCCTTCCAGCAGAGGGAAGGCGTCTTCCTCTGGGGGTGGGGTGGGGGGACATGTTATCTGCTGCTTCCAGGAAGAAAGAGGAGAAGGCTCAGCACCCCCTTCTGCACCTGCTGTATGGGGGGGGGGTTGTTTTTGCTTTGTTTTTTGAAGTGTCCGTAGCTCAAGACAATATTCTGGTTTCCTTTACCTCTAAGTCCTTTACCTGGGGTTAGGCTTCTGACAGGAGGAGGGACACATGTTTCTGACATGACGGGCTGGGCAGGCAAGGAGGGATAAGATGGGTGCGGGCCTGTGACTGTTCTCTTCTCATGTGTTGGGAAGATGATTCTGCTCTTGCCAAATGGGATCTAACTTCTCCATGAACGATCTAGCAAGATATCAGCTGAAAAGAGGAAGAATAAAGGTCAGAAAAATATGGAGAAGATCGTTGATAGGTGCTGGGGTCTCCTGAGCAATGATTTTATCGGAGGCACATGCACATCTCTGGTCTCTGAACCACCATGTTTAAGGCCGATTTGGTGTGTAGGTCATTTTCAATGTACGGTGGTACCATCAGGCCACTTTGGGGTACTGTCTCCGGCTCACCTGAGTGGTGCCATCGTGCCCACATAAGACGGGGCTCACCCAGGGTTGGCATGGTGCCAGAGAAAGGGAGACAGCGGTATGTCATTGAGCTTAAGGTATTTCTAAGAGAGTGACTCTCTGGAGAGGTTGAGGTAGAAGGAGGCCAGCTGGATATCTGTCTGCTTGTTTGTTGGGTATTGGGGGGGAGGGGGGTGTGCTGTTTATTTTCTGCATGAGGTGAAAGAACTCTTCAAATGGAGGTGTTTGTACAAGGGCTCTGGCAGGATGGGAGGGTGGGGCTCAGTCTGTGTGCCAAGATATCTAGAGAATCTATAGTGGCTCAGACTCAGGCCTTTTCTCATAAACAGGCAGGGAGGGGAGTTGGCTTTGTCATCACAAAGCTAACTGGCACCACAGTAGTCACGACAGAAGGTTCCCAGAATGAACTGATTTGCAGGAGCCAACACACACAAACTGGAAAAGCATTCCTCATAACCAAGGCCAGAGAATACCTGTGGTCCAAAAACCTCTTGAAAATCAATGTTCTAAAAAGACAGCAAACACATGCAATTCCAAGGAGAGGCCATGCAGATGGCCCGTGTATGTGAGAGATGCTCAGCCTCTCAGATGAGGACACATGCAAACATAAACACTATGGAGACGGCTCTGGTCACCGTCACACTGGCAGGTTTCTAGTCTGGTGACCACCAGCCCAGGGGACAAAGTGAGGAAGAAGAGGCCCCAGCAGATCCCCTAGAGGGAAGAGCGACCAGACACTCCTCTCTGGGAGAACAGTGTGCAGGACCCATCGAAGTCCCACAGGTGCATCCCTTTACTAGCGGTGCTGATTCTCAGAGTTGATCCCACTCCAATTCCTGCGCCATTTTTCAAAGATGTCACTTCAAGGATACTCATCACAGCACTGGCTGAAACAGAAAGTGATTGGAAACAACACCAATGTTCATGGAGAGGGAGTGGGATCCATCATTTCTGGTCCACGTGGATGAATGAATGCTTTGCAGCTAGGAAAGTGGGGACAGGGTGTCTACCTCATGAAAGGGGAGACCTCAGGATTCTCTTAGGTGGGAAGCATGAGGACCAACCATCTGCAGCCTGGATCCCATCTGTAAGACCACAAAGAGGTGAAATAAACAGAGATGTCAATGAATCTGCTTGTGTGAGAGACAGAGGTAGAAAGAGACAGGAGAGAGACAGAGCCTGAGAGAGATGCACCAAACCATTCATGATGGTCACCTCTGGGGGTGGGATTTGCAAACCTCTTCTCTTCTCCTTTAGGTGATATTTCAATTCTTTATAATATGTGTATATCACTTTATAATATGTGTATAATTCTAAAAAGATTAAAATCATGTTAAGTGTGATCCATTTATCACTCATCGATGGAATAATTAAAATAACATCATTTCATTTTTTAAAGATTTATTACAAGGACAGTAACCACTTATGAGAGTAAAATAATGAATTCTAAAGGAATTAAGAATCAAGTAAAGAACAAAAGCTATTGGTGACTCAGCTCCGGGCCAGCTAGGCAGCAGTAAATGGCAGGGTTGGGGCCAATTTCTCCAGGAGGTTGTATATGTTCTGAATCAGCATCCAGTAGAGGTGAGGGAAATGTGGATAAGACTTGTACACTGAAAACAACAATTGCTTGTTGAAAGAAACTAAGAGAGAGCTAAATTCATAGAAAATAATTCCATATTCATGGATCAGAAGGCTTAATTCTATCACGGCGGCAATACTCCACAAATAAAGATTCAAGTCAATCCCTACCAAAATTCCAGGTGGTGTTTTGCAGAAATTGACAACCAGTCTAAAATTCATGTGGAAAAAGGGCTCAGAATAGATCAAAGAATCTTGAAGAACAAAGTTGGAGGTATGGAGAGCCAGACAGAACCCCATGGTTGGTATAAAGACAATTTAAGCTGAAGATACTTGAGATTCAATAGATGCAGGGAAAAAAGCTTCCTTGGAGCTCCCCTCATCTGAATAAAAGCAGAAACTTCTGAGAAATGACAACTGCTGTAAATTCCCTCTTCAGGGTGGCTTCTATTCCCAGGAGAGAGACCAAGAATAAACCCATCATAAGTCCCTTCTGTGAGGTGTTTTATGACCCTGAAGAAGATGCAAACATTATCACAAACTTTCTCATATCCCATTGTTTTCCAAAGAACCTGTTTGTCTTTCCTGAAGAAACCTCTCTGTTCTTCCCATAGAAGCCAATTCTCCCCTCGCCCTTTCCCTGTTAAGTTAGGTTATAAGCCTTTGACTCTCATTATTTAGCATTGAGTGACTTTTTTGGTTGGCTCCTATATGCATGAAAACAAACCTTTTCTCCTGTTAACCTGTCTTCTGTAAGTTTAATTTACAAGCCCCAGCCACGAATCCTGAGAAGGTCGAGGAAATTGTTTTCTTTTTTCACAGTTTTGGTGAACACAAAGGGAAGGCTGGGGCACACTGCTCACTCCGGAGGCTGTGATGGATTCTCAGGATGTCTGAAAGAACTAAGAAAAGGTAATAATTCTGACCAAGTCAGCCCCCCAGATATCTGCTCTGACTGGGTCAAATGAGGGCAGTGACAATCTCTCCTTGTCTTCTCCTTTGCTAATCTAGACTGGCAGGAGGAAACACTTGGGGGGACCTCTTCTCTGGGCGTTGTGATTTTGCATGGCCCTCAGTTTTGGGTCCTCTCAGTGTCCTTTCCCTCCAGGTACAGCACTGCTTTCCCGTTTGCCCCATTTGGTATCCTGGGAGATTGGCCTGGATCCATTGAGAGTGTTCCCTCTGTGTCTTTCCTCCTGCAAGGAACACTGGTTGTACAGCCTGAGTGCACTGGCAGCCAACTGTCACATTTGGGTCCTTAGAATTTGTAGCTGGTTGTCCAGAAATGTGGGTTGCACCCCACTTGAGGCTGATGTGCTACTTAAGGAGGCTGCCAGCTCTCAGGGACTCATGTAGTCTTTATTTCTTTTGGCTGTCTTTGGGAGTGACTCTGTATCACGGCTGCTCTTTTTTCACCCTCTTTAGTGACATCTTTTTGTCCACGGTTAAGCTATAATAAGGCATATTGGTTTTGAGGCATGTTTAGGAATAAGTATACCTTTGGAAACCGCCTGGGAGGAAAAAAAAAGGGTTCAATACTGGCAGGAGGATTTACTGGTTGTCCTGGCCAAACACCTGATAAGATATTTGCAAGGATTTTTTTAAAAGGTTCTCACCCCCTAATTGTCCATCTACAGATGAATGGATAAAGAAGATGTGGCACATATATACAATGCAATATTACTCAGCCATAAAAAGGAATGAAATTGAGTTATTTGTAGTAAGGTGGATGGACCTAGAGTCTGTCATATAGAGTGAAGTAAGTCAGAAAGAGAAAAACAAATACCGTATGCTAACACATATATATGGAATCTAAAAAATTGATGCTGATCAAAATAGTGGCAGGGCAGGAATAAAGACACAGATGTAGAGAATGGACTTGAGGACACAAGGCTGGAAGGAGAAGCTGGGACGAAGTGAGACAGTAGCATTGACATATATACACTACCAAATGTAAAACAGATAGCTACTAGGAAGCTGCCACATAGCACAAGGAGATCAGCTCGATGCTTTGTGACCACCTAGAGGGGTGGGATAGGGAGGGTGGGAGGGAGGCTCAAGAGGGAGGGGATATGGGGATACATGTATATATATAGCTGATTCACTTTGTTGTACAGCAGAAACTAACACACATTGTAAAGCAATTATACTCCAATAAAGATGTAATAAATAAATAAATGAATAAATAAATGTTCTCACCCTAAAACAAATATCCTATTGAAACCTCTCAGATGATCAAATTTTTAAAAAAGACAAAGAAGTATCATAGTGAACCTAAGAACACTTCCTTAACAAAACAAAAGAATGGAAATCAGATTTAGAGGAAAAAATAAAATCCATGTACACAATCAACCATCACCCCCATATATATACACTGTGCTCATGCCATTTTTCAGATGGCCCCTGGAGAAAATCCTCACCGAGACTGCAAATGGCCAGATCCTTGGCCAGAACCTCCTGCTAATTTTCAGAACTTGGCCCAGTTGGCGGCTGCTATTCAGGCCTGAGAGGAGCTATTTGTGAGGCCTCCTCTGCTAAGACCACCCGGGCTAAAATGGAACCACGCGCTCTGAGCGAGACAGAGCACGCCGAGCCTTTGTGGAAGGATTCATGAAAACATCCCGAAGGCACACAGCTCTAAACCCGCACACAAGAATTCTTTGATTTACATCTTAGTTGGAAATCTTCTCCTTGTTATAAAGAGGCAAATTCAAGATAGTGAAGTTGGATGGACAGTTCAGCCTCTTGAAATAATCACTGAGCAAGATACACAATTCCTTGAAGAATTAAAAACAACCATCCTTGCTTTACTAATCTCATCTGCACGCAACAAATGCAGCTCTAGGAGGAATTCAAAGCCCACCCACCCTTCTTATCGATATGAAAGTCTCCACTTTCTTCTCATGTCTGGGGATTGGAAAGAGAACTGTCCTACACTCCAGAATGAAGATAAACTTGAATAGCAATTGCCCTACATCTCTGATAACAGGAAATATGCCCCAGAAATTCTTATTTAAAAGGCTTCCATCCTTCCTCAGGCCCTTCTGCCAGCAATACCTGTGTCTTTAAATGTGAACATCCAAGGAAATAACTCTAACTTGAGGGTGTCTTGCCTTTAATTGTGCTTCTTGCCTCCTGTCATAAAACATGAGACATTTCAAAAATATATCATGGACTTCCCTGGCAGTCCAGTGGTTAAGACTCTGGGCTTCCACTGCAGGGGGCACAGGTTCGACCCCTGGTTGGGGAAACCGCATGCCACTTGGTGCAGCCAAAAAAAAAACAAAAACAAAAACAAAAATATATTATTATTAAGGATATTTGAACATGATTTACAGTATTCAAGATATTCAACTAGTCTCAAGGCTGATAATGTTTCTTGCAAAAAAATTAGACATTTATTTCTTCACCTCATAAGTGCAATTAACACCCTCTCCCCCCCCCCAAAAAAAATGCGCAATGCTTTCTTGCCTATCACGCCCAACCATTGAACAGTAACTTACTCCACTAAAATCACTACCTGAGACCAGAAAGGAAAAAGCTAATTGTAGACAAACTAGATATTTTATCCACTCAGATTGATTTAAAAAAAAAAAACCAAGATGGACACATAGTATTTCCAGAAATTCCGTTGTCCAGAATTTAGTCCACAGCCTCCATAAGATTACACATCAGGGCAAATCAAAAATCTTAAAAGTCTTCTCCCCATATATTAGTAAAAAGCTTTAGCTCTCACTAAGCAAGCAATCTTTGTCTTCCCTCTGCCAGAAACACAATTCAGAGTCTACTGTTTTACATAAACAGATGATTTTGTATTATTCCGTTTTACTGACTCACGGCCAAAATTTTGGAAATTTGTCTGTATGCACTTGTCTGGATGATTATGTATGTCTCTTATTATGGGGGGGGGGGTCCTCATCCAAGAACCTAGGAGGGTAGAGGGAAAATTATTCTTCCTCCCATTCACATGTAATGAAATACTATTCAGAAATAGGAAGGAATAAACCATCAACCCATGCACAAAACATGGGTGATTCTTACATGTATATTGCTAAGTGAAAGAATCCAGTCTGAAGAGGCTGCACACGGTATGATCCCGTTTGTATGACATTCTGGAACAGGTAAAACAGAGATGTAAACAAGTTATGGGGTGGGCATTGAAATATTCCATATGATAATTTAATGTGGGATACCTGCCACTATGCATTAGTTTAAACCCATGGATTTTTACAACCCAACAAGTAAATAATATATATTCAAATTTAGTTATTTAGGATATGGGAGTTTCACAGGATGGAATAGAGAATGTGACAAGGAGTCTAACTGATTTAGTAGTATATGACAAAACTCACTGTTCGTGGGGTGAGGTGGGGGGGGCAAAAGGTACTTGACCTAATTAACTATGGAAAACAATGGAATCTGTAGAACAAAGGCGAAATGTACCATGCATAAATACTGGAGTCTAAGTTCTTTCCCATGGTGATAGAAGCTAACAATACTGAAACTACTAAATCTGTAATCTGGACTGGAGCAAGCAATGAATTCAATAAATGACAGAGGTAGAAGCCAGTTATCTTACCCTTGGAGTGGGAAGTTACAGATAAGCAAAGGAGGACGGTTACAGTATCCATGTAATAATGGACAGATTATATTTCCTCAATTTTAAAAACTTCTGTGCATCAAAAGGTGATATACAGAGAGGGAAAATACAGCTCACAGAATGGAAGAAAATATTTGCACATCATATATCTGACAAGAGTTTTTTCTTCAGAATATATCAAGAACGTTTACAAATCATCAACAAAAAGACAACCCAATTTTTTTAATGGAAAAGGACTTGAATAGACACTTCTCTAGACAAGAAATACAAATAGTCAATAAATACTTAAAAAGATGTCAAACATCGGTAATCATGATGGAAATGCAAGTTAATACCACAATGCAATCCCCCTTTACACATACTAGAATGGTTATAAAAAAAAATAGAAAATATCAAATGTTGCCAACAATGTAGAGAAATTGGAACTCTTAAGCATTGCTTGTGGAAATGGAAAATGGTGCAGCCTATGTGTACATTTTTGACATTTCCTCAAAAAGATAAAAATACAGTTACCGGGCTTCCCTGGTGGCACAGTGGTTAAGAATCTGCCTGCCAATGCAGGGGACACGGGTTTGACCCCTGGTCCGGGAAGATCCCACATGCAGCGGAGCAACTAAGCCTGTGTGCCACAACTACTGAGCCTGCGCTCTAGAGCCCTTGAGCCACAACTACTGAGCCCTCAAGCCACAACTACTGAAGCCCGCGCACCTAGAGTCCGTGCTCCACAACGAGAAGCCACTGCAATGAGAAGCCCGCGCACCGCAACGAAGAGTAGCCCCCACTCGCCGCAACTAGAGAAAGCCCGGGCACAGCAACGAAGACCCAATGCAGCCAAAAATAAATAAATAAACTTATTAAAAAATATATCTATACAATTACCTTTTTACCTTATGGTTCAACAACTCCACTCCTAGATATAGACCCCAAAGAATTGAATAATAGGTGTTCAAACAAAAAATATATATACAAGAATATTCATAGCAGCACTGTTCACAAGAGCCAGAAGGTAGAAATGACTGAAATGTCCATCAAAGGGTGAATGGATAAACAAAATGGGTAGATCCATAAACTATGCTATTATTCTACCATACAAAGAAATTAAGTAAAATGGCGCAGCCGCTGTGGAAAACAATATGGCAGCTCCTCAAACACTTAAGCAGTTAACATACGATCTGTCAATTCCACTTCAGGGCATAGACTCAAGTATTTGAAAGCAGTAAGTAGAACGGTTATTTGTACAACCATATTCATACCAGCATTATTCACAATGGCCAAAAATGTGGAAGCAACCCACGTAACCATCGACTGATGAACAAATAACAAAATGTGGTATATGATATGATTCAGCCTTTAAAACTAAGGTAATTCCCACACATCGCACACATGATGAAACTTGAAGTCACCAGGCTAAAAATAAGTTGGTCACAGGACAAGTATTATATGATTCCACTTATATAAGGTATCCAGATAAGTCAAATTCAGAGACAAAAACAATGTGGTTGCCAGGGGCTGAGTGGAGTTAGTGTTTAATGGATAGAGAGCTTCATTTGGGGAAAATGAAGAAGTCCCAGAGATGGATGGTGAGAATTGTACAACAGTGAGAAGGTAGCTAATGCCACAGGACTGTACACTTAAAACGTTTAAATGGTAAATGTCATGTTACACATTTCTAATCACAATGAAAAAAAAAGTACTGATATGTATTACAACATGGATGAACACTGAAATCATCCAAAGTAAAAGGTGCCACACAGAAAAGGCCACCCAAACACAGACTCATATTATGTGCTCTAAACCCATGAAGACTGTAAAAATAAGGGAAAATCTCAGTAACGATTCCAGAAAAAGAAAACTGGATCAGGATGCAAAAAGACACTTTCAAACAGCTGGAAAACCTGGTGAAAGTTGGAAGTGGGCCTGTGGATTAAATTATAAGGTGGAAACCTTTTGATTTACTCATTTTGGGGTTATATGCTGGTTCCTGGGGAGAATGTCCCTATTTTGGGTAAAATACACCAGAATATTTCATGTGAAGTGGCAAATGTGAGCACTTTTTACTGTTATTGAAAGTGTTCTGTATGTTTGAAATGACTGGGAAGTAAATTACTTTTCCAAACAACCATGACAATACATGTCAGAAAAGCAGAGAAGATATCAAACCCTAACTCTGACCCCTAACCCTAACCCAACTAATGGTCCAGTTCAACCTTTCATTCATGAGCGACCCTTAGAGAATGCCGTCCTCCTAGAGGTCTCAGGGAGATGGAAAAAAAAGGAGAGAAATGTGGGCCAGTTACCCTTAACACTAACACAACCCTCAAACCCTAATCTCTAATCTCTATGCCTAAATTCACTACTCCTAACCCTAACCCTGTAACCCTCTAACTCTAGCCCCTAGACCCTTTCCCTTGGCCCTAGCCCTAGTCCTAAACCCTAAATACTAAAACCTAGCTTTTGCCCTAGCCCTAACCCTAGCCCTATCCTGTACTCTAACCCATACCCAAACCCATACCCTAACTAACCCATACTCCAACCCAAACCTGAACCGTAGCCCCTGACTCCTAACCCTTGAACCCTATCTCTAACTTCTGATCCCTGAACCCTATCCTAGATCTTGGACCCCCGACCACTGTCTCAAACCCTGATCCTGACCCTAACTACTAAGCCCTAACTTCTCACCATAATCCTAATCTAAGATAATTAAAGAGAATAAGAAACAGCCAGAAAAGCAAGAAGGAAACCAAGAGACTGTGGTATCAAAAAAAGCAGTTGAATGCTGTTGAGAGTCTGGTATAACTAAGCCTGGAATGTACTCACTATATTTGGCACCAGAGAGGTCACTGATGACATTGGCATGTGCAATTTCTGTAGTGTTGGGCATTCAAAGTAGGCTGGAGTGGGCTTGAATGAATGGGAGTGACCAAAGGAGACAGAGGCTCAGCTGTGATGACATGCAACTTCAAAGAGTAGCAAAAATAATAATAATAATAATAATAATAATCTATTCTGGGGGAAGGGGAGCAAAGATGTTGGTACCAAAGTCCAAAGTGTCTGGCTGTGAACTCCACCAGCCACCAATGAAAATACACCCCCAAAAGAAAGTACCTGGTAGCCTTCCAGTTTACGGTCCAGCATGCAAGGAGTTCAGAAGTTGACACTCTGTCCTAACAAGTAAGAAGCTAAACTGAAAAATCACCAGCTATTCTTGGAGAGGTGAGGTCACAGAGCAAACCACTGCCCCCAAAAATGAAGAGAAAGACAGGCAGAGCAGAAACCCACAAGTAGAAACACATCGCAGGAACCAGCATCAGGAAAGGAAAACCTACCTGCTGTAATTGACAAGTCACTGGACACTCAGTGTGGACAAATCTGAGAGCTAAAAACTCCAGGGTGGGCCCAGTCTTAGGGGAGCTCCCACACTTTTGTGAGTTTTGCCTCCAGGAGAGCTCCAGGTCTTCACAGTGAATACTGGAGAAAAATCCCTCATGCTTCCAGCCGAAGGAAAGGAAAAATAACCATTTTAAAATACACCAGGGCATTCTGTTCTTAACAAGGCCTGCCCTCAGGAGAAACCATTTTACCAGAGCCTGACCTGTTAGGGTTTTATCAGAGCTCAACCGAACTGACAGAAGAGAAATACTCAACTCCAGCCAGCTCTAACCATCCCGTCCCACCTTAGGAGGGAAAAACTGGTGAAGTTTACAGTCCAGGGGCACAGGCTCACCAAAGACTGCGGCCTAGTCACAGGACTACAGAACGCTTCTGTTCTCCCACATCTAACATCACATTACTAAGGCCTATTTACTGCAGTTCCTTTTACTTAGTACATGTCCACCTTTCAACAAAAAATTACAAGGCATACTCAAAAACAAAAAACTTAGTTTGAAGAGACTGAACAAGCATCAGAACCAGAGTCAGATATGGCAAGAATTTGGAATTATCAGATTGGGAATTTAAAACAACTTTTATTAATATGCTAAGGGATTTTATGGAAAAAATAAATAACATGGATAATGTAAGAACAGAAATGGAATTTTTAAGAATGAGTTGAAAAGAAATGTTAGAGATCAAAAATACTGTAACAAAAATGAAGAACATTTTCGATGGGCTTATTAGGATACGGGTTGTGGCTGAGGAAAGAATCTCTGAGCTTGAGGATATAAAAACCAGGACAGAATATCCAAGACAAAAGGTGTAACATACACATAATGGAAATACCAGAAAACAACCCAGAACAGAACAGAAGTACTAAAGCCTGAGAATTTCCACCAAATTAATGTCAGACACAAAAACAGAGACCCAGGAAGCTCAGAGAACAACAGGCCGGATAAATGCCACCAAAAAAAAAAAAAAAAACCACCTAAGCGTACCATATTCAAACTTCAGAAAATCCAACATACAGAAAAAACATTGAAAAAACCCACAGGGAAAAAACATCTTACCCGTGAAGTAACAAAGGTAAGAATTACATACTTCTCAGAAGCCAGGAATGCAAGAAGAGAGTGGAATGAAATACTTACAGTACTGAGAGAAAAAACCACGAAGCTAGAGTTCTATGCTCTATGAAAGTATCTTTCAAAGGTGAAGGGGACTTTTTCAGACAAACAAAAATTGACCTGCCTTGCAAGAAATGTTACAAAGAAGCTCTTCAGAGAGAAGGAAAATAAGGTAGATCATAAACTTGGATCCAAATCTACCATCAGAGAATGAATAAGTGAAGGTAAAACTTTTAATTTTTCTTTTTCTCAGTTGCTCTAATAGATAACAGTTTATTCAAAATAATAATATCAACAATGCATTCAGTTATGTATGCTTATATATAAGTGAGATAAAGGACAGGCAGGAAGAATAGGAGTATTTCATTATTATAAGGCAGCTGCACTATCTGTGAAGTGGTATAGTGTTATTAACTGGACTTGAATATTTTATAAATGTACATTTCAAACTCTAGGGCAACCATCAAAAATGTAAAAACAAAATAAGCATAATTGATATGACAGGAGAGGGGAGAAATTGGAATCATATAAAATTAAAATGCTCAATTAAAACCCCAAAAGGCAAAAAAAAAAAAAAAAGTAGGAAAGAAAAAATAGGAAAAAAAGAACAAGGGCAACAAATAGAAACTAGGAACAAATAGGTAGATATTAATCAAACAATATCAATAATCACTTTGAATATCAATTGTCTAAATATACCAATTACAAGACAGATTGTCGGAGTGGATCAAACAACAAGACCCAGCTATCTGCTGTCTAAAGGAAATGCATGGAGAAAGATATATCATACTAACACCAATTAAAAGAAATCAGGAGTAGCTACCTTAATTTCAGATAGAGAGGACTTCAGACCAAGGAAAGTTATCAGAGATAAAGAGAGGTACTACATAATGATAAAGGGGTCAATATTTCAAGAAGACAAGCAATCCTTAATGTATGTACCAAACAACAGGGTGTCAAACTACTTGAGGCAAAAAGAAGAACAGCAATGAGAAACAGATGATTCCAGTATTATTTTGAGACTTCAACACCCCTCTCTCAGAAACGGACAGAGCCAGCAGGCAGAAAATCAGTGAGGACGTAGCTGAACTCAATAGCACCTTCAATCAACTGGATATAATGGACATCTATACACTACTTAATCCAACAACAGCAGAATACACATTCTTCTCAAGCTCACATGGAACATATACCAAAACAGACCACATTCTAGGCCATGAAACACAACAAATTTAAAAGAATACAAATCATACAATGACTACTCTAATTCCGTTCCAAAAGGCTCTTTTGCCAGACAGCCTTTGAGTGGGGCCTTTCCCTATGTTAGCGCCTAATTACCCGCTGAAGCCCAGCTCACTTCCCCTGTTGCTTTCTCCCGTCTCCCTGCTTACTTTCTTCAGAGGATTTGTCTGTAATTTTATTACAACAGCTAGTTGATTTACACGTCTGCCCCACTGGAAGGTCAGCTCCAAGATGGCAGCTCTGTTGCTCTCCGCTGTACCCTCAGTCCCCAGGAGGAATGTCTGTCTTAGCCCACAGGTGCCCTCAACAGGTACTTCTTGAATAAATCAATGAATGTCCCTGAGCCAGCATCTCACTGCCGAGCTGTGTGCAGGGAGAACTAGGTTCCCTGATAAACCTGGCTCAGTCGTGGCTGTCCCAATTCTCGGTTAACAACAATGGAGTAGAAAAATATGCTCATGGGGCTTCCCTGGTGGCGCAGTGGTTACGAGTCCGCCTGCCAATGCAGGGGACACAGGTTCCATCCCTGGTCTGGGAAGACCCCACACGCCGCAGAGCAACTAAGCCCGTGCGCCACAACTATTGAGCCTGCGCTCTAGAGCCCGCGAGCCACAGTTACTGAGCCCTCGTGCCACAACTACTCAAGCCCATGTGCCTAGAGCCCGTGCTCCGCCACAAGAGAAGCCACTGCAATGAGAAGCCCGCGCACCGCTACGAAGAGTAGCCCCCTCTCGCTGCAACTAGAGAAAGCCCGCGCGCAGCAACAAAGACCAAAAATAAATTTTAAAATAAATAAATAAATTTTTTCAAAAAAAAGAAAGAAAAATATTCTCAGAATCGCCCCAAGAGAGAATTACAAACTTTAGAAGTCACCTAGTCTTCTGCCTCCCACACATGAGGCTCCACCCTACCACTTTCCCCAGCGCTGCCCTGCGCCCCTTCCATCACCCCCAAAGAAGCCCCCGCACTTGGGCACCAACTCCCACACAAGACGCCCGCCCCACACCTATGGTCCACCCACCGCACCTGAGCACCCTGCCCCCATGCCTGCACCCCGCCCCACACGCCTCAGGCCCCGCCCCCACGCCTCAGGAACGCTTCCCCAGTCGTTGCCCCCGGCCGCCCAGTCACTCCCCAAGGCCTACAGCCGCTTGAACCCTGGCTCAGTCCCGGGGGCCAAAGCCCACCCCAGACTCCGGCTATTGGAAGCCCCAGGCCGGCCCGGTCCGGATACTCATTGACCGGCAGTACTCTCGCCCGGCACTGCACTAGCCAGCCAGCCCCCGGCGAGGTCCTTCAGGCCTTTGGCCGGGCAGCCCTCCTAGGGTCCTTGCGCGGTTGCGTAGCATTTGCGAGGACGCGGGCAGCGCTGGAAGCTGAGTGAGCCGCGGTGGGACCCGGGCTGACTCGCGGGGTCTGAGACAGGGCAGGGTCCGGGACGGGGCGGGATCCGAGGGGTACTCGGGGCCCTGAGGGCAGCTGGCCGTGGGCGGACCGACCTGCGGCGCTCCTGGTCTCCAGCGCTCGCCCGGGAACGGCCGAGAGGACGAAGCCGCGCGGGTGGCGGCCTCGCATGGGGGAACCGCCCCTCCAAGGCCGTCCTCGGGCCCTTGGCCAGTGGGGGGAAGAACGGGACAGTGGGTTCTGGCAACGGTGGCGGGCGGGGGCGAAGGCAGCCCAGCCTGGCTGCGGGGGTAAAGTGGATCTCAGACCTGTTTGGTGCCCGAAAACTACTTGAGTGAAAGAGAACTTATCCACTGGATGGCGAGGACATCGACAACCATTGAAGGTCTTTGAGAACGGGTTTGGCTGCGTTTGGCTTCCGAACAGATTGCTCCAGCTACAGGGTGGAGGTGGAAGGGGCAGCCCCTCATTATGCTTATCAAGCATCTGCCACTTCCCAGTCACTGCTTTTGAGGCTGAGGGTACCTCGGTAAAGAAAGCTGGGTCCCTACCTGAGCAGAAACAATAGCATTGCAGTTAGGGAAACTCAGGGGTCCTGTCGGTATTTTCCACCCTTGTGTGCACGTCTGTCATAGCTCTTGCCACAGTAGACGTTGCCATCGTGTCTCCTATCCGGGTGCAAGGTGTACCCGTGATGAACCCTCAGTTAGTGCGAGCACTGATGCTGCGTTGTCGTTGCATCATTTCTGTGTGCCGAGTTAACTCAGAGTGTGGACTACGGCACATTCCCAGTAATGTTTGTGAAGTTATATTTGGGCTTAAGGACATGAGGATAGTGGAATTGTTACGCCTCGATGTTGGCATTGGGTGGCTGGTGATGTCTTGTACAGACAGGGAACGTGAGGAGCGACTTTGGGGTGGGCAGGGCTTAGGTCTCACAGGTTATTTTTGCCTGTGTGGAATAGTTCGCTATTCAAAATCTGGTAGGCAATTGCATACCTGAGTCTGGCACTGAGGGAAGCGATCTCTGTGGAGATACAGATTTGGCATCATCATTTGGCAGCATTTAGGAGATACCTGAAACTAGCAGAGGTTGAAATAACCCTAGAGAAGAGGGTCTGGGGAGTGCCTAGTTTGAGAGAGGAAAAGGCAGCTACTGATGGCAGTATGATGGAAAATGAAGTGGAAGTGAGAAGCATGAAGTAGAGGACCAGGAACACAGGTTAGGTTTCTTTGGCTGTGTGATCTGTCATTCAGTGATGAGAATTCAGGCTTACAGAGCCCTGTCTCTTTGTCAGACAGTGTCTCAACTCAATCATGTGATGTGGGCACTGATTTTTGTCCCTGCTTTACAAGTGAGAAAACGCTTGTAGGTAAAACTTGTAAAGCTTCAACATGGCTTTAGAATAGTCTCTCCAGGTAGGAGTGGGAGTTGTGGTTCTGAGCATAGCTGAAGTAAAGAGATGACATAGGGTAAACCACTCTCAGAAGATCTGGGTGGGGACAAGATTACAGCCCCATGATTCAGCAAGTGCTAGCCAGGTTGGTGGTGAATAGAGAAAGATGTAAGTGTTTCCTTGGGCCCCTCTCTTGTCAGCTCATTGTCTCCCCTGTCCAGGAAGAGGAAGTGGATTTGGTGGAGGGGACTTCTCATCTCTTTAACAACAGCCTCTTCTTGATCTTCCCAGATGGTGACAAGACCCCCCTCCCCTGAGCTGATCCCCTTTCTACAGCCAGGAGCCAATGGCCGGGGACAGAGCCAAACCCTGTGAGCTGGACCAAGAGAAATACGATGCCGATGACAATGTGAAAATCATCTGCCTGGGGGACAGCGCTGTGGGCAAGTCCAAGTATGTCGGGAGACTAGGGAAGAAATGCCAGGCCTAGAGTGGGCCTGGGTTATTAGAAAAGTCCTCCAGAGGCATAGAGGAGCATGGCTTCTGTGGGAGTGGTGAGAGAGTAGTCTTGGCTGGAGCCCAGGTCTGCATGGGGGCACAAGGGAGCGTCACATCAGCAGCTGTGTGTGTTTGGGGAGGAGGGCGTCCCCAGGGACAAGTCACAGGACTGAGGAAATTGAGCTTTATGCATGAGTCCTGGCAGAAAGTATGGGACGGGTCACCCTAGAGACTACTGAAGCAGTCCTGGTGAGGTGAGAGCTGGGGTCTTCCTGTGTGTGGTGTGGGGCTGAGAGATTGCAAGATGCAGACAGTGGGAACGGGGACAGGAAAGTGTGAGAAGTGTGACTGGCACAGCCAGCGACAGGTCGAAGGAAGGTGGTGAAGATACTGTCTTGCAAGACCTCAGAGTTGCCAAGAGTGGATAGAAATGATGCCTGACTATAATCAGCGTAAAGATTTTTTTTTTTCTTAAAAGATTTAATTTTCATTTATTTTTGGCTGTGTTGGCTCTTGGTTGCTGCGCGCGGGCTTTCTCTAGTTGCAGTGAGCGGGGACTACTCTGTTGAGGTGAGTGGGCTTCTCATTGCAGTGGCTTCTCTTGTTGCGGAGCATGGGCTTTAGGTGCACGGGCTTCAGTAGTTGTGGCACACGGGCTCAGTAAGTGTGGCTCGTGGGCTGTAGAGCACAGGCTCAGTAGTTGTGGCACATGGGCTTATTTGCTCTGCGGCCTGTGGGATCTTCCTGGACCAGGGATGGAACCCGTGTCCCCTGCATTGGGAGGCAGATTCCCATCCACTGCGCCAACAGGGAAGTCCCAGTGTAAAGATTGATTCACTCTTTTAACTGACTTCAGGGCCTCTGTGCACAGGCGTGGAACTCCCCCTGAAGGGGGGCTCTGCAATGCTGGCAGCTTGTCTCCACAAGGTGTGAACCTGTGTCTCAGCTGCCTTGGACCAGTGGGGCACACATCCATTTCTGCCTTCGCAGGATGAGGGTAAACTTGCCCCTAACCAGATGCCTAGTTTAGTCTTATACCCCAGGTGCCCCAGTTCCACCGTGGTTTCCACTTTTATCTGTTATTAACATATCCTTAGACCCAGGTAGCTGTCAGTAATTCCCTAGGGGCTTTGCTGACTGGGGCAGAGGTCACTAACTTTTCTCAGACTCAAGTCTGTTTATTTTAAAAGGTGCCCTGGGAAAAGCAAAGCAGGAACTTGTGGCGGGAATCCTAAACTCAGGTCCTCATCTAAATGTCCAGACTTTAGATGTGATCAGGATTGTCATACTGTAAAATGTCTAGGAAGCAACTCAAAATAACTATTTTCTCATCACAGTGCTCTGGCTAGAACTTCCAGTACTATGTTGAATAGAAGTGGCAAAAGTAGGCATTCTCTTGTTTCTCATTATAAGGGAAAGCTTTCAGTCTTTTGCAATTGAGTATTAACTGTGGGGTTTTCATACATGGCCTTTATCCTAGAGGTAATTACCTTCTATTCCTAGTTTTTTGTTTTTTAATTTTTTTTAATTTATTTTTATTTTATTTTTGGCTGTGTTGGGTCTTCGTTTCTGTGCAAGGGCTTTCTCCAGGTGTGGTGAGCGGGGGCCACTCTTCATCGCGGTGCGCGGGCCTCTCACTGTCGCGGCCTCTCCCGTTGCGGAGCAAAGGCTCCAGACGCGCAGGCTCAGTAGTTGTGGCTCAGGGGCTTAGTTGCTCCGCGGCATGTGGGATCTTCCCAGACCAGGGCTCGAACCCGTGTCCCCTGCATTGGCAGGCAGATTCTCAACCACTGCGCCACCAGGGAAGCCCCTATTCCTAGTTTTTGTCATGAGATGGTGTTGGTTTTTGTCAAATGCTTTTTCTGCATTTATTGAGATGAATATGTAGGATTTTTCCTTTGTTCTATTAATATGATATGTTTGACTAATTTTCTTAAGTTGAACCATCCTTATACTCTGAGAATAAATCTCCCTTGGTCCTTTTGATGATGTATAATCCTTTTAATATGATCTGGTTTGCCAGTGGATTTTTTGAGGATTTTTACAACTAAATTCTTGAGGAATATTGGCCTGTAGGTTTCTTTTCTAGTAGTGTCATTGTCTGGCTTTGAAATCAGGGTACCACTGGCCTCATAGAAAGAATTATGAAGTGTTCCCTCCTCCTCAATTTTTGGGAATAGTTTGAGAAGGATTGGTGTTTGTTCATGAAATGGTTGGGAGAATTCACCAGTGAAGCCGTCCAGTCCTGGACTTTTCCTTCTGGGAGGTTTTTGAAGACTGATATAATCTCCTTACTTGGTATAGGTCTACTCAGATTTTCTATTTCGTCTTGAATCTGTGTGGTAGTTTGTGTGTTTCTAGGAATTTGTGCACCTCATCTCGGTTATCCAGCTTGTTCGTTCATTGTATTCTCTGGTAATTCTTTTTGTTTCTGTAAAATTGACGTTACTGTCCCCAGTTTCAGGTCTGATTTTGATCATCTGTGTCCTCTCTCTTTTCTTAGTCTAGCTAAGCTTTGTTGATTTTGTTGATCTTTTCAAAGAACTAATTTCTGGTTACATTGATTTTTCCCTGTTGTCTTTCTATTCTGTATTTTGTTTATCTCCACTCTAATCTTTATTATTTCCTTCCTTCTGCTAGCTTTGAGTTTAGTTTGCTCTTTCATGTCTACTACCTAAAGATGTACAGTTATGTTATTGATTTAATTTGACTAAATCTTCCCTATTTGATTTAATTTCCACCTTTTTGTGAATTTTCTTGTTTTTCTTCTGTTACTCATTTCTAGTTTCATTCCGTTTTATTTGAAAAGATACTTTGTATGATCTAAGTCTTTTAAATTTTATTATGACTTTTTTTGTGGCCTAACTCATGTTCACTTGAGAAGAATATGTATACTACTATTGTTGGGTGGAGTAGTCTGTGTATGTCTGTTAGGTCTAATTGGTTTATAGTGTGGCTCAAGTCCTCTGTTTCATTGTTCTACTCATTATTGAAAGTGGGGTATTGAAATCTCAATATATTATTGTGCAACTGTCTATTTCTCCCTTTAGTTGTGTCAGTGTTAGCTTCATATATTTTGGGACTCTGTTGTTCGGTGCATATATGTTTATAACTTTTATATCTTTTTGATAGATTGAACTTTTTATCAATATATAATGTCCTTCTTTGTCTCTTGTAACATTTGTCACTTAAAAGTTTATTTTGTCTGACTGTAGTATAGTCACCCCATTTCTCTTTTGAATACTGTTTGCATGGAATATCTTTATCATCCTTTTGTTTTCCAACCTCTTTGTGACCTTGTATCTAAAGCAAGTGTCTTACAGTTAGGACATACCTGGATCATGTTTTTTTAATATACTATGCCAGTCTCTCACTTTTAATTGGAGAGTTTTATCTGTTCTCATTTGCAACAACAATAATTAAAGTTATTACTGATAAAGAAGGATTTACTTCTGCCATTTAGCTATTTGTTTTATGTGTCTCCTGTTTTTTTTCCTCAAGTACTCCATTACTCTTTTTCTTTTTATTTTTTTTGATTTTTTTGTAGTGTACTATTTTGAGTCCCTTCCTGTCTTGTATAATTTTTTTAGTTGTTTATTAATGGTTGCCTTGAAGATTATAATTAATATCTAAAATTTATAACAGCCTATTTGAATACCAATTTAGTTATAATAGTATACCAACACTCTGCTTCTATATATTTCTATCCCTCCCCTTGATATTGTTTTCTCACATATTACATCTTTATACATTGTGATCATTAACATAGATTTACAATTATAGTTTTACATATTTGTCTTTTAAATCATGGGAAAAAAGAGGAGTTACAAACCAACAATAGGAGAATACTGGTTTTTTTTTTTTTTTTTGGCTGCGTTGGGTCTTAGTTGCTGTGCCTGGGCTTTCTCTAGTTGCGGCAAGCGGGGGCTACTCTTCGTTGTGGTGCACGGGCTTCTCATTGCGGTGGCTTCTCTTGTTGGGGAGCACGGGCTCTAGGTGCGCGGGCCTCAGTAATTATGACACACAGGCTCAGTAGTTGTGGCTCGTGGGCTCTAGAGCGCGGGCTCAGTAGTTGTGGCACACAGGCTTAGTAGCTCTGCAGCATGTGGGATCTTCCTGGACCAGGGTTCGAACCCGTGTCCCCTGCATTGGCAGGTGGATTCTTAACCACTGCACCACCAGGGAAGCCCGAGAATACTGGTTATTATATTTACCTGTGTAGCTACCTTTACTGAAGATCTTTATTTCTTCATACGGCTTCAAGTTACTGTCTTGTGTCCTTTCATTTCAACCTAAAGGACTTATTGTACCATTTCTTATAGGACAGATCTACTGGTAATAAGCCACATCAGCTTATGTTTATCTGGGAACATCTTAATTTCTCCTTCATTCTTGAAAGTTAGTTTGCTGAACATAGAATTCTTTGTTGACAATTTTTTTTTCAGGACTTGAAATATATCATTCCGCTGCCTTTTGATCTCAGTGGTGTCTGATGAGAAATTGGCTGTTTATCTTATTGAGGATTTTGTCTTTGAGTTTTGACAATTTGCCTATAATGTGGATCTCTGTGAGTTTATCCTGTTTGGAGTTTGTTGAGCTTCCTGGGTGGGTACATTCATGTCTTGCATCAGGTTTGGGAAGTTTTTAGGCATTATTTCTTCCAGCAGTCTCTCTGCCCCCACCCCTCTTCTATTGATGATGCATGTGTTAGGATGATTTATGTTGTCTGATAGGCTCCTTAGGCACTGGTCATTTTTACTCGTTGTTCTTTCTGCTTCTCAGACTGGATAATTCCAGTTGCCTTATCTTCAAGTTTGCTGATCCTTTCTTCTGCCTTCTCAGGTATGCTGTTGGAACCGTCTAGGGAGTTTTTCATTTAAATTATTGTACTTTTCAGCTCCAGAATATCCGTTTGGTTTCTTTTCATAATTTCTATCTCTTTATTAATACTCTCATTTTGTTTATATATTGCTTTCTAATTTCCTTTAGTTCTTTGTCCATGGTTTTCTTTAGTTTTTTGAGCATATTTAAGATAATTGATTTAACTTCTTTGACTAGTAATTCCAGGGTCTGGATTTCTTCAGGTATTGTTTCTGTTAAATTCTTTTTATCATGAGAATAGGCTATACCTTCCTGTTTCTTTGTATGCTTTGTAATTTTCTGGTTGATAATTAGACATTCTGAGTATTTTGATGTGGTGACTTTGGAACTCAGATATTCCCACTCCTCGGGTATAGCTGATTTCTGCTTGTTTAGAGCTGGAGTATCCACTTGTAACTTTTCCATACTATTTTTGCAAAGTGTATATTCCATTTTGTGTGTGGTCACTGATATTTCTATTCCATTATCTGTGATCAGACAGTGACCTGATAAAGATTTCCCTAAATATTTGGCTCCAAAAGGGGAAAGAAACAAAGGAGGGATTCCTATCCCTTTAAATTTCCAATAGATGCCAGCAGGGGAAGACTCTGAAGCCTGAGAGAGCTGAGATCCGGCTCCTCAGCCAAACTTTTTGAGGAAAGTATCTCTACTGGAGCCAGACATTTGGAACACGGGTCACTGCCTAGCTGCAGTGGGCCTGAGGAGTGGGCGACCGTTGCTGGTTTGTGCGTGTTGTTCTTTTGCACAAGGCCAGCACTCTCCTTTTATCTAGCACTCTCCTGTCATTGTGTCCAGTCAGGTTCCAGAGTTCTGAAGGAGTTGATTCTGATCATTTTTTCCAGTTATTGGTTGTTTCAGTTGAGGGAGTGACCCAAAGAACTTTATACTCCTCCATTTTATGTAATGTCCTCAAGGTTCATTTTTTTCCTATACAGATATCCAATTGTTTCCACACCATTCCTTGATAAAACAATCCTTTACCCCATTGAATTGCAGTAATGCTTTTGTTCTAAATCCAGTGACCATACACGTGGCTATATATATATTTTAAGTGTGTGTTTACTGTCTGTCTTCACACACTAGACTGTAAGCTCCATGAAGACAGGAATTTTCCTCTGTTTTGTTAAATGTTATATCATGGCACCTAGCATAGTATCTGGCAAATGGCAAGCACTCAGTAATATTTTTAAATTTTTTTGTACTAAAATGTATTTGTCCATTCTTCTGTTGAAGAACAGTTATGAAATTATCATTTTTATGGTATTAGACACAATACTGCAGTGAATATTTTTATGCCTATCATCTTGGGCACACAGTCTATTAGACTTGGGGTGTAATTGCCCAGTTTTAGGATTAGCTCAAACTTTGACTTATCCCAGTTGCTCTCCAAAGTAGTATATTAAGTTCGCCCTCCTACCGGCACAGTACAAGAGTTTCTGTTGCTCCACAAAATCTGCAACATTTGGTATCATACGACTTTTTCAACTTTGCTAATCTGAAGGATGTGTGTGCTACTTCATTTTATTTTAATTTGCATGAAAATCATTAATTTACATTAAAATCATTCAAGATTGAGCATCTTTTCATATGTTTTTTAGCCATTCTTCTGAATTGCCTGTTCATATTCTTAGGACCCAGGTTGTGTGTGTATTCTCTTATTCATGTATCAGAGCTGTTCATAATCTCTGTATATTAGTTCTTTGTCAGTGATTGGCATTGCACGTATCTTCTCCCAGTCTGTGTTTTTTTTCTGTTTTGTTTTTTTCTTAACTTTTCATTTTGAAATAACAGATGTACAGGATGTTGCAAAGAGAATACAGAGAGGGCCTGTGTACCCTTCACCCAGTTTCCCCAGTGGTTATATCTTACATAACTGTAGTACAAGATCAAATTCAGGAAACTGGCATTAGTTCAATGCATATGTATAGCTCTGTGTCATTTTGTCACATGTGTAGATTTGTGTAAGCATCACTGGACTCAAGATACAAAACTGTTCCATCACTGCGGAGGCCTTGGCCATGCTGTCCATTTATAGTCACACCCACCCCACTTCACCTCCTACCACCCCTAACCCCTGTAACCGCTAATATACTCCATCTCTATAATTGTGTCATCTTGGCAACATTGTATAAAAGGAATTATACAACATGTGACCTTTTTCACTCAGCATAATACCCTTAAGATTTGTTCAGATTGTTGGGTGTATCAGTAATTTGTTCCTTGTTATGAGTAGTAGTCCATATTATAGATGTACCACTGTTTGTTTATTCCCTAAAAGGAGTAAGCTGGGGTCCCTGCCCGCAGGGAAAGCATCTGTGGGTGCTGGGTCAGCGTTATAGCCGAAGGGTGTCAGGAACTTAAGGGGAGTCAGAAAGAGGGTGGGTGGGTGGTTCCTGGGCATTGTCCTTGAAAGGAAACTGTGTAGCTGTGGAAGGAATGGGAGGGGGAAAGCCACAGCTGGCTTCCAAGTTTTCAACCCTTGGGTGGTACAACAGGGGCAAGGAGGAGGAGCGGTGAGGGATGCACCTGACCACCTTGCACGTTCTCCTTACAGACTTGTGGAGAGATTTCTCATGGATGGATTGTATCCTTCAAGTTTTGAAATGCTCCTTGTTCCTGTGGCCCTTTCCACCCTCATGCCAACTCAGCCCCACTGCCCACCCCTTTGCTCCAGTGGTCCAGGGAGGAGGGATAAGTGAGTAAATTCACAGGTTTCATTTCATGCTGGTTTCTCACCAGCTGACCTACATGGCATCACATGTAGTTGGTGCTGCATATTTTGAAGCTTACTCACATTTGGATTTGCTTTATATTAGGAAGGCAGTGGAATGGCTAACAGTACCTCGTCAAATGCCTGGGCTCAAACCCCACCTCTTCCTTCTTAGTAGCTCTGGCGCTGGTCAAGTCACTTAACGTCTCTGACCTCAGAGCTTGGGCTCTCTAATATTTAAACATTCTCTGGTATGAATCAACTTTGTAAAATAGGAACTGCCAGCCCCATCCTCCTTCCGTGAATCGTTGCATTGTGCAGGTTTGGAATGAGACAATTGGGATGCTTTTTAAAAGCTTCCCAAGTGAGTCCATTGAGAGCTGTGGGTTCTCAGAAGAGCCCTAGAGCCTCCTGCTCCCTGCCCTGGGCCCCAGCCCCCCATGGTGGACTCTAAGTGTATCTGACTTCACCTTCTACCAAGTTCTCCTTTGCCCCCACCCACCTGCATCATCCCAGCTCTCATGGTTAAACCACACAGCATCTTGCAGCTTCAGGAAATGTTATTCCCCAAGCTTTTTGATAGGGTTGCAGAAAGCAAACTACAGTTCATAAACAGTTTGTCAGCTGTCTGGCTTATGAAGACTGTTTTTCCCTGGGACTGTCACGTTGCTTCTTACGGCTGGGTTTCCTCTCTGGCCTGCAAGAGCCCCATCCACAAGGAGCTGGGGCATCCCCACGGTCTCATTTGCCAGCTACGTGATGCTGTTTCAGACAGCTGCTCTGTAAAATTCCATTCCATGTTTTCCCTTGGACTTAGCTGGCCAGCACATAATCCCAACCTCTCCCACCCCTCACCTTTCCATGGAGCTTGTGCCTGTGATATTTGAAGTTGATCCTCTGCAGCACTCATTCAATTTAAAATCTAAATAACTTCTTAAAAAAGGAGAGAGAGGGCCCATTCCATCACACCAGCAACCACCCCCCAGCACCTTTCTTACGTCTCTTTTCATTCATCTTTGCTCCTTAACCTAAATGCAGTCAGCCCCAGCAGCTGTCCACATACGCCCTGACCCTGTACAAGCACACGGCCACGGTAGACGGCAAGACCGTCCTTGTGGGTGAGCACGGTGCCGAGCCACGCCAACTCTCAAGAGGGAGAAGTGGTGGGGGAGAGAGTCCAGCAGGGGGAAGTGAGGCCCCAGGCGTGGATGAAGGGTGATGGGTACAACCCAGAGAGCCAGGAAGCCAGGGAGGGTGGGAGGAAGCACGCAGGGTTCTGTTCCGTGCTCTTCAGCCAGTGTAAAGAAATAACAGGGTTGGTCTGAATGTCGTCTGCCACAAAGGGTTTGGCTTTAAATGGGGTCACAACCTTCCCCTTGGCCAGGCCACACGTCCAGCCTGACTGTGTCCGCCCTCTGTGATCAGCACACTTGGGAATTGGGCCTAGTTTTGACCTTGGAGCGTCCTGCATCTTATAGGTGGGGGAAGGAAGGCACTGACCCTCTCTCTCTTGGGGCTTCCTGTCCGTATTCTCCTTCCTCCTGGCCCTGTGTCTCCCTCTCACCCACCCCCACGCACCCCCAGGTGCATTACACCCTGACAACACACCTGCGAGCTGTGTGGTCTCCGTTCCTCCCCATCCTCCCACGTGTGCCTGTGTTTCTGAACACAGACACCGCACAGAGATGCTCAGCATCCGGGGCTCTCTGCCCTTCGTCCCCCATCAGGCAGTCAGAGCTGTGTTCACGTTGCAGACTTTTGGGACACAGCAGGCCAAGAGCGGTTCCAGAGCATGCACGCCTCCTACTACCACAAGGCCCACGCCTGCATCATGGTATGAAACCGACTGGAGGGCAAAGGCTCTGGGCAAGTCTGGCCTGAGGGGCAAAGGGGTGCAGGGCCCAGCAGGGCTGAGCCCTGCTCACCAGGGCTGGGTGCTGGCGGGAGGGATTAGGGCAGGCTTCAGACTGCATGTGCTTCCCAGAGGTTCTGAGGGAGCACATGCCAGGACCAGCTTCTCTTCCAGGGGTGGGGGGTGAGGGGGGGTATGGAGCCACCATTCCAGCGGGAGGAGCAAGGTCAGGGCTTCGTCATCAGGCAGAGCGTCTGAGGGTCAAACACAGTCTCTCCCTGACGGAGGCCTACCTACTCAGGCAAGCTGCTAAGGCCTCCCTCATCCGCTGCACTCTCGGGGCAGGTGCTGGGGCTGAGTGGGCCCTGGTTCCCAGGGAGCTTTCCCTCCAAAGTGGCCCCCTCCTCCCTCTCAGCCTCTCACTTTGCTGTCTAGACCACAGTCCTCAGAGGTCCACCCCAGTAGCCAGGGGGTAACAAGTGCCGCAGGAGAGCCCGACACTCAGCTATGGCAAGGGCCATGAATAGAGAGAAGAACTGTAAACCTGTGTCCTTTAGGACCTCCTGCCCACAAACTCGCTGGCTCCTTTCTCAGGCTCTTCTGTCCCTTAAGCACAAGATCTCTTGAAATTTTCCAGAATTTAATGCTAGTACCTCTAATGGGACAAAACAAAAGAGGGTAACAAGGTAAGGCAAATGGGGGCAGACTAGTGCCAGCAATCGTGACCTCTTGCATCTGACACATCTCCATTAGCTCCTTTCGGGCCCTCTTCTGAGACCTGGGGTGTTTGTCCTGCCAGCATCCCTGCATACCTGTATCTGCAGGTGCCTACCACCAGCCCCAGCCTGCTGTAGGGGGCCTTGCAGGTAGAAAGCGCTCAGCCTCTCGTGACCACATGGGGACCTGATAGTCCCAGAGGGAGCTGGGGTTCCACCCCCCTCCTTGAAACCCCAAAGGGTATGCTTCTCAGCCTAACCAGCTCCTCCTGAGCTCTCAAAACAAGGAAAGGAAGCTCAGGAAACCAGATCTGGACAAAGGGCAACTGACAGTGATCATGGCAGGCAGCCATGGGAGGTGTGAAGCAGATTCCGGAAGTTTCATTACAAGTGTATTTTAAAAGAAGTCTTTTTTGGGAATTCAAGACAAAGTAGTCATTTATTGAAATTGGGCCTGGGGAGTACCATAGAAGAGCCTCTCAAGTGGACCTCCTGCTGCCTCAGTTGTGACAGCTGCTGACCAGAGCCCACTGCCATGCAGGGGGAATCTCTGGCCCTGGACACGGTTACTCCCATGAAGGGCTGGGTTGTTTAGAAGTAAGATCTGCCATTCCAGCAGGTTACAGGGTTGTGCATCTCAATCCACTGTTGTGCTGGGGCAGTTTGGACGTGTGAGTCTATTCTGGAGGGTGGCTTGGCAACAGAAAGCTGGCCTTTGAGGAGCTCCTGTGAGGGGCTTGAAGGATCCCTGCAGCAGCAACTTGAAGCGTCTTAGGACTTCTGTCCTCCCTGCCCTTAGAGCCAGGCACAGTGCTCACGCTTCTTGCGGATACTTCTAAATAGGTAAAAACTATAAATCAGAGAAAGTTAATAAGATTATGATAAGCTACAAAATAATAAAAGACAAAAGTACTTTTAAAAAGTTTAAAATACAAAATTAAAAGTTTATAATTAAAAGTAAATCAAAATAACTGAAAGAAAACTCTAGAAACATTTAAGATTATCATAAAGGAGGTGTTTTGTCGGGTTTTTTTGGCCACACCACGCGTGGCATGTGGGATCTTGGTTCCCCAACCAGGGATCGAACCCACGCTCCCTGCATTGAAAGTGTGGAGTCTTAACCACTGGACCAGCAGGGAAGTCCCATTATAAAGGAGTTTTTAAACAAAGTTTAAGCAGTAATTAGACTAAGAAAAAAACAAAAAGCTTACCATTTGTAACGGACTTATCAATAAGTAAATGATACAATAAGTAAAATGATAAAATCTGGTTAAAATAGGTAAATAAGGTTAGGTGACAAGATGAAGGTTCTAGAGGGTGAGAAGGATGGGCACGGCATAGCCTTTGTGGTTAGAGGGGATGCAGCTCAGAGCGGTGCATGGTCCGAGTTCGCAAGCCCGTGTTTGCCTGCTTGTGTGTGTGTCACCTGGGGGTGGCATGCAGAGACATTGATACACTTGGGCTGTCTTCTTTCCTCTGCTAATTGCAGGTATTTGATGTGCAGAGGAAAATTACCTACAAGAACCTGAGCACCTGGTATACAGAGCTTCGGGAGTTCAGGCCAGAGATTCCATGCATTGTGGTGGCCAATAAAATCGATGGTGAGGCCACCCGACATCTGGGTGCCAGCAATTCACGGGGGAACCCACCATCACACGTTTCCTCTTCCTTTCCTGGGCCAACGAACCATCAATGGTCCATTCTTTTTCCCAACATACAGCCCTTGATTGCTTGCCATCACTCCCCTCCCAGTAAGGATCCAAGTGAGCCAACCTGCCTTCTCGAGACACAAATCCCAGTGAAATGAACTCTTTCCAAGACACGTCCCCTGGTTGTCCCTGCTCATCCCTCTTCCTAGAATGGGGACCTCCAGTGACCCACCCTGCAAAATTCTCTCCCTTTCCCTTTGTAGACAGGCCCATGTCCTACCTTCTCTCTACAGCAGACATAAAGATGACCCAAAAAAGCTTCAATTTTGCCAGGAAGTTCTCCCTGCCCCTGTACTTTGTCTCAGCTGCTGATGGTACCAACGTTGTGAAGGTAATGGGAGACTGCAGAGACAGTCTTGTAAGGCCGGGGAAGGCCTGGTGCTGAACTTACCAGGGAAACGATGGAGAGAAGGGCTGGCTGCAAGGATGGTGGAGAGGACGGGCACTGTTGTGGGGGCTGTGCTGAGCATGTGGTGACAGGAAGGGCTCGTGTGAGCATTGACAGTAGGGGCGGTGATGGGTTGGGCTTGGTGAAGAAAAGGTACATTGACCATGCATGGGGTCAGGGCGACAGGGAAAAGGTGAACTGAGGAGTGACCTTGCTGATTTGAGGGTGGAGTACTGTGTGGACGTATGATGGGGACGGGGCCAGTGGGTACAGGGCAGGCAGAGTCCAGGCCACTGGCCCCACGGCCTCGTTTTCCTTCCCACCACCTTCACCTTACCTCCAGCTCTTCAGCGATGCAATTCGGTTAGCTGTGTCTTACAAACAGAACTCCCGGGACTTCATGGATGAGGTTTTGCAGGAGCTTGAGGTAGGTCAGGTGGCATAGAGAAAGCGGCTTCTCTTCCTAGGGGTGCAGAGCATAACCCAATAGACTGACTTTGCAGGCAACACGTGCTCGTCGAGGGCACTGCCCCTAGAGGTGTCAGAGCTACAGCTGGGCAAGTGCAAGGCCAGGCCTCACCTGCACGCTTGTTCACAGAACATCAGCTTGGAGCAGGAGGAGGAGGATATGCTGGACAGAGAGCAGCGTGGCCGCATCGAGAGCCCGCCTCCCTCCTGAGTCACGGAAGGAGGCCTCTCCCCATGGCCGGCTCGGTGGGGAGAGGGAGTTCAGCATACCCCTGCCTTCGGCAGCCCTTCAGCTCTCACCTGAGACATTCTTCCAGGCCATCCCCTGCCATACCTCCTGCAGACCCAACCATCCTGTTTGCTCCCCCACTTCCATGGCCCATGAGACCTGACCCTTCACAGTTGTTGCCTCCCCTGTAGTCACGGGCAGGGAAGGGGTCAACACCAGCAAGAGCCATCAACAGATGTAAGAGGTCCACACCAGACCCTGAGGCAGAATTAAGGATGGACCCTCCAGGTTATGTGGGACAGTGAAGAAAATCGGGGAACATTCTGTGTGTGTCTCTTAAATAAAAGGAAATTTAGGTGGGTTTTCTCCCCCTCCCAGAACTGACCTCAGGGCCTATTCGTTGCATTTCTACCAAGGGAATGATTTCTAATTCCTGACTATCCTTTTTCCTCTTTAGTCTCCCAACGAAACCAGCCATTTTAAGAAAATGGTTTTGAGCAGAGAGCTGTTCATTCCATAAGTTTTTCCAGAGTTTTTCTAGGTACAACCAGTACACTGATGAACAGCGAATCCAAGATCACAGGCCCAAGTTTGTTGTTAACATCACGTGAAAGCAGGTGACTGGTCTGGCCATACTTAGTAATACACAAACATCGTAGTTGTAAACATCAAGGGTCAATACAGCCACACCACAAGGCACACCTGTTTGCACTGTAAGAAATTGACTTTAGGAAAGCTTCCTTTAAAACCCCTATTTCAACAAGGGAGGCTTTCCTTCATTTTTTTTGAGGACTAGTGTGGACATTGTACCTCCTTGGGTGGCAAGGGCTGCTGAGAACTGTCATGCTGCCCTTTCCATTTATCTCCAGGACTTGTGGTTCACTAGGATGTTTTTATGATCATCTTGTACATCATTTCCATTTTTTAAATTTATTTTTATTTACATTGAATAGATGTGCATGCTTTGTGGGTATGGATTTCTCTGAGCAAAAAGTCACACGAGAACGAGCGGCTCATCAGCCACATTAATAAGGGGAGACCGCCGTGATCTCTCATGTTATCTCTTGATTTATTGTCACAGAGACCATTTCAGTGGAGTTCAGTGCTTTTAAAAGAATGGGTATTTGGGAGTCAAGAACAAGCATTTTTACCCTTTAGATTACTGATGCTTACAATTTCAACTTCACAGATTTAACCCGACCAGGAAATTTCAGGAATGCGTTACCCTGGTGAGATGTACTTTTAAAAACAACAATAAAAACAACCCTTCAGTTATTATAAATGATTAATAAGTGTTTTTTAAATATAATGGCTTCACTGAGATATAATTCAAAAACCATATAATTCACCATCAGTATTGGTTTTACGTAACAACCATTTTGCATCAGTTTCCCTAGAAGCAAAGCCTGAGAAGGCAACTCTTGTTCAGATGACTTATTGCGGCAGTTTTCTGTCTCTGCTGGGGACCAGCTTCAGTCTCCCCCTTCCTAGGGAAGCTCTGGAGGACAAACTGCCCCGCCAGGATGGTCCCACTTTGAGACCAGGGGGCTCTTTGTGCCGGTCGGCCGAGTGTGTGAGGAGGAGGAGGTGGAAGGGGTGACTGCTAGTGTCCGGGCAAAGTGGCTCCTGTTTTAGCAAGGACAGTTCTCTGGGGAAAGGGCAGCTATGAGTTTCAACACTCAAAGTAGGTAGGGGATAAGTGCTCAGGCAGGGTGCCAGCAGTATCCATGGCCACCTACCCATACATTGCTCAAATCCACCTGCTTCTTAAAGATCATTTCATCCTGACACACAGGACCACCCCTGAGTCTTTTTTAAATAATTTATTGAGGTGAAATTACGTAACATAAAATTGAAGTACACGATGCAGTGCCGTTTAGTACAGTTACAGTGTTGTGCAGCTATCACCTCTGTCTAGTTCTAAAGCATTTCCATCACTCTGAAGTAAAGCCCCTTACTCATTAAGTAGTTTCTCTCCAACACTCCCTCCCCTCATCCCCTTTTAAATACTGATCTACATTCTTTCTGTTTCTATGGATTTATCTATTCTGGATATTTCATATAAATGAAATAAAACAATATGTGACCTTTTGTGTCTTTCACTCAGCATGTTTTCAAGATCCACGCATATATCATGTACTTCATTCCTTTCTATGGCTAAATAATGTTCCATTGTATTAAATACCACAAGTTGTTTATCCATTCATCCATTGATGGACGTTTGGATCCATCTTTCAGCTATTGCGAATAGTGCTGCTATGAACATGCTTATACATGTGCTTATATGAGCAGTTTTCAATTCTTTTGGGTGTCAGAGTCTGCTCAGGCTGCTGTAACAAAATACCATTGACTGGGTGGCTTACAACAGGTATTTATTTCTCACAGTTCTGGAGGCCGGGAAGTCTTAAGATCAAGGTGCTGGCAAGGTAGGTTTCATTCTGAAGCCTCTTCTCTTGGCTTGTAGGCAGCTGCCATCTCACTGTGTGCCCACATGACCTCTTTGTGTTCAGGTAGATTCCTCTTAAAAGACTATATCCTGGGACTTACCTGGTGGCGCAGTGGTTAAGAATCCACCTGCCAGTGCCGGGGCCCGGGTTCGAGCCTGGGTCCAGGAAGATCCCACGTGCCGCGGAGCAGCTAAGCCCGTGCTCCACAACTACTGAGCCTGTGCTCTAGAGCCTGTGTCCCGCAACGAGAAACCAACGCAATGAGAAACCCGCGCACCGTAGCAAAGAGTAGCCCCCGCTCGCCACACCTAGAGAAAGCCCATGCGCAGCAACAAAGACCCAACACGGCCAAAAAATAAATATTTTTTTTTTAAAAAGACTATCCTGTGACCCTCATCATGACATCCTAATTAGGGCCCCACCCTTATGACCTCATTTAACCTTAATTACTTCCTGAAGACCGTGTCTCCAAATACAATCACATGAGGGTAAGGGCTTCAACATTTAAATTGGGGGGTGGGGGAGGAGGGCATAGCACAGTGTAGCTAGGAGTGGAATTACAGGATCATATAGTGGGACTTCCCTGGTGGCGCAGTGGTTAAGAATCCTGCCAGTGCAGGGGATGCAGGTTCCATCCCTGGTCCAGGAAGATCCCACATGCCGCAGAGCAACTAAGCCCGTGCGCCACAACTACTGAGCCTGTGCTCTGGAGCCTGCGAGCCACAACTACTGAGCCCACGTGCCGCAACTACTGAAGCCCTCGTGCCACAACGACTGAGCCCGTGCGCCTAGAGCCTCTGCTCTGCAACAGGAGAAGCCACCACAATGAGAAGCCCACGCACCCCAATGCAGAGTAGCCCCCGCTCGCCACAACTAGAGAAAGCCCACGTGCGGCTTTCAACACAGCCAAAAATACATAAATAAATTTATTTTTTTTTAAAAAAAAAGATCATATAGTAATTTTATGTGTAAACTTTTGAGGAATTGCCAATGTGTTTTCCACAGTGGAACCACCATTTTACAGTCCTACAAGCAATGTACAAGAGTTCCAATTTCCCACATCCTTGCTAGCACTTGTTATTTTCCATTTTTAAAGATAAACCATCTTAGTACTTATGAAGTGGTACTTCACTGTGGTTTTGAGATACATTTCCCCTTCATTTGTATTATTTATTTGGAGAAACAACTATTCAAGTATTTTGCTTATTTTTAAATTGAGTTGTTTGACTTTTTGCTGTTGAGTTATAAGAATTCTTTACATATTCTGGATATTAAGTTCTTATTTATGACTTTTACAAATATTTTTCCCATTCTACAGGTTGTATTTACACTTTCTTGATAATGTCCTTAATGAACAAAAGTATTTAATTTTTTTTTTTTTTTTTTTTTTTTTTTTGGCCATGCCTCGTGACTTTCGGGATTTTAGTTCCCCAACCAGGGGTCGAACCCGGGTCCTTGGCAGTGAAAGCACCGAGTCCTAACCACTGGACCTCCAGGGAATTCCCTGAAAAGTATTTAATTTTGATCAAGTCCAATTTATCTTTTTTTTTTCTTTTATTGCTCATGCTCTTGGTGTCATATCTAAGAATCCATTGCCAAGTCCAAGGTCATGAAGACTTACCATTATGTCCTCTTTTAAGAGTTTTATGGTTTTAGCTCTTATATGTAAGTCACTGATCCATTTTGAGTTAATTTTTATATATAGTATAACATAGGGATCCAGCTTCATACCTTTGCATGTGGATATCCAATTGTCCTAGCAATATTTGTCAAGAACACTATTCTTTTCTGTCTGAATGGTCTTGCCACCTTTGTCAAAAATCAATTGGTCATAGTTGTATGAGTTTATTTCTGGACTCTCAATTCTATTCCATTGGTCTACATGTCTATCCTTATGCCAATACCACACTGTTTCAATTACTGTAGCTTTGTAGTACAGTTTTGAACTTGGGAAGTATGAGTCCTTCAACTTCTTTCTAAAGATTGTTTTGACATCTTAACAATATTAAGTCTTCCAATTCATGAACACTGGATGTCTTTCCTTTTTTTTTTTTTCCATTTATTTATATCTTTAACTTCTTTCAGCAATGTTTGTACTTTTCACATACAAATCTCTCACTTCTTGGTGAAATTTATTTCCAGATTTTTTTAGATGCTATTTACTTTTTTATTTTTCCATTGCTGTTTATAGAAACAGCTGACTTTTGTGTGTTGATCTTGTACCCTGAAACTTTGCTGAATTCTTTTATTAATTCTAATAGTTTTCCTGCGCATACTTTGGGGTTTTTCTATAAATAGAATCATACCATGTGCATATTGAAAAGGTTTTACTTCTTCCTTTCCAATGTGGGTAACTTTTATTTCCTTTTCTTGCCTAATTCCTCTGACTGGAATTTCCAGTACTATGTTGAATTAAGTAGTAAAAGCAGGCATCCTTGTTTTGTTCCTGACCTTAGGGGGAAATTTTTCCGTTTTTCACCACTGAATGTGATGTTAGCTATGGATTTTTCATATGGCCTTTATCATGTTGTAGAAGTTCCCTTCTATTCCTGATTTTCCGAGTGCTTTCATTATAAAAGGCTGCTGGATTTTGTCTAATGCTCTTCCTGCATTAATTAAGATGACTGTGTGGTCTTTCCACCTCACTGCTATCAATGTAGTGAATTTCATTGATTGATTTTTTTAATATTGAGCCACCCTTTGCAAACCAGTAAACAATGCCAAAACAAAAGAGCAATTTGAAAATCTGTTACTGAATGGGACAAACAAGGAGTTTCTTTGTTGCTGGATGACTTTTGGAGCTGCAGGACTTGGTTCTGCTCTGGTGGCAGGGTTTTGCTATATTAATGACCTTACAGTAATCCAATCAATACAGAAGATGCACAAATACCTTGAGAGATGTTGAGAAACTTTGTCTTGGGTATGACAGCTGGGGTCAAGTAACTAGCAGCTGCAGCATCCAAAGACTTCCTAAACTCACCATTTCAGTCTTGCTGGCTAAAGATGTTTCTGTGTACCTTTTTCCAAAATAAGTTCCTACATCATAGGCAGTCCAGGAGCTCAAAGCAGTTGGAGGTGTGATGATTACTGCCTCTCACAACTGCAAGGAAGAGAACAGACAAAGGGTTAATTGGGAAACTGGTGTTTAGATCACATCTCCTCATGATGAAGAAAGTCCAAAACGTATAGAGGACTGTGTGGAACCCTGGAATGCTTCCTGGAATAATGATTTAGTGAATGCCAGCCTACTGGAGAGAGACTCTCTGCAGGACATTACAGGAGACACATGGAAGATCTGAAAAAGATTGATTTTCACAGGGAATCAGACTCAAAGACCACCTTGACATTTGTACATATATCTTTTCATGGGGTCGGACATGACTATGTGCAGTTGACTCTGCAAGTGTTTGGTTTTAAGCCTCCATTTCCATAACCAGAACAAAAAGATCCTGATCCAGACTTTTCTACCATTAAATGCCCAAATATGAAGGAGAATCTGTGCTGGAAATTTCCCTGAGACTGGCAGAGAAAGAACGCTCGGATAGTGCTATCTACAGATCCCAATGCAGACCAGCTGGCTGTAGCAGAACTCCAGGAGGATGGTCAATGGAAAGTTTTCACGGGGAATGAGTTGGCAACTTTGTTTGGTTGTGGGGGGGTAGGATATTTGATTGCCGGAAAAATAAATCAAGAAATTCTGATATGAATAATGTTTATATGTTAGCCTCCACAGTCTCTCTTCCAAAATTTTGTATCCAGTTGCACTTAAAGAATGATTTTAGGGACTTCCCTGGTGGTGCAGTGGTTAAGAATCTGCCTTCCAATGCAGGGGACACAAGTTCGAGTCCTGCTCCAGGAAGATCCCACATGCCATGGAGCAACTAAGCCCATGCGCCTCAACTACTGAGCCTGCGCTCTAGAGCCTACAAGCCACAACTACTGAGCCCACGTACCACAACTACTGAAGCTCACGCACCTAGAGCCTGTGCTCTACAATAAGAGAAGCCACCAAAATGAGAAGCCCTCACACCACAACAAAGAGTAGCCCCTGCCTGACGCAACTAGAGAAAGGCCGTGTGCAGCAATGAAGACCCAACACAGCCAAAAATAAAATACATAAATAGATTAATTATTTTTTTTAAAAAAGAAGGATTTTATTTTGAAGAAATATTACCAGACTTTAAATGGCTAGGAAGTAGGATAAAAGACCTGGAAAATGAGAAAGAAGTCATTATTGCATTTAAAAAGTCCATTGCTTTTCTGTGTGGAACTTCAGTTTTGAATAAAGATGGGGTGAGTACAGCCATTGTTGTGGCTGAGATGTTATCTTAACTGGAAACCATAAATATAACACTGAGCCAGTAACCGATTAAGGTTTGTGAAAAATATGATCATATTTCAAAAACTTCATATTTCTTGTGTTTTGATCTGACTACCAACAAATGCATATTTGAAAGTCTTCACAATTTTGATTCTCCAAAAGAATATCCATCATATTGCATACACGGGACATTACCTGTGAATATGACAGCAGCCAGCCTAATAAGAAGTCAATGCTGGGGCTTCTTTGGTGGTGCAGTGGTTAAGAATCCGCCTGCCAATGCAGGGGACACGGGTTCGAGCCCTGGTCCAGGAAGATCCCACATACCGCAGAGCAACTAAGCTCCTACGCCACAACTACTGAGCCTGCGCTCTAGAGCCCGTGAGCCACAACTACTGAGCCCACGTGCCACAACTACTGAAGTCCATGCGCCTAGAGCCCATGCTCTGCAACAAGAGAAGCCACAGCAATGAGAAGCCCGCGCACTGCAACAAAGAGTAGCCCTCGCTCGCCACAACTAGAGAAAGCCCACGCGCAGCAACGAAGACCCAACGCAGCCAAAAATAAATAAATTAAGTTAATTAATTAATTAAAAAAAAAAAAAGAAGTCAATGCTGGACTTCCCTGGTGGTGCAGTGGTTACGAATCCCCCTGCCAATGCAGGGGACACAGGTTCAAGCCCTGGTCCAGGAAGATCCCACATGCCACTGAGCAACTAAGCCCGTGAACCACAACTACTGAGCCCATGTGACACAACTACTGAAGCCTGCGCACCTAGAGTCCGTGCTCCACAACAAGAGTAGCCCCCCACCACCGCTCGCGGCAACAAGAGAAAGCCCGCGCGCAGCAACAAAGACGTAATGCAGCCAAAGATAAATAAACTTATAAAAAAGAAAGAAAGAAATCAATGCTGCCTGTGAATAAAAATAACCAAATGGTTACATTTGTTACCAAACTCAGGTTCAGCTGTTCACCGCTCAAAAGCCAATAATCGAGAGGCAAGTGTCAGTAGACAGGAAAGATGTTTTAATCAGAAAAGCCGGCAAGCTGGGGAGAAGGCAGACTCATATCCCAAGACCAAATCCAAAGACTCTACTCAGCCATGACAGTTTTTAAAGGGAAAAGCGAGAGGGGGGAGAATCTCAGTGAATCATCGAGGCAGGAGGCTGTGTTCTGCATCCTTCCCTATTGCGCGCAGGCTGGCTGACTCTCCCTCCTGACGCCATCTTGCCCGTGTGATCTGCCTGCAGGGTGGCTAAGGAGGTTGTTAGGGATAGAGAGCTGGTCATTCTTTACTTAATTCTTTATTCCTACTTCTTTTTATCTAGGAAAAGAATAAACAGGTTAATTAGGTTCTTTCAAGTTTAGAGGGGAACAGAAATGGGCAAAAGAGCTACTTTCACATTTGCTTTTCAAAATGCTGTGTTGCTATTCTTCAGACAAGCAGGACAAAACCAAAGATAAAGTATTATGCAGAGAAGCGCACATCACCCAACCAGAGTGTCGCTGCCTTACTGAAAGAAGAATTGAAGAAATTCATTGAGGCTCTTCAATTAATTGATCAATTAATCAATAGTTAATCAATAGTTGATCTAAGGAAGAAATGGAAAATGTTACTTGAGCCAATTTGAGGGTTATAACCCAGGAGACAGTCTTTCAGAAAGCCCTGAGGACTGTTGTGCGCATTAGAGGTCAAAGAACAGTTATATACATTTTTGAGACAAAGTGTTATATATCAAATGACATATTGATAGTTTACACAATCCAGGTCTGCATGTACAAAGGCAGTAGTGGGTCGTCTTTGCTCCTTACAAGATTAGGAAGGAAGGTTCTCACCTAAGGAAGTCTGGTTAATGCAGATGCACAGCACACACTAAAGGGTCTGAAGAGGCCCAGACCGGGAGGGAGAAATTTTAAGTTTAATTGTTTCTTGTCTTGCCACAAAATGTGAATTTTATTTCATCACTCTGATTAAAAATTTTCTTGAGCCCAGTAAAAATGGACTGACCTGGCACTCTGTTTAGGTGTACACCCGTCCGTCGTTGCTTTCGCTGGCACTTGGGACAGAAAAACCAAGCTGCGCCTGGACCTCGTGTTAGCATTCTTTATCTCATCTGGCTGAGTGTCTTTTTTCCTTTTATTTTCTTCTGTTTTGGTCAAGTAACTAAACAAACTGTATAAATTTGAAATGAAATGGTCTGGAGGGAAATTATTCAAACTTTTCATAATCTTGAACAAAAGTCATTACATTAGAAGTATCATAGCAACACATTGTTCTTCCTTTAACAAAAACATAACAAAAGTGAGTTTACTAATTAAAGTGTGATTAAGCTTAGTTCCAGTGTCTTGTAATTGTGTATAGCACATTTTATTTATTTATTTGGCTGCGCCAGGTCTTAGTTGCCGCACATGGGATCTTCGTTGCTGGGTGCAAGGCCTTCATTGTGGCACGCGGTACCTTTTTAGTTGCGGCATGCAGGCTCTTTTAGTTGCGGCATGCGGGATCTAGTTCCCTGACCAGGAATCAAACCCAGGCCCCTGCATTAGGAGCGTGGAGTCTTAACAAGTGGACCACCAGGGAAGTCCCTATAGCACATTTTTAAAAGAAGCATGTGTTATGTATTTAATTGTAGAGTTAGTTAAGGAAATTAATCCATTAAATTGGCAAGAAAATGGCACTGTTCCCAGATCACTGTGGAAACGTGTTATTGTTACATCACAGGTATTTATTTACAAATTAGAATATCTGAAATAGGGCATTTAGCACTTCTATATGTGGTTTCAGCACCTCTGTTGAAGATGCTCTTGGTGCAGTATACATTTATTGTATATTTTTAAAATCCTGATGTTTACTGAACATAAAACAATAGGCAACACTCCTGGTGGCTTTGTTCTTGTCGAATTTCTTGGAACCTTCTCAGGGTCTGGTGTGAACTGAAATGATGTTCCTGCATTGAATATGATTTAATCAGTTAATTTTTAGGCAGCTTGAGAAAAATCTTTTGAACTATTTAGGTGCTTCACCTCTATATCAAATGGGTTTGCTGATTTAAGTAAAGAAAAAAAAATCAGAGCTGAGAAAGGAGCTGGAATTTTTTTAGAAGTCTAACTTTTGAATTATATTTTTGTAAGTAGACTTATGCTAATGTTACTAAGAAATAAACAGATTTTAGGTATTATGAAACACTAAAGCTCCAGTTTATTGTAACATTTTTCTGACCTGTACAAAATTTCTGATCATATAAGAACCATTTATGATTTTTAACGTGGAAAAAAAATTTTGGAAGGTCATTTTTGGTTGATTCTGCAGTCTTCTGAAAAAAGACTTAATAGAGAAGTGCTATTTAATCTTAAAGTATATTCTGTCCTACATAGTTCACAGAATACTTAAACACACGTGGTATAGTTTAAGAGGTAACAATCACAAGGCCTTGAATGTAATCATACTAAACAAATTACCTATAGGAGAGAGCAGTGGTATAAGAGAATTTATTTCCTAAAATAATAATAATATAAAGTTTGAACTGATTAGAATGTTCATTAAATCATGGTTTGGTTTGTTGCAGCTATCAGCTAACATTTGGTTGAATGCATATAATCCAAATATAATTTTCAAATTATTATATTGCCACTATTGTTAATTTTTTCCTTCTTTACCTTCTCATAGCTGTGTCTTGTATGACTTAGGTAATAGACAGCTAGCCAAACGTAAAGCACCACTTTTCTGAATGAGTTTGTTTTCAGAGGCTTTGCACTGAAGAAGAAATATGTAGAAATTTTTACTTGCTTTTAAGAATGTAGATTGTCATTTAGGAAATGGCCTCTATTTTACAAAGTGGTATAATACTCTGTATGTGGAAAATATGTATATTTGGCTTGATATTCGTGTTTCAGTGACTGAAGAACAAAGTGGAGCTGAAATGATACAGCAGCCCGTTCATCGTCACTAAGCCACGTCTTGATGGTTACTCTCTATGGAGAGCATAGTTTTATTTGAGTGCTTTAATATAATGCAAGATTTAAGTCATCTTAATCAAGGTGAAAAGTTAGAAGCTTGGATTCTTATCTCAAAAATTTAAAAATCCAAAATTAAAATGAACAGAAATCTTACAAATTCCCCAAGTATATAGACTGAGGAATCCTTTGATTGCAGCCAAGCTCTGGAGTCTGTCCGAGCATGACGTTTAGCAAGAGCTTAACGTAGTGCTCAACACTTGGCTAACAGGATAAATTCAGTGCCCAGGCCAGCCAGGAGAGACACAGGTGGTAGCCAGCAAGTCCCAGCCTTGGGCTCTGCATTGTTTATCTTTCTCTCTAGGAATAATATCACGGGAATGAATGAATTCTCCTTGATTGCACATATCAAAACTCAATTTTCTAGAGTTTGGGGAAAAAGAAATAAGTGGGGCAAGATCAAAGCATATGTTGGAAATTAGCAGTAAAAACAAACACACAACAGAAAGGTCAGTAAGGCCGCACAGGAAATGCTTCTTGGGAAGGGCAAACCTACTTACCACCCAAAAGTAGGAACAAACTGACTGTGGGCAAGTTGCTGACTTGTGCTTATCTGTTATTATATGAGCAGATAATGAGTCAATTGTTTTCCTTTATTAGTAAACACTAAAAAGAGACCTAGTTTTAGGAGGTGAGAAAAAGTATCCCTTTCACTAATTCAGTCCCTGCTAGCATGTTGTGTCTTAGGGGCCTATGGGAACTCGGAAGGAGATACAGGAGAAATAAAAAGAAATGAAATACAGATTGTAAAATAAGACCTCTGAGAAAAAGTTCAAAAAGTTAAGACCATTTTGCTCTGGAGAGGAAAAAGCTGTTGACATGGTTTAATGTCTTGTTATTGTGACTTTTATTAAAGGACTCAAAGTAAGAAGTAATATGATAAGTTGTTCTCCATTTCCAGTGAGGACAGAAAAGGAGGGAATAAGGATCTTTTTTATTTAAAAAAAAAAAAATTGCAGTGTGAAAAGTTTGAGATCTAAGAACTTCTTGAGGAGGAATTGTCATGAAGTCTTCTATTTGAAATCTTTATTTTTTTAAATAAATTTATTTATTTTATTTATTTATTTTTGGCTGCGTTTCGGGTCTTTGTTGCTGCGTGCGGGCTTTCTCTAGTTGTGGTGAGCGGGGGCTACTCTTCGTTGCGGTGCGCAGTCTTCTCACTGTGGTGGCTTCTCTTGTTGCGGAGCCTGGGCTCTAGGCACGCAGGCTTCAGTAGTTGTGGCTTGTGGGCTCAGTAGTTGTGGCTCGTGGGCTCAGTAGCTGTGGCTCGTGGGCTCAGTAGTTGTGGCTCGCGGGCTCAGTAGTTGTGGCTCGCGGGCTCAGTAGTTGTGGCTCGCGGGCTCAGTAGTTGCGGCTCGCGGGCTCTAGAGCGCAGGCTCAGTGGTTGTGGTGCACGGGCATCATCGCTCTGCGGCATGTGGGATCTTCCTGGTCCAGGGCTCGAATCTGTGTCCCCTGCACTGGCAGGCAGATTCTTAACCACTGCGCCACCAGGGAAGCCCCTGAAATCTTTATTTTTAAGAAAATAAAAAATTTTAAATTTAAGGGATATACTGAATGGCTTTTGAAGCTTCCTTTCAACACTTGTTTTTTTAAAAAACTCATGTTGGAACAAAGATGATGTCATAAAGAGCACCGAATGTAACCTTTGAGTTTAGTGCCGTATCTAGAAGAATTTAGCTCACAAAATAGTTTTTGTATATTTTGTGTAGTAGATGCATGAGTGTAATGAATTAAGACCTACTTGGATGTTATTTTTAATTTAACCTGGCAAATTAATTGAGACTTGAACACACTTTTGTTCACCTTGAAGAATGTATAGCATTATAGAACATCTGAGGATTTTGTTTTAAATATATTGTTATTTGGATGTAGTAACATCAGCAGCCAGAGAGGTTCTGAGAGATTGGATACTTCGGAACATCTTTATATAAGAAATAGACGTCCCATTTCTTAAGCAGGTTGCTTCTGGAATTAGTGCAACAGAAATATTAGCTGGAGTTTAATGGAGAAGTTGTGCCATGAACTGCTCCTAGCGGTATATCTTTCAGTTTTCCATTGATGTTTGTGATGCTTGAAAACTCCAAATTCTGCTTGGATAAATTTATTTTACGCCTTTTTTTCTCTACCTACCTCTTTCCCTAGGAGTCCTTCCACGTTTGTTACTATCAAGAGTTATTGCCCTATTACATTACTGATAAGAACTCTTAGCTGTATTCATTCAGAATGCTTTAAACTTATTCATAAACTACACTTGTTTATGGAAAAAATTCCACAAATGAAATATTACCACACACCTATCAGAATGGCTAAAATTAGAAGGCTGACCATACCAGGTGTTGGTGAGGAGCTTGAGAACTGGAACTCTCCTCACTGCTGGTGGAACGCGAAGTGTTTCCACCATTTGGAGAAGACACTTCGGCAGTTATTAAAGATGCTAAACATGCACCTACCATACGATCCAGCCGTTCCACACATACTCAGCCAAGAGATGTGAAAGCGTGTGTCCATACAAGGACTTGTATGTGAATGCTTATCGCTGCTTCATTTAACATAACCAAACATCCATCAACAGTGAACAGAAAAATAAATTGTAGTATAGCCATATGATGAAATACTCAGCAATAAAAAGGAATAAACTGCTGAACACACTACCATATAGATGAATCTCAAAATGATTATGCTAGGTGAAGAAGCTAGACCAAAAAAGTACTTGATGTGTGATTCCATTTGTATAAAATCCTTAGAAATGTAACTTTATAGTGAGAAAAAGCAGATGAGAGATTGCCTGGAGCCGGGGAGGAAAGGGCTGGAGGGATTACAAAGTGCCACAAGGAAACTTTGGGGAGTGACAGATATGTTCACTGTATTGATTGTGCTGCTGGTTTTGTGGGTGTAGTCATAGGACACAACTCACACCCACCGAAGCTCACGACCCAGCCGTTCCACTACTGAAAGCACGTGTCCATACAAAGACTCATCTGTAGTGACCAGAGCAGGTCATTGATGATTCTTTCCCAAGAATGTAGTTTCTGCACAAAACCCCAATAAGCTAACTTCTGTTTCTTGATCGGTTTTCTACACATTAAAAATGAATTACCTCCATTATTTTTCCACTTCCATTTAAAATTTACTACAATTATATTCATTGGGATCAGTTTTTTTTTCCTTGCAAATATGTTTAGATTTCATATACTGATCAAATTCACAACTAGAACTTCTACCCCTTTAAGAGTCATCATTGTACATCTTTTATTCCTGACATGCCCGGTTTTCTAGCGTCAAGAGTTTTACCATGTGCAGGTTTAGCCACCGTTTCATCATTTTCTGTTATTCTTCCTCGCAATAAGAGTCATTATGAATTTTATTTCTTTGAGAATCCTTATCATTTGCCTCACGATCCCACAGGGCAAGAGCGAGCATAGTCCTCGGATGCCTGGATGCCCTTCGGTGTTGGTTCAGCTTTTACCCATTTCTTCCCTGCTCCTCCTGTCGCTGTGGGCAGGGGCTTCTGCGCCAGGATCTGTGAGCCATTTTCAGGGCCAGAGTATCCACAGGGACATGAAGGCCGATCAAAGAGTCTCACTTCACTTATAAACAGCTTCATTCATAATTTTAAAAATGAAAATTAAAACATCCATTAGATTGGCAAGGATGGATGAATTTGTTATGAGCCGATGTGGGGAAATGTGCACATTGAGGGGGAGCTAAAATGGAAGACTGGAAATTCCCTCCTAGGAAGGAAACGTGACACTGTGGCTCATAAATGCCCGTACTGTGGAGCGTAGTTAGAGAAGGGGTCCGTATGTGCTAATACGGAAATGTCTGTATTTGATAAATGGTAAAAAGGAAGTCAAAGAGTAATATGAACAGTGAAAATAGAAGAAGGGGATTAGGTTATAGCCACATGCATGGGAAGTTTGCAGATGGTATGCAAGAACCTGTCGCCTAGACTCTGCAGGCTCCCATCGGAGGGTTCCTTGAGCTCAGCCCTGTCCCTCCAGGAAGGAGACCCAAGTGTCAGCTACAGATCACAGGCCCAGGGCAGAATTTTCCACCTCAAGGAGGAGAGAAGAAACAAACTAAGGACAGATTCCTCTCGTGGGTCTGTCTCTTCACACCACCAGGAGAGCATGGCCTCCAGCAGACTTGGGCGCACACCCTTCATTTCCAGTCAGCTCACCTCACAGGAGCTGGGAGGCCCGTCGATTTAATATGCAGAGACACTAAGCGCTAAATGATTACCTGGACCACAGCCCCAGGTCACCTTGTTCTAGTTTTTAAAATCAAGATTTAAAAAGAACCACAATTGACATCATTAATACAAGCAATTCCAACTTGTCGGGCGGTGAACGGAGGAGGCAAGGTAGATGAGATGAGGGATTGAGTTGGGGAGGGCAGATAGGAAGAAGTCCAGAAAACATCTCTTTATGAATATATATTTATATTTGTATTTATAATCATTTATTTCGTCTTTTTTATAATCATTTTTTTCATCTCAGGAGCGAGGGGTTCACTGGGTCCGTTGAGAAGGGGGTCGGATCAGGAGGAGGCAGGCTGCTCTGGGATGTCTGTGGTCTCCATTTCATAAGTGCCCTTTCTGTCAAAAAAGGCCTTCCCCTTCAAGGCCTCTATGAGCTGCTGTAGTCGCTTGGCAAAAGAAAGTGCTTGGGGAGGTTTAGTGGAAGGTTGCGGTGGGGGAGGGGGAGGGGGTGGTGGTGGGGGAGGGAGTGGCGGTGGAGGAGGGGGGGGCGGTGGAGCTGTGGGTTGGGGTCGGGCCACTGCAGCGGGTCTCTGGGAGGGAGGTGGTCGAGGAGGTTGTTGGAAGTACCAAGGTGGGCGAATAGAAGGCTGAGTGGAGGTGGGTTTAGCGGGGGGTGCTGGAGTAGAAGGAGGGGGAGGGGTGGGCAACTGAATCATGTGCAAAGCATTAGAACCAATCTTGGAAGCAATCCAGTTCAGATAGGACCAGGTAGACGTGTAGACTCCGGGGCGCTTAGCTCGGGCACAGCCTACCCCCCAGCTTGTGATTCCCACGACCACGTAGCTGTTTTCCACGCTCTCTCTGCACATGAGAGGCCCGCCGCTGTCCCCCTGCCCAGAAGGACACAGAAGTCACTCTCTGCCAGAGCCACTTTCCCTGCCCAGAAGGGTCATAGACTCTGGGAGGCATTTTTGCAGTCGTATGGTTCCCTGCTGCCGTAAGCACAGGCAGTTGTGGTAAAGTTGAGGTGCACCAACAGCTGCTCGGGGATGTGAGAAGGGTGGGGATTGTCATGGGTTTCCTCGCGGTGAGGAGGCAAGATGAGCAAATGCATGTGCCTGTGCACGTGGTTTTACGTGCGTACGTCAGCATGTGTGTACAAGTGGATTTGACTGTTTTGCATTCTGGTGAAGAGAGGTAAGCATTCTCTTTGGAGCAGTGTTTGGATGATATGATCTCTGCGTTAGGGTGGGATAAAGTTCTACAAATGGTGATTGATTCTTTGTAGGGGCAGTTGGTGGGTGTCACCTCCCAAGCTCATTGTGACTGTAGATGCTGGAAGACGGGACCCGGGAAATTTGCTCGGGGATCCAAAAAAGAGGTGTCCGCAAGGGCCTGGGCACCCAAAGGGAAGTTACCTGGCAGGTGTCAATCTTGCCTTCAGGATACCCTGCGCACACATTGGTTGAACGAATGCGCCCATTGTACCACATGGTCGAGTTACATAAGTCGAGGTCGATGATGTCCACACGTGCCTCCTGCAGTATAGGTGATGTCCTGGGGGCTACAGCCAGGCGACTCAGTGGTCAGTGATCACAGAAGACGTGTTCTGGGAAAGCCCTGCCTTCCTCCCTCCACTAAAACCCCGTCATCCTGAAATGCTCTATTTGAACCTAAGATCCATGCAAGTCAATGCCCCCGGCCTCTCCGTACCCACTCCTGAAGGGAAGAAAACACACAGCTGGAAGAGCAGAGGAGAGGCAGGAGATGGAGGTGGAGGAGAGAGGAGGAGAGAAAGGAGGTGGACGGTGGGCAGCCGGCAGATGGAGGCTGGACGGATACAGCTGGAGAGTCGCGTACATTAACGGTAGATGATGGTTACAGAGGGGACGTTAACAATTACACTGAGGGTGCGCTGAGCACTCACTATGCATCGCACAGGCTTCGTCCCATTCACTCCTCACAGCCACCTCACGAGTTAGGGACGGTTATTCCCCTTTTCTCCAACCAGGAGATTGGAGCACCCCTTGCCAAGGTCACGGCAGGGGCCTGGTGCGGCTTGGATCCACACCCAGGTCTTCCTCTCTAGACTCAAGTCCAGGCCACGCCTTTCGTTCTGGCTACAGGTCACCCCCCTGCTTCTTACCCTCCACCCGGGTGTGGACAGGACCTGCTGGACTTGGTCTGATGAGTCCCTCCCCATGTGCCTCGTATCTGTTTTGAGATGTGGAGATAGCAGAGCTATGGCAGGGCCTCCACACACAGGCAGACCTGTCAGGGGCACGGGGGGTTGAAATGACCCCTGAGGCCACGTCAGAGCTTCCTTTATTGCCTCAGATGCTCGGCCATGACCAGGGGTTAAGAAAGGCCCAGCCTTTGCTGGGGCTGGAGCAGCCAGATCCATTGCATCTGGCTTGGAGCCCAAGAGCCGATGCGACGGTCCGCTCTGCATCACGTGGTCCCACAGACAGGAGGGTTCCACTGGCCCTGCCACAGCAGCACCCATAGCCCAGCCACAGCCCAGTGGGCTTGAACATCGTGTGCAGTGCAGATGCGGAGTTGCCAGATCAGACCTATCGGAGGGGCAGACCCGGAGCATGGCTCTGAAGGCCGAGAGGGAAGGCAGGCGCCCCATGGAGCGCTGTGGGTGGGGCAGGCACAGCAAGCATTCAGTAGATGGCTGCTGAATGCATGTTTGCGTGGCTTTGGTTATGCTTCCAACCTCCTTAGCCCCCACCTTTCCTTCCCATCCAAGCAGCAATGAGGGTTTTGTACATGCACTGCCCTTCGGGTAGGGGTAACACGGAAATAACAATGGCAAGCCTGGCTTGTTGGCCATTAAGGTGACCTTTTAAATCTATGGCAGAGCCCACAGTCTTGAAAGCCATGAGATTCATTGTTAAGAGCCAGGTGTCCTGAAACACAGAAGAGTTTTCTCAGTCCCAGCACCTTGGCTTTAAACATCAAATGCCAAAAAAGCCTGCAGGAGCTAAACATTCAATGGAAAAAGAGGCCGATTCCCAAAAGTGCTCTTCCAGCCCCAAAGCATCTGAGTTCAAGGAAGAGGTAGGTCAAGAAAAAGAAAGGTCGGAAGGAATATCACAGGAGGCTGGGGGTTTCTCTAAGACTTGGCCTTAAAGGTGGGGGCTGTGTTTGCAAAAAAAAAAGGATAGAAATCTCATTAAATTTAAGGTGATTCTAGAACAAAATAGGTCTTTCGTGACGTCCAGGGTATAGGTGGGAGCCCACAGTTCTCCTGAGCAAAAGGACAGCAGAGGTGGGGTTGGTGGGGCGGGGGGGGTGTCATTGGATGGAAACTCTGAGATCAGCCTCCCAGGGACCGCAAGAACCCCCAAAAGCTAAGGACAAGGTCGGACAGGTGGGCAGAGCAGGGCAGGCCAGGGGATGAGACAAGAAGAAAGTGTGTACTTGCTCTAGAGATCATGGCAGAGCCACGGACACCAACAGCCGGACAGGGATTGACACCCCAGGCCAGGGAGGAAAGGTTGTGAGTCAGCAAAGGCCAGTGAAAGCAAAGGTGACTGGGAGGAGATGCCCTTCCCCGAGGGACAGCATAGGTGGCAATCTTATCAGAAACTAAGATCAAACTTTGAGAGAGGAGAAGAAGAGTTAAGGGAAGAATCCAAAATTACCGATTTTTGTTACCAAAAAAAGAAAAAAATACTGAGCTTTAAACCCCAAATGATTGAACTGCCTTGAATTAGGAATCCCAGATTTTCCATTATCAATGAACAAAAGAGATTGAAAGCTAAGTTAATTTCAATCATATCGTCACATCCCTAATGTGACTGGGTGAAGACTCACGCACACACCAACAGAAAGCTGAAAGGGTGGCTCACGAGCAGAGGCCTGTCCTACTCCGTCTCGCCCCGCTAGCAGAAACTTGCTGCCCGTCGCTGACCCGCAGAAAGCCACACCCGCCACCAGCCCCTCTCCCGGTCCCCAGGGGACACGCGCAGTAACGGCTGGGCAGGATGGACGGCCGGCAAGCATGGGGAGCAGAGATGGCACTGGGGCAGAAGGGCGGGGCTCGGGAGCCGCAGAGCTTGGAGACCACGTGCCCTGGCCCTTCCATATACAGATAGAGAGGGAAACTCGGTCTAAAGCCCTTCTCCAAGTGCTGCGTCGGGGCGCATCCCCCGCTTCCAGAACTCACCCCGGGGCTCCAGGCACAGCCTCGACCCCATGCTAAAGACGCCAAGGTTCTCCTTGTGCCTGCCATCGGCCTCTCCCGGGGGGGCACACCAGCCGCCGGTGAGGGGCCCTGGACAGGGAACTCTGCTCTGTTTCTCTGGCTGTGAAAGGGGACAGCGGCAGGACCCGCTCACAGCACCGCGCTGGGGCCTGGGTGGGGCTAGGGCAGGCGTCCACGTATTTCCCCTTCACCTCAAGGACCGCCGAGGGGGTGACCAGCATTTCTCCCTGCCGCTACTCACCATTGTCTTTTAAGAATCCCCAGCCAGCCACCCAGCATGTCTGGGGAATTCTGGGTGGGCCTGCCCGAAACTGGGGCAGGCAGCCTGGTCCAATGAAGTGCCCACAGGGAACAGGGGGGGTGATCTTCATGAGAGCAATGTCGTTTGCCTCTGAACCCGGGGAGTACTTCTCGTGAATGATGATTTTCTCGACGTGTCTCTCCTGCAGTGGCGGCCTCACTGGCTTATCGCTTCCCCACACAACCTCCTTTGCTCCGAAAATCAGCCTCCAGTCGGTAACTCTTCTGTGGGCACAGAGGTAAGCCAGGTCACCCTCGCTGTGGACTGGCTAGTGACCGTGACCCTTGGAGCGCCCCATCCCCCGCGGGTGTGGGTCGGGTCACCCCCGCCGTCTGGTTACCACTGGGCCCAAAGCCTCAGGTTTCCCCGGCACACAGACCCCTGGAGAACGCCCAGTTCTGAGAAGAGCCTTTCTGAAGACCCCCTCTGCGTGTTCCCGCACATACATTTTGTTCCGGAAGCAGTGAGCAGCAGTGAGCAGCCAGTGGGAGTTCAGCAAGGTGCCCCCGCACACGTGGTACCGCCGATTGTTGTGGTACGTGAAGATCTGGAGGCTGACCATCCAGGGCCAGGCCCCGAGCGCCGCGGCCTGCCCACCGATGATGCGCGTGCCCCCTTGCTGGTTCTGCCTGAACCGTGACCCGCAGGGGCCGCTGAGGAGAGACCACGGGCACAGTTCGAATCAGGAATAGGCCAGCCTTTCCTCGTGCCTCCACAACGGGGGGAGAGCGGCGTGGGGCTGGTCACAGCGGGGAAGAGCTGGGGTCCTGGGAAAGCAGGGGCAGCTCGAGGGTGTGGGATCCAGGGGGACGGCTGAGCAGTGGCGCTGTGGCGGCTGTGATGGGACAGGAAGCCACGGGCTCCAGGAAATACTCCAGGGGCGGCATTTCTCGGGTCTTGTGCGTGTGGTCGCCAGGTGGGGACAGAGGGGGCCACGGGTAGCTAGGACAGGCTGTGAGGGCCCTAGAAGTATGGGAGATCCCTAGTCAGAGGGGGGGCTGAAGGTGGGAGCGGAGGGGGGTCATCTTGTGTGGGAGACTCCGGGAAGAGCCAGCGGGTCCTGGGGCTGCAGGGTTGGGTTGCACAGTTGTAGGAGGAGAGCAGCCGCAGGTCGATAAAGTGACCCCCAGGGGAGGGGGGCACACTGGGGCGGGAGCGGTCCAGAGGGGGAAGGTCAGGGCTCTGTGTCGCTGGTGGGAGTTTGGCAGTCATTGGCACTGCGGGGTACCTTGGGGGCTTGGGAATGCTACACGTGGAGTGGAGGTCCCAGAGGTACCGCCTGACGACACCCTGGGGCCTTTGGGGTCAGCCTCAGTGGGGGGCGTCCCAGTGTCTGTGGGAGGACAGGAGCTCCTGAGAATCAAGACTCCCGTTCAAGAGGCAGTGAAGTCAGTCACTGGGCGGGGAGGGAGCACAGGCCTGTGTGCTGCAGGGCCCCAGGAGTCAGTCTCTGGAGGAAACCATGGACGTCTGGGGCCCTGGGGGCTCTGGGTTGAGGATGCTGGGAGCAGGGATGGTCTGGGTTGGGGATGTGGGTAACAGGCGCTGTGAGACCCGAGGGACTGCTGAGGCCCCAGCTTGGCTTCCTCCAGAGCCCTGGACACAGGGAGTCTGGGTGGGGTCTGTTACTCAGAAGACACCCTCCCCACCCCAGGTGTCTGTGACACTTACTCACACGTGATGTTATCTCTAGCGACCACAGACACTGCCAAGACCAGCAGAACGGCAGTTGGCAACATCTCTACCAAACTCCTGCTCCAGCCTGGCCTGGAAGCCCAGTGACCTCACAAAGCTCCATGGCCTTCTGACCAATCAGCAGAGTGACCTCCCACCCCCCACCCTCCAGCAGTCAGGCCAGGCAGGAGGAGCCCTTTAGCTCAACCGGTTCATGCTGAAGTGACTTCCCAACTTCTGGCACAGGATCCCCCCCACCCCAGGGTGACGCGGGTTCACATGCAGCCCCCTCCCTCTGTCCCAAGGCCAGGATCTTCAGTTCCCGTTATCTTCCAAGGTCCCACACCATCTGAGGTTCCAGCTTTGTGCAGGTTCGGGGTCTGACCCTCATGCAAGCTGTAGCCACAGTCCCATTCCAACTCACAGACTGAGGGGCAGCTGAGCCGCTCTGCGACAAGACGGTGCAATATGTCAGCGGTTCGAGGGAGGCTCCACAGGTTGACAGGTCCTTAACACTGCGGGGGGAAATTGTCTTTCCCTCTTCCAAGTGTGTGCTATCAGCACACTTTCTGAAGACCATTTTGAACTTACCCAGCTTAAGACTACAAAGCCCACCTTTCTCTCCACAGGGTCTCGGTATCTTCTACCTGAGTGTCTCCAGGTCTCCTCCCTGGGGCCATGTGCAGCAGGGTGTTCTCTCCTATACCTGAGTGTCAGGAATTCTCAGCACAGTTACCTGAATGTCATGAAGTAATGTTTCTTCTGAATGTCAGGAGACAGCATCTCACCTCCCAGAGTAGGAGAATGCTCACCTCACCTACCTGGATGTTAAAAAGTTTTACCTCCCCTGTCAGAGTGTGGGGAGGTCGCATCTCTACCTACTGGAGGAGCAGTCTTAGCTCCTGTACCTGAGTATAAAGTCTCAACTGGCCTATCTGAACGCCAAGGAGTTGCACCCCACCTATATGAGTGTCACGAGGTCCCACCTCTCCTACCCGAGTGTCAGCACACCTCATGTCCTCTTTCCAGGTATGAAGAGTTTTCAGATTGTCAGACGATCTCGATTCCTTTACCCAAGCATCTTCTCTGACTAAGTGTCCTACTTTCTCATTTCATGTAACCTTCAGGAGGTCACATCCCCCTCAACTGAACATCCAGCAGGTCGCATATATCTTACCTGAGTATCAGGGAGCTGTCATCTCCTCCCCCTGACTGTGAGGATGTCTCTTTTCTTCCACCTCAGGGCCAAAGGCCTCAACTCCACCACCTGAGTGTCACTTTGTCTCATCTTCTCTACCTGAGAACCGAAAGGTCTCACATCCTCTATCTGAGTGTCAAGAGGTTGCATCTCACCTATATGAGTACTCCGAGGCTTCAACTGCCACACTGGAGTGTCAGGGGTTCTCGCAACCCCACTTGACTGCCAGGAAGTCTCCCAGCCCCTGCTTGAGGAGGCCGGCGTCTCCCTTCTGGAATGTCGTGAGCTTACATCTTCTCTACCTGAGCACCACAAGGTTTCCTCTCCTCTACATAAGTGTCCAAACCTCTCCTCTCAACCCCCTGACTGTCTGAAGTCTTTCTCTCCCCTTCCTGGGTGTCTGGAGGTCTCATCTCCCCTACCTGAGGGTCATGAAATCTCTATCTCCCATTTGAGCGCAAGGAGGTCTTACAGGCCCTGAGTGTCGGGAGGTCTCGTCTCTACCTGACAGGCCTCATCTCTTCCGCTCTGTGTCTGGAGGTCCTGCCTCTTCCCTCTAAGTGACCGGGGGGGTCTCCTCTCCCTTACTTTAGTACAAGCATGTCTCATCTTCCTTATTTGAGTGTCACGAGGCTTCGCTGTCCCCGGGTATCAGGCATTTCCATCTATTCTACCTAATTGTCAGGGCATCTCACTTACTCTCCAATGTCCAGAGACATCCTCTCACACACCTCATTGTCAGGAAGTTATTTTGTCCACATGACTGTCCCCAAATATACTCTCCCTGCGGGTCAGAAGGTCTTGTCTCTCCTATTACAAAGCCAGAACATGTCATCTTTATTTACTAGGGAGTGACAAGGCCTTATCCCGCCAGTGAGGAGCAGGATGATTTAACTTCCTTACTTGAGTTTGATATTCATTATTTCCCTTCCTGCCAAGTGGGAGGTTTTATTTCCCTTATATAAATGCAATCAGGTCTCAAAGATATCAACTATTGGAGTGTCACGAGATTTTTCTCTCTGCTACTGCACGGCGGGAGGTCTCCCTCTCCGCTCCCTGAGTGTAAGGAGGAGTCATCTCCCCTCCGTCCGTTTCAGGGCTCTTAGATACTTTATCTGTTAGGATCTCTTACTTCCCATACCTGAGTGTCACAGGGCTTGTTTCTTCTACTTGACTTTCAGGAGGACTCTTCTGCCTTACATAAGTGTCCAAGGTCTCTCTCTCTCTCTCTCTCTCATCTCAGGTGGTCTCACCTCCTCTATCTGAAGGTTTCGAGGTCCTATTTCACCAACCTGAGGTCTTGCTTATTTTAACTCAGTGTCAGACTGTGCCTGATAAAGTAACCAAAAAAGGCTTTGGAAATATAGTTCAAGAAATGGCAATAGGAACTCTATAAGTGATATTAAAGGTTTGCTTGTTAAAGAAAAGGTTATTCAGGTGTTTTTACAGGATTTTGATGGGCATAAAGTTGATACGGTATTTAGATCCATGAGAATCATTTAACAGAATGATGTAACCATTTATGTTAAATGTTAATATGTACAATTTTCTGGAAATCATAACTTTTGCAAGTTTTTCAAAATATAGGATGAAAATGTAACATACAAACTTCAAAATGAAAAGTGGTACCCAGTTTTTCAAAACATTTAGGGGTTATGCAGTAACAAAGATTGAAGACCCAATGTCTAGATTCTAGAAGACAGTTATTGTTTGACTCTTCAGAGTAGCGCCCACTTCTGATTCTTGAAGGGGTTACAGTACCTGCTCGCAGCCACAGTCACGCGTTGAGCGACAGGCACATGGACCAGCAGGCTTAATTTTGTCATTAAACCGAACGGAAGAGTGACGTCGTTTGCCTTCTCCACGCTGTTCCCGAGAGCAAAGGAGGGAGGTGGGAAGGTACAGGACAGTTAGGATTCTGGGGCCAGAGGATGGGGTCTCAATGGCTACTGTGGGCTTGGCTCAGGCCAAGGTGGAGCTCCCAGCACGGGGAGCAGGACAAGGGGCTCCCCACACCCCTCCACCCGAGGTTCCTTCTCCCCACTCTCCAGCCCCACTCCCTCCCCACCCCGACACGCCCCTCTAGCTGACCCCAGCCCTCCCCCCTGCTCCTGTGCACTCCGCATCCCCACTCACCTGAGCAAGCCAACTCCCACCCCATCTTCCTCACACTGAGCCTTAACCTCTGCTGGCTCCCGCCTGCCCCTGCCTCACCTCTCCCACCCTGCTCACTCCCGCCCGCCTTCAGTTACTCTCCAGCGTGGCCCCTCATCAGCCATCCAGCCTCAGCGCCCACAGGACCCTGGGGGCGGCTGGAGCCACAGCCTCTGCTCTGGGTTCCAGAGAGCACTGGTGAGTTGCTTGGGGCCCCTGAGAGGATAAAGCTGGAACATTCTGAGGTCATGACGAGGCAGGAGCGGGGCAGGGAGTTCGTAGTCCTGAGTGAGAAAGCGGCCGCAGGCGTTGGGAGGCTTCAGCTCACTCAGCCCTGTGTCCCTCTGCCATCTCTCCACCTGCCCCTGCAGGCTTCTCCGGTATAGATCTTGAAGGTTCTGACTCATTTTCAGAGGCACTGGGGTGGCTTCCGACCTGTGGGGATATCGGTCTCCCCAGACCCCCGGGGGCCGGGACGGCAACGCCATTTCCAGGGAAGGTGGCTCCCACTGCCGTGTCCTTCCTCTCCTCCACTGAAAAGCAGGACTCGCCCCAAGTTCCGGGCCCCGTTCCAGGGAAGCCCAGGGTTCCGTGTGCAGCTCAGAGGAGCCCAGCGCCCCAGCTGCCACAGTGCTCAGGCCCAGAGGGAGCCAGGGTCCCACCTCTGCCCCCCACACTCGGACCCTCCCGGGTCCCCACTCCTCGACTCCCTTCTTGGCCTCTTCTGTAGGATGACCACTGTTTCTAACTTGAAAACGAAGCCAAAAATTTGAAAAATGTTGAAAATTTGAAATTGGGGGGCTTTGTAGGCAGACAGTGAGCCTCTCTCAAGGTCCCACTGCCAAGCAGTCACCGCCGCAGCCTCACAGGGGCCTTCAGCTTCCCTTGCAGGCCATCCAGACCTTCACCTGCTCCTCAGAGCTTTTCTGCCTTCCCGCCCGCTCTGGGCAAAGACACCTGAGTCCACCCCTCTCCTGCCCACAAGGCTTCACTCCATCCACCGTTCTTACTCTTCCCGGGGTCCTCACGCTTTCCGGGAGGCGTCGCCCAGGCCCCATCCTGAATCGAGGTCCACATTTGCATGTGCCACATTCACACTCCGCCTTGACCCAGCGTGGCCAGGCTCTGCACCCACTGCCCCTCCTAAAACCCCACCGGGTGACTGGTGCCCAACTGGTCTGATATCCCACCTCTGCGGCTTCTGGCCCTCTCTCAGACCTGGGCCCCGCAGTCTCCACCCTTCCATGGCTCCCTCTGGGTCTCCTGTGCCCTCTCACCTCACTGTTCCTCCTCCTTTCACTCTCTGAGGTGCCTCTGCCCTTCCTGTGAGCTACCACCCCCCACCAGGTGCCACACAGCACTTGCCCCATCGATGGCTGGTGGCAGCTGGCTCAGAGGGGAGAAGGCCTGAACATGGGCAGAAGCTTTGGGGGCAGGAAAGCGGGGATGGACACAAGAGGGTTCAAAGACAGGAGCAGCAGAATTTAGGGGCAACTGGATACCAGGGGGAAAAGTGGACAGAGGCCATGGAGGACAACCGGACTTACAGCTCAGGGGGTGTCATTCACTGAGCTGGGGAGCAGAGAGCGAAGCTTCCAGCTCAGGAAGCATGGGCTCAGGTCCAGCAGGCCTCGGAAAGAGAGAGAGGCACGGAGAAGCCGGGCACGTGGGCATGGAGGTCAGTAAAGAGACTGGGTCAGAGACAGGGATCTGCAGGTGATCACTGCGTGGGGCTGAGTGCTTGCTCCAGGCCGGGGAGGTTTGTGTGAGCTGTCCAAGGGACAGCAGAGTTTGTGCTCCCGATACTTCCTCAAGCAGGCAACAGAGAGGTGGTTTCATTTCTTATAAATTTATTACATAATAATATTATAATAATTATTATCAATAATAATAATAATATAAGAAACATAGATCTCTGTGGGGTGTATCACAACGTCAGGGTCAGGAGGCCTCAGGACTGGAGCAGGGGGTGAAATCCCCCAGCTGGAACTCCATACAAAAGGAGGGGTGAAGCAGAACTGACCCTGTAAAGTTAAAAACCCAAATTGAACGGAACCAAAAACCCACAGGTGAGTGTGAGACGAGTGTGTATGTGGCAGTCTGTTACAGTGACTGCCGCCGTGTGTGTGACCTGGTCTGTTGGTGAACGGGTTACTGGGTGTGAATCTGCCCAGGGAATGGGGCCGGCGGGCCGGGGGCGGGGCGGGTGGGCACAGACCGGCGTGCCAGGTCCCTGGGCTGTGAAAACTTCTGTTTTCTGGGTTTTTTAATTTTTATTAAAAAAAGCTAGAAATATAAACAGAAACTTGTGAGTGACGTGGATGGAGCTTAGTCCAGACTCCAAACCCTAGGTTTAAAAACGTCCCGGGCCCCCCACCCCACAGGTCATTGCTGAGTGTGAGGAGTCACAGTAAGGGGGGCTGGGGTGCCTGCTGGGCTCTTTGCCTCTCCCCAGGGCTCGCAGTGGCCTGGCTCTAGGGCTGCCCCGATGATCCCCCCTAGAAGCCCGACGGGGGGAGCACTGCCTCCAGGGGCCCTCGGGGGCCTCTCCCAAGCAGCAAGCCTTCACCAAGAAGGCGCACTCAGGCTCGGCAAGGCTCTGGAGGGCCAGGCTGGGCAGACAGCAGGTCCCAGGGTGCAAGACGACCTCTGACTTTCTTTGGAAGTGGAGACGGGGTGCTTTCACAGGCACACACCCATGCACGCACCCTGTGCACGCTTCCGAAGCCCCTACACTAGTCCAGAGTGGCCCCTAGGGACCGCTCTCCAGTCAGGCACACGCGGGGCTCCGATGCACTCAGTCGCACCCCGAGATTCACACACTCGCACATGTGCGCACACACACAGGGCGGAACTGGAGACTTCAGGTCTGAGGCAGGGAGGCTTCTTTGCTGTAGTCGCCCAGCAGCGTGGGGAGGAGGCTAGACCCCTACTGGGGAGGGACCCTGCGAGAGAGATAGCTGGGGGCGGGTGCCAGGGCCCTGCCCTCCCACCCCCCACTCCAGGGCCACGGTCTCCCAGGCGATCTGACCTTGCTAGTGCCCAGCAGGACTCGCTGCCTGCCGCCCCTCCTCCACGCAGCACCTGAAGGGTCGGTGGGGCACACTATAGCTCAGCGAGGGGAGGGGGCCCAGCCGGGGCCCCAGGACGGGTTACTAGGACCCTGGCCAACCCCAGACCAGCTGGAGCGTCCCCCGCCCCATGTGGGGTGGCAGTGGCAGTTGAGGGGCCAGAGATGGAAGACTGGGCAGCCGCAGCGGAACCACTGGGGGGCTGGAGGGGAGGGGAAGGGAAGCTATTGAGGACAGAGATATTTGTTCCTTTTCTCGTTCCAAATATAGAGTGGATTAAAATATGCAAAACAGGGGGGCTCCTTGGCCCCCAACCGAGAACCCCAATGTCTCCCCCCTCCCCCCGAGTCACCAAGGTGTGTCTTGACCTTGCATGCTGGACTAGGTTCCCCCCTCTGGGAAAGTAGCCACCAGGAGCTGAGCGGGAGATGGTCAGGCCGGAGCAGCCCCGTCCCCAACCCCCTCCCGCTCCAGCCCCCCGCCCCGCCCCACGGCCCGCGCCCTTCCTGACCGTGTGCTGGGTGGGGCTCGACGGCCTGGGAGGGCACTAAGCAATGTACAGGGCAAGTCTCCGAGCAACAGCAAACAGGACGATTCATGCAACATTCCTGGCCCGGGCGCCGTTGGGGTGGGGGTTAGGGGGCGGGCCGAGCCCGCGGCCCGGGGGCGGAGGTGGGGGGCCCTGCCGGCAGGGCGCGGCCGGGGCGTGGGTTGGGGGGGGGCGTCAGCTGCCGTCCAGCTGCCTGAGCGCGCGCTCGATGTTCATGCGGTGGCCCACGCGCGTGACGCCCAGCTCCACGAAGTCGTCCTTGGTGAGCGCCGGCAGGTGCGCGCCCTCGATCTCGTGGTCCTCGAAGCGGTCGCGGTGCTCGCCCAAGTGGATGCTCTCCAGCCAGTCGCCCACGTCGAACTTGCTCCAGAGTTGCAGGGGCTTTTGCTGGAAGGGCCGGCGCGGGCTGGGGGCCCCGGGGCCGGGGCCAGGCGCTGGCGAGGGCAGCGGCGAAGGCGAGGGCGAGCGGCTGCGCGCGCTCACACTGCGCACCACAAAGCGCACCTCCTTCGGCTCGTGCGGGATGGAGAGGCTGGACGACTTGAGGATGGTGGGGGGCGTGAGGCCGAAGGGCCGCCCCGCGCCCCCCGCGCCCGCCCCCAGCCCCTCCACCCGCTCCAGCGACGCGGGCTTCACTGGGCTCGGGGCGCGCCGCGCCACTGGGTAGCGGCCGCCGGGCCGCACCGGGTAGGAGGCCCCGCCGCCCGGGCCCCCAGGGCTGCGCTGCGCTGAGATGGAGCTCAGCTCACCGAGGCTGCTGAAGAGCCTGCGGAGGGAGAGGGGGTCAAGGCCAGGTGAGGGGCACTAGGCGAGGTGGGGGTAGGCGGAGGGGCGGGGGCCAGCGGCCAGGAGGACTCTGGGAGGGCGGGGGCGGGAGGGGGCGGCCTGGGACTCGGTGGGTAGCCTTAGGGCCAGAGGAAGAAAGGAGGGTAGGGTCCTGTGGTTACTCTGGCCTGGTCCTCAGAGTCAGAGCCGGTGCCCTGCTGGGGGAGGGGGGCCCTAGACTGCACGGACCGTGAGGAGTAAAACCCCTGGCCCCCTCCACTCTTTGCGGGCTCCAAGAGCAGGCTGCCGGAGGAAAGACAGCCGCTGGGGCAAAGGGCTTCGCACCGCATTTCCGACAGCCCGGGACACCGGCTCTGGACACTGCCCCGTCCACCCACACCCTGGAGAGTAAGACTCTGGCAAGACCCCTCACCACTTCTCCCACACACCACTTCCCCCTCTGTCATCATGAGGAGACCCAGAAAGACCTGGGCTGGCTGCAGGGCTGGCTGAGTCATGATAAAGGCTGGTGGCAGCACAAGACTGAACAAGTCCATGAGGTCTGAGACAGACACGAGGCGGCGTTCACACCCACACAGAGCAGCGGCACGTGCAGGACAGGCGTGAGGCGGCAACACACCCATGACACGCGGCCTCCCCGCACAGGGCAGCGCACAGCAGCAGCAGTAACACCCACGTGTGTTACATACATGCAGCAGCAGTAGCACCCACGTGTGTTACATACATGCAGCAGCAGTGGCAGGAGTGGCAGTGGCCTGCTCATGACAGTGACACAGCAGCACATGTGCACGCACACACACACACACACACAAACACACAGATGGGTCTTCACTTCCCAGCATCACCTGATAGGACCCCAGGCCTTCAGCCCCGCCACGCCCCCCAGCATGGCCATGGTGGGAAGCCTGGCTGGGGGGACCCCTCCAGAGAAAACCCACTCCTAGATCCCATGCCACCTCCACCCCGTTTCTTTCCCTATCCCCTACTGTGGCCACGGGAAGCCTCATGGGGCCGTCAGTGGCACCAAAGCCCCGTGAAGCCACGCAGAGCAGAGATCCAGGCGGGCAGGTGCAGCGCACGGACAGTGAGAGGCATGGGATGGGCATGCTCACTTACACAGCCGGCGCTCGGGACCACCGCGCAGCTAGACAGAGCAGCCACATGCAGATGGGCAGGAGAGAGCAATGAGAGAGAGTGTTAGCGGCCCAGGCCCTCAAAGCAGGCACACGGCCCCCAGTCACGACCACAGTGAGGGCAGCCAGGTGCAGGGACCCCCTGGCCAGATACCCAGTAAGGGAGGAATTCAGGTGCAGTGGGCCCAGGTGCGATGGGAGGGAACACATCTGGAGCTGCTGGAGGAAGGAAAGTGCAGGCCCGATGTGGGCAGAGCTGGGTGGGCTCCTGGTTTCCCTGTGACCTGTTCCCTGGTCCGTGAAGTGCAGACCACAGTGGTGTCCATCCACAGGCTTTACTAAGAACCCTGTGTGGCAGCTGCTCAGCAGACCCCTGGCACTTGGGGATGCTTTGTGTCCCCTTGTGCTGCTGCTGCCTGAAGGGCCTCTCTCCAGCTGCCATCCCACCTCCCTCTCCCTGCCCTTGCCCGCACTGGGCTAAGGACCCCTCCCCTGGGTTCCCCCACCCACCTCTGTGCCATCCTGACTGGTCCCTGTCCCACACCGCACGGGCACCCTGAGCATCCTTCCTCCCCTGAAAGCAGGTTTTGTCTTTTCCCGTCTCACCCGTGCAAGGTCAGCCTCCCCCTGGAGATCCAGCTCTGTCCCTCCTACTCAACCTGGTTTCCATTGCCTTCCACTGGCTCCCTCTCCTCTGCCTCTGTCCCTGCTGCCTTGCCCAATTGCTCAGATCCAGAGCAGAGCCTCTTGAAGAGGCCAGACCATGCTTCCCCCACCCAGCAGAGGGGGACTCCAAGGACACCTGGGGTGATGGGCTCAAGGAACAGGCACCAATCACCAGAAGAAACCCTCCCCTCTCCCACATCTGACCTCCATGGTACCGCCTGGGTTTCAGAGCAAAGTGGGGCGGCAGTGGAGGGTGGGGGAGGGCGCCCAAGTGGTGGTGATTGCTAGGGAGAGGGCGAGGGAGCAGCGCTGGGGGGCTGGGCCCAGTACAGCGCTCCCCTCCCGCCACCCCGGGCCCTCACGCATCCCACCCTGGCATGGGGACCTGCACCTCAGGATGGAGTTCTGCGTGGCCCACCCCCAGAGTCCCCCGGAGCAGGGTCTGGAGCCCTGGCAGGGGGTGAGCTGGAGGCCTAGGATGAGGGCAGACTGGCTCAGGAGCACCAGGGAGACCCTGCCGAGGGGAGATACTGGGTGTGGGGAGGTGGGCACCTGCCAGAGGCTAGGGCTGGTGCCAGGAGGTGCCAAGAGTGAGGGGCTGATCCACTGGAGTGCAGGGGAACGGGCCGGTCACACTCCTAAGGCTGCCCTCCCAAGACCCCAGGGCATAGCAGGGAGTGGCCAGGGATGCCCACGGCCCAGGCGTCTGCTCCTCCTCCCCTTCCTCTTGGGGAACAGGGAACTTCCCACATTGCCCCAGGCCAGGCACCCTGGGAGCATCCATGGTCAAGGTCCACATGTTTCCACACCACCTCTGCAGAGCCATCGCTGTCCGTCACCACTCTGAGCTGTCTGACGGCCTCCCCAGCCAGGCTCTGACCATGGCATGGCCACATCAACCCCTGCCGGCCTCCCAGAGGGCTTCTGGGCCACCCACTCTCTAACATGGGGTACCTCGCTAGGCACCAGCACCCCTGGGTGCCTTCCGCTCTTCCTCCAGACGTCTCAGCCAGGCTCCACACTCCCCAGCAACTTTCCCACCAGTGTCTGAACCTTGCAGTGTCTGGCTTCCTCGTGACTCCTCGACCAGTGAGGCCTGGTCTTGCCCCCCCACCCCTCGCCCCTGCAGTTACCGAGGCTGTCAGCAGAATCCCCTTGCTGACCTGTCCGCTGCTTTCCCTCTTAGGCACCCTTTCCTCTACCCTTTCCTTCCTAGATAGGTTCCCCTCTTAGTTCACACCTTCTCCCAGGCCATGTCATCCGCTCCCACCCTTTTCTGTGACCGATGTGCTCATGAATGCCACATGTGAAGCCAAGCCACTCTCTCCTGAGCTCTCCCCAGACCTCTCCTGGGGTCTCCAAACATGCTCTCCCTCGCCCCATGCTCTCCCTCGCCCCATGCTCTCCCTCGCCCCAGAGGCCTGGGAGCCACCATCAGCTGCTCCATCCTTTCACCCCCATGGATGACATGTCACCAACTCCCAGCATTAACCCTGGCCCTCCTCCTCACCCCCAGCCACCTCTGGATCCAGACCTTTCATGGTCCCACTCAGGACCTTTCATCTCACTTCCTAATTGTTATCCTTGACTCTTGGTACCTAGCTCAAAGCCAGGAACACAATATGCACTGAAAAAAAATGTTACAAAACAAAAACAATGTGACATGTCACTCTCAGGCTTGACTGCCTGTCAACCCACTGGTGCCAACAGGCAAGAAAAAGCCCACTCCGGCCCTGGTCTCTGCCTGGAGCCTTCTGCCACTGCACTCACGCAGGGCAGGTCTAGGCCTGTGGCCTTTTGAAATTTAAGAGCCTCATTAACGGAAATAATCCTCAACAGGAGCACAAACTATATACGGGCTTGTGAGCGTCCCATCGCACTCTCTCTGGTCTCCGTGTCTCACTCCAGCCCTAACTTCTCACCGCCCACACCAGGTCATGGCTCCAACCTTGATGCACCCAGATGCCCCTATGACCCCTCCTCTGTGACCCCTTCCCACTCCCCTAGCAGAGTTCCGTGAACTCCTGAAGCCCTGGTCACATCTCCTGCGAACACACCTCACAGGTCCCCAACCTGTGAGGACCTCCGCAAGGACAGAGAACAGCCTGGCCCCTGTGCCCTGCGCTGGCCAGCACACAACAGGTCCAGTTTCAAAAGAACAAGCCCTGAGGCGCCTGCAGTCATGCATGGCTTTATGCAGATCCCTGCTAGCAGGACGGGCTCACAGTAGGTCCCTAGGGCAGGGTTTCTCCACCATCGCAGAAACGTGCATCTCCTGTGGGATGCTAATTAGTGATCTACTAAAGAAGCTGTCCGAGACCACAGCACACAGCACACAGCACATCAAAAGTTCTGAGAAGTACTGCAGGAAAGAAACCTCATCAACTTTGTGTTTCCAAAGCTATTTCGCCATGAACTCTTTTCTGTAAAATCAGATGTGACGGTCAGACAGGTGTAAAACTGAGGGCCACAGCAAAACTGAGTATTGCTGTGGGGCTCAGAGACATGTGGCCCTCAGACCACATGTGGGATTCAGATCCAACCGTGGGGTCTGGAAGACAAAGGGAGTTCAGAGCAGATGTGGGGCTCTGAGCAGACAAATGTTCTGCCTATCAGGCTAGACCCAAAGCTAGAAGCATAAAGAGGTGGATGGTCTGGGATCAAAGTTCCAAAAAGCCAAAGGCCATGGGCCTTCTGGATGGCCCCAGTGCATTTCCACAAGTTGCCGAGCTTCAAGTCCATGACATAAGGGGTAACCTCCCCTTCCCCTTCTGAGATCTTCCTAGATCTCGGGCCGCAGAGTGTCTTGCAGGTAAAGGACGCCAGAGCCTAGACTGAGCTGTCAGTGAGGAAGGTGGGCAGAGCAGGCGCTTCCTTTCTTGTGGTGCCTGTCGGGTGAGGAGAGGGGCAGGCCTGCAAGGGAACACATGGGGGGCCAGTGGACAAGGCACAGGGGTGTGACCCACTGGGTGGCCGTGGCAACTGCCCTAGGGCTTCAGCTAGGATCCATCCTGGGAAGGTCACAGCCCCACCGGGACATCAGAACTTCCTGCACTTCGGACATGTCTCTGAAAGACAGTATCACTAGCACTTTTATCACTACGTGAGAAATGAGTGTCAGACTCTAGCCACTGCTGGCGGCAAAACAAGAGCTGCCCAGCAGCGCCGACGGGCAACACAGCCACTGCCGGCCACATGCGGGGCTGACTGGACGTGGCCACAGCACCTCCTGCTCAGCCGCCCGCCAGTGGCCAGAAGTGAAGGGTCGAGGACAGGCAGTGGGGCCCACTCCAGAGGGCCATGGTTTCACCCAGGTCCGCGGGCAAGAAGGAAGAGGAATAAGAGGAAGGAAGGAAGGAAGTGTGAACAGGAGCAGAAGGGAATGTGGAGGGAGGTGGGGAAGGAAAGGCAGGGCAGACGGGTAACGTCGCTGGGCCTGTCAAGCGGCACCGGCTGGGCTCAACTGCGAGTAATTTCAGAATCCACGTGCTGTTCGTTATACGTCTGACTGATAAACAAAGGTTCGGTCTACACAATGAACACATATGCATTTCTGTGTGAGGGGAACTACTGCACATAAACACAGTGTCTGTCACTAGAAGGGGTTTAATGACGGAGGCGCCAGATTATAGTGGACAGATAGCGGGGCTTGAGGTCAGATGCCACCATCTACTGGCTGGAATGGATCTCCTTAGAACCTCAATTTTATTGTCTGGAAAATGGAGATTATATTATTATCCATCGAACAGAATGGCTCTGAAGATGAAGTAACGTGACTTGGCCTTCTCCAGTGCAGAGCGCTCATTTTCCCGTAAGGACCCTAAGAGTCGCCCTACCGGCCTGGCTGAGTGCCTGGTCACCCTCACCAGTTCACAGGGGTGGGACTGAAGTCCACGGAGGTTAAGTGGTTTGTCCAAGAATACAAACGCAGATGCAACCTGCTGAGGGTTGGAATCCAGGGCCATCTGACCCCAGGCCGATGTCAGGGAACAAAGCGAGGTGCTAAAGCTGGTGAATGCCATGGCACAGGGAGTCTCTTGTTTTAGGCTCTCCGGCATCTGGTACCTTTGGGAACAGCACCTGATTTTCCTTTGGATACCCGCCCCCCTCACTCAGCACCCATCCGGTAGCTCTGGCTGACCCCATGCCCTGGCTCCCAGGATAGCATATGAGGCAGGCCTGGCCAACAGCAGCCCTATGTCTCCCTGACCCCAGTGCCCGTTTCAGGGGAGGCAGGGGATCCACACGAAGCCAATCGGAGGCCGGGATTCTGCAGGAACTCCTGAGGGAAAGAGGCTCACTCTCCAGTGGGCCTGCAGGACAGATGGGATGCAAAGGTTGGAACTGCTGGCCTTGCCCCCTCCCCCACACCACTTCCAAGAAAGGAAACAAACACAGGTTCTGGCATGACCCAGACCCACTGGACAAGAGAGCCTCGCCGTGACAAAGGGGAAATGCTGAGGACGACCGTGAGGGACGTGGCGGAAGGTCCAGCCCAGAGACCACCTCCTCCTGCCCTGTGACTGCCCAGCTGCACCACGGGAGCCAGCAGAGCTAAGGCAACACCTGGGCTCTCCTGAGCTCGGCCGAGGGGCTCGACAACCAGCAAACCTCAACCAAGTGTCTGTCCTTCTGTGGCATTTGTCCTAAGCCGCCTCCCTAGACCTCAGATCACAAAAGACAGCACTTGCATTTAGCTTTGTTCTTTCGTGCGTTTAGCAAATGTTTTATTGAGGCCTGCACTGTGCCAGGCACTGTGCTGCCCGCTGTCAATGGCTTTAATTTTCATCAGGACCAAGGGGCACAGAGGAAAGGAAGGGCTGGTGGAGGGGGGAGAGACAGAGAGCAAAGATGGGGACTGGTCCAGGCTGCATCAGGTTATCCCCACCCTCCGTTCCTCAGAGGCCTTGGACCTGGGCCGCTCACTCCAACTGGACACTCCTGGCCACACCCCTAACACCCCCTCGAAGGGCACTTTAAACATCGCCCTGCTGGGAAGAGGGCTTTCACATTCAACTGGGAGTTGGAAGAGGTGAAAAGGGGAGGGCCCCAGCGCAAGCCTGGGGTGATGGGAGCTGGAGGGCAGCGCTGCCGAACCACTCGGGGGAGGCAGCACCAGTTTCCCAAGCCCCCACTTATCCTCCGAGTCCTTAGCTGGAAGAAAGTAGACCAGACAAGCCCCTGTGAGTAAGACCTGCATTCCTCACTGCTTTGCGAACTCTGCCTTCCGAGGTTGGCAGCAAAGACTCACTAGGTCAGGAGGTGGCACCCCATGTGCTACCCACAAAGCCAGAAGTGGGGGAGGGCCTATGGGGCACAGAAGGCAAAGGCAGACAAGGGCTGGCCAGGGGACGACCAGCTCTGCCTCAGACCACTCGTGGGCAGGAACCAGCTCTCCCGCCAGCAAGCATGGCGCCCACAGGCCCGAGGAGGTACCCCTTGGGGGCGGAGCCTTGGGAATGAGGTCCTCAAGGAAACAGCCAAGGGATGAGCCCAGAGGCTCTGGCAGCTTCTGCCCAGCCGGAACAGCACCCCAGCCCCCTGCTTGGCCCCTCCCCCCAAGCCAGTGCCTCCCCCCATTTCCAGGGCACCGTGTGGCCTCTTTAAGTCCCCACCTTGTGTAGGAAGTGGGCGGGGAGAACAGAGGAACGGGTAAGGTATGGAGAAGAGAGGGCAGATGGAGGTGCAGAGAAACGGCATGATTTCCGCCTGAGAATGGCTTCTTGATGCACTTTGAAAATCACGCACAGGGATCTGTGTTTGAGGGACTCTGAGGTGGTGCTGAGAGACAGAAATGTTTCTGGGGCAGAAAACAGGAAATTGGTGGTGGGTCCTAAGAGGAAAAGGATCCAGTGTACTCAAGGTTTCAAAAGGAAGCAAGGCAGCTACAAAGCGAAGCAAGGAAAGATGGCACCAGCCACGTGAGACAGCCATGTGGCCACAGAGAAGCCAAGTGGCTGGGGTGGGGGTGGGGGAGAGCTGCAACTTGAGAGCGGGCCAGAGAACGACCCTTGATGGTAGGAGAGGCAGCTACGTCAGGTGTGAGAGTGAGAGCGCAGGGACCCCGGGGCAGGGAGCCTCCAGGAGGGCTGTGGAGGCGCTCATGGCCAGCCGGGGTCTCGGTGGGTGCCCAGCTCCCACTGCCAGCACCAACAGGGATAGAGAGAACAGAACCCCTGATATTTCAGATCGCTGAAAGAGCCTTCGGTCTCAGACAGATAAAGCAAGGCCAGGTAAAGGACAGAGATGCGGACGGGAGGAGCACAGGGGTGGGTGCCACGGACAGGTGAGGGATGGGACAGGATGGGCCGTGGAGGAGGAACAGAGGGAGCCGTGGAAGGACGAGAGGAAGAACGGGGCGGGCGTGGACAGGGGACAGGACCCTCCCCACACTGCCCTGCTCACCGAGCTGCCGCGATGGGCGATTTCTTGGCAGGGTCCAGCAGGCCGCCCAGGCCGCCAACTGGCTCCTCCCCCAGGGAGCGGGTGTCTTTGTTCAGCTGTTGCAGGCGGGAGCTGAGCTCACTGATCACAGTTGGTTTGTCGTCTTCGGGCCCGGGGAGCCCCCGGCTCTCCACGGGGTCCCCCCACAGCTTGGACCTTCTCTGGAAGAGGTAGCGAGGGCGAGCAGGCCCGGCAGCAGAGGCCAAGCCGGCGGAGGCGGCGTGATGCTGCTGGGCCATGAGCTCGCTGTCCGAGGACTGCTTCAGCAGCGGGTCCCTGAAGGTCACCGGCCCCTTCCCCAGCGGGGACTTGAGCTTGGGCTTGGGAGGCACTGGTGGCTTCTCGAGTAGAAAAGTATGTCCGTCGGCGAAGGAGGTGTGGGTGTCGGTGAGTTCCCCGCTCTCCGAGCTCAGGGTGGACATGCTGGACACGGTGGAGATGGTGCTCGTGGTCTCCAGGTGGGGGTCGCTGGAGCTGCGCGTGTCGGCCTCCTCCACCCCCGAATCCGCTGCGGACTCGGGGGCAGGGGGCGGCTCGCTGCTCGGCTTCCCTGAGGCCGGGCCTGGCAGCGTGGCGGGCGAGGGACCTGGGCCAGGGAGCGGGGTGGCCAGCAGGACCCCATTGGCAAACTCTTCAGGAGGCGGCACGAGTCCGATGCGGGCCAGCTCCTCTCTGGTCTCCTCATCGCTGGAGGACAGCTGGGCCGGCGGCAGGTTCACGGCGAACACCAGCTCTGGCTCCTCCTCTGAGCTGCCCTGGCCCAGCCCGGCATCTGCTGGGGTACTGCCAGGGGGCTGGGCCCGGGGGCTAGGCAGGGGCTCTGCCACCACGGCCGACTGCGGGGGGGCCGGGGCCAGCTCTGGGGGGCCCGGGCGCTCCTCTGCGGCCCCCAGCCCGCCGGGCTCCTGCCCGTTGCTGGTGGCGTGCACGACGATGAGGCCGGCCGGCCGCTGCAGGGACGTGTCCAGGACGCTGAGGATCATGGACTTCTTGTCCTCCGGCGACTTCCGCTCCTCCCGGGGGGTCTTCTCGGCTTCCCTGCGAGCAGGCACAGGAATCCAGGCGGGGCTCCTCGGGGAGAAGGCTGGGGAGGCCAGGGGCCCTCGCTCGGTGTCACGAGCCTGCACGTCCACAAACAAGGGCCCAGGGCGCTCGGTGTCAGGGCTGTGCACAGGTGTGGGGGACCGGGAGGGCGCCTGGGAGGCCAGAGCCCGCTCCCGGGCAGCCAGGGCAAGGGCCAGGGGTGAGCTGGGGTCCAGGGGTTTGCCGGTGAGCGGGTGGATGAAGGTGGAGCCCGAAGGCCCAAGGCTCGGGCCGCTGACCAATGGCTTCAGAGCGGAGACAGGGGAGGGCAGCAGCAGGTCACGGCCGGTGGTGGCGCCGGGCCCCAGCAGGCGCTCGTCAATGGAGCGGGAGGGCTGCAGGGAGGGCAGGTCTGCGCTGGGAGGGCTGCTCTCGACGGCGCCCACAGACAGGAAGACGGTGGAGCGCCGCCGCTCCTCCAGCCGCCGGTCCTTGCCTGGGGCCGGGCCGCCGAACGCGAGCCCGGGCCCGTCTCCGGGGCCGTAGTCGAGGCCGCTCGGCCGAGGCCCGCGGTGTGTCGGGGAGGGCTCCCGGGCGAAGCTGCCGCCCGCCGGGCCAGGGCTGCCCACGGCCAGGGCCGCGCGCTCCTGCGCGTCCTCCACCTGCAGCTGCTTCACCAGCGGGCTTTTGCGGCGCTGAGGTTTGGACGGCGCGAAGAGACTGGCGCTGAAGGCGCCCAGGTTGGCGTAAGGGCTGTCGGGGCCGGGCGGCCGCGGCCGACGCTTCGGGCGCTCCGGCGGGGTGGCCGCTGGCGGGGGCCGGGGGACGTCGCCTGCCTCGGGCGCCGAGTCCTGAAGGATGATCATGGAGCGCGCGCGCTTCTGCCGTTCCGGGTAGGGCAGCGGCCCCAGGGCCGCGCCGGCATCATACAGGCCCGGGGCGCCCGCGCCCAGGCGCGCCTCCAGGCCGGGTTTGAAGCTGGAGCGCACGGTGTCGTAGGCGCGGCCCGGCGGAGGCGGCGGCGAGAAGGCGGGGGGCGGCCCGGAGTCGAAGTAGTAGGGTGCGGGCGGGGGCGGAGGTGCGGTCTGCGGCGGGGGCGGGATGCCTCGGCCCTCGCGCACTGAATCCTGCATCGACGTGCTCCTCGGGAAGCGCCCCTCCAGCAAGGACGCCAGCTTCTCATCTTCCCCTGCGGACAGAGGGGCCCCGGTGAGCCTGGCCCAGGAGCCAGGGGCCTTCGAGGAGGCCCCTCCCGACCCAGGCGCCCGCCCTCCCCGTCCGCACAGGCCGGCCCCGCCCCCCACCCCAGGGCAGCCAATGTCCCGGACGCCAAGGCGCCTTCGAAATCCGCGGGAGGTGCTGGCCGCCAGCCAGAGGACGGAGTCAGGGTGGGCGTGGGCGCTAGGGTGAGATCAGGGGGAGACACGGGGATCCCAGAGCAGGGGATCTAAGCAAGATCCCCAGTCTGGGCTCGTCTCCGCTGGGTTGGGAGGGCTCCTACAGAGACTGGGGAGAGGTATCCGTTCAGATATAGCGGAGAGGAGGGCCCCCCCAGCGGAGGCTGTGACAGAAGACCCAAATTCTGCCTACTCAGGTTGGGGACATGGAGAGGGCCCAAAGACAACACCGCAGAAGGGCAGGGGCAGGGGCAGGCCCACCCCCACCCCCAGTCGTGGGGACAGAACTACAGAGAAGGGCCAGGGGGTGGCTGGCACAGGCCTTCGCACACAAGACTGAGCAAGGCCTCATCTCAGAACCACCAGCAGTGGAACAAGCAGGTGTCACTGGGAGGCCCTGGTGGCAACCAGAGGCGGGAAGAAGGGAGATGGTCAGAAGTGAGAGGGAAATCTCCCAAGCAGGAGTGACACGCTGTGGACAAGGGGGCAGCAGGGCTGTGGCCGGGGAGAGAGAGAGCCGATGCCCTGGTGAGGGAGGCTTTGTAAAGAGAAGTCCTGAAAGGCTCTACCCCAGAGACCGACGGGCACTGGACTGGCGGAGGCCGCCAGGAGGTCACTGCCATAGCCCTAGTGGCGGAAATTCAGAAAGGCTGGGCGGAAGGAGGGAGGGAGGGTTGCAGTGGAACGGCAGCCTGAGCACCTGACACGTGTTTTAGTTTCACTCCTTATTGGCTGTGTGACCCCAGGCCAGGCCCTGAGCCCCTCTACGCCCCAGTTCTCTCATGGACAACACAGACTGAAAGTGAACCCTACTTCCTGCCGCACTCAGCTGTCATTAGGATCTGTGCGAGGGCAGGGCTGGAGCGCTCAGAGCCCCCACTGTCCTGCCACCCAGCTAGGACGGGGCAGGACCTCCCGAGTGTTCCTGTGTACACAATGCGTACACCTGTGCTGCAGGTGTGTTCAGTTAGGCTGCAGGTGTAAGAAGGCCCAATCCAAGGAGAGTGGAGGAGTGGCTCCTCAGTGCTGACACACAGGTCTCTGGAACAATTCCTTGGGAATCTACACCTGGCCTCACTCTGGGCTTGGTCACATTTTTATGAACTCACGACGATGCAGACTGCCTGTTCCCAACCACCTCCTCCTTTGGCCACCACAGTGCTCACCAGGCCTCCCACCCCGCACTGTTTGCGTGTGTCCTGCATAACAGCTCTTCTACCCCCCGGCACAGCAAGGGGCGTGGGGCATGGGGGAGCTTTTGTATAAGATAAGGCTTGAATTCCAGCTCTGCCACTTCTTGTCTGATACCTCTTAACCTCTTGGCACTTCAGTTTCCTCATCTCTGGAGACCTGCCCCCTCCCACTGAAGTGCAAAGTGAAGCCATTTAAAGCTTATAGCACAGGGCTGAGCCCCCAGCAGCGCCCCCAGGAAGGTGGCTGAGGTCGACGTCATCATCATCACCATCATCATTTTCAGGCCAGCCTTCCACCCCCACTGCTGGACACAGATTCTGTGCCAGGTTCGGCCTGGGTCTCGTCCCTGCTGCATTTCTTGCGCAGCATATAAACGCAGCTCAACACCCACAAGCTTGTGCATGAGATGGAGCTACGTGGGACAAGCTAGTGCACCTGGAACACGCCGGAGGGTCAGCATGCCACGTTCTGACCCAGGGTAAAGACAAGTCACTTTCCTTGTGATGAAAATGGGAATCCGTTCTGATACAGAGCGGGTAGGGCCGCTGCCCAAATAACAGCCGTGAGCATTTCTCCAGCACTTTCTGCGCACCAGCCTCAAGATGCAGGACCTACATCTACTATCACCATGAGCAGTTACTCAGTACTCAGCCTGTGAGTACAGCCCTCTGTGCGAACCTCAGAGTGGCCTGAGGAGGTAGGCACTAGATGGTCCCCATGTTTATGGATCCGGACCCTCAGGTTTCAAGGGTTGAGATGTGTGCCCAGGGCCACAGAGCCAGGACAAGGGGTAAGAGCGCCGGAGTCTGACACCTCAGCCAGCGTTCAAGTGGGTGACAGGCGGCAGGCTAGGGCAAGGGGGATTAAAGATGAGCCACCCATGGACTGAGCACAGGAGGGCCCAGGAGGGTGGGCAGGGAACAGCTGGCAACCTCCACTGAGAGGCTTACAGCCTGAAGGACAGGCACTTAGATGCAGACCTGCGGTGGTCAGTACTGAGACTGGGTGGGGCTGAGGGACGGGCCATCCAGGCAGAGTGAGGGCAGGTGGAGAACAGCCGGTCCTGGCAGATGTAAATCAGAGGGAGGCAGAGACAAAGGTCCCTAGAAGAAGCAGGAGAGGGCTGGGGCTAGGCCTCAGGGCCCCAAGGCAAGGCAGATCCCACAGAGGACCAGCTCTAGGGATGTGAGGTGGTATCTTGTGCAGAAAGCCCCCTGTGGCCAGAGGGACGGAGTAGAGGGTGAAGCCGGGGCAGGAGGTCAAGAGGAGACCAAAGCTGTGGCCTCCAGACGCTGAGGCGCAAGACAACGGGGCCTGGCCAGTCAGGGCTGCGAGGACGGTGAGGAAGCCGACCATCCCTAATTTGTCCGGGGAGGCAGAGAATAAGGAGGAAACCACAGAGGATGCCCAGGGCTTAGGCCACGGAGGTGAGGGAGTAGTGCCTCTTGGCTCCAAAGTAGCTGCAGTCTCATGTGTCCTCTCCCCAACCCTCCTACCTACAGAAATGACCCATAGCGGCCTCTGAAGGACCACTGCTGTCAGCAATTCACGCCATTCTCTCTCAGAAACTCCCACTCATCCTGCATATCTGAGCCCAGACACACACACACACCCCCGGCCTTTCCTGACACCCGAGCATGGTTGGTGCTCCCTAGTAAATGTGCTTCTGCCCCCACCAGGTAACTGCTGGGCTGAGCTGTCCGCAGACACGTCACCTCCTCCAACGGAGCCCCCAGACCCTGCCCAGCATCAGCCTGGAGTGTGCATCCATCAGCAGGGGCCCTGGGGTGAATGAGGGACTGGGTTTGCGGAAACTGATTGGCCAGATGAGTGAATAGAAGACAGGTAAGGCAGCTGGGTGACCTTGGGCAAGTCATTTTACCTCTTTGCCTCGGTTTTCTCATCTATAATCTAGAGGTACTGATGGTGTTACCTCAGCAGGGTTACTGCAAGTATTAAATGAACCAGTGTGTGTAAAACACAGAGCGGTGGGGTACACAGGGACAAATGGATGGACGAGTGGAAAGGTCAGTGGGCGAACAGATGGACAGAAAACGAGACACGTGTGTAGGTGGACGGATGGACAGGTGGGCAGGTAAGGGGGCCTCGATGCCTAGCGGGAGGGGCAGTGGGCGGGGCTTATTAGATGACCCAGTCTGGAGTCAACAAGAGAGGAGATGGCCAAGGGCGAGACGTGATGAGGCCCCAAGGAGACGGGTGCAGAAGGCAAAGAGGCTAAGGACATAGCCTTGAGAAGGACCCACATCTTGCAGGGGAGCGATGGGGACTGAACAGGTCCAGCCTGAGAACTGAGGGGAAAGCCAGTAAGTGTTGTCCTAGAAGGCCTGGGTAGGAAAGTTTCATGGAGGAGGGGGCAGCAAAATCAAACGGGTCCACTGGGAGGAATGCCCTGGAAACCACTGGTGACCCTGGTGAGAACAATTTCAGTTTCAGGTATGGACAATTCCCTAACAGGCCGAGAGGCAGGCAGGGAATGGGAGACAGCAAGTATGGGTGACTTCTGGAGAAAACTGGCTGTGAAAGAGAGGAGAGATATAGAGCAATAACTGGGGTGCCGGGGGGAGGGGAGAGGGCAGATTCAAGGGGAGGGTAGCTTAGCATCAGAAACATGACAGGTACTCGGGCTGCAGGGGGCACAGCCAGGTAGGATATGGAAGACCCAGGGACGGGGATGCTGGTGTCTGTGGGAAGTACAGACGGGGGTGCCCGCTGGCAGGGGGTGACAGATGGCGAGAAGCCTCAAGGGTGTCTTTCAGCAAAGTATCTCTGGGTTGGGGGAAGAACTGACACCCCCCCACCACCACCACCATATACGTCCACAAAAAATGAGATTCCTGGGTTGGGGCCAGGAAGAGGCAGGACTGAGAGAAACCGGAAACCTCAGTCAAAGGGTGGGGAGAGACAGGGTCCTCCAGCCCCGCACGCACTCCAGCCCCCGCCCCAGTCCTCCAGCCCCATGCAGCTCCCAGCCCAGCCATACCTACAGACTTGGTCCGTGGAATCCCCTTCCGCAGGGAGCCTGGCAGCTTCTCTGGGCCTGGGAGGCCCTGGCGCTCAAACAGTGACTGTGAGAGTTGGAGGGGGCGGGGGTATATGGAGGTTCCAGAGCACTGGGGTCCCCAGTTGCCCATCCAGCCCCACCCATCCTCCTCCTAAGCCTGAGATCAGACACCCCATGTGCTAATTCCAACAGTGCTAATTCCCATGGTGTCTGACCCAGAAGCCAGGCCCAGGCCCTGCCTCCAAGGAGCAGGGGCATGGCTGTGGGCCCACAGGCACAGGCGGCACTGGGCAGGGGTGATGCAGACGGGCCAGAGCAGTCAGGGGTCCTGGGTATGGCCGGGGTGAGGCTGGGGGAGCAGCCCAGAAGGTGCCAAGTGAGAGGAGTGGGCGGGGGGACAGCAACACCATGTTGTGGCCTCAGCGTGGCTGGGGTCCTTGCTCTAGGTGGCACAGAACCTGCCTAAGGCGGGAGGCGCCAGAAGAGTGAGAGCTCAACACGAGCCGTACTGTGGCTGTTCTGAGGGCTGATGGCCCCAGGTGTCTTTGGGAGACGCTGTGGGGTCCTTCACCCCCACCCCTGGAGAGTGGAGTCCAAATGATGGACCCTCACCCTCCAAAACGCACAAACAGCCAGTAGGGGACGTGGCACTCTGACCCCGTGCCCCACCCATCCCCCAGTGCCCCCAGCTGCCAGGCTGGCTTACGCTGATCTCAGCAGGGGTGATCCTGCGACTGGTGGGCCGCTGCTTGACGGTGGCAGCTCTCGAGTCAGCATCCGCGATGTCTGGCCTCAGCGCCGGCTCCGTGGCGGCTGCCAGGATCTCGTCCAGCTTCTCTGCACAGCCAAGGAGGTGCCGTCTCAGCCACAGGGACCTGGAACCCGCTACAGCCCCCTGCAGCCCCACTCACGCATCCCGGCTGGCCCTCCCGGTGCTGCTGACAGAGGCCACTGGGGCCCCGCCCACCTCGGCCCCTCACTCCCCAAGACACGCGATCCAGAACCAAGACAGGAGGCCCCATAACTCGTATCCCATCCAAGCCCCTCACACACCAGAACCCAGACCCTGCTCCAGCCTGGCCCCTCCGTCCTCAGGGAGGCTCCACGAACCCCACTCCAGGAAAAGCCTGGCTGACCATTAGGGAGAGAACCAGGCAGGGGGCGGGACTGTTTACAGCCCAGAGACCTCCTGAATTTCCCCATTTCCCTTTGCCCTTCCACTCTTCTCCTTAGCACATGGCGTTACTCGCCTGTCTGTACCGCCACTGCACCAAAAGATAAGCTGTAGCCCCAGAACAGACCCTGATGTACAGTAGCTGCCCACAAAGAATGTGTATAAACCAAGAACCATGGGGGGGAGGGGGGGGGGGCCAATGCCAGAGGCTAGAGACCTAAGAAATAGCTGTATGCAGATCAGGAGGCCACAGAACCTACAACCCTCGAAAAGCAGCCCCACCAAGGGTAGGGGGTGCAGAGAAGAGGATATTGGGAGGGGCAGTGCTGAGGGGGCTTCCACCAGCCCCTTAGAAAGCAGCCCCAGAAGCCAGGAGGGGGAAGGACAAGCCCAGGGCTGAGGCCTGAACCAGGTGCCCTCGGGCAGCGCTCTTTTCAAATCTGTTATAAAAGAAAAGCTTTGTTTGCTTGTTTTTCTTAAAGCTATTTAATGTTTTTGAAAGTGGTGTTTTTGATTACCAAGTGACTTGGAAATTTTGTTAAACACTTGTGTCTGAAAACTATCAGCTGTGGACGGATGACTGGGGAGGGCCTACTTAGGGCCAGCACACGGGACACAGCAGGGGCTGGGGGCAGCTCCCATGTCCACCTGGCTGCCACACTGCCCCTCTCATCCAGGAGCCCCACCGCAGCCCACCCATCACTCAGCCTCCAAATCCCTGAGCCCTTCCAGACTCTTAGGGGCTGTGCCAACCACAGAGGACCACACATCTGGTTACACTTAGTCCTTTCATGCCCCAAGTGCCCCCCTTGGAGAACTGTGGTCAGCCCTGACACCTCCTCCCAGCACTGCTCAGCAACTGCTGTGGGGAAGGACATAAACTCCTCCGAGATGTACAGTACCCGACCCAGTCCAGACCCATCCTGTATACTGACTGTGCTGACCTAATCTCTTTGTGACTTGATTTCCTGATCTGATAACAGGCATTAAAAAAGGTACCTGCTTCAGGGTCTGTTGTGAGAATTAGCACATACGGCAGAAGTGCTACAGCTGTGCCTGGCTCAACGCAAGCACTGAGGACACACTTGCTACAATTCTTCACGTCTGTGAACCTCATCTCCCCGAACAGCACATGGGCTGTCAGGAGGAGAGGGCAAATACCCTTGCCAGCATGCCCTGCGCGTCCAGGCTGGTCCCCAAACACAAGAGAGTTCAACAAATGCTACGAGTCACCAGCAAAACACGCTCCATCTACAGACCAGCTCGCGTGGCCTGTGCACAGCGCCCAGCGCCGCCAGGTGCAGACAGGGGCGGGCTGTTAGAGGGGCCTCCCTGTTTGCTTCTGTAATGAGGTGAGTAATTTCCCTGTGGAAGCTGAAATCACCATGATCACCATTTGCTAAGTCCGTGGGGATTTCCAGAGTTGGAAGAGGTTTATGTGGCCCCTCTCATGCTGCAACCACCACAGGCAGAAGGGATCGCTATTGCCCCCATTTTACCCAAGAAGAATCTGAAGCTCTGAGAGAGATAAGTTGCCCCAGATCATAGATCCAATAAGTAAGAGATCAGACTTAACAACCAGATTATCCAGAAACCACAGACATAAAGACAAGAGCGGAGAGAAGATATTTCCGTGGGACACACGGGGCGCACGCTCACCCGAGCTGTGGATTTAGAGGCTGCGTCTCTAGGTCCAGAAGCACTCAATCTCAGAGACCCAAAGCAGTGTGCACATGAAGTTATTAGCAAAGCGAATATTGTTGGCCATGGGGCGATGGTGCTGAGGCCAGACGAGACTTATTTTCAAAAGGAAAAGAATCAAGAATTCTGCAAACTACAAGCTGGTGAGGTTGACACCAATCCCCAACAAAATGAGAAAAATATATTCTTAAATAAATGACTTTAGATACTTAACAAAAGAAATGAAGCCCATTAGGAACCAGGTCTGGGGCACTACACTGGCTGTCAGGAGTCGCTATGTGGCAGGGACGCAGCTGGGGATGCAGCTGTTTGAACCAGGACCCAAGCAGGGATGAGGGGCCTGCGGGGGCGACGAATCGCCGTCACTTCCCCTACAACTGGAAGAAGCACACAGGCCACAGCAGAGCACCCTGGGAGCCCCGCTAATGAGCTGAGGAAAGAACCAAAATATTCCAGAAATAGCTTGTGTGTCTGCCTCAAAGGTGTGAAGAAAAGTGTCCCCAGAGGAGACCTAGTCATCTGTTTTATACCTGAAAAGACCCTGAAAAGGGAAAGCATTTCACCTGGGACCGGGGCAAGGGCAACGGGAGAATTCAGAGGGTGAGATCGCAGGTCACACAGGGAACCTGGGCTCAGACAGACGGGCAAGTGTGTCCCTGGCACAGGGAAGGCCCAGTGGATCCCGGAGTGAGGGGTGGGCGGGCACCAGGCACAAAGACAAACGAGTGAACACACACGCCTGGGGCCACAAAGCCATCTCAGGCCCCTGTGTGGCACGGACTCCTGTGCAGCAGAGGCTCCAGTCTCCATGTGAGGTGGAGCCGATGGCAAAGGCCAGGCCCTAGACCCCACCAGACACTGGACCTCAGCGCCCAGGCCCAGACTCTGTCCCCGCCTGGCTGCTGTGCCTCATGTAGCCAGGCTGGACATCCAGGACACACAGGAAGGAGCGTCAAAGGGTACAGGGTGGGAGGTCTGACGGGAGGGGCGGGGGTGGTCAAGTCAACAACCTGGGCGACAAAGCTCTGGGGCCCAGATTCCTGCTCCTAGAGGCGTCAGCCTTGGGCTTGACCCCATAACAGATCAGCACAGAAACGGGACCCACACACCAGGCACAGGAGCCCCAGAAAACAAGCAGAGAGACGCAACACGGGCTGGGGCTGAGCACCTGACACCCCTGCCCCCCTCAACCCGGTCAGTCACCTTGTTCCCCAGGCGAGCTCCACAGCTGGGCCTCCTGAACCCTTCCCCCCTCTGCTCCAGGCTGTGGCACGAGCTGCGGCCTCCACTGGGACGCTTTTCCAGCTCTACCTCGGCAGCCCCTGTGGCCCTCACACCGCTGCCCCCAGCTCACTCGAGCCCCCAAGGATTGTGGCCACACTCACCATCCCAGGCCCATCTGACCCCTCCCAGGTCCTTCCACTGTGCCCCCAGCAGCCCCCCACGGAGAAGGCCAACAGGAGGGTGCAACCCAGGCTCCCAGACCCCCTGACTCGAACTGGAGCCCCCTCACACACAAGCACGTCCGCAGCCAAGGGTCAGGCAAAGCTGGGCCCGGAGCACAGCAGATGACTCACCCCCTTTCCTTCTCCGAATGGAGGCTTGGAATCAAGAAACAGAGTAAACGGGGTGAGAGGCAGGCTTTGTCCCTCGGCACCCGGGCCCCACTCCCCACTCCCACCCCCTCCTAGCCCATCCTTACCCTCCCAACAGCCAGGACCTCCCAGACCCCCACCACCCCTGGCCTATACCCTCGTCAGATCGTGAGTGGCAAATCGACCCAAATGCCAAGTCAGTACCTGAAATTCAAGGTGGGAACAACCACAGCAGGGACAATGCTTGTGTGCATGCATGCACACACACACACACACACACACACACTCACGCGTGCTTGTGTACGTCCACACGCACACACACGCGCTTGTGTACGTCCACACACACACACACACACTCACGCGTGCTTGTGTACGTCCACACACACACACACGCGCGCGCTTGTGTACGTCCACACACACACACACACTCACGCGTGCTTGTGTACGTCCACACACACACACACACTCACGCGTGCTTGTGTACGTCCACACACACACAGACACGCGCACACTTGTGTGGACGCAAAACTAAGTCACACTTGGTTCGATCAAATGTTTGTTCAGAAAAAAGGCAAAACCCCATAAAAACCCATCTCAGAGACCACCAATGGTGCAGTGGCCACCCACAAGCATTCCTGCAGTGTGTTTCCAACAACAGGCAAGTCAGCATGCTTTCCAGACCAAGGACAGTCAGGGACCACACCCTGGCATGGCACCTGCCCTGACATTCTCATCCCGAAAGAAAAAGGAACCCAGAAGTTCCAGATTTCTTACGGGAAAGAGGATGAACAGGAGGGGCTTGGACCCATCAGGGCCCCCTCTGGCCTGGGTCTCCACCAACCTCTGCAGCCCCAGCACGTCCTTGGTTCGAGCTATGCAATGAGCACCTGCTGAGTGTGAGGGGCCCCAGGGCTGAAGGGCACTAGAGGGGTCCCGCCCTCCCTCCTTCTCCCTCTCTCTCCCTTCTCAGGAGGAGAGTCCCCACCCAACCCCTCCTCTTAATGCCGTTTCTGCCAGCCACCTCAGCCCTTCCTTTTCTGGGACACCAATGGCCCCCCCAGGATATACCTTCCCTTCCTCTTCCTCCTGCAGGCCCTCCAAGCCACAAGGAGCCACCTTGCGTGAGCCCCCATCCTTGCCACCTGCTTTTTCTGTCGCCTCATGCTTTTCCTTCTTCCCAGGTGTTCAGGTCATCTTCTCAATAGACTACAGACACTAAAGGGCCCTATCAGCCCTCGATATTGTGACATAAAACTGACATGTTTATGCTGGCAACGAACCCACGGGTCTTATTTCTATCCCGTAAAAGCCCAAACACTGGATCATGGGATGATCGCTTAGGTACCTGGGAAAACCCTGATGCTGGCCTGGCTTCCTCAAACCAGGTGTGTCTACAGAAGGTCGGCAGGTGGCCTGGCTTCCCAGGACAGCTGTCGTCCAGGGGCAGGAGTGGGTTTCCTGTGCTCCCAGCTGCCCAGGCCCTTCTCTGAACAGAGCCACGGGAAGGGCCTGGGTCCAGTTCAACAAAAGCTGTGACCCCCTCACTCAGCAGTGTGGATGGGGGCTCTGTGGTAGGCTGTCCCTTCGCCCTCGCCCAGACTCTGCTCAGGAAAAGCTGGTGAAAAGGATGCTGACCTCAGGCCGCAAGAGTGAGCCCCCTCCCTCTGGAAGACAGGGGTCTGTGCAGCAACCCTGTCACAAGGCAACAGAGGGGACACCCAGGCCAGAGAGGAAGGAGGCTCTTCTTCCAGCCACTGGTCTCCGCACACAGAAGCGGCCCAGAGAGCAAAAGGCAAATCTGTTTCTACAGGGCAGAGTCCCTGGGTCCCTGGATGACAGACCGCAGGCTGCCCAAGCACCTCTTTCTGAACATGCAGCTGGACGTGGCCACGTGACGGCCTCTGGCAAGAGACTCCCAGGAACCATCCACCAGAGCCTGGTGTGGGGTCTAGCCAGACCCAGCTGCCTACTGGTATTGGTTTATTGACCAGTTTGGATCTTCAGTCAGTGCAATGGGTCAGCTCCCCATGATTAGCCTTGCACCCTTGTGACCCCGGGGCCCGGAGTCTGCCAGCTTCTCTGCCTTACTCTTGAATGAGCGAGGTTACTAGGCATAGAATTACAGGTGGAAAGGCATTTTGACCCAAGACTTTGAAGTTACCGTTCCGTTGTCTTCTAGCATCTGCTGATCAGACCCCCGCTGTCAGTCTGACCCCTGTTCCTTTCTAAGTCATCATTCTCTGGCAGTTAAGATTTTTCTTTTTGTGTATGGTGTTGTGAAATTTTACTATGACAGGTCTAGAGGTAGCTTTGTTTTTACTTCATTGCTTCAGACTTACACTCCTGCAAACTGGAGTCTCATGTCCTTTTTCAATTTTAGAAAATTTTTAGCCCTTTACTCTTCAAATATTGCCTCTTCCCCAATCTTTTTACTCTTTCCCTCTGGGACTCTATTTACGCTGGGATTTTTCTCATTTGTCCTCCATATTTCTTATCTACTCTTTGATATTTTGCATCTCCTTATCTTTCTGTGCTGAATTTTGGGTAATTTCCTCAGATTTATCTTTTAATTCATAGTTTCTTCCTTCAGGTGGGTCTACCATACTGTTTCCCAGGCACGGGTTTTTAAAATCTCAGGGGCTATATTTTTGTTTCAATAACATTTCTTTAGGAATCCTTTTTAAATCTGCTTATCCTTTTTTTCCCCCCCACTGTGTTGTTCTTTCATTATGAGTTCTGTTAGTTCTCTCAAACTTTGTATTTAAACACCTTGTTTTGTCTCTTTCATAGTATTCTATGGTTTCCAGTTCTTCTGATGCTTATTGCAAGTCTCGGGCTTGCCTCTAGCTCTCCCCCATCTCTTGGCTCTGGGGGGGTATCAGAGCCCCAGTGCCCTGCCCGTAGGATCTGTATCGGTCCCAAGCCCTCATGGACTATGGGAGCATCTGCTTCCTCTCACTCCCTTGGCTCTGACTTCTCTCTTCATTTTTGAGAACTGGGAAATTCCTCTTCTCTTGTTTTGAGATGGCTATGTATTTTTAGAGTTTTACTTTATTCAGAATATTTATGGGGAAGAAGGTCTTAACCACATCAGCCTAATCTATCTTGGTGGCTGTCCTCCACACCAAACTAAACTGCAGTCAAGAGTACCTGCTTGGAAGGGAAGGGCTCAGCAAAGGACTAGGGTCAGGGATCAGTCCATGAGGGAGGTCAGAAATAATTTTAGGGGACAGGTAAGGGTTCCTTCTATGGCTGGGGCAGAACCAAGCCAGAAGCCAGGGTTGGGGCTCAGTCTAGAACCAGGATCAAGGCCCTTCCTGTGCCCACGACTGGGTTAGAGCTCAGCACAGGACCAGAGTCAGGGGTCCTTCTATGGCTGGAACGAGAACAAAGTCTGGGACTCGAATTGGGTTCAGGTTATAGAAGGATAGAGCACATTAACAGTCATGTGTATTGGGACATGCCATGATAAAGATGTTCATGGTCATGTAAGTCAGGGCATAACCATTATTAACTGTCACATATGTCAGGACATGGTCATGTATATCTGAACATGCCAGTGATGAGGCTATTAACGGTCACGTATATTGAGACACACCCACGATGAGGCTGCTGGTGGTCACCCTGGGATCGTGCCCCCCACATACCCATCAAAGCCCCGACACACTCCTGTTTGCCTCCTGCAACTTACGAGGACCTGTCCCATCATCGTACCAGCAATGTTCACAACGGCCCCGTGAGGTCAGCAGCTCACTCTACTGACCCCTGCGTAACCGACGTGTGAACGGGTGCTGAGAGGGTAAAGGAAATGCAAAGACCACACAGCTAGTGCCTGGCAGAGCCAGGAGCAAAGGTCAGGTCCCCTTTTCTCACTTGGATGAAATGAAGGCATAAAGTCATACTGGAGGTGTGGAGGGCCAGGGGCAGCATGTGCACACGCATGCAAACACACTGGTGAGCCAGGGCCTGATTCCCCACCGCCAGACGTGGTGGTCCCACTGGCCATCTCTAGCCCTGCCACCCTGCCCCTCAGCCCTCAATCCATCCACACGTCAGCTCCCTTTTCAGCCCACAGACACCCAATTCCCCCACCACTTCAGCACCCACCCATTTACCTCTAACCTGTCCATACGTCCATCTCTCCGTCCTCCCTCCCCTCTGTCTCTGCCTGGCTTTGGCCCAGCTCCCCTGACCTGGCCCCCCACCCTGGGCTATCTGCCCACCGCCTGCCCTGCCACTCACCAAGCTCCTCAAGCTCCGCCGTCATGGACTTGGAGCGCAGGGTCAGCGTGGTGCTGGGGGCCCTCTTAGGGGGTGGCGGGGCTGCAAAGAAGAGGGAGGCCTTGGACCTCCTGTCCAGCAGCAGGCAGCGCGGCGTGGCCAGGTGCAGGTGCCACCTGCGCTCCACCGCCTGGATCTCCTCGTACTCCCGGGAGGACGAGTCACACTGCGCCAGGATCTTGTTCAGGCTGCGGCTGGACGCAAACTTCTTCATGGCGCTGGCAGCTCGGGGGTGCTGAAGGCCGGGCTGGGCCAGGGCAGCCAGGACCTCAGGCGGTGCTCGAGGGCCCCAGGGGGGTCACCGTGCTGGCCAGCCTCAGCCCGAGGGCCCACGTGGAAGGCTTCGAGGGCAGAGTCATGGGGTGGGGGCTGGGAGGGGTCTCCCGGCAGGCCGGGCTCCTGCTGCTCCAGGGCCACCCCCCTCCCCAGGCCTGGAGGCCACTGCCCCTCGGGGGACCAGGGTGTGGTCAGCCAAGCCAGGGCCTGGGCTGGGCTAGACCCGGCCAGCAAAGCCTCCTGGGCCCAGGCTGTGCCGCGACGTTGGCGCGGGGAGAAGACGCTTTTCCTCTTCCCTCAGGTGCCGCCTCCCCCTTCCCTCCGACAATAAGCGGCAGCGGCAGCGTCAACCTCACAGTTGCTATGGCAACCCCGGCCTCCAGGCAGCTGCTGGCAGCGTCGGGAAGGAGGGCTCTTCCATGCCAGGGGCTGGGGGGCGCCGGGAAGGAGGGGGCAGGGATCTTAGGAGGGCAACCTGGGGTCAGAGGCCGGGAAAGGGTTGGCTGTCTAACATCAGGGATTGGCACCCAGGCGGCGCACGTGGGCGTTCGCCTAGGTTCAGGCCTCTGACGTCAGCAGTCAGCAGTCTGGGGCTGGGGGTGATGAGAGGAGCATGGGCCTGGGGTCAAAGGTCTAAGGTCAGGGGACAGAGCAGGGAGCCTGGGCACCGAGGTCCGAAGCCCGAGCCCTCACCTCTGCGCCGAGCCCCATCTTCTTCAGGCTTCCGTGTCACTGACACCACCTTCATGACGAGGCGGTTCCCGCCCTGGCGGATCAGAGCCACCACCTGCTTGTGCCCGACCTTCACCACGTTCACTCCATTCACCTGGGACAGTCAGGGCCCGGGGGCCGTCCAGGTGAGTCCTCCTCGGGCTCGGAGGCCAGCACCCCACGGGGCCGCACAGGGAAGGACGAGCCTCACCTCGATTAGGAAGTCCCCCGTGCGCAGCCCGGCCCTCCAGGCCACGCCCTCCACGTCCACCGACTCGAGATACTGAAGCGCCGGGAAGGCCGGCGTGGGCGTGAACTCCTCGATGGGGGTCTCTGCTGTGGGACGGGGAGAGGGCAATGAGGACGGCGTCCTGCCAGCCCGGGCCAGGTGGAGGTGCCTGCCACACAGCAACCTCCCACGAACGACCTGGGCCGGGGGGCAGCAGGCGGGGGCTGCCCAGCGCGAGAGGAGCCAGCCCGGGAATCCAGGACACGCCCCTCTGAGAGACCCCCCCCTCCCGCCCCCGCCATTCACCCCACCAGAAAGGCCCCCGCTCCATCAGACACGCACAGCCGAGATCCTGGGAACCAATGAGGGAAAGGACCCGCTGCCTCCTACCAACATCCCAAACCAAGAACACAGAGTCACAGCAGGGAGAGAGGAAGGGGGTGGGGGAGAAGAAAGGGGGGCAGGGGCGCGGCAGGAGGAGAGCAGAGGAGAGGAGCAGAGGCAGGACACAGAAGACACCCCGAGTGGTGCGCAGCCCTTGCCAGCCGGCTACCCGCCTCCGTTACCTTTGGCCCCCCGGAGCACAAAGCCAAAGCCTTCGTGGTCCCGTTTCTGCAGGACAGCCACCTTGTCGTCAATGACATAGTCGCTGACGGGGGAAACAGAAAGGTGAGGAGAACCCTGCCGGGAAAGCACGTGCCCCAGACAGGGTCCCGCGGGCACGGGCACAGTCCTCCCTGGGAGCTGTCCTTGGACTCCCCCGGGAGGCCTCCCTCCACATCTGACGTTCTATCGCACGCGTGCCCACCCTCGCCCGCCTGCCCACCTGCCCCACCTGTACCTGTGTGCAGAGAGGCTGTCATAGGAGCCCACCGTGTAGTGGCGGAAAAGTCGCTTCGTCCGGTCCTCCCGGGTTTCTGAGGGGAGGTTCAGGAGCTGACGGAGGGTCTCATCCTCCAAGTGGCGTGAACCACCCCCTCAAGCACACCGGTTACCAGCCTCTGCACGCGCACGCACACACGCACACACCCCTGGCCTGGTAGTGCCCACGTGGAAGTGGGGGGTCCAAATGCTGGGGTCCTGGGCCCAGCGGTCCTAGGTAAGAAGGCTGAGGGGACCACGCAGGAAAGCTTGCCCCTGGGGGTCAGGGTCCAGACAGGGGCAGGAGCTGTGGCTCATCTTTCTCCTGAGCGGCTGCACACAGCAGACCGGACAGGGCCAGGGCAACCACAGAGAGAGTCAGCAAGCCCCAAAACTAAGGGCAGAGAAGGTGTGCGCACACGCACGTGTGGCCTGGAGTCATGTGTAAGTGCTGTGTTCATACAGGCGTGTCTCTGTGTGTGACCTGCAGTCGTGTGCAGGTGCTGTGCTCATACGTGTGCATGTCTGTGTGTGCGTGACCCACAGCCATGTGCAAGTGTCACGCTACATACCCCTGTGAACTGGCATTGAGGTGGCCTTGTGTCACCGTATCCCTCACCACAGGGATGCTCATCCTCACGGGGTCCTTTGCTCCAGACCCTACCTCTGCGTGGGCAGGGAGGGGTCCACGGATGGGGGGCTAGGTCCCCCTATCCTGCTGTCACTGCATCCCACAGAGCTTTATCCCCATCTGTACTCTTGGTCTCACAGTCCCTCACAGCCACTGCGGAGCCGCCCCACGCTCGGCCTCGCTCGGCCTCGCTGATGTCCTGCAAGCCTGCAGGCTCCAGTCCACACCTCCAGGCACTACCCTCCCTGCTCCAGGCTTACTTCTCCAGCTGCCTGTACGCTGGATCCTCTGGTACCCCTGCACCCACTCCTGGCCCCCAGCCCCCAGCACCTCTGTCTCCAGCTCCACCACCACCTCAGATTCCACCCCGCAGCTCCTCCCCCCTCTACCAGCTCAGCGTTCCTCAAGATTAATTTATTCATTCAACAAGTGCGTACTGAGCTCCTACTACGTACCAGGCTCCAAGAATGGAGCAGAGAACAGAACGAAGCCCCCCTACCCTGCGGAGTTTACAGGCTAAACTGTACAGCTGGAAAGAGAGAGGAGACGAGAAACAGGTACACACAGAACGTGTGGAATGCTGGTAAGCGGTAAGAAAAAAGGAAGCCGTTCGGGGCGCTGCAATTCTAGGTGGTCACGTGCAGGCCTCCCCAGGAAGGGAGAGGTGAACAAAGGCACGAGGACGTAAGGGAGCAGCCCTCCATGTGGGTAAAGGGCTTTCTGGGAGTGGGGGCACTCAGGGCAAAGTCACGTGGCAGGTGTCACCTCAGCGTGTTCAAGGCACAGTGAGCAGCCTGGGCAGCTGGGGCAGAGGCAGCAGCAGAGCGGTAGGAAAGGAGGTCCGAGAGGGCACCTAGGACTCTGACGACTGTCTCCTCCACTAACTGTAAGCTCCTGTGGGTAAGCACCACGTCGCACTTATTTCTGTGATCCTACCACCAAGCACAGCACCTGGCACATAACAGGCGTTCCAAATGCCAACTGGAAGGACAGACAGGTGGACAACTGGCTGGGTGGGTGGGTGGGTGGATGGATGGAGGGATGGATGGAACAAGAGACAGACAGAAGGATGGACCAAAAGGTAAATGTATGTATAAGTGGATTCAGGGAAAGAGAGCAGGCTAGGGGCGGGGGGGGGGGGATGGATGGAAGGAGGGAATGGGTGGACTGGGTCTGCTAGGTGGGTTGATGGATGAGTAGATGGATGACAGGATGGGTGGGTGAGTGAAAGCATAGATGGATGGAAGAGTAGACAGAGGGGACTTCCCTGGTGGCACATTGGTTAAGAATCCGTGTGCCAATGCAGGGGACACAGGTTTGATCCCTGGTCTGGGAAGATCCCACATGCCGCGGAGCAACTAAGCCCATGCGCCACAACTACTGAGCCTGAGCTCTAGAGCCCGCGAGCCACAACTACTGAAGCCCGCACGCCTAGAGCCTGTGCTCCGCAACAAGAGAAGACACCATGATGAGAAGCCCGCGCACCGCAACGAAGAGTAGCCCCAGCTCGCCGCAACTAGAGAAAGCCCGTGCGCCGCAACAAAGACCCAGCACAGCCAAAACTAAATTAATTAATTTTTTTTTTTTTTTTTTTAAAGAGTAGACGGAGGGACTTCCCTGGTGGCGCAGTGGTTAAGAATCCGCCTGCCAACGCAGGGGACACAGGTTCGATTCCTGGCCCGGGAAGATCCCACACGCTGCAGAGCACCTAAGCCCGTGCGCCACAACTACTGAGCCTGCGCTCTAGAGCCCATGAGCCACAACTACTGAGCCCACGAGCCACACTACTGAAGCCTGCGTGCCCTAGAGCCCATGCACCGCAACTACTGAGCTCGCATGCTGCAACTACTGAAGCCTGCATGCCTAGAGCCCACGCTCCGCAACAAGAGAAGCCACCGCAACGAGAAGCCCGCGCACCTCAACAAAGAGTAGCCCCTGCTCGCCGCGACTAGAGAAAGCCTACGTGCAGCAATGAAGACCCAACGCAGCCAAAAAAAAAAAAAAAAAAAAAAAGAGTAGATGGAGCAGTGGCTGGATGGAAAGAAGAGCTCCTGTTAACATCAGAAGACACAGATATCAGGAAAAGTATTGATTTGGATTTCAGAACCCTGCCACTAACTTGTGTGACTCTCAGTATGTTCGACAGTCCCTTTTGGCCCTCTCCTTATAAGGCAGGAAAATTCACCTTGGAGGCCCCCTAGGTTCTGATGGCCTATAGTTTTATCTCACTGGCACCGTCCCCAGTGCTCACACCCTCTCCTCCCTCTGCAGCACACCTGCACCCACCACCCTGCCGTCCCCAAAGCCAGAGCAGGCCAGGCCTCAGCACTGCTCAGGTAGGGCCCAGACCTCTCCTCACCTCCACCACACCCTTCTCCATGCTGACCCAACTTCGGAAATGTTCACAGTGCCTGCCTGCAGAAGGACCCCTCCCCCAAAAAAGACCCTCTGCAGATCACTGGCCTCCTATTTTTATATTTATCGACCAAACACAAATTATTACATAACGCAAATTCATTTTCCAGTTTTATAATCAGACACGTAAAAGCCAGCTCAAATGAAAACACACCGCATGCCCCCCCCACCCCCAGTACTGGAAAGAAAGGGGGAGGAGGGAGGATGCCAGCCAGAGCCATAGCTTTGGTGTTCTACACCAGCCTCCAGGATACCCAGGGCCGCCTCCCCACTCCCTCCCCTCACAGCTCAACTCTCCCTGCTTGCAACTGCTCCTTTCACCCAGATGGGTGCCGTGGGAGCCTTGCTCTCTGCTGACCCTGGGCATCGGCCTGGCCCACACGCGTTGGCAGTATCCCCTCCTTGGCCTCTAAGTCCCTCTCTGTCCCTGCTCCAGTCTCAGAAACAGATCTTTCTTTGGATCTGGGCCTGTTGGAAGCAGGTTCCCGTTCCTGGGCTGCCCTCTCACCTCTGGCAGAACTCAGCCCCTGAGTCCCAAACCAGAGGCTCTGCCCAGAGCAGCTGGCGGCCGGGCCTGCAGGTGAGGACAGAGGTTATTCCCACCCCCTCCCAGCAGGCAGCCCCCGCAGGCCTGTCTCCCTGCCCATCCATGAAACGCTCCCATCTACCCAGGTACCTTCTGACACTTTCAGATGACAAACCCCAGAGCCTCCCCCGTCTAGGAGCCCCACAATTGCCCGGAGGCCTATAGCTCCTTCAGCAGGTTGCCCTGTGTCCTCTGCCTTCTCTATGACTCCAGTCCAGCCCTGCCCACCCCGTCTCCATCTCCTTGCTTTGCCCTGCCTGAGCCGTCACCCTAATCCTGAATGACCAGCACAATCAGGACAGCGCCCCCCAGATTCCTCCTGCGACACCGCCACAAACTTTAGCCCCTGGTCCCAGGACACCTGACCAGCCCTCACGCTCCCCACTCCATCCCTGCCACCCTCCCCTCAACACACAGGTTTACTCAGCCAGAGCCCATGAAGCGTGGCAGCTACAGCACAGACCCTGCAGCCCACGGCCTACATTGCAAACAAGACTCTGCTCCTTGGGCTGTGGAACCCACCCTCCTAGAGATGAACTAACAACTGTCCCCACCTCCCAGGCATGCTGGGACGAGTCAGTGAATTCTTAGATGTAAAAGAGCTTAAAACCCAGCCAGGCATCCTGACTCTGCTTGGAGCACCCTGGGTGCCAGCACATGTAGATCTAGAAGGCCATGCCGTGCTCTGGCCAACAGGCTCTGCCCCCACCCCCATCATGCTGACCACCTAGATGGTCCTAGCGATCCTTCAAGGCTTAGCTCAAACAACACCTCTGCTTTAAAGGCCCCTCTGACTCCTTCAGACCAACCCAGGGAGCCCCCTGTGCTCACGCCCGTCACAGCCATGCGGTGTGCACGCCTGCTCCCCGCTGGGCAGGGAGCCAGCCCCTGTGATCCCAGCTCCCAACACAGGGTCCAGCACACGTCAAACACCTAACAAACATGGGCTGTTCTCAAATTCCAACTCCAGTCCCGACCTCCCTTCCTTCCTCCCCAGCTTCAGACTCAGCTCCAACTGCCCCTGGACCCACAGAGTTCTCAGACCAGAACCTTCACTGCCCACCCTACAGGGGCGCACAGGACCCACTCCCTACACAGGTCTGGAGGCCCCTCCTTCCCCTCCCCTCTCCCGTCCAGTTGGCACCAGAGCCCAAACTTCCGAAACCATTCCCCTCCCCACATACCACCCCACCTGCCCATGATGGGCAGACAACAGGGGGTCGTGTCCCTCCCAGGCTCCCAGCCGCAAGGAGGGCCATCAGGGTGAGGCGGTGAACAGCCAGGCATGAGAGTAAGGGCTCCATTGTGAAGCAATTATACTCCAATAAAAATAAATAAATCAGTAAAAATTTTTTTTAAAAAGTAAAGGCTCCTGCTCAGGAGTGGGTCAGCAGCCACACTCCTGCTTCCCTGGGCTCTGCCACGCTCCACCCAGGGCAGGGGTCCAGGCCACACAGGGGTGGGCTCCCCTGGGGAAATTCACAACCCAAGATAAGGGAGCACAGCAACCCTGGGTCTGAGCCCTTCACGTGCAGAAAGACAGAGGTGTGCACCCTGGGTCCAGACACACCACTAGTGACCACCACTAGCCACCACTCAGGAGGGGGCTCCCTTGTCCCACCAGCTCTCGGGGCCAGAAATAATACCTGCAGGTCGAGGGGCCTCCTGGGTGCGCAGTCAGCCCTGGCTGGGGTCTTGAAAGGACCAGCCTCTCCTTTCCACTGGCAGGACCACCTCAGATCCCAACTCCCAGAGGGGTCCTTCCTGGAGGTTCAGGCGGTGAGCAGGGTCGGACCGAGGCTGCTCACCAGCCCCAGGAGCCACGGCCTTTGCCCTCACGTCCTCCCTGCAGGCTAAGGATGCAGCCATCCCCCACCTGCTGCCCTCAGACCATCCTGGCCCCAAGGCACCCATGACAGCCCCTCTGGGCCCAACTGGCCTCATTTCCTTTTGGCTGGTCCAGGCCTCCCTGCACTGCCCACTTGGACAATCTGTCCACTTTGGAAAGATGCCTCTTTTCTCATACTGACCTCTTTACTTGTCTGCCAGCCACACAGCAATCGCACACTCCAAGTAACCAGCATTTCTGTGAGAACCATGTCTGGGAAGGGTTGTGGTCACTGAGAGCCACACGTGGGATCACAGACTGGTGCACGTCCATACGTGTGCGTCCCATGGGCACGTCACATGTGTCTCCACAGCTGTCCAGGATCCAGATGCACACATGTGTGCTGGCAAGTAAGTATGGGATGAATGCGTGCTGTGTCTGTCATGTACACGAGTTTGTACCTACTTCGAACGTGTGTTTGAATTTGTTCTAGTCTTTTCTCTGTGTATACAATGTGGATTTGCCTCCAAGCAAGACCAACGGGAAGCTGGAAGGGGCGGCACCCTCAGGAGCCACCCAGGGGACGCAGGGGTCACTCACCGTGCCGCGTGTCATACTGTCTCATCTGCACCTCCTCCACGCAGTCAGCCGGGAACCAGCCCGTGCGGCCTTTCACGGTCCCCTCCCAAAAACCGCCCTCCCCAATGCTGAGCACTGGAGGGACAGAAGCCAGACAGGCTGTCAGGGCAGAGGAGGGCAGCCGGAGGCCACCTCTCCCACCACCACCACCAGCTCCACCTCCACCACCTCAGGCTCAGGCTCTGCCCACCCACCCTTCACCTCTCTCTCCTTCTCCTCCCGTCCCTTCCTTCATCCTCCTGTCTTTTTCCCTGGGAAAATTTTGGGATCCACACAGAAGAGAGAAAAGAACAGATGGGCACAGCACAGGATGGGCATGTGGGGGACAGAGAGACGCACAGATGGACACACTCGAGGGGGGGACAGGAGGCAGAGGCAGAGGCAGGGGCCACAATCCCACCCCTGCCCTCCCAGCCAACCCCTCGCCTCCCACCTCTTCAACCAACCCCCAACCAACCGTGCTCTGTCGCCCACCCCAGGGGTCACTGCCAAGAGCTCAGGGCCATTGTGCTGTGGCCAGGGGATTAGGCCACAGGATGGCCCACGGAGAGCTGACCCTCGCAACTGTGTCTTTCTTAGGCTCCACGGACAGAGAGCACTCATGAGGCAAGGACCCCAGTGACGACAGAGACCCTCGTAATGAACGGAGCTTGTCATGGCACAGGACCCCCTCGTTACAGACACCCACAAAACTGTCACAGATACCCCCAGAATGGCAGAGAATTCCCACATATCACAAGCGTTTCCAATGAAGAAAGTCCCAGAAGTGACACAGGAACCCCATAATTCAAGAAAGCTCTGAAACAGGATAAGGTCCTACGAACACAGAGAACCCCACCACCACCAGCCCCCAGCATGACACAGAAACAGCCCCATGACGAGAGGAGCCTCTGCTGTGACACGGAAAGCCCAGAATGACAGAGGATGGAGAGGGACCCACGACAGGAACCCCATAAAGACAGACACCCCTCCCTGACGGAGCCCTTCACAGTGACACCAGGAATCCCCAGTGGCAGATGCACCCCATAATGACCACGGCGACTCAGAGTTCCCAGGGACACCCCTAATGACAGACGCCCCAAAATGGCACCAGCCGCTCCACGGTCGCCGGGAAGCCGGGCCGGGCACCCCAGAGTGGCGCCCGCGAACCCCAGGAGGCCCCGCGCCGCGCCCCCCGCGACCGCGCCCCCCGCGCCCCCTCACCCTTCACGGCCTCGCCGCGGTGCAGCGGGATCTCGCCCTCGCCCTGCGGGCTGTGCGCCTTCACGGCGATGAACTTGCGGCCGGGGACGGCGCTGTAAAGTTTCCGCTTCGGGCCCCGGGGCGGCGGCGCGGGGGCCGCGGGGGGCGCCGGGCCAGGGCCGGGCGCGGGGCCGGGGCCGCCGGGGCCGCCGGGACCGCTCGGGCTGTAGACGAACACGTAGGTGACGGACGCGATGCCGGGGGGCAGCGGGCACGCGAAGCCGGCGCCCGGGGCCTCCATGGCGCGCGGCCCGGCCCCGCCGCCGGCCTCACCGCAGCCGCCGCCGCAGCGCCCGCCGCCCGCCGCCCGCCGCCGCCGCCGCCCGCCCGCCCGCCGGGGGCCCGGCCCGGGGCCGCTCCATGGGCCGCGCCGCCGCGCCCGGCCCGCTCCCGCCAGCGCACGAGCCGCGCCCGCTCAGGGCTCCGGGGCCGCGGGGCTGCGCTCCCGGGCGCGCCGGGCTCGCTCCATGCCACGGCCGCTCCGCGCGCCCCGCCTCCTCCGCGGCCCGGCTCCTCCCTCTGCGGGCGGCGGGCCGGGCTGCCTCCTCTCCCCCTGCGGCCCGGTCGCCGCGGCCCCGACGCGGGAGAGGCCGAGGGGCCGAGGGGAACTACGGCGCCCTGAGGGGAAGCTGGGGGAGGGGTCGGCCCGGCGGAGGAGCGCGGGGAAGGGGGAGGCGGGACCGGCCGGGTGGGAGCCGGGGAGGGGACTGGAGGCTTCGGACAGGAGGGAAGCGCCTCCGTGAGGGTTCGCCTCGCCGCCAGGAGGGGCTCCCCCAGCGGGTCCGCGCCCGCACCCTCCAGCCGGGCCTTGGCCTCCTCACACCCTGACCGCTGCGTGTGCTGGGCGCCAGAAGCCCCCTCCCGACCTGGGTCTTCTCCTCCTGGACATCTGCCTCGGATGTTCATGCCCCCTCCAGGCTGACCGCCTTGCCCGGACCACTCCCCCGATCTGGGCACCGAGCCTGAGGCCTCGGCCCTACGCCTCTGCCCTGCTCAACGGCCTGCACTGGCTCCCTGGCACCTAGGCCGACCAGGTCCACGTTCTCCGCCAATAGCCGGGCTCTCTGGGACGAGAATTAGCTACACTTCAGTAACAAGGCTGGGTACCTTCTTCTCCCTCCCCCGGCCGCGCATAATGCTGTTCCCAACACCTCAACTATCCTAATCCTAATCCTGCGGCCAACTATTAAGTTGCTGTCTCTCAGCTCCGGATGCACCTTTCTCTGTCCGGCTCTGTGATGGTGGTGGGGACTCTGCGACTACATTTCATGCCAGACTTTGCCAACAGGGGGAGCCAGGGGGAAACTGCCACCTCAGCCACCTCTACCTGCCACCCCCCAACAGCAGCTCAAACTCAGACATCTACCTTCTCTCCTTTCACCAAAGGTGATCTCTCCCCCTGAGGCTCTCTCCCTCCAGGTGCGCCAAACTTCCTCAGCCCCCTCCTGGCCACTCACTGGGGGACTCCCTTACCTGGATCGCTGCCCCCCAGCTGCTGCTTCGCCCTTAGCCCCCCACCACATCTGGCACCCTAGGCACCTACTAAATGTTTGCTGGAAAAAAAGTTATAATAATTCTGCTCTCCCCACAGAGCAGGTCGTAGCTTGTGTTTACTAAAAGAATGACCGATATACGAAAACTACATGAAAGCAGGGCTTCCACACAGCTCCAACTCAGGAGCAGCCCATCTGCAAAACTGAAACATCCCAAAGTTTGTTCTTTTAGCCACTGGGCCATGCAAAAGTTTTGGGGGAGAACTGAGGTGATTTGGGGCAGGACAGGTAGCCTTGCAGTCTGGGTAGGAACACGCAGAGACAGAGGAGACATCACAGGTCGAGGCTGTATGAGCAGGGACGACAGCGGAGGAAGAAATGGCTTTTATAAGCTCCTGCTGCACCCCAAGCCCTCTGCTGAACGCTCAGGCTTAGAAAGTTTGGGAATCAGGTCTACCTGGGGGCAAGTTAAGCTGCTTCCCAGCTCTGTGACTTTGGGCAAGTCATTTACCCCACCTGAGAGTTAGGACCGTCATCTGTAAAGTACAGCACAGCCTCATACACGGTCAAGGTTAAGTGATATGATACACACTACGCTGCTCAGCCCAGCTGTCACTGTGAACACAAAGTGCTATTTATGTAACTCTTTCAATCAACATGTCTCCCGAGCACCTTCTATGTGACTGGCTCTGGAGCAACTGTGGGAAATGAGAAAGACAGCTCCTGCCCTCAAGGTGCAGCGAGGAGAGAGGCCTTAATCAGCAGCAGCAGGCCGCTGCTGTGGGCCAGGGGGGTCCCAGTAGGGAGCCTTCACTGCCCAGGCTCCAGAAGGCTTCCCAAAGGAAAGCCTTTGGGTAGGATTAGCCTACCTTACTGATGAGAAACCCAGGCACAGAGTGGTTGGCTAAGCCGCACAAGGCCACACGGGCGGCAGATGCAAGGACTGCATTGGAGCCCGTCCATCTGTCTGCAGAGCCAGTATCTACCTTCCACTCCCCACTGCTTAGCTCCGCGGGGCTCCAGCCCACAGAGTCTGCTGGGGCTCCCGCCCAGGCTTTTTGCTCTAAGTTCTAGGAATGCCAAGTCCTTCAGACGTCCTTGGTTCTCAGGGTCCCAGCACTCATGGTGAGGGATAAAGAGAAGAACCATGGGGTCCTGTGGTTATACAGGGCCAGAGGGGTTGGGGAAACACCAAGAGGGAGTCTTGGGATGAAGACTCCCCCCTTGGGAACAGGGCTAGGGTCCACCTATAGATTTTGAGCCCTCATGGAGAGGAAGCTCCAGTCCCTAACCTCTTGCCACACGTCACCCAGCCCTGCCTCATCCCAGCCCTCATCCTCCTCCCTGGCACTGCAGGAACCTTTCTAAACCACAGGTCGGACCAGACCCTCTCCCCACAGCATTCTCCCTCAGCTGCCCATTGCCCTCGGGACAAGTCCAGCTCCAACCAGAGATCAGCATGGGGGAGCCTGCCCCAGGCCACAGGACCTCACCTTCTTCCCTTTCCCATCCAAAGAGACCCCACCCCCACCCCCCGACCCAAAGCCTCAGCTCATCACTGCAGAGGGGCCAGGCACCAACAGGCCTCTCCCTGCCCGCCTAATGCTGGCTCCTCCTGGCTCAGGTCCCGGCCCCCACATACCTGATCTTACTCTGGCTGCCCCTGCCTGCTGCGGGGCCACTGCCGTCACTCTGCTGGTCGCCATCCCGGTCCCGGCCTTTCTCTTCCTGCAGCCGCTGCAGCAGCAGCTGGTGGGGGAGGCTTCGCAGTGAAGGTCCAGGAGAAGCTGCTGGCTGCACCTCACCCTTCAGGTTGATGTCACTGGCTGAGCGCTGCAGGGGCCGAGGAGAGGCAAGGCCGCTAGGGCCAGCCAGCCGCCGCCGCTTCGCATAGCTGGGGGTTTCCCTGAATGGTACTGGGAGGGGGGAGGGGGGACAGGTGAGACTCTGGGCAGCCAGAAAGGGTGACCAACTTTTCCTGGTTTGCCTGGTATTTCCAGATTTTAAAAGTAGAATCCTATGTCCCAGGAACTGCCTCAGTCCCAGGCAAACCAGGACAGCTGGTCACCCCATGACTGAAACTATGATGCGGGGCGGGTCATATACCAAACTGCCTCTACCTCTACCTTCAGGGGTAAAAGCCTGCCCTTCCTGTCAGCCAAATGAGGTCTTGGAACTGCCTATTTCACAGGCTTCCAGAGAGACAAAGACGGCCACATGTGACAAATCTCACCAGACTACCACTGTATAGAACTGTTTGCAGTTGACCATAACCAGAGAAACTGTAAAAGATGTTCTAGACCAGGGGTTGGCAAACATCTGTAATGAATCAGATAGTAACCATTTCAGGCTTTGCAAGCCATACAGTCTCTGTTGCAAGGACTCAGCACGGCCACTGCGGCATGAAAACAGCCTCAAATGATGTATAAGCAGATGGGTGTGGCTGAGTTCCAATAAAACTTTATTTAAATAGCAGATGGTGATTTTAAAAACATGATCCAACTATGTGCTATTTACAAAAGAATCACTTTAGATCCAAAGACACAAGTAGGCTTAAAATAAAAGGACAAAGGAAGATATTTCATGTAAATAGTAACCAAAAGACAGCTAAGTAGCTACATTAATATCAGACAAAATAGACTTAAAGATAAAAAGTGTTACAAGAGACAGAGGACATTATATATTGATAAAAGTGTCGATTCGTCAAATAGATTAACAATTATTAATACATATGCACCAAACAACAAAGCATCAAAATATATGAAACAAACACTGATATATTTGGAGAAATAGACAGTTCTACAATATATTTAAGACTTTAACACCCCACCTTCAATAATGGATAGAACATCTAGAGAGAAGATCAATAAGAACATAGAAGACTTGAACCAATTAGACCTAACAGATATATATATATAGGACACTCCACAGAACAAGAGCAGAATACACATTATTCTCAAGTGCACATGGAACATTCTCCGGGATAGATCATTAATGAGGTCACCAAAAAAGCGTCAATAAATTTAAAAAGACTGAAATCATACAAAGTATCTTCTGCAATGACAATGGAATGAAGCTAGAAATTAAGAACAGGAAAAAAAACTGGAAAATTCCCAAATATGTGAAAAATTAAACAACACTCTTAAACAATCAATGTGTCAAAATAGAAATCATAAGGAAAACTGAAAACACTTTGAGAAAATAAAAACAAAAATACAACATACCAAAACTTATGGGATGTAGTAAAAGCAGTACTAAAAGGAAAATTTATAGCTGTAAGCACCTACATTAAAAAGGGATAAAGTTCTCAAATCAATAACCTATTTAAGGAACTAGAAAAAGAGAAGCAAACCAAACCCAAAGCTAGCAGAGGAAGGAAATAATAAAGCTTACACGAGATAAACAAAATAGAGAATAGAAATACAGAGAGAATCAATGACACCAAAAGTTGTTTCTTTGAAAATATCAACAAAATTGACAAACCTTTAGCTAGACTGACTAAGAAAAAAAAGAGAAGGGGGACACAAATAACTGAAATCAGAAATGAAAATTGGGGTATTACTACCAACCTTATACAAGTAAAAAGAAATATAAGAGAATACAATGAATAACTGTATGTCAACAAATTAGATAAACTAGATGGACAAATTCTAGAAAAACATAAATTACCAAAACTGACTCAAGAAGAAATAGAAAATCTAAACAGACCCATAAAAAGCAAGGAGATTGGATCAGTAATCACAAATCTCCCAACAAAGAAAAATCCAACATGAAATGGCATCACTAATGAATTCCACCAAACATTTAAAGAAGAATTAGCAAAATCCTTCTCAAATTCTTCCAAAAAAATGGAAGAGGTAGGAACACTTCCTAACTTATTCTATGAGCAATTTAAAAATGAGCAAAGGGACTTCCCTGGTGGTTCAGTGGGTAAGACTCCACGCTCCCAATGCAGGGGGCCCAGGTTCTATCCCTGGTAAGGGAACTAGGTCCCACATGCATGCCGCAACTAAGAAGCCCGCATGCCGCACCTAAAAGATCCCACGTGCCGCAACTAAGACCCGGCAAAGCCAAAATAAATAAATAAATATGTTTTTAAATAAATAAAATAAATAAATAAAAATGAGCAAAGAACCTGACATTTCTCCAAAAAAGATGTACAAACAGCCAATAAGCACATGAAAAGATGCATCAATACCCATTAGGGAAATGCAAATCAAAACCACAATGAGATACCACTTCACTTGGACTAGAATGGCTATAATAAACAATTTTTTTAATAAAAAAAATTCTTTTAAAGATAATAACAAGTGTTGGTGAGGATTTGAAGAATTTGGAACCCTCATACATTGCTGGTGGGAATGTAAAATGGTGAAAAACAATTTGGTAGTTCCTCAAAAAATTAAATATAGAATTATCATATGACCCAGCAATTCCACTCCTAAGTGTACACCCAAAATAATTGAAAACAGGTATTCAAGCAAATACATTTCACACATCTTCCTAGCGGCAATATTCACAATAGCCAAAGGGTGGAAACAACCCAAGTGTCCATCAAAGGATGAATGGATAAACAAAATGTCACATATACAAACAATGGAATATTATTCAGCCATAAAAATGAATGAAGTAGTGATACATCCTACAATATGGATAAAGCTTGAAAACAAGGAAGCCAAATACTAAGGGTCATTCCACTTAAATGAAATATCCAGAATAGGTAAATCTATACAGACAGAAAGTATGTTAATAGTTGACAGGGGTTGAGGGAGAGGGGAATGTGGAATAGTTGCTTAATATATATGTTGTTTCCATTTGGGAGGATGAAAATGTTTTGGAATTCAATAGAGTTGGTTGTGAATGTACTAAATACCACTGAATTATTCAATTTAAAATAGTTAATTTTACATTACGAGAATCTGATTTTAACTGAATTTAAATCCTCAATTTTAAAGCCTCGATTAAAAAACAACAACAACAGACGGTGGGCTGGATTTGGCCTGGGGGCATTGTTTGCCAAGCCCTATTCTAGACTCCTGTTTTGCAAGGTGTGGGCCTTGGACCTCACCTCCAGCTTTTAGAAATGCAGAATCTCAGGCTCCACCCAGACCCTCTGAGTCAGAATCTACATTTAACTAGATCCCTGGGTGACTCAAATGTACATTGCAAAGTGAGAAGCACTTCCCTAGGGCACTCTTCAAAAGCACTCTGGGATAGCAAGTCAGTGAGCCGTGTACTTGAAAGTGTACACACAAGAGAGGGCGGGAGAGCCTGTGGACCCAGAGGTAGCCCAAGGCAACAGGTGAGGAAGCAGAGGTGGCTGGTCCCAGGTAGGACCCCTGCTTCCAGCTGGTCAGTCTAGAGGGGGAAGGTGAGGCTGCCAAGAGGCTTCCAGGTGACCTGTCCCCGGAAGGGTGACAGGTCTCAGCCTACCAGATCCCTCCAGGTGGGCTTCGTGCCTGAGGAAAAGGAAGGATGACTGGGCAAAGCCTCCCTGCTGCTCCTCCTCTGTGTGCAGGTCCCACCCGGGTCCCCAAGCTGGGGTGGGACATGACAACTGACTCATGGAGGGAGGGTGTGCAGAGGGAGTGGGGTAACAAGGATGGATCCCTGGATTGCTCAGGACTGAAGACAGGCTTTGCCAGTAACCCTTCTGTGCCTCACTTTCCTCCTCTGTAAAAATGGGCTAACAACAATCACTCATTGGGGGGTTGTTAAAAGAGTGAATTAAAAAAACAGGGTTTATCATAAATACTCATGAACATCTGGCTGTGTCTTCTGAGTGTATGTGTGACACCTGAGCAGGTAAGGGTACATGGCCAGCAGAGCTGATGCCCACAATGGGACTAACTGATATGGACCTCCCAGCTCAGCGACAAATGCCTAACCCCAGCCAGGTGAGCTCACTCTGGATCAGGCAGACAGGAAGCTGAGATAATGGTGACCCCAGGAGCCCTAGCATGTCTGTCCAAAGAAGAGGGGCAGCTGAGGCCTGCCTGACTCTCAGCCTGCACCGTGGCCTGGCCCCCACCCTCAAGGCCACCTGCCAGAGTCCAGACCCACGGTATCGAATCCCACATGAGGTCAGAGGGGGAAGGCGTTGCAAATAACCGTATTTTACTGAAAGGAACTGAGGCACAGAGGTCCCAAGCAGCTTTCCCAAGGTGACCTCACAAGCAGAAGAGGGAACCCACATCCGCAAACCAGGCTTCTCCCAGGCTAACAACCACCTCCAAACACTCAGCAGCCCCTACCAGACCCTAACTGGAGCCCTTGCTCTCTCACCCCTAATTCACACCTCAAACTTCATCACAGTTCTCTCCCAAGCAGAACCTGGGCCCCAAGCCTACACCACTTCATTAGCTCAGTTACGAGCTCGACTCACACCTACTGATTCTGCAGCCTACCCACTCTCACGGTCCGCTGACCCTGCTTGGGGAACAAGGGGCTCCTAACCAAGCCTCACTGTGGGGAGGACTGTTCAGGAGAGACTCTATATAGGAAGACTTCTTAAACATGAACTTGGCCTTAGTCTTAACCCCTGCCTGACCACAACCTCACATTAGAACCAACAAGGACTCAAAACCTGAGACCAGCTCTAGCCCTCTGCTGTCCACTGTCACTTTAAATTTTATAAAAATCGGGATATCGCAGTCCCAGCAGAAAGGGGAGCCTGGGAGTCTGTGTTCCAAAGAGAGCCGTGGGCAGAAAAGCCTTGTCCATCAAGGACAGAGGGAGCTGAGCAGGAAGTCCCTCTATGGCTAGCTGGCTGGAGGGGGCAGCCTCTGGCCAGAAAATATGCTTTCCAGGAAGAGAGGCCCACCCCCCAGCCACCCCACACAGGGAGGGGCGGCAGGATTTGGAGGACTGATATAGGAGTGGGTGCCCCCCGACCCAGGCCCGACGTGAGCCCGCCTGCCCTGAGGTTCAGACTACAGGGCACCCCCTGGTTCTCCCTCTGGGGCACGTCCGGGGCTCCCCCTGAAGCACTGGCTGCCGAAGGCTGAGCCCCTTTTGCCCCGAGACCGCTGCCACCCTTTCCCATGTGCATCCCCACCGTGTGCATACAACGGTCGAGGCTTGCTATGGGCCACGTGAACCGCTTTATGTGCCAGGATGAAGTGAAACACTGAGGGTCCACTGCCACATGTCCCCTGCTGGCCCTTCACACGACCTAACAGGAAAACAAACCTTGACCCTAACTTCAACCCTGCTTTCAACCTAAGTTGATCTCTAAACCCAGCACTGGCGCCAACCCACAGCCCTAGCCATTATAACCATACCCTTGACCCTGACCTGACTCTAACCCCAATCCACAGCCCTCACCTAACCATGACCTTGACCCTGACCCTTTGTCCACCCTACACAGGCCCTTCCCTCAGCACATTCCCCATACCTGCAAGGGCCACTAATGGACCACCTCAGTTGTACTGGGAGAACTGGAGGAAAAGGCTCAGGGTATGGGGGCTTCCTTGTAACATCCCCACTGACCCTTGCACTGCTGGGCCCCGACGACCCCCACAAACCCACATTCAGCAGGGACCTGGGTGGGCAGAACTCACCAACATCCGAATCTTTGTGAGTCTTGATGACCTCCGCAAGCTCAAAGTTCCCTGCTATGATGGCCACCTGAGGGGGGGGAGGGGCAGGAGGAAGGCTCAGCAGCACCAAACTCGCCTCCCCTCGGCCCTGGTGGCTCCTTCTCAACCCCTGTGTGGGGTCTTCCTCAGTTGGGGGCCCCAGGTTCGGACCCTGTCCCCTGCCTAAACTCACCACCCCAGTCTGCACGGGACTGAGGGGTCTCCTGGGACACGAGACTCTCGGAGCTAAAGCTGGGACACGCTGGCCACTCTGCCTGTTCCCTTAACGGCCCCTCCACACACCATCTTTTCTGTCTCAGACATGGCCCACCACTACCTTACTCCTGTCACCCTCTCTCCTCCGTGCCCTCACCCCTGCATCTCATCATCCGGAAAGCCCTCCACTGCTGCCTCTGCCCCCTTGACTGGACGGTCAGTGGCCAGACCTGTTCTTCCCACGTCTCCTATGAAGGCCCTTGCTCCCACTGAGAGTGGAGTCCCAGCTCCCTCCGTGTCCAAAGTCCCCATGACGTGGTCCCCGACTCCCCCCACCAACTCCAGGCCACACAGAGACCCATCCATCTGGTCATCCTGGTGCTAAGAACCAAACCTGGCCAGAGAAAAGGCCCAGAAATATGACCTGAGTTCAGTCGGGATCTGGGACCACCCCTCTCGCCCCTGGTTTGGCCTCTGCACCCCACCTGTCTCTGGTAGGTCAGGCCCGCACCTGTTCTCCCTTGGCCCCAGAGCCCTCTAACCCTCTTCTCTTTTCCCTGGAAGGGGGACCAAGGGAACCACCCTAAACGAACACCCCCACCACGAGCTGGGCACTGCACTGGCTCACCCCCTTCCTCCGCCCCACCCTGGGGCGATCCTGGGGTCAGAGCTCCCTTATTACTCTACAGGGCAAAAAAGCAAGGTCTAGAGAGACCAAGCCACATATAGACAGACAAACACGCCCTGGGGCAGCCTCGTGCTCCTGTAGGCACTGGTGTACCTGGAAGGCTGTCTGGCTGTTATAATTGCGGACATCCTTATTGGCTCCACGGAAAAGCAGGACGCGGGCACAGCTCTCCTGTGGGAGGGTCGGAGTAGGGGTTGCAACTGGGCGACAGCACATGCGCACACAGGAGTGCAGGGCACACACACCCACGCCTACATGTTCAGCGCACACATTTGTAGCACAGGGACAAGCAGGTCAGGTGTACACGTGCAGGTCCCACCTGGCCCAGAGGGCCCAGATGTACACAATTCACACCTGGTTGTGCAAAACACACACGTGTGACACGTGTGTGCAGGGAACTGATACACACACGTAGGCCTGCAAGGCCACAGCTCACTGCAGGAGGCAGAAGACGCACTTGTGGCGCGACACACCGGGTCAGACGTGCACACACAGGTAGTCACTGTACAGCATCACCTGTGTGTACACACACGTGTGCACAGGCGCAGGCACACCTGGTTGTAGAGGGCGCAGATGTGCAGGGCTGTGTTCCCCGAGGCGTTCTGGGCCCCCATGTTGGCTCCGTAGAACAGCAGGTGCTCCAGGTGCTGCACGTGCCCAAAGCGGCAGGCCTTGGGGAGGGAAGAGGTGCTGCTGGGCCCCTGGACGGAGCCCACGCCCCAAACCCCAGAGGCGGAGCCGGGGACGCCCCCGCCTTCACGCTCCCCGCCCACCTGGTGGACCTCCTGCCAGCCGTTCTCGTCGCTGGTCCCCAGCTGAGCGTGGTCGTGCAGGAGCAGCTCACAGCAGAGCGCGTCCCCCCCGCCCAGGGCGCTGTGGTACAAGGGCGTCAGGCCGCGGCTGTCCTTGTAGTCGGGGGAAGCGCCCAGGTCCAGCAGGGTCTGAGAGCGAGAACCTCAGTGTTCACGCCAGGCCAGCCTCCTCCCACTACCGGGCCGCGTGCCCCTCCAGGCCAGGGCTGTGCCCGCACTGACCGTCAAGGCCGCCGCATTCCGCTGGCGCGCGGCACAGTGCACGGCGGTGAGCCCGTCGCGGGTGCGGAAGTCCAGGTGAGCGCCGCCGTTCCTCAGCACCTTCAGCAGGTCCGTGGCATCGTCTAGCTGGGCCGCAAGGCTCAGAGGACACTCTGGGTTCAAGGGATAGAAGAAGGCTATAGTCCTGGCCATTCCAAGGCCATGCCCCTTCCTGCTCTGCTTCTCACCTCCTGAGTCAGGATCGTGGAAATTGGGGTCCAGCCCCTTGTCCAGCAGGCGTGCCACCTTTTCCGTGTTGTGCAGCTGGACGTATTCCATAAACTTCTTCAGGTTCGCCTGGAACACCCAGCCATCCTGATCAGCCCACAGCACGGCCACCATCATCTGACCATCACCCACCTTCCACCAGGGAGCCTCAGGTTACCTGTGGGGCATCTGCCACCCCACCCCGCCCTCAGTCTGACCTATCAGCCTACATCATGACCTTGTCACTCCTCTCGCGTCACCCTAAGCCCTGCACTCCCGCTGTGGCCCCGATCCCAGCTCAGCTGGACCCACGTGCTGCTCCAAGTCCTTCCCTGCATCCCAAGCCCAACACAGCTGTCAGCCTGAGCCCAGCCAGCCCCTCGACAAGGCCAGGCTGCCCTCACTCACGCCGCCTGAGTGAGTTCCCTACCCCAAGCTCAGCCCCTGCCCTGGCTTCTCTCCCTGGCCCGGGGGCCCCAACCTGTCCAGCCTGGAAGAGCCCGAGGCCACATGGGCAGGAGCCAGCCCAGGGCAGCCCACATCCCCATCACTCCCAAGGTAGCCTGTTCCTTATCCAGCCCGTTCTCTTCACAAGCTCACCCCATGGCAGACTCCCAACTCCGGGGCCCTCCCCCATCACCAGGTGTCGCCTCCTGTCACGTGACCTTGACTGCCTTTCATTCATACCCCCAGTCGTGCGCTAATTTACTCAGCAAAGCCTCACTGAGCTCCTGCTGGTGCTACAATGCCACGTGCACAAGGCAAGGTGCCCTGGCCAGAGGCCCCAGGCCCTCTAGAAACAAAGTGCATCAGAAGTAAGACAGGGTGCCACAGGGACAGCTCCATAGGAGGCAGCATCCTCGGGGGGTCAGGCAATGAGACAGGAGGAACGATGCCTGTGGCTGAGAGGAAAGACCTCAGCTGCAGCCGGCAGGGAGGGAGGGGGGTGGTGTGATGGTGGGGGCCAGCTGGAGCCCAGGCAGGCAGAAACACGGGACTGTGGCAAGGAGTTGAAACTCATCCTAAAAACGAGTGGGACTCACTGAAGGTCAGGAGTCACTGGTGTCCTGTGGGTCACTGGGGACAGTTCTGGAGGAGGGGCAACTACAGGAGGAAGCCAGGGTGACAGGTCACAGCGGGGCCAGTGAGGGAGTCTCTGCCCAGCCACAGAGTCATGGCTACTGACCACCACATGCCCCGGGGTAGCAGAGAAGTCTGGCACGGAGGCTCCAGGATCACAGCGCGGTCACTGGGCCACAGGGGTGAATATTCAGATCCCTCTCTTAGGCTCCAGAGACTGTCAATGAAGTGTCCAGCAAGCAAATGTCCATTGGCCCAGGGGAGCCTGGGGTGGGAGCTCAGGGAGTCTGCCTGTGGGAAGGGCCGCGGCACCCACCCTGCCCCTCCTACATTCAGAGAAGACAGGGAGGTGCCCCCCAAAGAGCACTTGGGGTCAGACCCTCCTAGCAACAGTACCAACGAGTAAAGACTCCACAAGTATGCCTAGGGAGAGGGCCCCAGAGTCAGACAGATCTGGGTTCAGCCCCAGTATCATTGGATGCAGAGCTGTAAGTAAGTCACTTAACTTCCCTGGGACTCAGTATCTTCATCTGTGAAATGGGATAATAATAGTCCCTCACAGAAAAAATTAATGAGATGCCTAAAGTGCCCAGCACTGGATGACCACTAAGTGCTGGGCTCCCTGTTCTCCCCACCGCTACCCAGCTCCCCGCAACAACCACATCTGGTGCCTGCTCACTTCTCCCCCACAAAGACACCGTGCCCTATCGCACTCCACCCCTTAGCCAGGGGCCCACCAGAGGGGTCAGCCAGAGTCTGATCTGACTAGAACCCATCACCAGACCGACCACCCCAAAGCCATGGTGCCCGGAGTCTGCACCCAGTCCTCTAGCCGTCCCCAACACCCACTCTGGGCCCCTGACAACAAGAGAAAGCAGACTGAGCCAAGGCGGGCAGGACTGACTGGTCAGCCCCAACCAAGATCGGGTGGGGGGGTTCTGGGAACAGGGGGAGGGCCCCAAGAAGGGAATTTTTAAACAACATTTTTGACGCCACAAAACCCAGTTAAGGTTGGGGTGGGTGAACACTGGTCATGGGGGGGGGGCGGCCGGAGGGGGTGTAGAAGGTGACCTTGGAGTCCACTCCCCGTGGCTGCCTCCTTACCTTTGTGTGAAGCTTTGCAAACTGCTTATCGTCAATGAGGTTCTGGGCATATACTCGCCGCTTGTATCGAAACTGCTCAGGTAAAGACAAGGCAGAAAAAGGCATCCACCTGGGCTGAGTGAGTGAAAGTATGCGCAGAACCGAGTCCTGCCCACTTCCGTGCGGCTAGGGCCCCACACTGCTCGCCGCCCCCGTCACACAAAGCCATGCACACTACCATGGACGCCACCAAGACAGAGGTCAGGCGCCATGTAGGCCCAGCTGCCCGCCTGCAGTGCCCTTTCTGTCTCATTCCCATCCCCGGGATTCCCTGGAAACCTCAGGCCTCTTCCAAGACCAGGTTCCAGGCTGACCTTCCGAGACATCCCGTCTCTGGGAAGAATTGTCCCTACTTGCCTGGGCCACCACGGAGGCCAAGCCGGCTCTGAGCTCAGCCACCGTAATTCTTGCTTCAGTGCTCATTGCACTTGCCACCCCCACCTCCAAACCGTGGGTCTGGGTCCCCTTGCTCACAGGGCGCTCAACAGCCTTTACACCGTGGACGGGTGCGCAACCGAGGAAGCTTAGGTCGCCCTTCGGACAACTTCACGGGCGGGGAGGGGGAGACGCTGACACCGACGTGCACAGAGACCACGGCTGGCTTACTCCACACAGCGCTCCGGCCACTCACTCCTGCTCACACCCCATCGCACGTGCCGCGGCTCACACCTCACGCGCCAGACACACAACTCAACCCCCCCGCCCGCCGCTTCCACACTAACTCCCCGCGTCCGTGCCCCTCGCTGCCGCGCCCTCAGACGCTCCCGTCCCGGAGCTCGGAGCTCTCAGCCCGCCCCCTGCCGCGCCCCCGGCCGCCGCTCACCTCCAGGTAGGGCAGGGGCGTGTCCAGGTTGGGCGGGTATTCCTGCAGGAGCCGCTCCTCGTCCAGGAACTTGCCCGCGCGGCCCCGGGAGGGCGGCTGAAAGAGCCCGTAGTTGAGCGCGTCCTGGAGGCTGTGGTTGAGGGCGCAGAGCACGCGCTGCTTGGCTGCCCACACCGGCGCGGCCGGGTCCAGGCGCAGGCACTTCTGCGGCGGAGCGGGAGCGTGAGCGCGGATCGGCCCCGCGCGGCGCTGAGTACTGAGCCCCCGGGCCCCGCGCGCCCAGGCCGCGGACCCCGAGCCTCCGCGCCCCGCCGGCTAGGCCTCGCCCCGAGGGCGGTGCTTCCCCGGGCCCCGCCCCCGCCCTGGAGGTGGGGAGGGTCCCGGCGGAGGTGGCGGGGGAGGGGTGAGTAGCCGCGGGCCTGGGGTCTCCCGCGCCGGGCTCCGAGCGCGCGGGTGGGGGGCTGGGAGAGGAGGGCGGGGGTGCAGCCGGGATCCGGACGGCGAGGCTCACCGTCTGCTGAAGGTCCGGGATGCCGACGCGCACGATCACGGCGCTGGCCCCGGGGCCGTCCATCCCCGCGCCCCGGCCGTGGCCGCTCGCGGCCGGGAGCTGGGCGCCCCGGGGCTCCTCGCGGCGCCCCGGCCCCCCCTGCCCCCCCACCGGAGCCCCGTCGGCCGCGCTGCGCGGGAGGGGGCCGGGGGGGGCCGGGGCCGGCACGGGGGACAGCGGCGCCGAGGGCTCCGCAGGGGCGGCGGCGGCGGCGGCGGCGGCGCGGCTCAGCTGCATCGGCCCCGGCTCCGCTCGGCGCCTGCCTTCCCCGGGGGCGGGGGCGGCGGGGGGAGGGGGCCTGAGCGGCGAGGGAAGCGGGGGTGGCAAGGGGGCTGCGCCGGAGGCGGGGGCCGGGAGGGCTCAGAGCCAGCCGAGGGCGAGGGGGACTTTGCGGGGTCCCGGGGTGAGGGGTGAGGGGTGGGGTTGGTGCGAAGGGCGAGGGCCGCGCAGCAAGGCGGGGGCCTAGGGGCTGCGCCGGGGGTGTGGGGAGTCCTAGGCCTCAGTGTGGGGAGAGTGGCTGAGCAGCAAGGGCCGCGCCGCCGTTCGGCTGCGGAAGAGCATCTGTGGCCCACAGGGGAAGATGCGGCGAGGAGGGGGTCTTGGACCTGGCGTGGGGGCCGCCTTGGGCACAGGGACCAGAGGCAGGGCAGGAAGGGGAGAGAAAAACAGGAAAATTAATTTCCGGGGGTGGCAGCTTCTCTACCACCCTACCGACCTCCCCTCCCCACCCCACTCAAGCCCCGGAGGAGATGACAGGGACCAACACTGCCCCAGTCCTGGGGTGGGACGGTGGGGACCTCGGAGCCCTGGAGGGGCCGGGGCTTCTCCCACAGCCAGAACCAATTAACCTTACAACTTAACCCTTAGGACCACGCCGAACAGTGTGCCACGCGGCTCCCGGCTCCCCCACCCCTGGCCGAGGCTGAGGAGTTCACTCCGGACTCTGAGGCCCGCCTCTTCTGCCCCCCTCCTCAGGTCCCCTAGTCCGCCTAGCTCCAACGCCTGTCACGCCCTCCCAGTCACCTTAGCGACGACAAGATGGGGGCGCGACCTGAGAGGAAGGGCTTAGGGGAGGGGGCGCCACTAGCCTCCACCTGCAACCGGGAAGTGAATTTTAGTTTCACGCGTTGTCGTGGCAACGCGGGAGGGGGTGATGAGTAGGCGGAGGAGAGGGGAGCGCAGTAAAGAAACTAGCTCAGGCGCCACCGCCCCACTGGAGCTGGCCAGGTCCCCCCAACACTCATCAGCCTCACAGAACTACCCCAGTGCTGGGAAACCCTGTGCCCCCAAGGTCCCTAAAAGCGAAGAGCGGCCCCTTAACGTCAAAATAGCCCTGATTTCCCGAGAAACAGCTTCTGACTCCCACAGAACTCCCCCAACATGCCTGACTCCTCCCCAGAAACAGGCCCTGACCCCCGCAGCCGCTCACCCTCGCACGAGACACCCTGGCCGACCTTCACAGAACACCCCAGCATGAGGACACCTTCCGGCCCCTGGCAGAAGACAGCCCAGCCTCACCTACCTTCTCCAAGAGCAGCCCTGGGTCCCCTGAGCCTCCCGGGAATAAACTTGAATGAACCTCCACCCCACACACACACACACAGAAAGCCTCCCTACCCCTCCCCATGACAACCTGGAAGCAGCCTTACCCCACACGGACCAGCGCTTGACACCCCCTCCAAGGACAGCCTCCTGCCCACAGAGCCCCGCAATACCCACCCCTCCTTCCCCCAGAACAGCCTCTGTTCACCCCAGAGCGCGGCCCTCTTCCCCAGGACCAGCCCTGACCCCTGAGGGAAACCGGGCTCTCTCCCTGCCCAGCCGGCCCCCCTTCAGAAAAAATCTCTGCCTCCCAGGATTTCACTGACCCCGCAGAGCCGAGTCTCCAGCGCTGTCTGTGGTCTGGGCCCGCTTTCTTCCCGAGCCTGGGCGGACCCTGCCTGCCTAGAAATGCGGCCCCAGGATGTCCAGGCTCTTCCCAAGGCCACTGGCCTGGCCTGAGTGGGGGGGCTGAGGGTCCCCAGGGGCTGGAGCAGGATGGGAGGGGTAGGGGAAGGGGGGAGCAGGAAGGGGCTGTCGGAAGCCCACTTATCTGCAGGAAGCACCTTGGGAAGCACGTGGCCCAGCCCTGGAGAGAGGAAACTAGTGCTTCCCGGCCCCCCTCCTGTCTCCACTGCCTTCCTGCCCCTGTTCTCCCCTCCCTGAGTCACCCAGAGCTGCCCCCACCCCCCCCTCCGTGTCCCTCATCCCTCCCGCTGTGGCGGCTGAAAGGCCGGGCCGTGCTCACCGGAGTCCCCGATTCGCCATGGGACTGAAGGAGGAGGCGCACACCCAGCCGCAGAGCGGCCCCCGGCCTCCGAGCTCTCCCCGCAAACCTGCCCCTGACCTGGAGAGCCAGGCGCCCGCCTGGCCACCCCGCCTGGACCTCACGGAGGCCCCCTCGGCCTCCCCAGCAACCCACTGTCCTCGGTGAGTCCAGCACCGTGAATGCCGAGCTTTCAGGAGAAAACCTCACAGCCTTGCTGATGGCCACATTCCTGGTCTCCAGGCTCAGTCGGGCCTGCAATGCCAGGGCTGTTCCCACAGAGCACCCGCTGCAAAGGATGGGTACATAATGAACGAATGCCAAACCGGCACCACTCCTCTGGACCCACCACCACCCTGGCAAACGGCAAAAATTCCAACACCCAGAAGCACCTTACCCGCACAATGTCCTCCTGTCCCTGCAGCATGGTGGGTTTACAGAGGAGGAAGCCCCGGGACAAGCTGTTTTGTTGAGAATAAAAGACCCCCAGGCTCCTCACCACCTCCCGGACTCACCCCTCTGCTCTCCTGTCTCTGTCCTTGAAGGTGAGGATTCCCCAGACTCCATGGCCCTTCTGCATCTCCACTCCTTCCATCAGGGCTAAGATTCCAGAATGACCCATGGTTCTCCCATCCCCACTTCTTCCCACCACACACGTTCAGACGCCCAGGGCCTTTGGGAGCTCATGTGGGCAAAGCGTCCAGAACAGTGCCTGGCACAGGGTTAAACCCATCCGTGGGTGAACCCCTGCACACCGGCCACTGCATAGGCCATCTGACACCCTTGGTGCCCCACACCCTCAAAGTCTTAAGCCCACCCCCCCCCAGCGTGGGTGGTCCACCCCCAACTCCTGGCCCTTCCTGGTGAGCCCGTTTGTGTCCCCCTCCCTCACCATGCCATCCCTCCCTCCTTTTACATTCCTGGGGCCACCTCCTCACCCAAACCCTAACCCTTCCCTCCCTCTCACCCCTCGGCCTACAGTGGCCTGGCCCCACAATCCGCCTCTTGCTGAAAACCCCACAGGCCTGCTTTCTCTCCTATCTCCCCTCACCCCCTGGTTTCCTTGACAACTGGGGGTGTGGGGCAGATGAGTGTCCTGCTGTCAGGTGCTCCCCTAGCTGCCCTTGGTCTTCTCTCGCAGTCTATACTCTTCCTCTGCCCTCCACTCTGATCTTTCCTCGGCAGCACCCTAGTGTCTACCTGCCCTGTAATTCACTTACTTGTTGCTCACTGTTTAGGATCTGTCTTTCCCCCCAGAATGTAGGCTCCCTGTGGAGAGGGAGCTTTGCCTGTTTGGTTCACTGCTGTGTCCAAGGCCCTGGTGCTCAGTCGATGCTCAGCGTGTATTTGCTGAACCTTCATCTACAGACTGTTCACGCCCAACTTTCTTCAGAGCAGACCCTCTCCAACCTCCAGAGCAGATTGTAGGGGCAGAAGACCTGATTGTTCAGTTGACTGTCCGGATCTGGTGTAATTTTTGTGGGTAGGGTTTTGGGGTTTTGTTTGTTTGTCTGTTGTTGCTGTTGTTGTTGTTGTTTTGCTTCTAGTTATTTAACATCTATCAGTATATTTAGATTCTGTTTCATCCTGAGTCTGATTTGTTAAGTTTTATCTCTCTAGGAATACAAATCTATTTCTAAAGAATCAACTTTTCATTCTGTTAATCATCTCTATTTCTATTTTGTTTGTTTCTTTCTACTGTTTTGGTTGTTGTTAAGATTCTTTTTCTTATTTCTTCAGCTGGGTACTCAACTCAATTTTTAGTCTTTCTCTTCTCTGACAATGAGTATTTAAGGTTATAAATTTCCAAGTGTGACTTTAGTTATGTCCAGTAAGTCTTGAAAAGTAGTATTTTTAATTTCATCTTGTTGATTTTCTAATATCAATTGTATTGTTTGCTTTAGGAATTGCTGAAAAATATGCTTACTTAAATTTTCAAATGTATACTAGGTTTTCTTTGGAGGGAGGACTAACCCTTAGCTACTGATTTCGTTTTTTATTGTGTTGTGGTCAGAAGGTGATCTGCATAATGCAGATATATATATATGTGTATATATATATATATATATATATACACATATATATATATATCTCCATTATATCAAGATTGTTAATTGTATTATTCAAATATCCTATGTCCTTTCTAATGTTCCGTTTGCTTGATTTATAAGTTACTAAAAGAAGTCGGATGGGCTTCCCTGGTGGCGCAGTGGTTAGGAATCCGCCTGCCAATGCAGGGGACACGGGTTCGAGCCCTGGTTCAGGAAGATCCCACATGCCGCAGAGCAGCTAGGTCCATGCACCACAACTACTGAGCCTGCGCTATAGAGCCGGTACTCCGTGACGAGAGAGGCCACCGCAGTGAGAGGCCCGCGCGTGGCAATGAAGAGTAGCCCCCGCTCACCGCGACTAAAAAAAGAAAGCCCACGTGCAGCCACGAAGACCCAATGCAGCCAAAAATTAATTAATTAATTAATTAATTTTAAAAAAAGAAGTGGGATAAAATCCCACTTTAGCAGTCTCACCATGAAATTTTGCCAATTTGGGATTTATATGTCTTTCCAGACTTTGTTTTTTTTTTTTTAATTTTTATTTATTATTTATTTATTATGTTTATTTTTGGCTGTGTTGGGTCTTCGTTTCTGTGTGAGGGCTTTCTCCAGTTGCGGCGAGTGGGGGCCACTCTTCATCGCGGTGCGCGGGCCTCTCACTATCGCGGCCTCTCTTGTTGCGGAGCAGAGGCTCCAGACGCTCAGGCTCAGTAGTTGTGGCTCACGGGCCCAGTTGCTCCGCGGCATGTGGGATCTTCCCAGACCAGGGCTCGAACCTGTGTCCCCTGCATTGGCAGGCAGATTCTCAACCACTGCGCCACCAGGGAAGCCCCAGACTTTGTTTTTAATGCTAACAGGTTTAGGAGTATTATAGCTTCCTGATAAATTATTCCTTTCATTATTATATGGTACCCTTCTTTATCCCTATGCTTTTTGCCTTAATTTTATTTTTTTTCCATAATTAGCCTAGGCACAGCACTTCTCTGTGAGTATTGACCTCGTATGTCTTTTCCCCTCATTTTCCTTTTATCCTTTCTACATCTTACATTCCTAGGTGTGCTTGTGGTAAATAGTATGTGTGGCCAGATTTTTGTGAAAACCAATCTTACAATTTTCAACTTTTGATGGTGTTTTATTGTGATTATTGATTACTGATATGTTTTCACTGATTTTTACCATCTTATTTTGTGTTGTCGGTTGGTTTTTTGTTTTTGTTTTTCCTCTGTGCTGCTTTTTTCTCCCTTTGGGCCCTCCGTTTGATTGATCACATTATCTTTATTCCTTTTTCCCTCAACTCCCATTGTTTTGGAAGTCCAGCAGTCTCTTTTTTTTTTTTTTTACCTTTTAAGGAAAACTTTATATTCTAAAATTATTAAAAGGACATCATAAACCCATTCAATCATGCAGGTCCTTTAAACTTTGCTTTGAAAGTCTTAAGGAGAAAAATATATGGTACTGTGACTAGGGCATAGGCTGGAGAAAACTTTCCGATTTCTAATTTTTCTTCCCTTACCTTACTACTTGAGAGAAGTCAATACAATTTTCCGTTTGTATAAATGAAAGGCCACAGTTTTTAACTCTTTTATAATAATATTCCTTGAGCCAGAAGAAGATATATTTTCCACATTTTAGTTACATTTCAACAATTATGTATTATATGCCTATAGGGCTCATGTTCAATGGCAAAGTGAAGTGGACGGATGGTCTCACATGTTTCCTTGTAAGATAGCGTGTCAAGAACTGGCTTATATATTATCCGTCCTCCAGACTGACATCACACTTCATAATAGCTTGGTATGATGATTGCTGTCAAAATCGCCTGCAAGGAAACATCCGTGCCACTGGGCCTGGCCGTGCCGCGGAGGGACCTCGCCGGGAAGGACGCGTGGGCTCGCGCAGGGGGAGCGGAGCCCCAGCGGGTGGCACCCACGCTGCCGCCTCAGAAGGGGGGCCCAGCATTCTCTTTCTATCATTTTCATAAACACACTTACATTTTCAGCATGTGGGATTAACAAAGCCTGAGGTTAATTACTGTCTCCACCCGCCTCGTGCACTAGTGGGAGTTGAAGATGCTTTAGCTGCAGGTCTTTGTCCACATCGTCCTCCCTCCAGTGAGGCTGCTTGAGGAGTCACATGTCAACCCGCTCTTTACTCACTTTCCTTCTGGCTTGAATTTTCTTCTTCCTGAAAGTAGTGACAAATTTCAGTCTTTGAAATGTCTTATTTCACCCTCATTTTGAGTGATAATTTAGCCAGTGTAGAATTCTAAATTGACAAAGTATTTTTTTCTCAATACTTGGAAGACTTTTCTCTCTGTGTGCTGTATTCTGGGTAATTTTCCCAATTCTGACTTCCATCTCACTGATTCTGTTTGATTTTAATCTGCTGTTAATCCCATCCATAGGGTTGTTGTTGGTTTTTTTCCCATAGAATTTTAAATTTCAATGACCATAGGTTTTATTTCTGTAAGCCCTGTTTGGTACATTATCAAATCTCCTTGCTCTTTCTTTATAGTGGTTTTTTCTTTTTTGTTTAATGCAATTTTTAGATTTCTTTTGTCTTTAATTATTTTAAAAACATTTATTTTAAAATTCTAGTCAGTAGTTCCCTTATGTGAAATTTTTGGTGGTCTAATCCTGTTTGCGGTGTCCACCGACTCACTCACTGTAGGGGGACTGTAGGTTCTTTCTGTGACAGTGTTGTGACTTGGGGTTACGGACTCAGCTGGGCCTGTATTTATGTGGAAATCCTGGGCAGCCTAGATGTGTCCCTCAGAGGAGTACGACTAGCCCAGGACCTGTTTTATGTTAATTTCTTGGCTTGGTGGTCCTGGGGGCTACAAAGAGTAATACAGTTCAGACTCCAAAATTGTTGGGGACAGGCAGTGGTTACAACTTCATAGGGAGACTTCTCCACAGCGAGATCACCACAAAGCTTTATGAAAATTGCTTAAATAAAAGAGAAATATAAGAATTATGAAAATAGATTACTCACCAGGTTTTTGAGCACTACATGTCATCCTAAGTGTATGACACGTATTAACTCATTCAGTCATCACAAAATCAGTAAGCAAGCCCATTATTGTCCTCATGTAACAGATGAGGAAACAAAGCAAACTAGAAGTAACTTAACTTGTCCAGAATCACATGTGGCTCATCAGTGGAGAAACCAAGATTTGAAACACATCAGTGGGCATCTGACCCAAGCAGGACCAATGAGAATCCTGCCCTGGAGTCCTACTCTTGTAACTAAGGGAAGAAACCCTCTTTCTACTCTTGGGATTCACAGGAGAGATGTAGCTCGGCAACTGCTAGTGACCGAGATTCCAGCCTTGGGAAGAAAGCAACCCTGCAAGGAGTATAGATACAGGAGACGAGGACAGTTCTGAAGGAGCTTGAGCCCACAGACTTAGTCCCTGAAATCTGCTTTTCTTGCCTTTGGTTTCAAGAGCCCAGGGTCCCTAGAAGGGACTTTCCCTTCTAGGTTGAAAATCCATGGAAAAGAGAGGCTGAAGGGCTGGCCTTAGGGCAAGGGCCTCGATTGGAATACCAGCTCAGCCACAAGATACCCCAGTGGCCTGAGAAAGCCTCCTGGCTTCCCTATGTCTCCCTGTGAGCTCTGGTACGTTGGGTACAATGGTAGGGATTACTTCATTCCCTCCCTCATTCAGGCCACATACCAGAAACCTGCCTTTGGGCTGACAAGGTGGCTCCTGTCCCCCTGGGCTGTTGTGCAGGTTAGATGAGGTCCATGGATGTGACATGCTCACCATGTGCCTGGTACATAGTGAACACATTTTTGGTATAATCATAAAGCTAGCTCAGATTTGATTTCTGTCATCTCAACCACAGGAGTGCATTCTAATGCACATTCTTCGTGTATAGTGGCAAAACTTAGAGCCGTGAGAAGGGATGGCTGATCTTTGTTGTAAGTTCTTAAAAAGAGCATTAGCCTTAAAATATTATTTTAACAGTGAAATTAAGAGTGAGAAATATATGCCTAGTTAATTTCACACTTAGGATTCTACTTACCCTTTGGTTCAAGACTGTGAGTTTTGCCTACATGTTTACCTCTTCTTCCCAAAGGTCACTGACAATTTAAGAACTATGTGAGGTTTTTAAAAAAATTATTATGGTAAATAATATATAACATAAAATTTACCATCTTAACCATTTTTAAGTGTATAATACAGTAGTGTTAAAAGGAACAATATATTTTTTTGAATATAATGTCCATCCTAGTGTTAAAAGACAGACACATGGATTGTGAATAAAATCTGTGAAGACATGATACGGACGGATCAGAAGATGGAAAAGCCAACAAAAGCTGAAGAGTTGGCTGCACAGCCCTAATGTCACTGAGACTTCTGGGAAAGGGGCCAGCTGGGCACAGTGGGACCGTGCTGGTGTGGGGTGGGATCAGCTGACTCCAGCTGCAGGGCACAGAACTGCTCCCTGAGTATAGTGGGCGGGGGACTGGAGAGACCCCTGGGACAGAAGAGAAGTGGGGCTGTTATTGCAGGGAGGGAGGGACTTAGCTTTTTATGAAAGGTAATTCCTAGCCCCTCCTTCTCAACTTTCTGAATGACAGGGTATCCCCAGCCTACTTTCTGCCAGAGTCCCCTTGCACTCACACATCCCCACCCACCATCTTGAAGGGAAGCCCTCCTAGGGATAAATCCCTCTCAGTTCATTTTTTTGTTCTGATCAGTATTCCATTTTATGAAAAAACCACGTTGATATGCATATTTGGGTTGATTCTAGTTTGGGACAATTATGAATAAAACTGCTGTGAATATTTTTGCTAACTTTTCAAGAAACTGGCAAGCAGTTTTCCAGAATGATAGTACCATTTTACATTCCAACTTTTCCCATCTCCTCCACGTCCTTGCTAACACTTGGTATTTCCTGTCTTTTTAATTTTTAGCCATTCTAATGGATGTATAGTGGTATCTCCTTGTGTGATTAAATTTGCATTTCTCTGATGACTAATGATATTGAGCCTCTTTTCATATGCTTATTAGCCATTCACGTGTCTTTTGTGAAGTGTCCCTTCAAGTCCACTGACCATTTTTTTTAAAATGTGTAGTTTACCTAATGGAAATTTTGAAGCTCTTTATATATTGTGGGAACAAATTTTTTTGTAAGATACGTGTATTGCAAAAGTTCTCTAAACAAATAAAAAAAATAAAAAAATAAAAAGTTCTCTAATTTTGTAGCTTCCTTTCACTTTCATAGTAGTTTCCCTCAAAGAACAGAAGTTTTTTATTATTATAGAGTGAGCTTATCTTTTTTCTTCTATCATTTATATTCTGTGTCCTATCTAAGAAATCTTTGCCTCCTGCAAGATCATAAAATTTTCTCCTGTGTTTTCAATGAGAAGTTGTAGTTTTAACTTTTCATTTAGTTCTATGATTAATTTCAAGGTAATTTTTATTCGTGGTGTCAAGAAAAGGTTGATGTTTGTATTTTCCCTTTTGGGGTGTCCAGTTGTTTCATTCCATTTTTAAATTATTTTAAAATATTTTTATTTACATTGTTTGGCAACCATCACCGCTATGTCCAGAACTTTTTCATCATGCCATATGGAAACTCTGTGCCCATTAAGTAGTAATGCTCCATTCCCCTCCCCGAGCCCCTGTAACCACTTTTCTACTTTCTGTCTCCACCACTATTTTAGGGACCTCTCAACACCATTTTTGAAGACTTTCCTTTCCCACTGAATTGCCTTTGCACTTTCTTTACTTTTCCTTTAATATATATTTATAATTTTTTTTAATTTATTTATTTTATTTTTTATTTTTTTGGCTGCATTGGGTCTTCATTGCTGCACACAGGCTTTCTCTAGTTGCAGTGAGCAGGGGCTACTCTTGGTTGTGGTGTGTGGGCTTCTCACTGTGGTGGCTTCTCATGTTGTGGAGCACGGGCTCTAGGAGTGTGGGCTTCAGTAGTTGTGGCACGCGGGCTCAGTATTTGTGGCTCACAGGCTCTAGAGGGCAGGCTCAGTAGTTGCGGCGCACGGACTTAGTTGCTCTTCAGCATGTGGGATCTTCCTGGACCAGGGCTCGAACCCGTGTCCCCTGCATTGGCAGGCGGATTCTTAACCACTGTGCCACCAGGGAAGCCCTAATCTATATTTATATACTTTCTCCAATACCACACTATCTTAACTTCTATAACTCTATACTAAGTCTTGAAATCAGAGAGTGTAAGTCCTACGACTTCATTCTTTTTTAATTTTGTTGGCTATTCTAGGTCATTTTCATTTCTATGTTTTAGAAGTTTTAGAATCAGCTTGTCAATTTCTACAAAAATTAAAAACCACCTGGGAATTTAATTGGGTATTGCATTGAGTCTATAAATATATTTAGAGAAAATGGACTTCTTAACAACATTGAATCTTCTAATGTTTGAACATGGTATGTCCCCCATTTATTTTGTTTTCCTCAAGTATCTCAGCAAGGCTTAGTAGTTTTCAGGGTTGCATTCTTAAACATTTTGTTAAATTTGCTCCTAAGAATTTCATTATTTCACATTATTACAAATGAAATTTTAAAATTTCATGCTATAATTGTTTGTTGCTAGTATATAAAAATACAACTGATTTTTGTATGTAAATTTTGTAGCTTATAACCTTGTTAAATTCACTTCATTTTATAGTATTTTTGTAGATTCCTTAGGATTTTCTACATAAATAGTCAGCAAATAGCAAACTATTTCCTTATTTTGAATCTTTATGACTTTCATTTATTTTTCTTGCCTTGTTGCAATGACCACCAGTACAGTGTCATACAGAAGTGATAAGAGCAGGCATTCTTGCTTTGCTCTCAATCATCAATAGAAAATGTTTGCTATTTCACCATTAAGTATGTTATCTGAAGGTTTTTTTATAGATACCCTTTATCAGATTTAGAAAATTACCTTCTAGTCCTTGTCTGTAGAGTTTTTCATTATGAACAGATAGCTGACCCTCTTAAGGAACATTTTGATACCTTACCCAATAACTGCTTACATCCTATTGGCCAGAACTGGGTCTGGCTGCAAGTGAGGCTAGAAAATGTTCTTTCTTAGGTGAGCACATTACTGCCTCCTAGAAAACCAGGGCTCTGTTAATAAGGAAGAAGGCATGATGGATATCAGAATAGGCAACTAGCAAGCTGCCACTGTGGGTATACAATTCTAGATTAGCAGTTATTGACATGCCACATTTTAAACTTACTATTCTATTGTCATCTTGTTGCCATTAAAATAAATACTGTTTTGAACTGTTATTCTTTCCGTAGGTAATTTGTTCTCTCTGGCTACTTTTCAGACCCTGTTGTCTTTAATATTATTCAATTTCAATATGATGTGCCTAGGTGTTCTTTTAGTTTTAGTTATCCAGTTTGCGATTTGTTGTGATTCCTGAATCTGAGGAGTTATGTCTTTCATCAAATCTGAAAATTCTCTGCTATTATCTTTTTTAATATTGTATCTCCTCAGTATCTTCTTTTAAAAATATGTTAGACCTCATGTATGAAAACATTATGTGAAGGGAAATAAGCCATTCACAAAGGACAAACTTTATATGACTCTACTGATATGAGGTTCCTAGAATAGGCAAATTCATAGAGACAGAAAGCAGAATAGAGGTTACCAGGGGCTGGGGAAAGGAGAGAATAGATAGTATTGTTAATGGGGACAGAGTTTCTCTTTGAGATAATGAACAAGTTCTGGAAATGAATAGTGGTGATGGTTCTACAACATTGTGAATATATTTTGTTAAATTATAAATTGTGAAAATTTTTAAAAGATTGAAATTTTTAATATATATTAGACCTTCTCACTGTAACTTCTATAAAATTGTCTCATCTCCCAGTCTAACTATTTTGTATTCAGTCTACCATCTTCTAGTTCAATAATTCTCAGCTGTGTCTTGTCTGCTATTAACCTGCCCATTGAAATTTCAATTATTATATTTTTCATTTCTAAAGTTACATTTTGTTCGTTTTAAAATCTATCAGATTCTTTCTTTTCCTTTATCCTTTTTTTCTGATGCTTTCTAACAGTTTCTCTTTCCTTGTTCAGGTTTTCAATTGCATCTTTTATCTCTGAGGCCATTTTTAGCATCCTTACATGTTTTGTGATTTTTAGATTGTGATCTCATGTTTGGTTAATCCAAACTGTGGTAAGCTGGAGGGACTGAACTCCTCCAGAGGTGATTTGCATTTGCTCCTGCTAGGTGCCTCAATGCTGCCAACATATAACCACTTCAACTCAATTCTAAACCACCCAGGTAGGGAATTCCCTTGTGGTCCAGTGGTTAGGACTCCACACTTCCACTGCTGGGGGCGCAGTTTCGATCCTTGGTCGGGGAACTAAGATCCTGCAAGCTGTGCAGTGTGACCAAAAAGAAACCCATCCAGTATATATTTAAAACCCACACCCATTTGAAGGTAAACGTCTGTACTTATGAATTCTGAAGGGAGATTTGATTTCTGTCTTGTGGTTAGTTTGTCACAAAATCTCTCATTTCTCTTTCCTGGAAAGATTTTTTTTCCTAGTCCTTGTAACCTTTTACTGAAATTACGGGTCTTTAATAATCCTGACTTTATGTGGGTATCAAAATACCAACTTCTTATATTGCATGGGCCCACATCCCTTTCTCTTGCCTTCTATGCATCCATTAAAACCCAGAGCTTTAAGCTCCTGGTATGGAGAATGTTCCTGATACCACACTTGCTTACCCTGTTGCTTTTAGTTTCTACTTACTATATTTTACTCAGCATTTTCAAGTGTTTTACAATAGAGGGGTTTTAGATTACATTGTTGGAAATCTGTTTTTCTTATTCAGCCACAGCAGTCAGCACATAGAAGTGTTTAACAATTGTTTGCTGGTCAGATAGTAAATGAATCAATAAATGAACAGAAAGACATCCTGCATTTTATTTTATTTTTTTTAAATAAATATATATATTTATTTATTTATTTATTTATTTTTGGCTGCATTGGGTCTTTGTTGCTTCACGCAGGCCTTCTCTAGCTGCGGCGAGAGGGAGCTACTCTTCGTTGCGGTGTGCAGGCTTCTCATTGCGGTGGCTTCTCTTGTTGTGGAGCACAGGCTCTAGGAGCACAGGCTTCAGTAGTTGTGGCACATGGGCTCAGTAGTTGTGGCTTGCAGGCTCTAGAGCGCAGGCTCAGTAGTTGTGGCGCACGGGCTTAGTTGCTCCGCGGCATGTGGGATCTTCCTGGACCAGGGCTTGAACCTGTGTCCCCTGCACTGGCAGGCGGATTCTTAACCACTGCGCCACCAGGGAAGTCCAACATCCTGAATTTTAAAATGTTTACTACACACATACCCACACACAACAAAGTATGAGGGTAAGGCACTAGGAATACAGCAGTGATCAAATGGGTCCCTCCTGGTCAAACACATCCTCTCATTCACTGAGAACTTCAGCACCCTGATGACAGGTTGTCTGCTCACTCCAAGTTCTGACATCCTCCATGTCTCTCCAAGTGATCCCTCACACCATGGGCTCCCAGTTCCTCCACCTCTCATCTCACTGACTGTAAAAGCTAGGGTTTAGGTGTAGATTATAGACCCACGTATGGCTAGTTTGAGCAGAAAGGTACTTAATACATGGAATTAGTGTCTACAAAGTCATTGGAAGTACTGAAAGTAGCACTTACCCTGAGCTGCTAGAAATATACTCTCCCCCAACAATACCACAGAACTAGTCCGCTGGGGATTTGTTCTTTTTGCCACAGTCAGCAAACTGAGGTGTCAGAAAGCTGATACTCCAACTGCTGGCTCCAACACACCACACCTCGGAATCTGTATTTCCCAGCCCCTTTCACATCTAGGTAGGGCCATGTCACAGAGTTCTGGAATTGGTTTGGGTAGAAATGATGTGTGCCACTCCTAGGTCTAACCCATAAATACCTCCTGCTTATCCTGCGTGCTCTCTGTTCACTCTTCTGCTGGCTGAATGTAGGCATCTAGGATGACCTTAAATCCACATGTCAAAAATGGCAGCACTTCCTTCAGCATGGGTCCCTAAATGCCTATATGGACCAGAGACTCACCTACCCCCATTCCTGCCTATGTTGCAAACTGGACTTTCTGTGAGCAAGAAATAAATGCCTATTGTATTGAGTCACTGAGATTTGGGGGTTTATCTGTTAAAGTAGCTGGTGTTTCCTCAACCGATATAGGAGACTCCATTGAGCTTTCCACCTTCAGAGTCCTTGTCTAGATCAGCAGGTAGTGTTGCACTGGCCAGCTGCTCAATATATCTATTTGAATAATATGCTTGAGAACCAGGGAGATTAATACAAAATAAATTTGTGTAACCACTGTATCCATTGTGGGATGGACAGTGGCCCCAAATGCATGACTTGCCTGACTTCCAAAGCCCAGCTCTCATCAGTGGACTGTGGAGGCATCAGAATGTCCAAGAAGTGGCATTCGCTCAGAGCCAGTGCCCAACAACCCCTCAGAGCCTGAGGTGTCCCTTCCCCTAGTGCATGGCCATCCTGCCCAAAGGCCATACCTCCCTGCAGCGGAGGCCAGGGAGAAGACTTAGTACAGCCTAGGGTGTTTCTGCCAGGTCTTTCCCTCTGGCAGAGGGCTCCAGGTCTGTGAGTGACTCATGTCCAGGAATTGGAAGAGGAGCTGCATTGTGAGTCAAGTCTGGGCCATGTTCCCGAGACCCAGGGTCTTTCCACCACCACCCCCGCCTCCACTAGTGCTGCCCTCTGTTTTTGTCCTGGAGGGTAACTCCACTGGCCAGTGAGCCAAAAATCTCTGAGGCCACGCCATTCTGCCTGACACGATGGTGACAATACCTGCCTGGCCACGTGGCCCCTGCCACCCTAGCACCTTTTCATCCCATCTCATTTCTGTCCCACGGTGGCCAGCTCCCCAGAGCCTCGCAAGGGTGTTGCTGCTTCCCTTCCTTACTCCAAGGTCCACCTCAGTGTCTCAATGAGCGCATCCTCCAGGCCCTCACAGAGGACAGTTAGGGGACGACAGAGCAGGTCAAGCACAATACACTCCTATCCCTCTCTGTCTTTGGACGCCTTTTTCTGTACTAACCCAAAGAGTTTACAGCATCTTGGCTTCATTCACATGGGCCGTCATGAGCACTGGTTTTAACAACCACAGCACAGTCAACACCATCCTCGCCCCTCAGATCCAGAACCTGTGCTCAGTCCTGCCTGACTCAGGATCATTTTCCTCCAATATCCAGGGGACAGGAATGATGGTTGCTGAGGGCAGAGTGGACGGAGCAGACCCAGAGCAGGAGGTGGAGGCCTGCACAGATGGTCTTCGGTGTCCCGGGTCCCCCACATCCGCCAGTCCCAAGAACCACTGCAGAAGCCCTTCAGGTGGGCCAAGTGTTCTCCATGAAGCGGCTGGCCCACCCTGCTCACCCCAGGCAGGCCCAGGAAATGGGAGGCCCTCCCTTGCCCTAGGTGCCGGAAGAGCAGGCACGCACCGCTCACAGGGCCCCTCTCCTAACTGTGGGTGTTAGTTCCAAATTAGCAATGCCCAGAGCCACTTCCGCAGCCTGGCAGGATGCCTCGCACCGGGGCTCTGTCCCAAGCTGACCCTCCTGCCGGCTCCCGCAGCAAAGCCAAGAAAGGCTCACATCTCCAAAAGACTCTGGCGCCCGCAGAGCTCGGCTTTGAACAAACACAGCTGGCAGCGCATGCGCCCTCCCCCCACCCAGAGGTCAGGGCTGGGCTGGCTCTGCTGTCCCGTGTGCACACACCAGAACAGCCTCCAGAGACTGCAGGGGAAAGGGCCAGCCATTTGCATAACATTACAACCATCGGCCGGCTCTTCCAGAGAATAAGGGCAGGTCCTCCGCTGCCTGGGGTAGTTCCCAGCTTGCAGCAGAGAAGGAAGAAAGTGCTTTTGGTTGATTCCTTTTAAACTCCGATTCACAGCGCCAACCAGCTGTGATAGTTCCAATTACAAGTTCAAAGATTTCTGGGCCACGGAAAAACTTTCTGTCCTGGCCACCCACCCCATACTGCTCCCACGCACCGGCCCAGAAACCACACTGGAATGTGACACCAAGGGGGTGGCTCACCGGAGCCCCTTCCGTTCCCCACGAGGCCAGCAGCAGCCGCAAGCTCAGCCGTGTCTCTGGGAGTCGCTACCCTTCCAATTTTCTCCCCAACGCTGCCTTTCGTCTTGAGCTTTCATCTTTCATCAGCAAAATACCAGCTCCCCAACCAGGGCTGCAGTGGAAACTGTGTCTCGGCCCCCACCCCAGTGACCAGAGGCCTTTCAGGGGCCCTGTCCACTCTCCCACTGGCTCCAGGGTCAGTAACCACGGGAAGCCCTCCCCAACCAGCAGCCCGCATCCTGCTCTTCCTGAGGTCCGACCTTGTGGGGGACCCTGAAGCCTGAGAGCTGCCCTGGGGAGGGCTGGGGGTAGGCGACGAATGTCCTAGGGGAGCTGCTGTGGGGAGGCGCTCTGGGGGAGTTACGTGGGGTGTTCAGCTGCACTAAGATACCCACCTAACCATCCCCTGGGGCGTTCTCTTACTTTGAAACAGCTAAACAAACTGCGGACCAAAAAGGTGAAGTCATTCGTCCAAAGCTGTGCAGTGATGGAGCCAGGACCGTCATCTCCGCTTTCGATGGGCCCTTCCCATTGGTGTAACGCGGACGCAGAGCAAACCCCAGATGCCCCTCTACACAGCACACACACGCCCCACCACGCACACCGCACATCACACACACAGACACATCACACACACACACACACCCTGACACACAACAGACACACACATGAACGGAGGGGAAAGGGTTGGGAAGAAATTTTGATCTCCTGTTTCAAGAAAAACACCAAAAGGAGTGTTGAAGGAAAAGCCAGCAGCCCGCGGGCTCCACGGTTTTTGTTTCGATTCGCTCGTTCCACACTCTCCGGGTTCAGGCCCCGTAAGCAACACACCGCGCGCCGAGCGCGAACGCCGGCAGCCCGCTTGCGAGCACCTCCCCGGCCGCCCCGCACCTGGCGCCAACTGCCTCGGGGCGCAAAGCGGGTCGGAGCGCGCGCACGACCGCGCCGACCCCCCGCCCAGGCCTCCCGGGCCGGCCCCCCGCCGCCGGATCGCGACCCCGCCCCAACCCCGGTCAGAGAAGGCCTCGCCACACCCGCCGGGCCTGGCTCCCCCTGCCCGGCCCTGAGCCCCGGCCCTGGGCGCGCCGCGCGGAAGTCACGGGGTCAGGGGGCGGGCCGCAGGGCGGGCCGGGGGCGGGGCCGGGCCAGGCGGAAGCGCCAGCAGAGGGCACTGCTGCCCACTGTTCCGCGTTCGCCCCTCCTCGGCCGTGAACTGCCTTCGTCCCGCTTCGCGGGCCCCCGCAGGTCAGTGTCCTGGGACTTCTGCCCTTGATCACGAGCCTGGGCCGGGACCTTTACGTGAAGAGGGTGAGATCTCCGCCTAAGAATCTAAAGGTGTCCTGGCCCTTGAGGGTCTCCAGGGAGTTAGATCCCAGGCTACGGGCTCCTGTGTTCTGTTGAGGTCAAGGATCTCAGGGTGCCGAGTTCGCTGGGACTTCAGGAAAGGAGTTGTCTCAGTCGGGGGAGTATTTGGGTCTGGGGTCTCAGGTAGTGCCTAGGTCTGAGGTCTCAGGGGAGGGTAGTGCCTAGGTCTGAGGTCTCAGGAGAGGTTAGTGCCTGGGTCTGGGGTATCAGAAGTTAGTGCCTGGGTCTGGGGTATCAGGGGAGGGTAGTGCCTTGTGTCTGGGGTATCAGGGGAGGGCAGTGCCTTGGGTCTGGGGTTTTGGGATAGAGCTTTCTGGAACCAGTTTGCCTTCTCTCCCAAGGGTCTCTTGTTACAGGCCTGTCTGTGCCGTGTGCCATGGTGGCTCTGTGGACCCTCACTCTGGCCTTGGCCGCTGGCCTGGCTGCTACCAGCCCACCTAACATTGTGCTGATCTTTGCTGATGACCTGGGCTATGGGGACCTGGGCTCCTATGGACACCCCAGTTCCACCACCCCCAATCTGGACCAGCTGGCCGCAGGGGGTCTGCGGTTCACGGACTTCTACGTGCCTGTGTCTCTGTGCACACCCTCCCGGTGAGCAAGGAGACCGGGAGCGCTCACCCCAAATGCCCACCCCTGCCCATCCAGTTCCTCCCAGATTCACTCTGGGTTGCAGAGGGAGGAAGAGGGTCTCCATCTCTCTATGGAGAAGTTCACGTCTCTTTGTTTTTGTCCTCTCTCTCCCCTTCTCCTTGTGTTCATCTCAATCACTTTTGCTCTGTCTCACGGACTCTGTGACTTGTCCTATAGGGCTGCCCTCCTGACCGGCCGACTCCCAGTTCGGATGGGCCTGTACCCTGGCGTTCTGGAGCCCAGCTCCCGAGGGGGCCTGCCCCTGGAGGAGGTGACCCTGGCTGAGGTCCTGGCTGCCCGAGGCTACCTCACAGGGATAGCTGGCAAATGGCACCTTGGGGTGGGGCCTGAGGGGGCCTTTCTGCCCCCCCACCATGGCTTCCATCGGTTCCTGGGCATCCCATACTCCCATGACCAGGTAGGAACCACAGGGGCCCTTCCCCTTGACCCTACAGCCCCAGCCCACAGCCCAGACCTCTGAAGGAGCTGCTCCCCCAGGGCCCTTGCCAGAACCTGACCTGCTTCCCGCCGGCCACCCCCTGCGATGGCGGCTGTGACCAGGGCCTGGTCCCTGTCCCTCTGTTGGCCAACCTATCGGTGGAGGCACAGCCCCCTTGGCTTCCTGGACTTGAGGCCCGCTACGTGGCCTTCGCCCGTGACCTCATGGCTGATGCCCAGCGCCAGGGCCGCCCGTTCTTCCTGTACTACGCCTCCCACGTGAGTGATCGTGGCCCCCCCACCCCCAAGCCCAGGGCTGCCCGTGACCCCTACCTGCTGCTAACTCCAGTCTCCATCCCCAGCACACCCACTATCCCCAGTTCAGTGGGCAGAGCTTTTCGGGGCGCTCCGGCCGAGGGCCGTTTGGGGACTCCCTGATGGAGCTGGATGCGGCTGTGGGGGCCCTGATGACGGCTGTGGGGGACCTAGGGCTGCTCGGAGAGACACTGGTCTTCTTCACTGCAGACAACGGGTACTCTGGCAGGGGGCAGAGGACGCTGGTCGATCCCTCACAGGGTCCTGGGGTCTTCCCATCTTGACTGCTGGCCGAGGACGTAGTGGGATAAGGGGGTCTCGGGAGATGCTGGCCATATGTGGTGACACCAGGTGCATGTGTGTGGGAGGCTGGGGGCCACGAGTACATGGAGGTGCTTGTCTTGGTAGGACAGGGAGCAGACAGGCACATGCTGGCCGTTTCTGGGCAAAACGTGTAACTCAGAAGTCTGGGGCTGGGCTCACTGGGGCAGGCCAGAGGCCCTGGGCTCCTCATCGCAGATAACCTCTCGTGCGTTCCAGACCTGAGACCATGCGGATGTCCCACGGCGGCTGCTCCGGCCTCCTGCGATGCGGAAAGGGAACCACTTTCGAGGGGGGTGTCCGAGAGCCTGCCTTGGCCTTCTGGCCAGGCCACATTGCTCCCGGTCAGTCTTCAGGCCTTCTCCTCCTGGACTCTTGGCCCCATCTCCCCAACCCTGATCACAAATGGCGTGACTGTACAGCCCTCTACCCGCAGGTGTGACCCACGAGCTAGCCAGCTCCCTGGACCTGCTGCCCACCCTGGCAGCCCTGGCAGGGGCCCCACTGCCCAATGTCACCTTGGATGGCGTTGACCTCAGCCCCCTGCTGCTGGGCACAGGCAAGGTAGGGCCCGTGACCTCATGACCCCAGCTCCCCCCAACCCCCCCCCGGCCCCCCCACAACTTACCCTCCCCGGGAGTGCGTATGGGCAGCAACTGAAGTCCCTGGGACCAGGCAGACCCTCTGCTGAGCAGCGCCCAAGTGGTGCCGCCCCTGGGGCTCTCAGGTGGGCAGGGAGCCACGGCACATCCAGGGCCCAGCGCAGAGCTGAGGCTCTGGGTATGTGCAGACCCCCGACTTTGCCCCCAGAGCCCCCGGCAGACCCTCTTCTTCTACTCGGCCTACCCAGACGAGGTCCGAGGGGTCTTTGCTGTGCGGAGCGGGAAGTACAAGGCACACTTCTTCACCCAGGGTAACTTCCTCTCCCCCAGCCCTGCCCACCCCTCGTAGCCCCAGAGCCCACACCCCCCTTTGCCCTGTGCACAGATGTGCCCCCCTCCCCAGGCTCTGTCCACAGCGACACCACTGCGGACCCTGCCTGCCATGCCTCTAGTCCTCTGACTGCCCATGAGCCCCCGCTGCTCTTTGACCTGTCTGAGGACCCTGGTGAGAACTACAACCTTCTGGGGGGTGTGGCTGAGGTCACCCCAGAGGCGCTGCAGGCGCTGAAGCAACTTCAGCTGCTCAAGGCCCAGTTTGATGCTGCCGTGACCTTCAGCCCCAGCCAGATAGCCCGGGGCGAGGACCCTGCCCTGCAGGTCTGCTGTCAGCCCAGCTGCACCCCCAGGCCATCCTGCTGCCACTGCCCTGAGCCCCAGCCCTGAGGGCATAGGCGGAGGCCAGCCCCACGCCCCTCTTCCCACCCAGGCACGTGATGGTCCATTGCTGTGCTGTGGGTGTGTAGAGGTGGTTTGTACCTGAGAACGCTAATAACACCAGCTGACACTTGTAGGTGTGATAATTCACGTGATCCTTGTGATAGCCCTGAGATAGGTGTTGTTCTGCCCGTTACAAATGAGGAACCTGAGGCGTGGAGAGGTCCAGCAACTTGTCTGAGGTCACCCGGCCCGTGAGAGGTTGGCTCCGGAAGCTGCCCCCCTCCCCCTGGTGATTGCTTGTGTCAGTGCAGACAAGCGTGGTGGTGAGTGTGGGCACACCTGTTCACAGGGGCAATACTAGGTGCTTTTATGTGCCAGGACGGGGTGAGGAGGGGGCGAGGGCATAGCGGACAGCAGACCCCGAAGACGCAGAGTGCCCATAAGAGCCAGGTTTTCCCCGGGGAAGAAGCACAGGAACTGGACCGCCCTGGCTGTTAGAAACCTGTCTGGAGGAGGGTGAGGAGTTGCAGTCTACGTGGTGAAGTGGGCTGGGGAGCCCTGCCAGCTCTGAGGAAGGCACGTCAGCAGCTCCAGAGACTTCCCCTCGGCCCCCAGTGCCCCTTCCAAAACTCTGCGTTTCCTACCTGCACACACATTTCCAGTCTCCTGGCTTCACCTCTGCCCCTAGGGGAGCCATTCCCCACCCAACAAAGTGATCTCTTAAAAACAAGCAGGTTTGGCTCCATTTGTGTTCAAAACCGCAGGCTTCCTATCATGCTCCGAATAGAACCCAGACTCCTTGGAGTGGCCCACCATGCCCCACCCCACAGCCCTCGTCCGTCAGCCCTGGCAGCTGGCCGGCTTGCCCATCATCAGGGCAAGATGCTCATCCTTGACTCTGTCTGGCACCTTCTCTGCAGAAGGGGCCCCCTGCCTGCCCACCCGCTGGCATCTGCGTGGTGGCATGTAGCCCTCCTGGGGTCCCCTTGTGTGTGTGCCGATTCAGGGCCACGTGCTCCTAGAGCGGCTGTCACACCCCACGTGCTCCTAGAGCGGCTGTCACACCCCACGTGCTCCTAGAGCGGCTGTCACACCCCACGTGCTCCCTCGGCGTTGGTTGAGTGAGAAGAGTGCAGTCTGGGTGCTCAGGACCCCGAGCGGGTGTCCTGTCCTCACAGTAGACCAAACAGCCATCCCCCTCCTACTAACGGTCCTCACTTTTTCACTGGTGGGCAGAGGCCCCGTGACCTCTGAGGTACAGGCTCTCCTAGTCCCAGGAGGTAGTAGCCAGTCTGAGCCAATCACAATCCAGTGATTGGTCCAAGAGAGGCGTGTGACCAAGGGTCCTGGTCAGTGAAGCGTCAGGGGCAGTCTGCTGGAATATCCGGGTCTTCTGCACCACTCACCCTCCAGGGATGGTGAGGACGGTGCTGCAGCACCACTGGCCCTGACCAGACATCGTGCAGCCACTGAACGAGTGTCTCCAGCCATGTACCTCCAGAGCTCACAATGTAAGAAAATAAACCAGCCTATTTAAGCCACTGCTGCTGGCTTGTCTATTACTTGCAGCTGAACGCAGTCTTGCTGGAATGACGTGTGAACGGGACGTGTAGAGGGCATGTGTATGTGTGCAGGGGTCCTCCTGAGTGAGCCTGTGGTGTCAGACACCGTGTGCTGAGGCCCTGTCTGTGTTCTCCATGTGACTCTCCCATCACTTCTCGTCTGCTTTGGAGGCTGCACTAACCATGCCCCACATCCTGCTGTATCTTGGAGCTGCCCCCTTAGGGCAGTGGTTTCCTTGGGGGCCCCTTCAGCCACTGGCGCTGACATAAGGAGGGCCCACGTGCATGTGTGGTCTGGGCATGCCCACCCTCTGCAGCCTGCAGCTTCTCTTCCGGGGGGCCTGCAGTCACCTGGAGGTGCCCTGGTTTCAGGATGAGGACAGAGGAATGGAAGCAGGTGCACGATCTCCGTATCACATCCAAAGATCAGACACTCCAGCAGGAATAAATGAATGCCAGCACCCGGGCATCGCCTGCAGGCGCCTTGCCCAGGTCTGTTGCCCAGCTGGGTGGTGAGCATCACGGCGTTAGTTCCACGGACCTTTACTCACCACCCAGGGCTGTGCTTGGGGCTGGGGCACAAATCGACAGAGGGCACTCACCCCTGCTCCTGTGGTGCTTAATGTCTAGCGAGGGAGATGAACATCAACCCTGCGCACTCAGACCAAGTGGAGTTCATTGTGACAGAAACTCAACTTCCCAGGTTTCGGTGTGTGGGTATTGCCTGGGAACAACGATCGGGAACCGTCAGGTGCTACAGAAGTTCTCCGTCTTGACTGGGGGTGGGGGGTGGAAACGTGGTGCACAGATACGTATAATGCACTCGAGCTACACACTTGAGTGTGTAGCTTGAGTGCCCTTTATGATGCCATGTATATTTTATACTTCAATAGAAGTAAAGTATTAATCGTGATTGTGTCAACTGTATCTCGAGAAAACTGGAAGAAAAAAATTTAACCGTAGTAAATACCACAAAGGGAGAGTGCTTGGTGCTACAAAAGTGCAACTGCGGGGCGGGGCAGGGGTGCGGGAAATGATTGAACCAGTTAGGGCTGCTTCCCCGTCTGCTGAGAACTGATGGGTGTTCACTCCACCCTCTCAACGCAAGGTTCTCCCCCACCCCCTCCACTCTTGGTCTCGCTGTGATGCTTTGAGAGCAGAAAAACTTGTTTCTCATCATGTTAGCTGCTTTAGTGCGATGCACCCTCTTTGTAGAGGCACCGGTATGCGCACGTGCTCTCCCACGTTCGTGCACATGCGCCCGCAGACGGGCCTACATACTTGACACAGACATGCACACGCTCACGCGTATTCATACACACGCTCACAGCCACAAATGCTGTCTGCGATGTCCCTCCTCTGCTGCTGTTGATTTGAAAAGCAGCCCTTTTCCTGCGAGCCTAAGACCGTCCACTCCCACCGAGCGGTTTCCCCAGGGCGCCCAGCACCCTCTGGAAGGCGCTCGTGTGTTTGGAAGGGACAGAACGCCGCGCTGTGGGCGCTGTGGTTTCCCGCAGGAGGGAAGAAGAGACCCTGGACACGCCCCTCCCGCCCCCGTGACCGTGACTGTGAACCCCGCATCTTACCTGCGGGTGTTGGACTCGACCCTGACCCTCGTCACGGCTGGACACTGCCTGCGGGATGTCTGGAGAGTCCTGCCAGCTCCTGGACCCCAGGCCTGGTGTAGGCAGGGCAGTAACAGAGGGAGGAGGGCGTTTATTTGTGCCCCCAGCTCCTTGGCTCCTTCGTGTGAAGACCTCCCCTCAGGCGGGCGCAGCCCTGGGGGCAGAGGCATGACGGCCTCCATCCTCCTCGGCAGCTCCCCACACCCCGGGCCGAGCTGCCCAGGGGCCCTCTGCAGGGTCCCTTTTTGTGCCTTCTTTTCCACCCGGGCGTCCCCAGCACCCTCCCAATAAATTCCCTTTGGGCTAAGTTACCCAGAGTCAGCGTCTATAGGTCGGTTGCAGCCACAGAAGAAAACAATTACTAACCCACCCTCCTCATCCCAGCAAATGTGGGCCAGCGGTGACAGGAATGGGCCGTGGTCCCTGCCATCCAGGGTGACGGCGCTGCCACAGACAGGTTCAGTGTAATGTGCTGAGTGCTTGCGGTGGAGGATGGGCCACTGCCTCCTGGAGACACTGGGGCAGAGCCCTGGGGTCCACCTGTGCCCACCCTGCCATGTGGCCACAGGGACATGTGCCCTACTAAACAGCATGACCCTCTCCCTCTGCTTCGCCACCCGTGACTTGACAAATCACCCGCCCTGAGACACCTCCTCCCGTGAGGACAGTCCAGTCCCTCACGGGGGGGGCGGCGGGGGGGTCCCTGAGGAAGGACGGGGCGAGGTCCTGGTGGCTGGCGGCGCTGAGGCTGCTGACTCCACCCACCTCCCCGCGGGGAGAGCAAGGCTGCAGACACCTCACCGGGCCGTCAGGCTCCTCGCCCGGGGACCTCATGCAGGACGCCCCAGCGGGGCACAGGGGCTCCTGCTCTACAGGGCTCCGGTCTGTCTGCGGGCTGCCGAGTGTGGGTGTGGGGGGCCAGGCCCCTCCCCGTCAGGTAGATGCCAGGGGCCGGCCGCTCTTGTCTGCTCCAAATCTGTACAAAGAAGAAACAACAATAAAGTTGTCCTTGTGTCATCAACCCAGATGACGGCTGAGGCAGCTTTTAGGGCTACATTGTTTTATCCTCCTCCCTGCGAAGCTGAGAGGGCGTGGTACTCGGTGCAGCTGGCTTTGGACTATGTGGGTGCTGCCACAGGACAGCACCCAGGACGTGGGACAGGGCCTGTATGCTGGGTTTAGGCTAATTCCGTAAAACATGAGCCAGGTGTGGGGGGCACATTTGGGGAGAGACCCTATGCTGTGCATCAACTGCCGTCCCACACGCACCTCACACCTCCACACATCCCGCCACACCTGCAGACCAGGTGAGGCCATCTCAGGGCGGCTGTCTCAGGGACGGGGGGCCTGGTACCGTTGCTCTGCTCAGCACCAAGACAAAGTTCCTTAACAGTCCCTCTTCGGGAGTGCCATTTACTTCCCCATCACCCTCACCCTGGGTTGGGGGGGCGGATACCTGGAGCCCCCTGGGTGGGTTTTACTCTCTGTGCTTCTTTTGGGAATGTCAGGATGGCTGCTCAGCTTTAAAGGGTCAGCAGCCTGGGCGTGTCTTCTGACCTTTGCTGCAACTGGCTGGGCAGTCCCGAGAGGGCTTGCTTCTCCCCTCTGCTCTCAGCCCGCAAACGAGGTGCTCTAAAGGGCAAGGGGTGAACGCTCCTGGGGTGGTCCTCAACCAGGGGGGGCCAGGAGCCAGGAGGTGAGTGTCCCTGCTTCCCATCCTTCGGGTATATGGTTCAGGGAAGAACTCTTATGCTTCGCAGAAGGGCACCCAGCCTTAAGGATGGGCCTTACACTGGCTTTTGCTCCCTCCCTAAGTCACTCGAGCCCTCTCCTCACTACAGCACACAGTGGGGCTTTTACAAAACCAGCTGCCTGCCCCTCTGCCCTTGTATGTCCTCTTGCATGGGACTGAGCACAATGCCCAGAGATACAGCAGCCCTCAGGCAGTCATGAGGACAAAGACCACACACTTAGGACACAGGACCAAGGGAAGGAGCCTGCTGTGCTCGATGTCACCTTCTAGACGCCACACCAGCCTCCAGGCCTCCTGCGGCACGAGAAATGCCCTGATTTATTAGACTGTCTTCCTGGGCATTTCTCTGAGCTGAATGCTCTGCGTCCCACCTATCACACGAACCACTGTTGAAACCTTCCCAGCGACATCCAGAAAGAAGAGTGCTCTTGACATGCAGAATGTAAAATCCAGGCTGTACATGTATTTTTTTTTTACCTTGTTGATCATATTTTTGAATCTACGATTATGTTTTTCTCCTTTTCTTGCCACTCAAACATTTTAAATCATGAATTTCTTGGTCAGCGGTTTCATAACTAGAATCTGAGCTGAGACCACCGTCCTTTATTTTATAATGATCTTAGCTACTTTGCCTTAATCTTTTTGCCCTACATTATTCCTTGACTCTCCCAATCTCTTTCTGGCCTCAAACAAAATAAAATAAAACTCATATATAGGAAGGAAACCGGAAAAAAAAATACACCAAAATATTAGCAATCTTCTTTAAGTTGAAAAGATACACTCACTGGAGCCCTGCTCTTGGCCTGACAGCTGAACTCACCGAATCCTATGAGATGGGTATTTCCATCGTGGCCAAAATAACTTTTTATGTTTGGGGTTTTTTGGTTCTTTTTTTAGATGAATTTATTATTTATTTATTTTTATTTATTTTTGGCTGCATCAGGTCTTAGTTGCGGCACACGGGATCTTCGCTGAGGCATGTGGGCTCTTTCATTGTCGTGTGCAGGCTTCTCTCTAGTTGTGGCGTGCGGGTTTTTCTCTCTCTAGTTGTGGCACACAGGCTCCAGGGCGTGTGGGTTCTCTGGTTTGTGGCACGCAGGCTCCCTAGTTGAGGAGCACGAGCTCAGTAGTGTGGCTCGCGGGCTTAGTTGCCCTGCAGTATGTGGGATCTTAGTTCCCTGACCAGGGATCAAACCCACGTCCCCTGCATTGTAAGGTGGATTCTTTACCACTGGACCACCAGGGAAGTCCCTATGTTTGGATTTAATGAACCTATCTTTACTTTTTTATTTTTAGTTTTCTGTAGGTGTTTCTATTTGCATTCGGGGGTCCCTAATAGCAACATATAATGCTTGAAACAATTAAGACATGTTCATTGCAGAGAAAAAAGGAAGAGAAACTGTCAGCCCCACCTCCGGCGACAATGACTGCAGTCTTTGTGTTTTCTTTCAGTCTTTTTCAGTGTAGTTTCTAGTGTAGATTCTGCATATTTATTTTTCCTTAATAGCATAACAAATATTTCTGTATTATTACTAAATGTTTGTAAGCACACTTTTTTCGTACCAGCCCACTATTCCAATTAGGTATATATACCTTAATTCAGTTAACCCTACTGGTCAATATTTAGACTGTTTTTTATGTTTTCAACATTTTAAACAAGAACATGTACAATACAAAGCTTTTCATTTAGGATGCTCTCCTTGGCTGGATTTCCAGAAGGCAGAGTCCTGGCACTGGGGGCTTACTCACTCACCACTCAGGGCTCTGAGGGCCCCCAGCACGTGTGCCAGGCTCTGGGAGGACGGGGGCATTAGCAGACTCACAGTTGGCAGCCTCTGCCCAGGGCCCCCCTGCGCCCCGGAGGATAGGAGGTCACCCAGCCGCATGCAGAGAAGGGCTGTGCAGGCCCACAGGAAGCTCAGTGTCAAGGGTGGAAATAATGGGGTGGAGGGAAGAGGGGCTGGAGAGGGGCAGCGACGGGGCAGGCTGAGGTCGCACAGGGAGCCACAGCAGAGTTAAGAGGGCGAGTGGCCTGCTCAGGTTTCTGTTTAAACAACCGGGTCTGGTTGCAGGAGCTGGTGGGTTGCAGACACGGGTTGAGGTGGGAGCCTAGAGGAGGCTGCTTGACGCACAGACATCCAGGCGGAGGCGGGGAGGCGAAGGGGCAGGCTTGGGGCGGTGGGGGTGACGCCGACAGCAGGGGCAGTCTAGGGTGCCTCCAGGCCTCCTGCTCAGGCAACTGCAAGAGACATAAAGCACAGAATACAGAATGGGGCACGTGGGGAAGAGGCTCACGTCAGTTCCAAGTGTCCGTGGCTCCCACCAGGAGTTCCGTGTCTCTGCACCTCAGGGCCCCAGTTAGGGTCCCACGTTTACTGAACTCCACCAGGCGCCTGGCCGTGACTGGCAGAAGCAGCGCTCCTGGGGGGTGCTGGGGTTGGCGAGTTAAGGAGCAGCACAGAGCTGAACCACGCGGTCTGCCGGGGGCAGGACTCTGGGGCCCTCAGCACGGGGAAGGCACCGAGGCCGCGGGAGAGACGAAGCCAGTGAGGGGACCCAGGACAGAGCCAGGGCGCGGTCTGGAGCGCAGCTGAGCTGGAGCAGACCGTGAACCAGCCCCGAGAAGGAACAGCTGGGGAGGGGAAGGAAGGTGCCCAGGCAGGTGCAGGAAAGGAGACCAGAGGTGGAAGGCAGGTGGGCAGGTGTGGGAAGGGCCCTACAGACAGGAAGCTGTTCCAGGTGAAGGACGCCCAAGCGTGTCTGGCTGCTGTCCCAAAGGGCCACCGCAGGAAGGGAAAGGTATGGATACAGAGACGTGAGGAGATGAGTTGGAGGGAGGGACTGAGCCCAACAGGGGCAGAGTGGGGGCCGGGCAAATGGAGCCTTCCCTGAGATGGGGGGTCGAATTCCCACCTGACAGAGTGAAGGGAACAGCGGGCGGGGTGCAACCACGGGGACCTGAGAGCCACGCCCCCAGGCTTGGGGCAGAGGTGCGCGTCCAGGGGTTCTCTGCCTCGTTCGACTGTAATTAGTAGGAAAGTTTTCTCGTAGATGTTCTGCTGGGTCGGTCTTCTTGCAGGGTCGGGGGCCCTGGCCTGCACCGGGGCTACCCAAAGGCTGAAGGGTGGTCATTTACTGATTCCTAACCCGTGACTATGTTCTCTGTTTGCTGGTTGCCCTTAATTTGAGTAGAGGTGTGTGATTTCTATAGACAGTAGTCTTCAACCTTCATGTAGTGAATCTGTCTATACTGGCCTTTCTCACTCTCATTTCTCAATCTTCACCTGCTGTCTTCCCGGCGTGCTCTCATCCTGGGCTCAGGGGGTTAGGGCGGGGGGCAGGCCCACCCTCAGAAGGGCACTGACCACCATGCTGACCTCAGCACCTGAGAGCTGGGGCTCACCGGGGCCAGGGGGCCGGGGAAGCCCTTTCTCCAGGAGGTACCATCTATAATCACCTCGGGCATGTGACAGACAGTCACCTCTTTTCTTCTGGCTTTCTGTGGAGACTTTTTAAAACATTAATCTTAAGATCTAAGCAGACTGACGCCTGCTCTCTGTCTCACATACACACTCACAAGCGTGCGGGCACACTCATAAGCACGCACACACTTCCCAGCCCGGCGCTCCAGTGCAGGTGGAAAGGGCACACGTCGCGTGACCTTCCGCTCTGGCCTCAGCTTCCTCGCTGGCCAAGCAAGTGTATTTGGAGAGCACCTCCCGCGCGCCGCACAGCAACACCGGCGTGGTTTCAGAGAGCCCTGAAGGGGTGAGACTTGTCCTGATTCCATCACCCTGGGGTCTTGGTCCCCACTGCCACGGACAGTGCCTGGGCCCCTGGCCCCTTATCTGCTCCCCCCCACCCCAGAAATAGCCAAGGTCACACCAAGCAGAGAGTTTATTGAGGTGCTGGACTGCGGGCAGCGCTTGCAGCGGCGTAGCGGATGCTGGTGTGGCCGGGGCCTGGGCCGGGGCCCCCTCCTCCTAGCAGCGTCTGGGGCTCGGGGTGACCACGACTCCTAGTCTCCCCCAGGGCCCTACTGGGGAACCCCTCCCTGCTTACCCCTGAGCTCCTCGTGGGGCAGTATGGGGGGGCGTCCCCTCTCTTTGTCCCTATGGTGAGGATGGGATGATCCCTTGATATTCACTATAAAAATTAAAATTCCTTTATAAATCACATGGGAAGAGCAAGAGGGGTCACCTGGGAGCTTCCTCCACACGCGCCTCCCAATGCTGACCCCAAAGTAAAGAGCAGAGGGCAAGAGTGTGCAGGCACAGAGGAGCAGAGACACACAGGAGGAGAGAGGAGGGAGGCCAAGGGCAGACCAGGGCGACACAGACAGAACAGGTCAGGGGTAGCGAAGGTGCAGGCTCCACTCTTCAGCAGCCCCTGGGGAGCAAGGAGGAGAGTTCCCAGCACAGCCCGAGACTCGCCGGATGTCAGGTCCCATGTGCCCCCAGTCCAGTCCTTGCCAAAGCCGAGGAGGCCGCGTGAGACGCCCCAGCCCCAGCCGCTCCCGGAGCGGGAGCGCGGCGGGGCTACTCCAGGTAGATGTCCTCTGTGGGGCAGGCGTACTCCAGGTGGCGCTGGTAGTACTCCAGGAAGGCGCGGCTGGCGGAGAGAGCGTCCTCAGCCCCAGGCTCCCCAGGCCCGCCCGCCTGGGCCTGCCCGTGTCTCCCCCAGCTTCACTGCTCAGCCCTCCGGGCCCGGGCCCTTTTCCTTACGGTCTGGCCTCAATGCTGCCTTCCCACCCCCACCCCTGTGGTCAGGGTGCCCGTGCCGTTCCCACGCCCAGGACCCCCCTCCACGCTCCTGCCCCAAGCGCTCTGCCCACCACCTTCCCAACCCTCCACCACCACCACGGTCATCTGGCCTTCCCTCCCTGCCCCTCCCCTGTCTCCCCAAACCTCATCTCCATCCCTCCTCCCAGCCTGCTCACGCCCTGGGCACCACTGCACCGGTTCTGCATCCCCCCCACCGCCCCCCGCCGTCCCAGCCATCACTCCACACTGGCCTAACCCTAATCCTGCTACCCACCCTCCGGACCCACTCACCCCACACTCTGGGCCACGGGCCTCATCGACTCCTGGGAGACGAAAACGTGGCAGGCAAAACGGCTCAGCAGCGGGTGTTTGGTGATGAAGCCAAAATAGCTGCGGGGAGAGCGGCGGTGAGCACACGGGGACGTCAGGGCACGGGTCCACCCCTCAGCCCCCAGGGATCAGGGAGAAGAGGCAGGAACAGAGAGGGCTCAGAGAGGGCGTGTGGGGCTGGGGAATGTGCGGATCAGACGATTTCAAGATTCGAGGCCCCTTTCTGGGTCCCCGTCCAAGCACAGCGCTGGGCATCTGTGAGGAGTTAGCGATCTATGCTGATCTGTCCACAACAAGGGTGTCCCGCTGCATCTTCCTTCTCCCGAGACAGTGCCATCTGCCTCTGTGGCCCCCCACCCAAAGCCTGCCCCTGGACCACAGAGCAAGGCCTCCCCCTGTCTTCTGGGCACCGCATCTCAGCTGACTCTTCCTTGTCATGTCACCTGACACCCTGAGCCTGCCCAGTCCCACCTCTGGTCCTGCAAACCCACAGCTGTTTTCCGGGCTCTGATGTGGGGCTTGACATGGGCCCTGATGTGTAAAACAATCTTCCTGAAGAAGCTTGTACCCTGGCTCTGTCGCCCCAGCTCTCTTCCATGTATGCCTTTCCTGAATCTGCCCTTCTTCTCATCAAGACATTAATAAAAATTATTGTCCAGAGGGAGGAACTGTCAGAATCCTGCAGCAGGAGGGTTGAGACCCACCCCCCAACTGTGGCCAATCCAATCCACACCAGGTGGGATTAGGGTTTTGTGGCTCCACCAGATGGGAATCCACACGACAGCATCATCGCTGGGACAACGTGCTCTTGTTGACCACGAACACGTCCCAGCCTTGTCTCAAATGCCACGTTCAGACGATCGCATTCATAGGGAGTGCCAGGCACCATCCTAAGCAAGCTCTTTATATTATTAACTCCCATCAACCTCAGAACAGCCCTGGGAGGTAGGTCTCTAGATGAGAGCACTAAGGCACAGAGGGGGTCGGAAACACAGCCAGTCTGCCCACAGACACACAGCCAGTCTGTGGCGCCCTAGGCGTGCTCTCAGCCGCCTGTGATCTCACACGCCACATGCTCCTACCTTATCCGGACACAGTGTGCCCAGCCCATGCCTAATCCAGCCCGCTTCACAGTGAGATGCCTGACATTGTCTCCTTGTGCCCCCTCACGGTGGGGACTGGGCTGAGTTCTGGAGTAACATATACCGGGAAAGTCTGGGCCAGGACAGCGCCTCCTCGGTCCCCTCCTGGCCACGGAGCTGCATCTGGGTCAGCGTCGGGCCTGGACGCCTGAGCCTGTGGCACCACAGTTTCCCTCTGCTGTCCTTCCTCTCTCGGGTGTGCCACCCTCAGCCCACTGGCCCTCATGGTGCCAGGCCTGCCCCGCCGCCTGTTCCGAGCCCTGGCCCTCTACCCCAGTCCTCCACCCCTCAGAGCAGCATCTAAACGGTGATCCCATCAAACCATCTCCCTCTCAAGGGAGAAGCAGCCAAACTGGGCTCTGACCCGGCTGAGCGTGGACACCATCGCCCAGCCAGCAGACAGAGCGCCCCTCACTCTTACCACAAGTGTCCAGGTGACACACATGCTGGCCTCAGTATCTGTCACAAGCCTCAGCCCCAGCAGCAGTGTGGCCTTCCCACATCCTGCCTCCCCTGAGGACCTGCTTCCTCAAATACCACTGGGCCCTTCTGAGCCTCTGCTCGGCTCCGTGTGCGTCGCAGACTAGCTCCTCCTGTCGCTTCGTCTAGGGCACCGGCATCCTGTGCACAGGAGTCCGGCTGGGCAGGAAGGCTGTAGCCCTTCGTCTAGGGCACTGGCATCCCGTGTGCAGGAGTCCGGCTGGGCAGGAAGGCTGCAGCCCTTCACCCGCTGGTTGCGCCTCTCCCCTTTCACTGCCGTCTCTTCTCTCTCTGCCTGGCTACCCTGTTTGCCCCACGGCCAAAGTTTTCCACCTGCTCCGAACGTACCTCCCCCCAGGTCTCCCTTCCACATTCCAGACCATGTCGCAACGGCCACTTCAACCTCACTGCCTCTGGACTGAATACTGCATCGCCAGCCTGTCAGGCCCATTCACCCCATGCCTCTTCTCTTGGTGTGTGGGTTACTAACTGCTCAACACCCAGGTCACCCTTGATTCTCTCTCCAGGTCAGCCTCTACATCCAATCAACTCAGGTCCTGCCTGGCCACCTCCTAAATGCCACTAGGTCTCAGCACCTGGATAACCTCAGCAGCCACCTGGTCTCCTGCCAGCAGCACTTGGGTCCTTCCACTCCGCACAGCAGCCAGAGCCAGCCCGTCAACCTGACTGTGTCACCCCATGACCCCATCGCCAATGGGATTAAGTATAAGCTCCTTGGCATAGTCAGAAGGACACAGGTGCTCTTAGTGTCCCTCCAGCCTTACCCAGCTGCCCCCAAAGAGCCCCTAGTGCCCCTTGCCCACAGCCCTGGCTCAGCTGGCTCCCTGCCAAGAAGATCCACCCTGTCACCCACTTGCCTTTCAAGGTTTGTAGAGTGGTCTTCAGTCGCCCCTCTAAGTCCCAGGAGAATTCGCCCGCCTCCCTGCAGGTCTGCTCACTGGAGCCCCATGCAGACGTCCACCAGAGCCCCACGAGTGCTTGCTTCGAGCACTCGCTTGTCTGTGCGTCTGTCTCCGCACCCAGACCAGATGGGGGCCTGTCTGATCCAGGTGTCCTGGGCCCAGAACAGAGTGGGCGCCATGTGGGGACTCAACTCCTGGAGCCAAGTGGGTGTGGGTGAGAGGGTGGGATGGTGAATGGGCAGCCCTCAGGGTTTGAGGGCACTACGGGATGGGTGAGTCTCGTACCAGCTGTTGCGGGGGTGGCAGCCGCAAAACGAGATGTTCTTCATCTGGAAGAAGTGGCTGCAGTGCTGGAACTAGAGCAGAGGTGGCAGAAGAGGGCCAAGTTAGATAGAGTAGCCCAGGGCCACTCCTGCCACCCCTGCTGGACGCGCCTCAGTCTGACCCCTTTGCCTCACCCCTCCCACTGTCCCCTGTGCCTCAGGCCCCCACACCCCACCTCGGGTCCTCCACTTAGACTCAGCTTGACCCCGCGAAGAGAAATCTCAAGGTCACAGGAGGCAGGAGGACGCAGGTGGACGGTCAGTTTCCGGGCAGTGGCGATCTGCAGAAGAAGTTAGGGGAGAAAAGGGTCTCAGGAGCCTATGAGGGTATCTGTCCCTCCTGGTGAGACATTTTCGATTAGGTTTGAAGACTCCTGGCAGTGATTCGGGAAGATGTGAGTGTGGCCTTGGCCGCTCCTCAGCCTCGGGACGGCCTGCCCCGTCTTCTTTCCGTTCCTCCCCAGGACTACGGCCCCACCAACCCCGGCCTCCCCGCTGCCTGTCTTGTGAGCTGGATGCGGGCTCCCAGGCGCAGAGCCGTGCCGCTGCCCTACTGCTCTCCCACTCGCCCGCAGGCCCAGCGGACGGGCCGGCCCTCACCGAGTGTCCACTGAGTGAATAACGAGTGAGCAAATGACTTCCAGGGAAGGCTCTGTGAGAGCTGGTCTTGATTTTCAGACATGAATAGGATGGGCTGAAGCGAGGGAGGGGCCCGCGGGAAGGTGACGGGGAACAGCTGCCGAGCGCTGCCCGAGGCCTGTCTGCCAGGCCTCTGAATCGGGGCTGGGGGGGCCCGGGCCCTGAGGCCCCCAAGCATCCTGGAACCCTGTGTGGAAGAGGGCGGAGGCCTGGGGCCTCCAAGGGCTGTGCCAGCCTGCAGGGCTCAGGGGCCCCCACCTCCAGACTGACCTTCTGCATGGCCGCACACAGGATGCCATTGCCCTGGTGACAGGGCACCTCCACGGAGCCCAGGAACTGCACGTCAAAGCGCTCCACCCAGCAGGGACCCCGCTTGCTCCCTGGGAGATCACAAGGGGCCTAGGTCAGGTGAGCAAGAGAGGGTCTGGGGTGACAAGACGCCCCTTGGGGAAGGGGCCTCACCCAGCAGGTCCTTGGCCGGGCCAGGCACCACGTGGGCATAGAAGGCAGGGAAGACGCCACGCTCCCCCGTGCGCATGTTGAAGCCACGGAACCAGAAGTCATCCTCCTCGGCCTCCACCAGGACCGGGTCGTCCACATCCAGCTCAAGCTCGTCGGGATGGCGGGGAATGAACCTGAGGCCAGGTCAGAAGCAGGAGGTCACTGGGGCAGGGGCAGGAATGGCTGGGCTGTGTCCACCAGTGTCCCGTGGTGTCTGTAGACGCAGGTGGAGGGTCACTAACAGCGAGGGGGAGAGGCTGTACCTGAACACGGCCCGATGGGTTTGCTCCCTCTCCTCCCCATTGACCAGGCAGGAAAAAAGGCCGAAAGACTCGGTGCCTGAGAGACAGAAACAAGAGAGACAAAGGCTGAGGGGAGGGGCAGGAAGAGCGGTACTGGAAGGCCCCGCCAGGCTCCCCTCCCCTCAGCCGCCTGGTGTGGGCTGTCCTGAGTCACGGAGGGAGGGAGAAGTAGCTCGCCGGGGGCTGGGTGGACAGAGCAGCCTTCCCCACGCAGCTCCCCACCCTATGGGCGCCTGGGGGAAGCCCCAGGCCCAGGTGCTGGGTAAGAGGGCAATGCCCAGTCCTGACCACCTGCAGACCCTCAGGCTGCCCTGGGCACTCCGGGGATCTGCATGGGCCCTGGGGCCAAGGAGCCAGCCTGCTCCCCCCGGGACCACCCCCTTTCCCCACCTCCCACTCACTGGAGGATCGAGAGGTGCTGTTGACAAAGACATTGAGGAACTTCCTGGAGAAGGTGAGGTCAGGGCTGCCCGGGGAGGCGTCCCCGGGGCCCTGCTCACGGCCCAGCAGCGCGGCTCCCGCCTCCTCCTCGCTGGCCTCGCCGCCGCTGTCCTCGCTGTCGGCACCCAGGCCCGCGCCGCGCTGCAGGCTCACCAGCTCCAGCTGCGTGTGTTCGTCCACCACCAGCGTGTACTTGACCGCGTCGTACACCAGCGAGGCGTCCAGCGCCGCGGGGCCCGCGCCCCGGCCCCCGGGGGGCCCTGCCTTGGGCTCAGCTGCGTCCTCCTCCTCTTCATCCTCGTCGTCCTCTTCCGAGCAGGCGGCGGAGCAGGCGCGGCCCGGGCGGGCCGGGCGGCCCGGAGCGGCCCACAGGGGCGTGATGGTGTCGCGCGTGGGGTTGCTGAGGAAGAGGCAGGGCCCGGGCTGCGCGGGGCCGGGCCGAGGGGCGGAGGGCTCGGGGGGCGGCGGCCCACACAGCGTCTCCATGTCCACCAGCTCCACGCCCGGCCCCGCCGCCGCCCCGGGGGCCTCGCCGGCGGGCGACGCACCCTCGCCGGCAGGACGCGGCGAGGGAGACAGGCACTGGCCAGGGCAGCGGATGGGCGAGGAGCCCTCGGAGATCATGCGGCTCACGAGGTTGCTGAGCAGCCAGGGCGAGTCGGCGTCCTCGCTGAGGTCCGGCTCAGACTCGGACCCCGACTCGTACTCGCTGTTGGTGTCGTCGGGGCCCACGGGCAGGAAGGCGGGGCGGCGCGGGGGCTCGCTCGGCGGCTCGGGCTCGGGCTCCGAGGCCGGCGACGAGGCCTCCTCGATGGAGTTGGTGAGGTGCGAGGAGCGGCCGCTGCTGCTGCCGCCGCCGTCGTCGCTGCTCCGCTCCAGCTCTGTCTCTGAGATGGACGAAATCATGCGCCCCAGGCGCGCGCCGCCCGCGTCCTCGGAGTCGGAGCCCGGCGACGACAGCTCCTGGCTGCTGCGCCGACCCCCGCGGCCTCCGCTGGAGCCGCTCCCCAGGTCGGCCTCGATGCCCGGATCCGAGGAGGGCGAGGCCCCACCTGGCGCCAGGGGCCCTGCGGGCTGGTTTCCTTCGGAGTCGCAACCTGGGTGCACAGCTGACTGCGCCCCGCAGGGGCTTCTGTCCGTGGGCGGGAGCGGGGCGGGCGGCTCTGCGGAGCAGGGGGTTGGGTCAGCCAGCCCACCTCCCCCACTCCTCCCTCCCTCGCCTCCGGTGTACCCCCTCCCACCACCGCCCAGCTCACCTCGGAGGGGCTCCTGGGCGGGTGGGCACAGCACTGTTTCCTGCCTGGAGGCTGGAGGCCCTGGAGCAAACCCTCCATTGTTGTTCAGGGAGTCCTGGGGGGGAGGGGAGGGGCGGGGGTAGGAGAGCAGCGCTGAGGGGGGCCCCAGCTCTCAGGGGTAGGTGGGGGGACAGGCCACCACGGGGACCAGAGTCCCAGATGCTGGGAAGCAGAGTTAGCTGTGGGGCTGGGTGCTCGCTCACCTGGGCTCCCAGCGTTGTCAGGTGGAGCGTGGTGGGCCGCTGCTTGTGGGGCTCCTTCAGGGAGGGGGAGGGGATCAGGGGCTCCCGAGCAGGGCCTCCTCCCTCCTTGCCCTCCCCTTCTTCCTCCCCCTCCTCCTCCTCTTCCTCCTCCTCCTCCTCCTCCTCTTCCTCCTCCTCTTCCTCCTCCTCCTCTTCCTCCTCCTCCTCCTCCTCCTCCTCTTCATTGTCATCGATCATCTCAAACTCCTGGAAGTCATCCTGGAAGGAGCAGATGGGGTGCGGCTGCTCCGAACGCCCCAGGGAAAGGCCGTCCTGCAGGAAAGAAGGGCAGGGTGGAGCTGGGCCAGTGTGGGACAGTGACTTGGGGTCCCAGGTGCCAGGAAAGGGGAAAGCAGGAAGCTATAAGTCAAGGGACAGAAGCCTCCCTCCAGGTCACTCTGCTCTCCACCAACAGAGCAGCTTTTTAAAAAATCTACTTAAGATACATAAGGATCACTACAGTTCTTGGTAAGTAAGAGCCCAAACTCCTAAGTCTGGGTGACAGAGATACTCAAAGTGGCCCCAACCCACCTGCCAGCCTCATCTCACCCTCAAACCCCGTCACATTTGACACCAGCACTTTTCCTTCATAGCATTTTAACACAACTCATAGTTACTGTAGAGTTTGGGGTCTGTCTCCCCCACCAAGCTGCAAGCCCCACCAGGACAGGGCCGTGTCCATACTGGACACTGGTACAGCCCACCCCCAACTGAGAACAGGACCGGGCCCACAGTAGAAGCTCAGTAAATATCCAATGAATGCATGAAGCACAGACAGCCAGCACCAGGCTTCACCAACCTCAGGGCCTTTGACCCACTAATCCCTTGCCAGCAATTCCTCTCCTCCATTCCCTCCTGCCTCCCCCATCTGCCAGCTCCTTCTAGCCCTCCCTCAGGGCACGGTTGTGCGCCATTCCCACTGGAAAATCTCCCTGATGGCCTCAGTCTTGGGTGGGTTCCCATCATTGCACCTTCTGTCCCCTCATGGGAATCCAGCCATTGACACTCAGGCAGCCACTGCCTCTCACATGTCTTTCTCCCCTACTAGGTTATAAGCTCCTGAGGGCAAGAGCCACACCTGTCCTGCTCTCTTCCCAGGCACCTGGAAGCCCCCAGAACTTGCCACATGGGAGTTGCTCAGAAATGTTCTTGAATGAAAACGAAAACGTAAAGAGATGGGGAGGAGATGGGCAGGGGGAGACTTCAGGGGTGGAGACAGGAGGCAGGCAGATGGAGGTTTGAGAGGTGGGGAAAGGGCAAAGGAGGAGATGAGGTGAGATGGCAGCTGGAAGGGGTTAGATCTTTCTGGGAAGTGAGCTGAGCACAGAGGCACCAAAGCATAGACACATCTCCCCTCCCCCAAGCTAGCCTGCTGGTGGGGGTCAAGCGAGGACTGATGGCGAAGGTCCTCAGTGGACCTCTGTTAGAAAAAGAGAGGTCTGATATCAAGGAAGACCCCAGGTCGAGAGGCCAAGGGAGAGGGGGCAATCAGAGGATTTCTTGTTTCAAGGCTGAGCTTCGACCCACCCTAAAAGCCCACGAGACTGCTAAGCATAACCTAAGCGAGATTCTCCCTTGAGAGAGTTCTCTGCCCGCAGCCCCTTCCCCACCTTCTCGCAGTGGTCCGAGTCGTAGCTGAGGCCCAGACCACAGTCATCGGTGATCTCAGACAGATCTTCATCATCAAATTCTTCCAGGCTTATGTCCTGTGGAGGCCTGGAGAGGAGAGCAAGGACAGGGCTCCTGAGAGAGCCACCAACCCTGGACTCCCTGGCTGGGAACTGGCCCTAAGGAGGGGCCAAGGGAGACCCCCCCCCAGCTCCTAGGCCCCGTGATCTCCAGAGGCCCCAACTCCCAGACCTGCATCCTGCCATTATCTTGGACCTCAAACTCTGCTCTCCAACGGATTTCCCCCTCAATCTGAGCCATGACCAGCCCAGAAGAGGCACCTGTCCCCCAAACCCTCCTCCCAGTCCTCCTTCCGCAAAGAGCCAGCAGCCTCTCCTCCCTCTACCCTCAGCTCCAGGCCCCTCTGGGTCACAGGCTCCGCCTCAGGGGAACCAGGCTGAGCAGAGAAGGGGGAGGGGGAGCTGAGGCTGCAGCAGCAGGAGGAGGGGGAGGGGTCAAGCCCGTTCTGGGAGCAGAATCTGGCCAGTTTGTCCCCCACTCCTGCGGAAGGCAGGCCTACACCCAGAGGTCCAGCCCTCTCCCCACCCTAGTCCCTTCCCCCAGCCCCCAGGCTTGATTTCAACTCTCTCCCTGCCAGAGTCCTACAGACCAGGCCGGGCTTCCACCAGAGGCCCAACAAGGCCAAAAGGACACTGCCAAGCACAGAGCGTGTGCCCAGCATCCTGCCCAGGCAGCCTACCCCTCAGAGGCTCCGCCCACGACCTCTGAGGACCTCCACCTTTGAGGGGTCGGCTGTTCAGGCTGGGTGCAGCACTGGATCTCAGCAGGAATTTGGGGTTGGGGGCGGTCACTGGGGCTGGAGGACGGGCATAAGGGGAGGGCAAAAATAGAGAGACCCGGCACCGAGGTGGGGGATGAGGAGCCACGGGCCTCAGGACCAGAGAGGGGTCTGGGGCTTGGGCCCCCAAAGGCGACGGGGGTGGGGTGGCAGGGTCGGGTCAGAGGAGTCTGGGGACTGGGTCAGAGGGGGTGCTGTAAGAAGGGAAGGGCCTGCCGAGGCCCGGGGCGCCCAAGTGCGTACCTGCAGCCTGGCGGCGACAGCGAGTGAAAGGTGGAAAGAGAAAACATCTCCGCCCGATCCGCCATCTTCTCCGGGGAAAGGTCTGCCGACTGCGGCGGGGGAGGGGTGCCCGGAGCGACAGCCCCGCACGCCCTTCGTCGCTCCCTCCCGCCCGCCCTCAGCCCGCCCCAAGTCACCTCGTGACACGCCCTGCGACACCCCGCCGCCAGCACACCTCGACGCCAGGACACCGCGGCAGCGCGAGCCGGGGGGGAGGGGAGGAGGGGAGGACCTGGGAGGAGGGCGGACCCGGGAGGAGGGCGGACCCGGGAGGAGGGCGAAGGGGACGGCGGGGAAGCTGGTTGGAGGAGACAAGATGGTTTGACTAAGAGGCTCGGGTTGGGGGAGAATCGGGTTGCGGTTTGGTTTTTTCGGGGTGGGGGCAGGCGAGAGGCGGATTAGTGGGGATGGGGGATCAGTTCGTATGGTGAGAGCTTAAATGAGGAACTTGCTATGGGGAAGTCGGTCCGCAGACCTCTGGTTAACTGACTTTGGGGTGTGGGGTGGGACGGGGCCTGGTGGAGTGGTGGTGCAGCCCCAGGAGCTGCGCTGACGTCCCCGGGAATCAGAACAGAAGAGCTGGGGTCCCAAGCCTGGCTCTGAGTGATTCAGACTGATACTGGGCTGCGCGTGGACCAGGGCTGGAGGAGCTATCCACGCCCGGGTGCTGATCAGGGCTGGAGGAGCTGTCCACGCCCGGGTGCTGATCAGGGCTGGTCGGAGCTGTCCCACCAAGGGTGCTGATTGGGCCCACGGAGATTTCCCCCTGAAACGTGCTGACTGCGACTGGAGGGGCTGTTTCCCCGACGGGTGCCGATCAGTGCTGGGCAGAGGCATCTGCCCGAGGAGTGCTGATCCGGGCTGGACTCACAAAGAGCTGTGACCCAAACTTCCCAGATTTCCTTTCTATCCCGAGTCTTGGCATCACACCGATTAACTTGGACATCCATGTAAGTGACCCATCCAACACCCTTGACTTCTGATCAAGTCTGATGGTCTATGATCACTAATGGTACACCTAGTACAAAACACAAAATCGACGGGACTTACATGGGAAAACTGAAATATCAACACACTGTCAGCAGTCCTCATGACAGATGAATCCTAAAAAGTCAGAGGATACTTTCTGACAACTTTCTCATAGGTTAGAAAAAAGATAAATGCAAACCTTCTATCTTTTGCTCTACTCACATAGCACTGAAATCACAAACAAAATAAAAATGCCAATAGCTAAAACTGAAAAATGAAAAGCTTAAGAGGGACTTCCCTGGTGGTCCAGTGGGTAAGACTCTGTGCACCCAGTGCAGGGGGCTGGGGTTCGATACCTGGTCAGGGAACTAGATCCCACATGCCATAACTAAAGAGTTCACATGCCGCAATGAAGATCCTGCGTGCTGCAGCTAAGGCCAGGCGCAGCCAAAATAAATAAATAAATAATTTTTAAAAGAACGAAAAGCTTAAGAGCCATACCTTGTTGGGAATACTGTCATAACCAGTAACTTCACCACCTCTTGAATCTTGATTTTAAGCCTCCAATTCTCTGATGATTGCCTCCTATTTCTCTCTCTTTCTTATGGTATTACCATGACACTCACAACTCTTTGACTCCATAAGAAACTTATTCCAGGGAATTCCCTGGCGGTCCAGTGGTTAGGGTTCCATGCTCTCACTGCCAAGGGCCCAAGTTCGATCCCTGATGGGGGAACTAAGATCCCACCAGCTGCACAGCACGGCCAAGGGAGAAAAAAAAAAAAAGAAACTTATTCCAGGTACTATTGCTGTGTAGCAAGTTACCACCAAATTTAGAGAATTAAGACAACCACTTTACTCTGCTTACAGTTTGGGGGTTATAAATTTGGGAAGGACTCCAATGGGAAGCTCTTGTCTGGGCTTTCTCATGCAGTTTGGTTACAGCTGGAGGTAAGCTGGGCTACATGTCGAAGATGGCTCACTTGCAAGGTTGACAGTTGGTACTGACTGTTGACTGGGAGCTCAGCTGGGGCTGTCAACCAGCACCTACACCTGACCTCTCCAGCATGGAAGTCTCAGGGTAGTTGGACTTCTTACATAATGGCTAGCTTCACCCAGAGTGACTGTACTAGGAGGGCCAGGGGTCAGCTGCATGGCCTTTTCTGATTTAGCCTTGGAAGTCATATGGCTTCCTATTGGTCAAAGCAGTCACGATCCCATCCAGATTCAAGAGAGCAGTCATAGACCCACCTCTTAATGGGACGAGTGTCAAAGAACTGGGGGACCATGTTATAAACCCAACACAGATCTCCAATCTATTGATCCTCCCACTTTTTTTTTTAACATTCACTTTTTTTTAAATAAATTTGTTTATTTTATTTATTTATTTTTGGCTGCATTTGGTCTTCGTTGCTGTGCGCGGGCTTTTCTCTAGTTGCGGCGAGTGAAGGCTACTCTTCAGTTGCGGTGCACAGCCTTCTCATCGCGGTGGCTTCTCTTGTTGCGGAGCACGGGCTACAGGAGCGTGTACTCAGTAGTTGTGCCTCCGCAGCTCGTGGAATCTTCCCAGACCAGGGCTCGAACACGTGTCCCCTGCGTTGGCAGGCGGATTCTTAACCACTGCGCCACCAGGGAAGCCCGATCCTCCCACTTTTCTCATTGCCAACTCAAGTTCCTTGCTTTAAATTAAACTCCTTTCTGGAATCATCAAGTTCTTCTCTTTTGGATCATTTCCAACAGCAAACAAGCATAATCTAGTGTTAAAAATAAATGGTATATTCTCATCTCTGTTCATATAAGTGATCCAAAGCCATGGGGTTTTCAGTACTGTTATGCCTTAAAGGAAAGGACAGTTAAAATGTCCTTCTTTTGGTTTAAGAAAGAATGCTTACAAATAGTTATACCTTTTGGGAAACAGATTTCTACCAGTGAGGAAAACTATTATGACAATGAATCGGACTTGAAGCTTTTTTTTAAAGGGATTGTTAAGAGGAAATAATAACAATCTCTGAAATCTAAGTGTCTAGCTTTTTGCTTCGTTGCAGCCAAGAAAGCAAGATGGGTCACCAGCAGCTCTACTGGAGCCATCGGAGAAAATTCGGCAAGGTTCTCACCCTTGCCCCATCTGCTCAAACCAGCCTGGTCTGATCTGGAAATACGGCCTCAATATGTGCCACCAGTGTTTCTGCTGGTACGCGAAGGATATCGGCTTCATAAGTGAAGCTGGACTAAGTGAACTTCCTTGAGTGTGTCATCGAGGACATCTACCCTATGCAGAAACAATGCAAGCTCTTTGTATATAAAATGAAAATGTTAAAACTTCCCTCAAAATAATAAATAAATGTCTTAAAAGGCTCCTTTTGCCTGAAGTACATTCTTCAGAATTTTCCTTATTGAGAGCTTTGGGAGGTAAACTCTATTTTTCTAAAAATATCTTTATTTTGCCCTATCTCCTGAAAGATGTTTTTACTGGATATAGAATTCTAGGTCAGGTAGTTCATTTCCATCATCACCCAGTGTCTTCCCTGAATTCCCTTGTTGCTATGAGAAGCCACCTCTCTGTCTGCCACTTCCTTGAAGGTAATTTCCCTTTCCTCTCCAGCTGCATTTAGGACTTCTTTCCCTGACTTTGGTGTTCTGATGTTTCGATGCAGTGTATCTAGGTGTGGTGTATTTATTTTTTCTGGCTGAGGTTCACAGAGCTTCTTCACTATATGATTTCTCTTTCATCAGTTTAGAAATTTCACAGCCATTATCTCTTCAAATATTGCCTCTGCTCCATTCCATCTCTCCTCCTTCTGGGACTCCAACAGACTCATGCTGGATAGACCTTCTCATTCGAGCCTCCATATTTCCTAACCTTTCTTTCATGTTTTCCATCTCTATGTCTTTCCAGGCAATATTCAGGTTAATTTATTCACATTTATCTTTTAGTTCACTAACTCTGTCTTTAACTGTTTATAATCTGCTCTTAAAGCTGTATACTGAGTTTTCTTTTTTTTAACATCTTTATTGAAGTATAATTGCCTTACAATGGTGTGTTAGCTTCTGCTTTATAACAAAGTGAATCAGTTATACATATACAATATGTTCCCATTTCTCTTCCCTCTTGCATCTCCCTCCCTCCCACCCTCCCCATCCCACCCCTCTAGGTGGTCACAAAGCACCGAGCTGATCTCCCTGTGCTATGCGGCTGCTTCCCACTAGTTATCTATTTTATATTTGGTAGTGTATATATGTCCATGACACTCTCTTACCCTGTCACATCTCACCCCACCCCCTCCCCATATCCTCAAGTCCATTCTCTAGTAGGTCTGTGTCTTTATTCCCGTCTTGCCACTAGGTTCTTCATGGCCTTTTTTTTTTTTTTTTTTTTCCCTTAGATTCCGTATATATGTGTTAGCATACTGTATTTGTTTTTCTCTTTCTGACTTACTTCACTCTGTATGACAGACTCTAACTCCATCCACCTCATTACAAATACCTCCATTTCATTTCTTTTTATGGCTGAGTAATATTCCATTGTATATATGTGCCACATCTTTATCCATTCATCTGTCGATGGACATTTAGGTTGCTTCCATGTCCTGGCTATTGTAAATAGAGCTGCAATGAACATTTTGGTACATGACTCTTTTTGACCTATGGTTTTCTCAGGGTATATGCCCAGTATTGGGATTGCTGGGTCGTATGGTAGTTCTATTTGTAGTTTTTTAAGGAACCTCCATACTGTTCTCCATAGTGGCTGTATCAATTTACATTCCCACCAACAGTGCAAGAGTGTTCCCTTTCCTCCACACCCTCTCCAGCATTTATTGTTTCTAGATTTTTTGATGATGGCCATTCTGACCGGTGTGAGATGATATCTCATTGTAGTTTTGATTTGCATTTCTCTAATGATTAATGATGTTGAGCATTCTTTCATGTGTCTGTAGGCCATCTGTATATCTTCTTTGGAGAAATGTCTATTTAGGTCTTCGGCCCATTTTTGGATTGGGTTGTTCGTTTTTTTGTTATTGAGCTGCATGAGCTGCTTGTAAATCTTGGAGATTAATCCTTTGTCAGTTGCTTCATTTGCAAATATTTTCTCCCATTCTGATGGTTGTCTTTTGGTCTTGTTTACGGTTTCCTTTGCTGTGCAAAAGCTTTTAAGTTTCATTAGGTCCCATTTGTTTATTTGTGTTCTTATTTCCATTTCTCTGGGAGCTGGGTCAAAAAGAATCTTGCTGTGATGTATGTCATAGAGTGTTCTGCCTATGTTTTCCTCTAAGAGTTTGATAGTGTCTGGCCTTACACTTAGGTCTTTAATCCATTTTGAGTTTATTTTTGTGCATGGTGTCAGGGAGTGTTCTAATTTCATACTTTCACATGTACCTGTCCAATTTTCCCAGCACCACTTATTGAAGAGGCTGTCTTTTCTCCACTGTATATGCTTGCCTCCTTTATCAAAGATAAGGTGACCATATGTGTGTGGGTTTATCTCTGGGCTTTCTATCCTGTTCCATTGATCTATATTTCTGTTTTTGTGCCAGTACCAAACTGTCTTGATTACTGAAGCTTTGTAATACAGTCTGAAGTCAGGGAGCCTGATTCCCCCAGCTCCATTTTTCGTTCTCAAGATTGCTTTTAAATTTAGTTAAAATTCAATTAACATTTTTACTAAATTAAAACTTTTGTTTTAGAATTTCCACTTGGAAATTCTTCTCAAGCTACTTGATTATTCATTATAGTTTTCTTAGTTTCTGCACATATGTTCAAACTTGCCTTTTATTACTATATTGAACATAGGCACTTTATAATCTGTTTGATAATTTTATTATTTGAAACGTGCTATCTGTGGTTACTGCTGGCTTGCTGCCATGATTTCTCATCTTTCTGTTTAATTACCTTTTTTAACTTAGAGGTGCTTGTTAGCCTTGGCATTGTATTTATCGAAAACTCTGAGGCCTAAGAAGAAAGTGAATACCTGCAGAGAGAATCTCCATTTGCTTCTACCAGGCACCTATAGAATTACAAACCTGAGATCATTCTATATTTAATGCCCACTGAGGTTTCTTGGACCACCCCGACTGTATGAATTTGAGCTGCAACCCATGTGAGGACCAGCTTCTTGTTCCAAATTTTCAGCATCTCTTTCTCTATCTCTGTGTCTCTGCCTCTGTATCTCTCTCTCTGTCTCTCTGTCTCTGTCTCTGTCTCTCTCTCTCTCACACACACACACACACACACACACACACACAACTTCACTTTGCCCCCAGATTCGAACCTGTCAATTTTCTTCACAATCCTCGAAAGACAGAGTGTATCTCTACTTCATCCCTACCTGGGGAGTTTAACCTTTCGATGTCTAAGCTTTGTAGAGGGTTGGTCTCTTATTAGGGGTCTCCTCCTGGGTGGGCTCTGTGCTTTATCTCTGTTCTCTACATCTCAAAGATTACATATTAGTTTCCTAGGGCTGCCATAAAAAATACCGCTAACTTGGTGGCTTAAAACAACAGAAATTTATTCTCTCACAGTTCTGGAGTCTAGAAGCTCAAAATCAAGCAGACTGTTCTCTGCACAGTCAGCAGGCCATGCTCTCTCCAAAGACGCTAGGGAAGGGCTCTTTCTTGCCTTTTCCTAGCTTCTGGTGGTTGCTGGCTTTCCTCAGCTTGCGGATGCATCACTTTAATCTGTGCTTCCATTGTCACGTGACCTTCTCCCTTGTTTCTCTGTATGTGTCCAAATTTCCCTCTTCTTATAAGAACACCAGTCATTGGATTAGGTGACTGGTGTCACCAACCTAATCCAGTATGACCTTATCTTAACTAATTTCATCTGCAAATACCCTATGTCTAAATAAAGTCACATTCTGAAGTTCTGAGTGGATATGTATGGGGGGGGCACTATTCAACATGGCATAGGCTATAAAATCCCAAATCCAAGTTTTCTTGGTTCACCAAATGCCCTCATCAAAAGCAATGTGCAGTGCTCCACTTGTCCCTCTGGGCTCCTGTCTTATTTAGTCCCTGTTTTCTTACTAGATCATCAATGATCTTAGAAAACACTTCTTTAGAAAATAGTTTATCCTGGATTTTTAACCATTTTCAGCAGGAAATTCTATGTAGGAATCTAGCTCACCATATTACATCTCCATTCATTTTATGAAGCTACAACGTGATAAGAATAGCTCAAGAAAATTAATGAATTATATGTCTATTTCACTTACCAGTATGTGCAAAAGTCCCAACAAAATATTAGCTAATGAAATTCAACAGTTTATTTTTGTAAATGCATCCTGATCACATGGGTTTAACAGAGAAATCCAAGGATGTCTCAACATCCCACTTTCATTTTCCATGGTAATTCAACACATTCATGGACAAAGAGAGAAAAATTGCATGATCATCTCATGCAATGTGATTTTTTTAAAATAAATTTATTTATTTATTTATTTTTATTTTTGGCTGTGTTGGGTCTTTGTTGCCGTGCACAGGCTTCCTCTAGCTGCGGCGAGTCGGGGTTACTCTTCGTTGTGGTGTGCGGGCTTCTCATTGTGGTGGCTTCTCTTGTTGTGGAGCATGGGATCTAGGTGCATGGGCTTCAGTAGTCAATGTGAATTTTATAACATTCAACAATTAATTATGATTTTTTAAATGGCTTCCAGCCATTATGGAATAACAGCTATTGGACTTGCCCCCCTGCCAAAGGGGGAAAAATCCAGAAAAGTAAACAAAATATTGGAAGCAACTATTTTCAGACATTGGACAAAGGACAGCACAGGACTGTGATCCCTGAGAGAAAGGAAGCAAGTTACATAAAGCCTATGATTGCCCTGGTTTTCCCTGGTTCTCCAAATGGAGGCATTTCCAGACTGCACTGGAGGGAAGAGGGTCCAATTAGAGTGTGGTGGTCTTGATGAGTTTAGAAGACAGAAGTCAGAGTTTGGGGAGGCTGATGTATTTGGAATTTTCAGATAAAAGTACTAGAGAAAAAGGATCAATTCAGGGAAAGGGTTCCAGAAATCTACAGTAGGATCCCCCTAAGTTTTAGTAAATACTCAGTTGTGCTTACGTAGAATAAAATTCCATAAGGCTGGATAAAGAAAAGCTATTGGGAAACTGTAATCTAGAAATTCCCAGAGCTCAGGTAGGACTGGGGGAAGGTCAAGATCCAATAGCTAAGTGGTGAGACATATTGAACACTGTCACATTCAGTAGGGCTGGACTAACCCCAGAGTAAAGACCACTTTAGACTGATGCTAACAAAGTTTTAAAACAAACCTGAAAAGAATCAAGCTGATCCACAAGAAACTTAACTGACTTCCAAAACCAACTTCAATACTCTTTAGAGGAGGATAATGAAATCCAAGCACTTATGTCCTGCAACAGCAACAACAAAAATCCCAGACCTGCAGTGAACCAGGAAAAATCTGGAGGGAAAAAATCAGTCAAAACAGAATCAGAAAGGACAGAAATCATGGAATTAATAGACATGGACTTAGAACAACTGTTATAAATATACTCATGGATTTATAGAAAACATCAACACAGTGAGCAAAGAAATGGAAGACATAAAAAAGAATCAAATGGAATTTTGAGAGATGAAAACTCAGTATACGAAATGAAAATTTTACTAGATGAGGTTAACAGTGGGTTAGACACTGAGGAAGAAAAGATAAGTGAACATGAAAACAGAGTAATAGAAACTATCCAAATTGAAATAGAGAGAAAAAACATTGAAAAAAATTAACAAGCCTCATTGATCTCTGGGAAAATATCAAGCAGTCTAACAACTGTATAATTGGAGACACGCACAGAGGGTAAGCACACACACAAAAGTATTGAAAGAAATAATGGCTGAAATTTTTCCAAATGTTTTGAAAACTATAAACCCACAGGTCCAAAATACTCAACAAATCCCAAGCAGGAAAAACACAAAATAAACTACTTCAAAACATATAATAATCTAGTTGCTGAAAATTTATGATCAAAAGAAAGTATTAAAAACAGCCAGAAAAAAAGACGCATGCATATCAGGAAACAAAGACAAGAATTTTTGCTGATTTCTCATCAGAGACAATGTAAACCATAATAAATGGAATGACATCCTTAAATTGCTGAAAGGAAAACATTTTCAACCTAGTATTCTACATGCAGTGAAAATATCCTCCAAAAAGTGAAGGTGAAATAAAGACAACAACAGACATACAAAATCTGAGATAATTTTTCACTAGCATATCTGCAATACAAGGAATATTAAAATGTTATTTAGAATGAATGAAACACATCTGAGGAGAACTTGGGTGTACACAAAGGAATAAAGAGGACTGAGGGTAATCCTAAAAGACTTTTTTCATGCTTGAATTTCTTTAAAATATAATTGACTGTATACATTTTTAAAATCAGCAATGTACTGTAGAGTTTAAAACATATGTGTAAGTAAAACATACAACAACAACAGCACAAAGGGTGGGAGGAAGAATAGGAAATACACTGTTGTAGGGTTCTTATATGTGAGATAGTATATTTTTATTTGAGGGTAAACTATGATAATCTAAAAATGCATACTACAAACTCAAGAGAATACACATTAAAAATCATAGAGGGACTTCCCTGGAGGTCCAGTAGTTAAGACTCCATGCTTCCAAAGCAGGGGGCATGGGTTCAATCCCTGGTGGGGGAACTAAGATCTCACATGCCGCGTGGCGTGGCCAAAAAAAAAAAAAAATCAGAGAGATATAGTTAGTTAGCTAAGAGAGGAGATAAAATGGAATTCTGAAACATGTTTGTTTAATACAAAAGAAAGCAAAAAGGAAGAGAAATAAAACAAAGGTAAGATGGGACAAATATAAAGCAAATAGCAAGATGGTAGATTTAAAACCAAAAAGTCAATAATTACATTAAATGGAAATCTTCTGAACACTTAAATTACAATGCAGAGATTGTTAGACTGTATAAAAAAAGTGAGACCCAACTATAGGCTGTCTCAAGAAATGAATTTTAATATAAAAACAAAAATAAACTAGGGACTTCCCTGGTGGTCCAGTGGTAAAGAATCCTCCTACCAATGCAGGGGACACAGGTTCAATCCCTGGTCAGGGAACTAAGATCCCACATGCTGCGGGGCAACTAAGCCTGCACGCCACAACTACTGAGCTTGTGTGCCTCAGTGAGAGAGCCTGCGTGCCACAAACTACAGAGCCCATATGCCCTGGAGCCCATGCACCACAACTAGAGAGAGAAAAACCCACATGCCACAACTAGAGAGAAGCCCACATGTTGCAACGAAAGATCCCACATGCCTCAATGGAGAACAGCATGCCACAACTAAGACCTGACACAGCCAAATAAATAAATAAATATTTAAAAAAATAAACTAAATGTAAAAGCCTGGAAGGGAGGAGAAGAACCAATGAATTAGAAGGAAAAAACAGAAATAAGTGAAATGGAATTGTTTTCTTAATTTCTCTTTCTGTTAGCTTATTGTTAGCATATAGAAATGCAATAGGTTTTGTTTTTGGTTTTTTTTTGGTAGCGCTGTGCAGCTTGTGGGATCTTACTTCCCCAACCAGGGATCAAACCTGGGCCTTGGCAGTAAAAGCACAGAGTCCTAACCACTGGACCTCCAGGGAATCCCCTAGATGCAACAGATTTTTGTATGTTGATTTTGTACCCCACAAGATTACTGTATTTATTATTTCTTTTTTTCTAGAAAATTAAAAAATATCCCACTTTATTATCAGGAAGCTAAAGTTAAAACTCCTTGCACCTTCAGAGAAATGTTTTCACTGAAATATATATTTTCCCCATTTTATTTGATTTCTTTTTTATTGAGGTATATTGATTTACATATTATATAAGTTTCAGGTGTACAACATAGTGATTCACAATTTTAAAGGTTATACTCTATTTATAGTTATTATAAAATATTGGCTATAGTCCCTGTACAATAGATACTTGTAGATTATTTACTTTATACATAGTAGTTTGTACCTCTTAATCCCCTATGCTTATCTTGTTCCTCCCTATTTGTTTATTATTTCTAATATTTTTTGGTGGGGTTTTTAGGGTTTTCTATATATAAAATCATGTCATCTGCAAATAGTGGCAGTTTTACCTCTTCCTTTCCAATTTGGATGCCTTTAATTTCTTTTTCTTGCCTAATTGCTCTGGCTAGGTTTTCCAATACTGTGCTGAAAAAGAGTGGCGAGAGTGGGCATCCTTGTCTTGTTTCTGATTTTAAAGGTAATGCTTTCAGTTTTTCACCATTGAGTATGATGTTAGCTGTGGGCTCATCATATATGTCTTTATTATGTTGAGGTACATTCCTTCTATGCTCATTTTATTTATTCATTTATTTAAAAAATTTTTTTTTAAATTTATTTATTTATGGCTGTGTTGGGTCTTCGTTTCTGTGTGAGGGCTTTCTCTAGTTGTGGCAAGCGGGGGCCACTCTTCATCGCGGTGTGCAGGCCTCTCACTATCGCGGCCTCTCTTGTTGTGGAGCACAGGCTCCAGACGCGCAGGGTCAGTAATTGCGGCTCACGGGCCCAGTTGCTTCACGGCATGTGGGATCTTCCCAGACCAGGGCTCGAACCCGTGTCCCCTGCATTGGCAGGCAGATTCTCAACCACTGTGCCACCAGGGAAGCCCCTATGCTCACTTTACTGAGAGTTTTTTCTTTTAAATCATAAATGGGTGTTGAATCTTGTCAAATGCTTTTTCTGCATCTATTGAGATAATCATATGGTCTTTATCCTTCATTTTGTTAATGTGGTGTATCATATTGATTGATTTGTGGACATTGAACCATCCTTCCCTCCCTGGGATAAGTCCCACTCGATCGTGGTGTATGATCCTTTTAATGTTTTATTGTATTGGTTTTCTAGTGTTTTGTTGAGGATTTTAAAATCTGTGTTCATCAGAGATATTGGCCTGTAATTTTCTTTTTTTGTGTTGTCTTTGTCTGGTTTTGGAATCAGGGTGATGTTGGCCTTATAAAATGAGTTAGGAAGCATTCCTGCCTCTTCAGTTTTTTGGAGTAGTTTGAGATGAATAGGTATTAAATATTCTTTGAATGTTTGGTAGCATTTACCTTTGAAGCTATCTGGTCCTGGACTTTTGTTTTGGGGGAGCTTTTTGATTATTGTTTAAATCTCTGCAGTAGTGATCAGCCTATTCAGATTTTCTATTTCTTCATGATTCAGTCTTGGAAGGATGTATGATTCCAATGATTTGTCCATTTCTTCTAGGTTGTCTACTTTGTTGGCATATAGCTATTCATAATATTCTCTCATAATCTTTTGTATTTCTGAGGTATCCATTAGTTCTCCTCTTTCGTTTCTGATTTTATTTATCAGAGTCTTCTCTCTTTTTTTCTTAGTGAGCCTAGATAGATCTTTGTCAACTTTGTTTATCTTTCCAAAGAGCCACCTCTTAGTTTCACTGGTCTTTTCTATTATCTTTTTGTCTCTACTTCATTTATTTCTGCTCTGCTCTTAATTATTTCCTTCCTTCTACTGACTTTGGGTTTTGTTTGTTCTTCTTTTTCTAGTTCCTTTAACTGCAAAGTTAGATTGTTTATTTGACAGTTTTCTGTGTCTTGAGGTAGACCTATACTGCTATAAACTATGTTTTTGCTGCACCCCATAGTTTTTTTTAGAATTCCTTTATTTTATTTTATTTATTTATTTATTTATTTATTTATGGCTGCGTCAGGTCTTAGATGCAACACATGGGATTTTCATTGCAGCGTGTGGGCTCTTCGTTGCAGCACTCAGGCTTCTCTCTAGTTGTGGCATGCGGGTTTCTTCTCGCTAGTTGTGGCACACAGGCTCCAGAGCGTGTGGGCTCTGTAGTTTGCAGCACATGGGCTTTCTAGTTGAGAAGCCTGGGCTCAGTAGTTGCAGCGCATGGACTTAGTTGCCCTGCTGCACGTGGGATCTTAGTTCCCCGACCAGGGATCAACACGTGTCCCCTGCATTGGAAGACAGATTCTTTACCACTGGACCACAAGGGAAGTCCCACCCCATAGATTTTTTAAAAAAATTTTTTATTGGAGTATAATTGCTTTACAATGTGTCAGTTTCTGCTCTACAATGAAGTGAATCAGCTATATATATACATGTATCCCCTCCCTCTTGGACCTCCCTCCCACCCCCCATCCCACCCATCTAGGTCATCACAGAGCACTGAGTTGAGCTCCCTGTGCTATACAGCAGGTTCCCACTAGCTATCTATTTTACACATGGTAGTGTGTATATGTCAAAGACCCTGAATAGCCAAAGCAATCTTGAGAAAGAAAAACAGAGCTGGAGGAATCAGGTTCCCCAACTTCAGACTATACTACAAAGCTACAGTAATCAAGATAGTATGGTACTGGCACAAAAACAGAAATATAGATCAATGGTACAGGCTAGAAAGCCCAGAGATAAACCCACGCACCTATGGTCACCTAATCTGTGACAAAGGAGGAAAGGATATACAATGGAGAAAAGACAGCCTCTTCAATAAGCGGTGCTGAGAAAACTGGACAGCTACATGTAAAGGAATGAAATTAGAACACTCCCTAACACCATACACAAAAATAAACCCCAGATGGATTAAAGACCTAAATGTAAGAACAGACACTATAAAACTCTTAGAGGAAAACCTAGGAAAAACATTCTTTGACATAAACCACAACAAGATCTTTTTCGACCCAGCTCCTAGAGTAATGAAAATAAAAATAAAGGTAAACAAATAGGACCTAGTTAAACTTAAAAACTTGTGCACAGCAAAGGAAACCATAAACAAGACGAAAAGACAACCCTCAGAATGGGAGAAAATATGTACAAATGAAGCAACAGGCAAGGGATTAATCTCCAAAATATACAAACAGCTCATGCAGCTCAGTAACAAAAAAACAAATAACCCAATCAAAAAATGGGCAGAAGACCTAAATAGACATTTCTCCAAAGAAGACATACAGATGGCCAACAGGCATATGAAAAGATGCTCAACATCACTAATTATTAGAGAAATGCAAATCAAAACTACAATGAGGTATCACCTCACACTGGTTAGAATGGGCATCATCAAAACATCTTCAAACAACAAATGCTGGAGAGGGTGTGGAGAAAAGGGAACCCTCTTGCACTGTTGGTGGGAATGTAAATTGATACAACCACTGTGGAGAATAGTATGGAGGTTCCTTGAAACACTAAAAATAGAACTACTATATGACCCAGCAATCCCACTACTGGGCATATACCCTGAGAAAACCATAATTTGAAATGACACATGTACCTCAGTGTTCATTGCAGCACTATTTACAATAGCTGGGACATGGAAAGAACCTATATGTCCAATGACAGATGAATGTATAAAGAAGATGTGGTACCTATATACAATGGAATATTACTCAGCCATAAAAAGGAATGAAATTGGATCATTTGTAGAGATGTGGATGGACCTAGATTCTGTCATACAGAGTGAAGTAAGTCAAGAGAAAAACAAATATCATATATTAGTGCATATATGTGGAATCTAGAAAAATGGTACAGATGAATCTATTTCCAGGGAAGGAATAGAGACACAGACATAGAGAACAAGCATGTGGACACAGTGAGGGAAGGGGAGGGTGGGACCAACTGGGAGATTAGGATTGACATATATACACTACCATGCATCCCTATACACTAACAATGAAAGATCAGAAAGAGAAATTAAGGAAATAATCCCATTTACCATTGCAACAAAAATAATAAAATACCTAGTAATAAACCTACCTGAGCAGGCAAAAGACCTGTACTCAGAAAACTATAAAACACTGATGAAAGAAATCAAAGATGACACAAACTGATGGAGAGATATACCAGGTTCTTGGATTGGAAGAATCAATATTATGAAAATGACTATACTACCTATAGATTTTGATATGTTGTATTTTTATTTTCATTTGTCTTCAGGTATTTTTTTATGTCTGCTTTGATTTTTTTCATTGACCCAATGTTGTTCAGTAGCACGTTGGTCAGTCTCCACATATTCGTGATCTTCCCAGCTTTCTTCTTGTAGTTGATTTCTAGTTTCATACCATTGGATTGGAAAATTGTTTGATATGATTCCAATCTTCTTAAATTTATTGAGACTTGTTTTGTGTCTCAACATACGGTCTATTCTTGAGAAAGTTCCATGTGCACTTGAGAAGAATGTGTTTTCTGCTGCATTTGGATGGAATGTTCTGTACAAATCTATCAAATCCATCTGGTCCAATGTTTCATTTAAGGCCACTGTGTACTTGTTGACTTTCTGTATGGGTGAACTATCCGTTGATGTAAGTGGGTGTTAAAATCTCCTACCATCATTGCGTTACTGTCAATTTCTCCCTTTAGGTCTGTTAATGTTTGTTTTAAATATTTTGGTGCTCCCATGTTAGGTGCATATATATTAATAATGTTATGTCTTCTTGATGACTTGCCTTCTTCATCATCATATACTATCCATTTTTGTGTCTTATTACCCTTTTTGGCTTGAAGTCTATTTTGCCTGAGATGAATATGGCTGCACCCCCTTTCTTCTGGCTGCCATTTGCTTGGAGCATCACCTTCCATTCCTTCACTGTGAGCCTGTGTGTGTCTTCAGAGCTGAGGTGAGCCTCCTGGAGGAAGCTTTAGTTGGGTCTTATTCTTTAATCCACTCTGTGTGTTTTGATTGGTGACATCAACCCATTTATATTTAGGGTGACTATTGATAGATGAGAACTTAGTATTGTCATTTTATTTCTTGTTTTCTGGTTGCTCTACATCTCCATTGTTTCTTCTTTCTTGTGTTTCTGTCTGCCATTTTGGTTTGGTGGTTTTCTCTTACATTTTTCTCAGTTTCCTCTTTTTGGTTTCATGTCTCTGCTCTAGATTTATGTTTTGTCGTTATCATGAGGTTTGCATAAAATGTTTCTGAGATAAAATGGTCTTTTTTTCTGCTGATAGCATCTTATCTTCATTTACCTACATGGGTTCTGTCGTTTTCCTCTTCCCCTTTTGTGTTTTTGTTGTCTCAAATTATCTCTTTTTATGTTGTGAGTTTGTTACCAAATTGAAGTAGCCATAGTTTTTTTTCTTCTTTTCCCCCCTTTAACATTTATGCTATAATAAAGTGTTTAAAAACCTATTCTGATAAAGAGTTGTAATTTTCTGATTCTGTCTATTTATCACCTTACCTGAAGTTTTGTGTACTTTAGCCTTTTCGTTTCTGGTAAAAGAGCTCCTTTCAACATTTCTTGTAAGGCAGATCTAGTGGGGGTTTTTTTGTTTTGTTTTTTTTTTAATTGAAGTATAGCCGAATACAATGTTGTGTTCATTTCTGCTGTAGAGCAAAGTGACTCAGTTATACATATATATCAGTACGCTCTTTTTCATATTCTTTTCCACTATGGTTTATTACAGGATATTGAATATAGTTCCCTGAGCCATACAGTGGAAACTTGTTGTTTAACCATTAGGTCTAGTACTAATGAACTTCCTCAGCTTTTGTTTGTCTCGGAAAGCCTTTATTTCCCTTCATATTTGAATGATAACTTTTCAGGATAAAGTATTCTTGGGTGACAGTTTATATCTTTCAGTACTTTGAGAATATCATTCCACTCCCTCCTGGCCTGTAGAGTTTCTTCTGAGAAATCTGCTGACAAATTAATGGGGGTTCTATGTAGGTTAACATCCTTTTTTCCCCAGCTACCTTCAAAATTCTTTGTTATTGACTTTTGACAATTTTAATATAATGTGTCTTGGAGAAGGTCTTTTTGCATTGAGGTAATTAGGTGTTCTCTTAACTTCATGGACTTGTATATCCATAACAGGGAAGAGCCAATTTTGACTCCATGTTGGATCCGTTTCTTTGACTTTAGCCTTTGCTTTTCATTGCTTTTGTTATTATAATCATACATAATGGCCTGCCTCAGGGAACTCTACCCACCTGTGAATGGCTGCAAGAAAGAAGAAATTAACACGTCCAAGGCTGGCCATTCCAGATGTTTGCCCTTGTTACTTTACTTTCCTCTCTGATTCTGTAAAAGAAACTGGCGTCCAGACCCCAGTAAGATGGTTATTTTGAGACACTAGTCTGCCATCTTCTCGGTCTGCTGGCTTTCCGAATAAAGTTGTATTCCTTGCCTCAAAAAAAAGAATTTCATCATTTTAAAACTATTTCATTTCTCTTGCCTCTTATATTTGTATCATTTCTAGACTTCTGTTTTTGCTCTTGCTATTTCTCTCTTCCATATGGTCTGCTCTATTTCCAATTCTTTCTAATGCATCCTTCATCTCATTTATTGAGTTCTTCAGCTCCAGAATTTCTGTTTGGTTTTTTTTTAGAGTTTCAATCTCTTTGGTAAAGTATTCCTTCTGTTCATTAATTTTCTTCCTGAGCCCATTTAACTGCCTTTATGAGTTTTCTTGCAGCTCATTGATTTTCTTCATGACAGCTATTTTGAATTCTCTATCAGTTAGATCACAGTATTCCATGATTTTAAGTTTGGTTTCTGGAGAATTGTCATTTTCTTTTTGTGGTGCAGTGTCACCACGGTTCTTCGTGGTGCTTCATAAGTTGTTCCTCTGCCAGGGCATGTGAGGTAGCAAACAGCTTTCTGCTTGATTCTGAGCTGCCTCTTGTTATATTTGAGAGTCAGCACTTTCCACCCTCCACTGCCTCTGGCAGGGGCGTCGCCCTGTGCCCTCATGATCACTTCTTGTACCTCTGGAGTCATTGGTCTCTTGCTGCTGCCTGTGTTGCTAGCGTTGGTCCCTGGGGCACCAGGAGAGTGGGCTCCTCCATTTTGCCTGGGATCCCCTGGGTCGCAGGTTCTGCCACTGCTGGGGGAGGGTTTGGGTGGGGGTAGCCAGTGTTGCACAGGTACCCCTGTCATGTCATGTGCACAGGCTCTGTCACTGCAGGGTGGGGGGAGTCATGGGTCCCTCTGCAGCTGAAGGGATGGGATCCCAGGCCTCATGGCCACCACTGCCAGTTGCCTACGGCTGCCACGGTGGCTGGGGCGATGGAGTCACGTGCATCACCGCCCCTGCTACTGCCAAGTTCTCTGGGGCTGCAGGTGGGAATCCAGGACTGCAGGCACCGCCCCCCCCCCGGGGTTCCCCCAGTTCCACCTCCTCTATGGGCTCCAGTTCAGCCACCTTCAAATGTACGGAAGTGTGGAATTCTCCAGCACCCTAGTGTATGGGGCAGAGGCACCCTTTTAGCATTGTGAATGTTTTACTGGTTGTAGATTGAAGGGGAGAGACAAAGGGAAGGTCTCAATTTGCCATGTTGCAGATATCCCTCCACGAAACACTATTTTTACTTGAAAGAAAATTGACAAACTATGGTTATTCTGACTTGGGTGTTTGGCAAACACTTTCTCAAAAATGAATAAAGTGAGTATGTCACTTCATGGAAAACAACTGATAGTATTTGTTGCCAATGATAAAATTTGTGCTTTTAAGCAAAAATTAGATTTTTGGAAAACCTGTGTCTATCATCATGAGCTTAAAGTTTCTCAATATTTAAATATTTTTCTGATGACATTGGTGGTGACATTAACAAGTGTGATTTTTAAAATATTATATAATAAAATCTGTCAAAATTTGGAAGATCTATATAACTCAGGGAACCAGTATTTTCCAAATGACAAATGAATGCATGATGTTTTAAAATTATGCATAACTAAAAGACCCATTCTGCATGCAAGACAGAGCAATGGATTTTAATGTAGCAGAAGACGAAAAAGGGGACAACCCTGGTGGCGCAGTGGTTAAGAATCCACCTGCCAATGCAGGGGACACGGGTTCGAGCCCTGGTCCGGGAAGATCCCACATACCGCAGAGCAACTAAGCCCGTGTGCCACAACTGCTGAGCCCGTGCACCACAACTACTGAAGCCCATGTGCCTAGAGCCCGTGCTCCACAACAAGAGAAGCCACCGCAGTGAGAAGCCCACGCACTGCAACGAAGAGTAGCACCCACTTGCTGCAACTAGAGAAAGCCCGTGTGCAGCAATGAAGACCCAATGCAGCCAAAAATAAAAAGATAAATAAATAATAAATTTATTAAAAAATTTTTTCTAAAAAGAAAAAAAAGTTCATTGACATGGTTTCAAATTCCAAATTGCAACTAACCTCTAAGAAACTACCTCTTGTCAACTCTTGGTGTAGTATCAGCGAAGATCCACAATTATCTGAAAAAGCTATTGTTTGCTTCCAACTACAAATCTAAGTCAGACTGGGTTTTCTTCATGTTTCAACCAAAACAACACATGGAAGAGACTGACTGCAGAAGCAGGTACAAGAACCAGCCATCGCCAGCTAAGCAGACACTAAAGAAACTTGCAAAAATGTAAAAAACAATGTCACTATTCTCATCAAAGTTTAATTTTATAAAATAGTTGTTTTTGTAAGATATTATTTATGTTAACATGTTGAGGACTTATTATCATTTTAAATGAATAAATAAATCATTCCCTCATGCATATACCATGCTTCTTCAAGTGTTCAGTCAGAAAAATCAAATCCTGTCCAAGGGAGAAAAATTAGTCTGGACTCAGAACTTTTCATCTCCAATATTCAAGGTCTAGGACAAAATGGAATGACGAGACAACAGCTGTGAGGGAAAGAAGTAGTGACTGTGGCAGGACAGGAAAATGATCCCCCAAGAGAGAGTCACATCCTAATGCTTGGAACCTGTAAATGTTACCTTATTTGGAAAAAGGATCTTTGCAGATTTGATTTAATTAAGGATTTTGAGATCAGGAGATTATCCTGGATTATCCAGGTTGGCCCTGAATATGATCACAGTGTGTTTATAAGAGAGCTAGAGGGAGGGCTTCCCTGGTGGCGCAGTGGTTAAGAATCCGCCTGCCAATGCAGGGGACACGGGTTCAATCCCTGGTCTGGGAAGATCCCACATGCCGCAGAGTAACTAAGCCCGTGTGCCACAACTACTGAGCTTGCGCTCTAGAGCCCACAAGCCACAACTACTGAGCCCACATGCCACAACTACTGAAGCCCGCGTGCCTGGAGCCCGTGCTCCACAACAAGAGAAGCCACCGCAATGAGAAACCCTCACACCGCAACAAAGAGTTGCCCCTGCTCATCGCAACTAGAGAAAGCCCACATGCAGCAATGAAGACCTAACGCAGCCATAAATAAATAAATTTATTTTAAAAAAAAAAGAGAGAGAGATCTAGAGGGAGATTACACAGACAGAAGAGGTGGGAGCAGTGTTGACCATGGAGCAGAGATTGGAGTGATGCAGGCACATTCTCAGGAATGCTTGCAGCCACCAGAAAAGACAAGGAACGGATTCTCCCTTAGAACCTCCGAGGAAGTGCAGCCCTGGCGACACCATCATTTCAGCACAGTGACAGTGATTCCAAACCCAGAGACTTGGGTATAAGTGGTTTGTTCAGGAAGTGATTCCATGAAACAGAAATGAAGGAGGAAAAGAGTGGGACAGGAAAGGCGGAATCGAAACATAGGCATGTGCTCCTTAGGTTACTGCTCTGGGTAACAACGCCTTCACTTCAGCAGGACCTCCTGAGAAGTGTGCGGAACACCCCTTAGGATTCTCCAACCACTCCTCCACTGACTCCTGTCTCCAGGCCCTGAGGGTGCCCCCCAGAGACCCAGGCTGTGCCGGTCAGCAGGCCAAGTAGGCTCCTGTGGTGTCGGGGAAGGCCTGGGGCAGGAAGTTCAAAGACACACAGCAGGTGCCAGAGATGCAGCTCTGTAAGCCCACTGCAATTAAAGGTGTGCTGAGGGCATCATTCAAGACACCAGCTCTTGTATCCCACAGTCTACGCAGGCACCACATTAAGTCCACGCTGCCATGATTCTTTGAGGTGAGGTCTCGAAGGTCACAACCTTTACAAAAGCTTTAATATAAGAGTGTTAGTAGAACAAATACAGTCCCCACTGCCACACCTGCTCCTGAGGCTGTAACTAATATTGGTCATGTCCCTTCTCCTCTGCCCATTCTAGGTTTCCCTCACTGTCAGCCAGCATTTCAGCTGGTCCACATGGCTCTCCCGGTCAGGTCACGAGACCTCCATCCCTGAGGGGTCTGAGCCCTTGGCAGGCTGTGGCTGCTCTTATCACTTGGCATGGAAGCCACCAGCCAGAACCAGGCGAGTCCTCCATGCTAGACCAGCTCCTGATCGCCCCATTAAGTAGCAGCAACCCTATCTACCTCTAACAGTCGGGATCTATTATCCCCTCCTTCTTTGCCTGCAGGTTCACCAGCACAAGGAGCTCAAAGTGACCTGGTGGAGTTTGCAGATTCTGGTTCAGTGGAGGCGTCCTTCCCTGGAATCAGTGGACGCTCCCTTGTGGAAGTGTTCCCTACCTGGGAACCAGGGGGTCTAATCCAGCAGAGCTCTAGGCTGCTCGTAGGTAATACAGGGTATCACAGAAGCGGTACAGCCCACAGCAATCTATACATTGCTGTACCTTTTTCACCATAAAATGAGTTTCTTTGTCCAAGGTAATGTTATACATGATCCCGTGTTGGTAAATCGAGCATTCTCTAAGCTGCTAGATAGTAATGCTACTCTGAGACCTTGTGGATAGGGAAGGCAAACTCATATCCAGAACAGGTATCAATTCCAGTAAAGATGAATCAATCTCTCTCCTGGGCGGAAAGGATCTGCCGTGACGAACCTGTCACTGAGTCATCCGGGGACGGTACCATATCAGGAGCTCAGCACTAAGACTGCTAACAGGTCAGAAATTCATAGGCAGTAATAATTAGATAAGCCTTGATAAGAAAGGGCCTGTGTTGGTGGGCATAGCTTGCCACCATGGCAACTCCATTCACGGCCTCACCTTACAAGCACAAGTGTAGCCAAGAACAGAAGCTGGCTGACACCTATCCATCCAATTTGTTACCCAGTGACCCCTCTGCAGTGGGTATTAACATGAGGCACAAAGATACACACACTTGTGGCCAGTGCTATAGGTCCATCTTCTTTGCCAGACCTCCTTGTCTCCGGTATTCCCCTCTTGCTCTTTCCAGGTCCCTGACCAACGAGCAAGACATCTGTCTCAACCCAGAAGTTTATGTGCACACCTTCCTTAGACCACTATTCTGTCCACTCCCTTCCCTCCCTACAAAGTGAATATCCAAGTGTACTGCTCAAAGCTCTGGTCTCTGGAAGAATTCTCTTCATTACTGTCCTTCAGAGCCACCTGAAATGGGATGGTAGTGCAGCAGTACTACATTTTCAGCTCACATCAACACATCAAGCTGACCCATCTGTGAACCAGACCTAAATTTTTCTTCCTGCCTGCTAAGAAGCACTGGTACAACAAGGTGGGAGATGTGCGGGCCACAGCCACCTCTTCCTATAAATGACCAGTACTCTCTGGACAGACTGGGGTCCAAACCTTTTTCATTGGGCAGTGAATTGCTACTGAGCCTGGTGGATTTGCCAGTATCTAGTTTAGGACAGGCAGATTTGGTCACATGATCATTTGATGCCCCATAATCAGGCACCCAGTCTCTACTTGGGCCCCATAGTGTGCCAGACGCTGCTTTCAATTGGTGAGTAGTTCTTCACTGTAGCTGGCATGGTCTTGCTTCAGAACCCTAGGGGTGAGAACTCCAAATCTCCTGTTGGAGCCTACCAAAGGTGCCTCACAGGGTCCCTACCTGCCACAGATAAGCCGTAACCCATTGGTTCTGTTAAGAGACAAGGGAACCCATCCTCCAGTGTGGATCTTCACCAGAGCCCTCCTTTGCTCTGGACCCATTCAAAACCAGCAGTCTTCCAAGCCACCCGATAAATGGGTCAGAACAGTATTCCCAAGTGTGGTACATGCTGACTCCAAAATCCAGAGGTGCATGGAGTGGTAGGCCTCATTTTTCATGTTACGGATGCAAGATGCAGTAACTTGCCCTTATCTCAGAGGTGATGGCCTGGTTTGCCCTACAACACTGCACCCCTGGAAACTTCACTGATGACAGGCTCCAGAACTTCTGAGGGTTTATCTCTCATCCTCTGACATGCATTGTCTTACCAGGGACAGAGCACTTGTCACTTCCTTCCTCACCGTGTCCAGTTAGCATAATTTCATCAGTTTCATGGAGAATGTCCAGGTGATCAAGGTCTCAACCATTACACTGTGACAGAAAGCATGACTTAAAACAGACTTGAAGTAAGACAATGTATATGCTTGGCTGTCCTTCCCATATAAAAGTGAACTGCTTTTGGAAACTTACTCTTTACTACTGGAAATTGAAAGGAATGTTCACCACATCAATTGCATTATCAGGTGCCAGAGGTGCATTAATCAGTTCCAGTACAGATACCTCACCTGACACAGCTGCTGTGATTAGGGATACTAATTGGCTAAGTTTGTGGTAGTCCACCATCATTTACTTGAATCCATCTGGATTTTGCAGGGGCCATTCAGGTGAATTGGAGGGGATGTAGTAGGGATTTATGTCTTTGAGAGTAAGCAATCTCTGCAATCCCACACGGAATGCAGCATTGGAGAGGGTGGGGAGTTCCAGAGGCTTCCACTTCGCTCTTCCTACCATGACTCTTATTCCACAGGTCAGGGATCAATGTACAGGCTCGCCCCACTGCTAGGTATAATTACCCCAGGTATGTACTGAGACCAGAGAAGTGACCTCAAGACTTGGGTCAGGACTCTGTTTATCATCTGACTTCCACAGCCGCTACTCAAACCAGTGACTCATGATGCTTCATGTACCCTGGCACACGTGTCACCTCAGATCTTGTTATCTAACAGCCCTTGAAAGGTCTGGATAGTCTCTTTTCCAAAGTAAATGTGTTACTTTGTTAGGAGGCGCTGGGTCCCTTTGGGGAAGGGTTAGAGGAATATTTTTTTATGTACTTATGGTGGCACTGTAGGATCCTTTCTGTAAGAGACCAAGCCTCCCTTTCAACCAGTGGACTCCAGGTCTCAGAACCGGCTCAGATTTCAATACAGACCGAGGGATCACGACTTCCCATCGCAGTAACTGACATTCGCTTTCTGATCACCAATTCTTGATTTATTTCTCATTATTCAAATCAAACACCACTCAGGTCAGCTGTCCATCTGTTTCACCCCAAAGAACACCATGGTCCAACAGTGCCACAGATCCCCGTGGATCAAGTCTTCCTGGTCGCCACCCCAGCATGGGGCACAAGAAATGCAAGGAGGCATTTCAAACTGCTGCGGTGGGACAAGGAGACGTGGTGCAGCCCCAGGTGCCTGCTGCAAGGTGTGAGCCTCTCCTCCTGGGCTTGATTTTAGGTCTGGAGGCAAGAGGGGCAGTGGAGCAGGACATGAAGACAGTGGTTTCAAGCAGGGTAATAGCGGCGGGCTTCAACTGACAAGGGAGTCTCAGCGGTGAGGAGGGATTTAAGGTTACGCATCCACAAACGTTTATTCGGCACCTACCAGGAGCCCCACACTCTCTCCCTTTCCCCCACACTCAGGACTCGCCACACTCATTCAACGGCCCTCTTCCTTGCCCAACTGCCCCGGGGGCCAAATCTGTCCAGTGAGGGGCTGCCGCCGCCGCTGCCCGCGCTGCACTGTCCGCTCCCAGACCCTGACGAAGGCCCACCTCGCCTCACGGGCACTTTCCCGGTGACACCGCCCTTACGCTCCGGACCGGCTTCTCAGCCCGGTACGCGCCACCCGCCCACGTGGTTCGCCCACGTGACACGCCACTGCGCCGTGGGCCCGACCGCTCAGGACGCTTCTGATTGGCCCGCGCCATTTCCTGCTTCCGGGTTACGGTCCAAACAGCACTGTCTTTCGAGCGGCCCCGCCAAGAGAGAGAGGCCATTGGTCTTCGCTCTGAGCAGGGGCGGGGCACAGCCTTCGGAACTAGCACCCGGACGAGGGTCTCCGAGACGGCCGAGCGGCGCCGCAAAGAGCCGAATAGAGCCAAGGAGACCCGAGTACGACCGGAGCAGCGCAGGCTGGCCGGAAGCGGAGCCGAGCGCAGCCGGAAAGAGCCGAGCGCGCCCGAAGGGTCTGTGCGCTGCGGGGCGTTGGCCGGGCCAAGCCCCAGCCATGGCGGCCGAGGGGACAGATGTGGCCGGAGGCGGGGCTGTTGGAGGCCGCCTGGCCAAGGACAGCTTGCGGCAGGCTATGTGCCCCGACGCGGCCCCGAACCGGAGGCGCAGCTCGGCGCGGTCGCGAGACGCCGAGCGCCGAGCCTACCAGTGGTGCCGGGAGTACTTGGGCGGGGCCTGGCGCCGAGTACGGCCGGAGGAGCTGAGGGTTGACCCCGTGAGGTGGGAGGTCAGGGGTCAGCCCCTCCTGTGCGCGGGCCGGGGTCAGGCGCAGGCTCGGGCCCTCGGGACACTCAGCGTTCCTGGGCCGGGGGCGGGGCAGGGCCGAGAGCGACGGGGGAGCGCGGGGCGCGGGGGCTGGACGCCAGGCCGGTGGAGCGGATGGCGGGCTGAGCGCGCCCTGCTGTGGGTCTGCAGCGGAGGCCTCAGTAACCTGCTCTTCCGCTGCTCGCTGCCTGACCACCTGCCCAGCGTTGGCGAGGAGCCCCGGGAGGTGCTGCTGCGGCTGTACGGGGCCATCCTGCAGGTGAGGAGGGAGTGAAGGCCGCAGTGGCCTTAGGACCTCTCACCCGAGTGTGGCAGGAGGTATGGTCCCCACTAAGCAGTTGAGGACACTGAGCCTTAGGAGCTAAGTATTTTGTCCATTATGATACTAATGCCTGCGCTCTGGAGCCCCCGGGCAATAGAACAAGAAGTCCCAGATGTGGTGGGAGGAGCAAGAAGACCCTCGCGTGTGTCAGCGCCACTTTGCCTCTGGCCCCTTGTGACCGTGTTCCCTTCGCTGTCTGTTTCCCTTCAGGGAGTGGACTCCTTGGTCCTTGAAAGTGTGATGTTCGCCATCCTTGCAGAGCGGTCACTGGGGCCCCAGCTCTACGGAGTCTTTCCAGAGGGCCGGCTGGAACAGTACATCCCAGTACGAGCCCGGCCCCGACCTCCCCGAAGCATCTCCTTCCCCAGCCCCTATTCCCCTTCCCAATGTCTGCCTTCACATCCCTCACCCCAGGTAGGGAATTTTCCCCAAGCCCTGACTTCCCCCACCTCCATTGCCCCACCCTTCCCCCCTCCTGCCCCAGCCCCTTCACCACCCTGATAGGTTCCTGGGTGCAGAGCCGGCCACTGAAGACGCATGAGCTTCGAGAGCCCGTGTTGTCCGCAGCCATCGCCACGAAGATGGCCCAGTTCCATGGCATGGAAATGCCTTTCACTAAGGAGCCCCGCTGGCTATTTGGGACCATGGAGCGGTGAGTCGGGGGCCTCCTCAGGGCTCCTGCACATAGGCTGAACCCTCACGTTGGCAGTTACTACGCTGGGCTGTGACTGAATGCATCTAGTGCTCTGTCCAGCTCTCCAGTTGAGTGGATCAAGTGTCCCACTGTCTAGCATGGTTTCTCACGCAACAGGCTTCCAAGTGATTGCCAGACAAGTCATTCGGTGACCGAACGGGTAGGACAGCCTGGCCTGGGGTAGAGGGGAGGGATAGCAGAGTGAGTATATCCTATCCTTTGGGCTTCAGGTATTTAAAGCAGATCCAGGACCTACCCCCCACTGGCCTCCCCCAGATGAACCTGCTGGAGATGTACAGCTTGCAGGACGAGATGGGCAGCCTCAGGTGAGGGCAGGCAGGATGGGGCGGGGGTGGGGGGGGTGGGGACAGAAGAGCACAGGAGATGTGCCAGGCACCTAGTGGGGTCCTACCCAGGATTTGCTGAAGGCTGGGGTCAAGGCCTAGCCCACGCGGGTGCCTCTGACCCTCCTTTCGTCACTCCTGCTCAGGACCCATGCCACTGTTCCCCTGCAGGAAGTTGCTAGACTCTACCCCATCACCAGTGGTCTTTTGCCACAATGACATCCAGGAAGGTAGGAGAAGGCATCTGAGTCTCCCAGCCTCAGGTGAGGGGGGCCAGAGGACCCTGGAGTGACCAGAGCCTCACCACATTCCTCCAGGGAACATCTTACTGCTCTCAGAGCCAGAAAACGCTGACGGCCTCATGCTGGTCGACTTCGAGTACAGCAGTTATAACTACAGGTGAGGGTAAGAGGATGGCCTCCCGTGGGTCTGTTCCCACAGTGCCCTGGAAAAGCAGACCAGGCCTTCTTCTCTGCATCCCAGCTGCCCAGCGTATTTGGGGATTGAGTGTCCACCTTATTCCCTCAGGGGCTTTGACATTGGGAACCATTTTTGTGAGTGGGTTTACGATTACACTCATGAGGAGTGGCCTTTCTACAAAGCGCAGCCTGCAAACTACCCCACCCGGGGACAGCAGGTATGTGGGCCAGAAGCTGGGGAGCAGGACCTGGCTTAGAAGGGAGAAGGAGGTTGAAGTCTGGAAGGAATGGCGAGCAAGGGTGTTAACTGGGAAGCGCTCCCCAGTCTCCCCATTTCCTGACTCTTGTCTTTTGATCTCAGCTCCATTTTATTCGCCACTACCTGGCGGAGGTAAAGAAAGGTGAGACCATCTCCCGAGAGGAGCAGAGGAAACTGGAAGCAGATTTGCTGGCAGAGGCTAATCGGTGAGGAAAGACGTGTGGGGCAGGGGTAGAGCAGGGTGCAGAGGCAAGGGGCAATGTGGCAGGTAGACTCACTGGGCTGCAGGTTAGGTGTCAGTGCAAAGTGGGGGCAGGAAACGAGCATGAGGCCTGAGGCTGAGGGGGAAGAACAGTTTGAGAGTGGGAAGAGTCAGGACAGGGTCGGGGTTAGGACGACAGGGGAGAAGTTAGAGCTTTGGGGCTTGACCAGCCTGGGGGAGGGGGTTCAGGCAGTGCCAAATGTGCTCTGAACCCCCCTTTTCCTGCTCCCCTCAGGTATGCTCTGGCATCTCATTTCTTTTGGGGTCTCTGGTCCATCCTCCAGGCATCCATGTCCACTATAGAATTTGGTTACTTGGTAAGTAACCAGGTTGGGTGAGTTAGGTGTGGGGGCGGGGAGTAGCAGAGGCCTCAGACCCTCTAGGCCATCTGTGGGCAGACTGGGGGTTGTGGGGTGCTGGTCCCAAGCCTTCTCACCAGTGTGCGGGGTTCCTTCCCTAGGAGTACGCCCAGTCTCGGTTCCAGTTCTACTTCCAGCAGAAGGGACAGCTGACCAGCTTCCACCCCTCATCCTGACTCTCCACCTCCCAACTCCTTGGATTTCTCTGGGAGCCTCCAGGGCAGGACCTTGGAGGGAGGGACAAAGGGGAGGCCCTGGGGACTGGGCTGAGCCCGAGTGAGACTGGGGTTAAGGAGGCTGGCCTCCCCCACCCATCCATCCCGAGTTTGAGCAGGTCCCCACCGCAGGCAAGTGGGCAGAAGCCCTGGGATGTGTACCTTAAGACAATAAACTAGCTTCTTCCTTCACACCGTCCTAACCCTGCTTGGGTGCGGCGGAAAGTACCGACCAAGGATTGCACACAGATTGACAAAGGGACCACTGCTAGGAGCCTCAGTTTCCCCTCCTGAAAAGCGTGGCTGTTGGGTGATCTGGGCTTGAGAGTGGTTAGGGGTCCATTCTGCTCTCCCCCACCCCAGCTCCAGCTTAGAAGTGATAAATACTCAGAGGACATGGGTCGGGCAGTGGGGAGTTACGGGGTACAAACAGGGCCCGGGGGTGGGGCTGCCCAACCCTGAGCACTGGAGATCAGGGAACAGGAGGCACAGCTGACACACTGGTGACCTTTTCCCTACATTCGGCTATTTTTAGCTCTAATGCCACCATCCTCACGTGAGACCCGTTGGGCGCCCCAGGCTCTCAGACCTTTGAGCCATCTTCAGCTTGCAGAAACCCGGCTCCCCCCCAACTCCTGATTCCCGCCACGGAGCCGGGGAGATTCTGGTTGCTGCCCCCCCAACTGTTCTCTCAACCCAAGTTTGGGAGTGGGTGTCAGGTTCCCGGTGAGGGCGGGACTTAGGTGGCCAGGCCTGAAGGACGTGGGGACACGGGCCAGAGTGTCCCCACAAGCGGACAGGAGCACACCCGAGCCGTGAGTGGAGTTTGGGGGTGGCTCTAGGCTGCCGGCCTGGCCCAGGGCTCTGAGCCGGCAAGGGGGGCGGGGGAGGGGGGTAGAGGCTGGTGCCAGGGTCCCACGTGGCAGTGCTGGGGGTACGCAGACCCCGCCTCCAGACCAGACCGACTCCGCTTCCGGGGTCCCTCCAGCCCCCACCCCGAGGCTGCCCTTCACTGGGATTCCTGACGTTTTCAAGGCCCTGACCCCCTTCCGATCCCCGCACCATTGCGCGAAGGTTCTGCGGCGGTTGGCGAGGCTCGGGGGCCAGGGGTGGGGCCTCGGCGCTGCGGGTGGACGACCAGGGCGGATGGGGAGGAGGGCGGGCTGGGGGCGCGGCGCTGCGGGTGGCCGACCCAGGGCGGAAGGGGAGGGGGGCGGGCTGGGGGCGAGGCCAGTGGCCGGGGGCGGGGCCTCGGCGCGGGCGGCAGAGCTGCCCGCACACCCTCCTGCCACCTCTCAGGTGACCAGCAACTCCCAGGTGCCCAGCAACCCACAGGATGGCGGAAGCGCACCAGGCTGTGGCCTTCCAGTTCACGGTGACGCCCGAGGGGGTCGACTTCCGGCTCAGTCGGGAGGCCCTGAAACACATCTACCTGTCTGGCATCAACTCCTGGAAGAGACGCCTGATTCGCATCAAGGTGGGCACAGGTGGTTCTGGTCTCTTCCAGCAGGTGCAGAATCGAGCCTTCCAGGGAGGCAGAGGCTAGGTGTCAGCTGCTGCCCTTTGTCAAGGTCCTCCACCCCCACCTCAGCTGGCAGCTCTACGGAGTGACAGGCTCCAGCAGTGCAGAAACCAGAGGGATGCTCAAGGCGTGGAGAGGAGACGGGTGTGCAGGAAGTGTCAGTGGGACACAGTAATCAGGCGCTGCAGGTGTGGGAGTGTGGAGGCGGGGACCACCAGACGTGAAGGAGAAGTGAAAACAGGCAAAGACTTCATAGGCGCCTGCTTACCCCAGTCCTTGCTCTGTGAGCATGCCTGTTTCTGCCCACAGAATGGCATCCTCAGGGGTGTGTACCCTGGCAGCCCCACCAGTTGGCTGGTCGTTGTCATGACAACACTGGGTTCCTCCTACTGCAACGTGGACATCTCCATGGGGCTTATCTGTTTTATCCAGAGATGGCTTCCTGAGGGGTAAGAAGTGGGGCCATGAGAAAGGGCTGGGTGGGCTCCAAGGCCAAGGTTCCTGAGCTGGGCAGTTACAGGACAACAGCCATTGGAGGTAACAGGGGCAGCCCTCCCCGGGGGCGACCACCATCTCAGTCCCTACTTCTGTAACTTCGCGTGTGATGCACTCAGAGGCTCAGATGTGAGTGTGTCCAGGGAGTTCTTCCTCCTTTGGTGTCTCCCCCAAGATGGCTCACATACATCAGGACTGCAGGGCCAGAATCTCCCTGAGGTGGGTCTCGAGTGGACCCCCCTGCCGCCCTCTCCCCTTCTCTGACAGATGTGGCCCCTACCGGACCCCACAGACCCGGACACTCCTCAGCGTGGCCGTCTTCTCCACGGGGGCCTGGATGGTGGGCGTCCTCTTCTTCCGCCAGACCCTGAAACTGCTGCTTTCCTACCACGGTTGGATGTTTGAGATGCACGGCCAGACCAGCCACTTGACCAAAGTCTGGGCTGTGAGCAGAAGCTGGTGGAGGGGTCCAGGCATCGGGTGTGAGACCCCAGGGCCTCACTTTGGGTTCTGAGCTGGAGGGGACAGTCAGGCGGGTCACTGGTGCCTGGCGGGGTTTGTCCCGGTTCTGAGGGTCTGGGGCAGCCCCTCCAGTGTTTGCTAGTTTCCATTCTTTCCCCCGGCTTCCCCCTCAACATTCTCCACTCTGTACCCCCAGATGTGTGTCCGCCTTCTGTCCGGCCGGCGGCCCATGCTCTACAGCTTCCAGACATCTCTGCCCAAGTTGCCCGTGCCCAGCGTGTCAGCCACAATTCATCGGGTGAGGGCCTGGGTCAGACATCCCAGTGGGCAGGGCAGGCCGGACTCAGAGGACTTATCCAAACATAAGGGACTGTCCCCTACAAAGAGTCGGCTTGAGAGGGAGCAGTGGGGTTGGGCTTGGAAGAAGGTCAGGACAGAGGCAGCTCTTGCTGACTGGCCCTCACACGGGCAATAACTTGGCTGGACAGTACCTAGAATCCGTGAAACACTTACTGGATGACAAGGAATATTACCGAATGGAGACGCTGGCCAAGGAATTCCAGGAGAAGACTGCCCCCAGGCTGCAGAAGTACCTGGTACTCAAGTCATGGTGGGCAACCAATTATGTGAGTTCTACCTCCTGGGCTTACCCTCACCCACCCTGTGTCCTGGCTGCTCACACCCCACCCTCCTCCGCCCCAGCTCCAACCTCCCACCCACCCACAGGTGAGCGACTGGTGGGAAGAGTACGTCTACCTTAAAGGCAGGACGCCCCTCATGGTGAACAGCAACTATTATGTCATGGTAAGGGCTAGAGCCACACGGGCTCCTGCGTGCTCAGCTCTGTCCCCGGCTCTGGCCTCAGGACAAGGAACCTGGAGGACAGTTCAGAGCCCTAGTGGTGGTTTCTGTAGGCAAGTGGGGGTTCTGAAGTGAGGCCTGAAGGAGAGGGAAGATGCGGGGGGGTCATATCCTGGAAGCATAGGCAGGAAGCAGCTCACAGGCAACGGGGATACTGAGGATGTGGAGAGCCCGGTAGACCCCATAGCCTGATACTGTCACTCCCAGAGTTCCTCAGGCTCAGTGTCTTGCCCAGCTCAGGCTCTCTCACTTCCTTCCTTGTTCCCTCACTGGCTTTCCAGCCACAGCTTCCCAGCCATCCTGACGCCATTACCAGGGAACTTCCTTAAGCGTGTCTTAAGCAGATCCAGAGCTGCTTCTCATAGAGCTCAGGGGGTCACTGTCGGTCCCTATCCCACGTGACTGGCCCTTTTCCTGCTCCTAGTACAAGACTGTGCACAGCCAGCTGGGAGAGGCTGCCCAGCCACTGCCCTGTGCACCTCTTTGCTCTCCCACTTCCAAAGCACGTTTCAAGTAGCATGCTGGCATTCCCCTCCTCCACAAAGCTGTCTTTCCAGAAACCTATATGCAACTTGTCTAGACCAGAGGTTTGAAGCTGTTTTGTAGTGGCAGAACCCCTTCCTCAAAGAAAAATAAACAAAACATCAACAAATACCATGGGTTTGGAAAAGCAGCTCAGGTCGAAGCCAGGGCAGGGGGTTATCTGATCAGTTATGCATTTCACCTCTTGTACTCGGTTCTCAGAGGGTGTGCAGGATGGACTGGGGATAGGGGGCAAGACACCCCAGACAGAGAGATGCCACTGTGCACACCTGTCGCAGCCTCCTTGCAGGCTCTGCTCTCGCCCTGTAGGACTTAGTGCTCGTCAAGAACGCAGACGTGCAGGCAGCCCGCCTGGGAAACATTGTCCACGCCATGATCAAGTATCGCCATAAACTGGACCGTGAAGAGATCAAGCCTGTGAGTTGTGTTGGGGGTGAGGGCGTGACCGGGAGAGGAGGCCTGCGTCTGAGCCGTGCTGGGCCTTCCTCCTAGGTGATGGTGCTGGGCATCGTGCCCATGTGCTCCTACCAGATGGAGAGGATGTTCAACACCACTCGGATCCCGGGGAAGGACACAGGTACTAGGCCGCGGCCGGGCGCCCGCACTGGGGCCACAGGACAGAGGCCGCTCCCTCCCAGCTGTGGGCCCACCATGGCCAGATGCCCTACTGCCTGCTGGTCACCAAGCGTCCCCAGTGTCTCAGGGTCACGTAACTGCGAAAAATAGTCAGTTTGTGGCCAATACTAGACACCTGCTGTTTACAGGCATGGTGCTAGTACTGGGACCCTGGGAGACCCAGGTCAGAGCCCCTCCCCTGCAGGGGCTCACAGTTAGGCAGTCTCCCGCGTAAAGAGCAACAGGAGGCCTAGTGGAGCTCCCCACTCAAGGAGCCTGTAGGGGAGGAGGGGCGGGCTCGCCCAGGGCCCCCAGGGCTGCCAAGCAGCACCCGCATTTCTGATGCCAGGACAGTCTGTGGGATTTCCTAGAGCTTTGGTTTCCTCTTCTGTGAAATGCCTCATGGGACTGTGGTTGGCATTAAATGACAGACAGGGAAGCTCAGGGCATGGGGCCTGGCTTGGTGCCAGCAGATTCCGCCCAGGGAAGGGGCAGGGAGGCCAGGCGGAGGGTCCATGCGGTCACCCGGTGTGAGGCTGGGGGGCTGTCCTGAGTGGCATGGGGGGAGGGAGGAGCTCCCTACCTTCCCGCCTGAGCCCACCCATGGCCTCTGCCCCAGATGTGCTGCAGCACCTCACAGACAGCAGGCACGTAGCCGTCTACCACAAGGGCCGCTTCTTCAAGTTGTGGCTCTATGAGGGCTCCCGCCTGCTCAGGCCTCGGGACCTGGAGATGCAGTTCCAGAGGATCCTGGATGACCCCTCCCCACCCCAGCCTGGGGAGGAGAAACTGGCGGCCCTCACCGCAGGGGGAAGGTATTCGGGCCCAGGTTCAGGCGCCGTGAGGAGAGGATTTGGGTCCTGTGTGCCACCCTGGAACTCGGCCAGAGCCCTCACCAAGGGAGGAGCGTGGGCCCCAGCGTCCTCTGCGTAAACCAGGACCTGCGGCCGTGAGGGGCGCTGGTGGTAACGGCAGGAGGGTAGCTGCTGTGACCTCTACCTGCTGGTGGCTAGATGGGGGTGTGTGGAGGGGGGGGACACAGATCCTGGGAGGTGCCCTCACGCCCACAGGGGCCCCCCCCCGCTCACTCTGCCCTCGCGCCCTCAGAGCGGAGTGGGCTCAGGTACGCCAGGCCTTCTTCGGCTCCGGCAAGAACAAGGCTGCCCTGGATGCCATCGAGCGCGCTGCTTTCTTTGTGGCTCTGGATGAGGAGTCTCACCGCTATGACCCCGAAGACGAGGCCAGCCTCAGCCTCTACGGCAAGGCCCTGCTGCACGGCAGCTGCTACAACAGGTACCGCACCCCCAGCTCCACTGCACGGCCCACCCCGCCCACCCCCGGGCTCCTCCCCCTGCCCCCACACCGCTGCCCCATCTCCTCCCGCTGCAGGTGGTTCGACAAGTCCTTCACTCTCATCGCTTTCAAGAATGGCCAGCTGGGCCTCAACACAGAACATGCGTGGGCAGATGCCCCTATCATAGGGCACCTCTGGGAGGTAGCAGGCCCTGGGAGAGGTCCCGCAGGGCAGGGGCGGGGCGGGGCGGGGCGGGCACGGGGGCAGCTGGGCAAGGATGGCCTCTCAGCCTGACCTTGCCCCTGCAGTTTGTCCTGGGCACCGACAGCTTCGACCTGGGCTACACAGAGACTGGGCACTGTCTGGGCAAACCCAACCCTGTGCTGGCCCCCCCTCAGCGCCTGCAGTGGGACATTCCTGAGCAGGTGTGCGGGCCGAGAAGGGGCAAGGGTGGGTGTGCGAGAGTGACAAGTGTCTGAGATGCCCTGTGGCCCTCCCCTCTGCCCCAGCCCCACCCTCAGGGGAAGGGTCCAGAGTGTCTCATGGTCCAGACTGGCTACAGGGAGAATAGAGATCCCAGGACCATCTCGGGGCTGGAGAAAGTCATGAGGTGTGAGCTCGTGTCCGGGGAGCACCTGTCAGTGCCTTCCTCCCCGACAAAGCCCAGCCAGGCATCTGTGCTGACGCCCCTGGCTTGTCCTTTGCGTCTCCTCCTCCTGAGGACGTCAAGCATCCTGAGGCCTGCCCAGCCTTGCCTTCGTCCGCTGCTCACCCTCAGGCCTCCTGGACGTGACCCTGGAGTCCTCCTGGAGTCCTCCTGGAGAGCCCTGCCCCAGCTGACCCCTCCGTGTCTCGGCAGTGCCAGGCAGTCATCGAGAGCTCCTACCAGGTGGCCAAGGCGCTGGCTGACGACGTGGAATTGTACTGCTTCCAGTTCTTGCCCTTTGGCAAAGGCCTCATCAAGAAGTGCCGGACCAGCCCTGACGCCTTCGTGCAGATCGCCCTGCAGCTGGCACACTTCCGGGTAGGAGCCCCAGGCCGCCGAGCAGGCGGGGGTGGCACCAGGGCACAACTGCAAGATTCACCCCTCTGTGTTCCCTAGGACAGAGGCAGGCTCTGCCTGACCTACGAAGCCTCGATGACCAGGATGTTCCGGGAGGGACGGACGGAGACTGTACGCTCCTGCACCTGCGAGTCCACAGCCTTCGTTCGGGCCATGGCGCAGGGGCGCCACCTGGTGAGCCCCCCACGGCCTCGTGCTGACGTGCCCGCTCGGCCTCCTGCCTGCTCGAGGGTCAGGGCTACTCTTCACTGCTCCATGTCTGCCCCCAGAAAGCAGACCTCCAAGATCTGTTCCGGAAAGCTGCTGAGAAGCACCAGAATATGTACCGCCTGGCCATGACGGGGGCTGGGATTGACAGGCACCTCTTCTGTCTTTACGTGGTCTCCAAGTACCTGGGGGTCAAGTCCCCTTTCCTGGCCGAGGTCAGTGTCGGCGGGCGTGTCCTCTGTGCTCAGGCCCTCTCCCGGTGGGTCTCGGCCTGTCTTCTGTCTGGACGGCTGGGGCCGGTGTTCCCGCCCCACAGCCACCCAGGCCTGTGGACTGGTGCCAAGCAACAGCCTCCCCCTCGTAGAGTTGCTGTTGGCGCGAGGGGGGAGGGACGGACAAGCACGATGTGTCAGGTGGTGGCAGCGCTCGTGAGAGAAGGGCAGAGGCTCCGGGGAATCGGGGCGTCCAGGTGGAGGGAAGCTCCAGTGCCCGGACGCTGACACTGAGGCAGGGGTGTGGGGTGTGGGAGGGGCAGCAGGAGGGGTGGGGGGCGGAGCCAGGGGACGGACAGGCAGGTCCCCTGATGGAGGGTTTTGGGCAGAGGCTGTGATGGTGAGAACAGACTAGGGGACCGTGGACAGCAATCAGGAAGGTCCTGCGTCCTGTCCCTTCTGCATCCTTAGCCAGGACAGTGCCAGGCTCACGCACCTGTCCGCGGGTGTGCGTGGCCCCTGACTGCCGCGCCTCCCTGTTGCAGGTGCTCTCAGAACCCTGGCGCCTCTCCACCAGCCAGACTGCTCAGTTCCAGATCCGCATGTTTGACCCAAACCAGTACCCCAATCACCTGGGCGCTGGCGGTGGCTTTGGCCCTGTAAGTGCCCTTGACGGTGGACAGGTGGGAAGGGCCAGGGGCCGGGCTGTCAGGGGAGAGTGCAGGGCCTCGAGGAGGGTAGACCAGAGGCAGGGGCACAGCCCTGGACCTGCCCTGCCTGCAAACAGGATCAGTACCTGTCGACCCCAGCAAGAAAGGTGGCTGGGACCCCACCCGTGTTGACACCCACTGCTGGAGTGACCCTGCCCGGGGCTTCTGTACCCTCTGAAGTGGGCTTATGGAGAGTCCAATCTCCCACTGAGACACTCACGTGGGCTAGTTTGTCAGGGAGCTAGAGACCCCCTGCCAACGTGAAGGGGGCCTCCGGAGGGAACCTGAGGTGGGGTCTTCTCTTCTGTTTTCATACTGTTTCCTGGGGATGGGCCCTTCCTGTGAATCTTGTGGGCAGAGCAAGGATAACATCAGCTTGGCTTCCAGATCCTCAAGGTTCAGTTCACCTCTTCTTCTTTACCCCTTGTGCTGCCCTCAGGTAGCTAATGATGGCTACGGGGTTTCCTACATGATCGCGGGTGAGAACACCATCTTCTTCCACGTCTCCAGCAAGTTCTCAAGCTCAGAGACAGTGAGTGTCTCCTGCTCCCACTCAGCCTGAGGAGGGGTCGCCCCCCAGAGCATGTCTGGCTGGGGAAGAATCCTTCCCTGTGGGGAGAGAGGGGTGGGGGCTCACCTAGAGGTTGGTCTGAGCTCTTGACTCCCACAGAATGCCCAGCGCTTTGGGAACCACATCCGCCAAGCTCTGTTGGACATCGCTGATCTTTTCCAAGTTCCCAAGGCTGACAGCTGAGGGCTGGAGAAATGCCAGCTGCCCTTCTGTCCCCACATTGTGGAGGAAGGGGCCTGTGGTCCGCTTGCAGGCACAGCAGTGGCCGTGCACAGGTGCCCAGGCTCCAAGGGCACCTCTGGAAGCAGGTGCTCCCTGGGCAGGCGCTGCTTCCTGAGGGCTCAAGTGGTGGAGGTAGGGCTGGAGCAGGAAGGGAATCTTCTTTTTTTTTTTTTTTTTTTTTCTTGCTAGATGTTAATAAAAATAAGGCTGTATAATTCTATTTTAGCCCTTAAGTACCTGTGTTTTTTGGTGGGGGAACTAGGAGGCCCTTCCCCTGCTCCGGCCTCAGGCCAGGGACGTGGCAAGGGAAGGTCTAGGGCTGGAGACTATTTGTAAGAGGTTCTGACCTGCTTTGAAAGGTGGGTCTCTGCCGTCCACACCCACATACGCACTTGGAATAAATTCTTGCTTCAGAACCTCCACCTGTTCCCTGGGGCCATTTCTGTTTGTCTTCTGGAGAGTGGGGCCCTCTGTGTAGGGACATGTCCTCTGCACCCCCTTGGGCTGGAGCACAGCTCTGTAGAGGCCCTCGGCATAGGGAGGAGCTGCAGTCCCAGGCCTGAGGTCTGGGTGCCAGGCGGTCATGTCTGTGAGAGGGCGCACAGGATAATCTGGAGCAACAGGTGCCCCTTCCCTTGGGTCGGCTTTTGGATGAAAATAATACTACGAGTAAACAAAAAGTTACTATGGAAAGTCTAAGCAGGTACTCAACTACTATTGCTGCATGCCGAAACGAGTCTACATCTCATTACTCTGCTAGGCGCTGAGAACCGGACATGAATTAGATACACTCCCAGGCCTTCTCTTATTAACCAGTGTTTATTGAGCAACCACTGTCTACTTGGCTCTGTGCTGGGGATGCAGTGGTGAACAAGGCACCCCCTGCACACGGGGAATTCACTACTCAGTGAGGCAAGCATGGATCAGGGGATGGAGCCGGTGGCAGGGAATCCAGGCTCTTGAATAATCCATTTAGCAAATACTTACTAAGTGCTACAGTGTGCTAAGCTCTGGGATACAGCAGTGAACAAAACTGGCAAAAACAATCCTTCCCTGTGCGGCTTAGAGTCTAGCAAGGGAGACAGGCAATAACCAAGAAGAATGAGCAAATGACATAGTAAGTCAGAGGGCAGTAAGCGCTAAGAAGAAAAGTAAGGGGAGGGAGCAATGGAGGAGTGGATGGCAATTTCAGACAGAGTGGCAGAGGCAGGCCTTCCTGAGTGGGGCCATTCGACTCAGACCAGCAGGAGATGAGGGTGCAATCCATGTATGTACCTGAGGGCGGGGTATTCCTGGCCAAGGGGGCAGCAACAGCCAATGCTTCGGGGTGGGAGGAGCTGCCGTGGTGCAGGAACAGTACCCGAGGGCCTGTGGCTGGCGTGGAGTCGGGAGCAGCAGGAGGGGAGAGGTGGGGTGGCGCCGCGAGGTGGCGCCGCGAGGTGGCGCCGCGAGGGCCTCGGAGGCCAGGCTCTGGGTTCTCCAAATGACGGGGGAAGCCGCCGGGGCTGGAGCAGAGGGTGACATAACTGTTGTAAATTTTTAATGGGATCACTCTGGCTAACCAGAATGATACTAGAACAAAGTAGGGTGCAGTCAGCATAGAAGCAAGAAGGCCTAGCAGAGGGTACTGCTCATGGTGGTGGCAGAGTTGGGAGAAATGACAGGACTTAAACTAAGGGATGGGGATTCAGGATGCTAGGGAGCCGTCGAAGATAATTCACGTTTTCTAGTTGGGTGACTGGGTGATTACATAAGATTTTTAAATGTTGAGTTTAACATACCTATAAGAAATATTTGTGAACATGTCTCATAGACTCTTGAAAATATAAATTGAAAGAAAGGAGATTTAGGTTCCTGATAATAGCTTTGAAGGTTGTTAGAACACTGAGAACATGAGAAGATTCCCAGGACAGAGGCTTCTAACCTCTTTTGAGTCTCTGTGAGAAGCTTATAAAAATAAATCTGTGCTCACAAAATGGTACATTCCGTATCAGAGCTTTCCTGGGCTTCCAAAAGTATCGTCACAGACCTTTGCCTCTCTGGTGCCTGCGTGACCTACCCTGGGGAACTGTCTGGGATCTGGTAGGCTTCTGGGAGACATCAGCTCGCCCAGGCCTGGGAGAACAGTGAGCAGAGATTCCAACAAGCTGGCTTTTAATTAATGTTAAAATTCAGTCAAAATTCTTTTATGTGATTTGTTCTTGGTTGAAATAAGAGAAGAAAACACAGTGCCAAACCAGGGTATAAACTTCTGGTGACCACCCACCAAATGCAAATCTGCGTTAGTACCCCAGAGGTGTGCAGATCTGCATTAGTTAAGGCTAGTAGCCATAACAGATAAAGCTTGAAATCTCAATGGCTTAACCCAATAGAAGTTTAATTCTTGTTCACTTGGCTGAGAAGAAGACTCTGCTCCATACCATTATTCAAAGACTTGGCTGTTAGAGGTCCTACCTTCCTCAGGTAGCTCCCAATTTGCCTTGGACATCAACATCCCGCAAGTACACGGAGGAGAGAGAGGGCTCACTCATGGGGGGCTTTTATGGACTCAGCCTGGTAGTGATACAGAGCATTTCTACCCACATCCCACCAGCCAGGACTCATACTGCAAGGGAGGCTGGGAAATGTAGTCTAGCTGTGTGCCCAAGACATAAAGGAAACATTTGATGAACAGTTAGCCAGTTTCGGATGCACAAGGGTATGGGCAGACCAGACAGATGTCTCTGGACTCCCTGAGGGCCCATCCTTCTTGGCCTGGGCTCTGCAGGGTGTTTCAGACGCCCACCTCCACCTGCTGGGCCCTCACATTCCAGACCAACTGACCTTCTCTGAGTCTCTTTCGCTCCCCGACAAGAACCCTGAGCCCCAGCTTCACTCTCCATTCCTAAAGGAGGCAGGCATATCCACACCCTTGCCTTTGCCGAACCTCCTGCCTGGAATCCTGTGCCTTTGTTTCTCAGCCTGGTAAACTCCTACTCTTCCCTGAAGCTGCCTTCATTACCCCTCAGAATTATTCCTGCTTCATGTTTTTCTGGGGTGCTATAACAGAAATCAGCTCTAGAAAGTCTAAGCAAATGGTGGAATGATTGGAAGTGTGCAGGTGGCTCACAGGTAGGAAGCAACGGCTGGAGAACCAGATTCAGAAGGGGAAGGAGCCTGGCGGCTTGGAGAGGGGATGTGGCCCAGACAACCGACTCCTCAAGAGAGAGACGAGTCCGCGCTCCATGCCCAGAACTGTCTGGCTCAGCTCCAGCTGTGTTTCCTACTCTGCGATCAGTTTGCTAAGGATCGGAATCCCTGAGAGAAAATGCAGTGGGTCCCAGGTTTGTCAGGAATCTCAAAGAGTTCAAGGTATTCAAAACCGACGTTAACAACCTCCCAAACTGGCTTCTCTGCCACTCTTCCCCGTCTCAGCCAGCGGTGTCACCCTCCAGCGACTCAGCCATTCCTTCTTTCTCCCTCCCTTCCCACATTACGAAGCTTTGTCAAAGCGACCTTCTAAATGGCTTCTGACTCCGTGTACTTCCCTCCGCCACGACCACTGCCTCCCTGTCCCCACCTCCACCATCATTCACCCAAAACCCAGCAACAGCCCCATTTCTACTCTCCCTCCGGCAAGAGAGACTGCTTCGCCATGCCCCTCCTCTGCTTACCAACTTTCTAAGGTGCCCATCGCCCTCCAAATAAAGACCGAGCTCCCCGGACTGACCTATAGAGGCCAGAGTGATCTCTTTAGCCTCCTCTTGACCAGAGTTTTATGTGCAGCCTCTCTAAGGGTGGAGCAGCACGCTCACCTGGCCTTGCTTGGTGATCTGTGCTTTACTGCCTGGAGGCCAGAGCGCCTGGCAGACCTCGTCTGTAACCAAGGCCCGCACCTACCAGGTGCATGGACCTGGGCCCCTGCCTCATCTCCTTGGGCCTCAGCGTCCTCTTCTGTGAGACAGCTGCAACAATGTCGGCCACCCACGGTAGCTGCGAGACAAAATACTTCAGCATTCAGCTACTCACTCAACAATGGTTACTAGCACTTGCTGTCCAGTATGCTCGAGACACAGTGGTCAAGCAGACGCCCCGCCCACCCCCACCCCCGCCGTGCACGGATTTACGCTCCAGGTGCAAGGGGGAGAACACTCCCATAAGGACGGGGGCGTCCCCCCTCATCTCAGCTCTACCATCCCTCAACCTCAGCCACTCTTCAATCCAAGCACTCGGCCCACCTGAGAGGGAGAGACCCAAGTGCGGGACCACGTGGGACCAGCCGGGACAACACCGCCCTTTCCGCTCCAGGCGACCAGCCAATGAGACCTCAAGGCCGGGACTTGGGACCAGCCTGAGGCGGGCGTAGTCAGGTGTTCGCAGCACCGCCCCTTCCGCTCCAGGAGACCAGCCAATGAGGGCCAGAGGCCAGCTCCGGGGGCGGGTCTGGTAACGGAAAGGGGAGGGGCGTCATTCTGAGGAGCCGCCTCAAGCTTCAGGCTGCGGAGGAGGAGGGCAGCCGAGCGGGAACCCGAGCGCGGGCGAGCTGGAGGTGAGCGAGGCCAGCCCGCCTGGGGGTCCCGGACCCTCCCTTGGCGCCCCGACCCCCGAGTCACGGCGTCCCCAGGCGGTGCCCACCGCCTCACGCCAGACCGGTGGGGCGCCTACCGCTTCCTCGCCCGCCCGGCCCTCGACCCGGTCTCGTCACGCCGTTCTCCTCACGCCGCACCCCCGGCCCACCCCCGGCCCCTCACCCGCACGTCCTCCAGACCCCTCCCACCGCACTTCCTGAACGCCATACACCTGAACCTGTCAGCCTCACGCCCCACCTGGACTCACATCACACACGTCGAGTTCCCTCGCGTCTGCGCCCCAGGCGTGGTCCCAGACCCTCACACCGCTCAACTGCAGGACCACCGCCCCAAGCGTCACACACACTCTATTCCCGTGCCGCTCACACCACGCGCACGCCTCGCAGACTCTCCGGTCCGGGTGCCCCTCTCAGCCTCTCACATTTCTCACCCCAGGAACGACCCCAGCCTCCACGACAGCTCTTCGTACTGGGCGAGCGAGGCCCTCAGAGCACAGAGGGGGCCCCAGGCCCTTGCATTTCTCATGCCTCTGAATTCCTCCGTCGCCAGCACCTCAGACCTCACACCCTAAGGCGACCCTCCCACCCCCGCTTTCCCTTGCCCACCTCACCCCACAGTCAGCCGTTACCCTCATTCCCGTGGCTCTGGCGCTGGCCCAGGCCTGCTCTCCGTCCTAACCCTGCGGTCAGCCTCGGCAGCCTCACCAGGAAAGAGTGCCATGGACCTTAACGCCGTGGTCTTCCTCCTGCGCTCCAGCTCACACCCCTTCCCTGGATCTGCTTTCCAGGCCCACCCCTCCTCTGAGGTCCAAGGGTGCCTTGCCACGGCCTCCATCCTTCTGGGTGTCTCGTGCGCCATCCCCCAGCCGACCCGCCCCTCAACTCCACGTCCCTCTAGGCCTCCAATTTGTGCCCACCGCTCACCTTACACGCGCCTTCGTTGTGCCTCCGCCGCGGGCACGTTTCAGTTCCCAGGCCAGTTGCACTCCGTCCATGTTCCCTGTGCCACCCCAGGGTCCTGAGAATGCCGTGCAGCCATGTGGCCTCAGCCATCCTGCCACTGCTTCCCGGCTGCACCTCTGCCGAACGTCGGTTCTTAGGAAAAGACCTTTTCATTGCCGTTCGTAGGCAAGCTGGAGACCTCAGGCTTGAACAGGGACTTGCCTGCACCTTCACCTACCTGACGCCACCCGTACCTCTTTACCTTCCCTTCCCTTCGTAGGGTAAGGTGACCGTGCTCCTGTCTGAGACCAGCCCCTGCACCATCGGCAACCCTTTCTCCTGATTCTGCAGCCTTTTCTGTACAGCTAATCCTTTCCACACAGACCAAAGACAGGCAAGTCTCTGCCTTTGTTAATTTAAAAAACAAAAAACTTTTACTCTGTACCACCTTCTCACTATCTCCTGTTTTTTTCTACCCTCCTCGTCTAAGTCTGTATGCCATATCTATTTTGTCTAGTGATCCATTAGTTCTTTTTTTTTTTAATATTTATTTTATTTATTTATTTGGTTGTGGCAGGTCTTAGCCGTGGCAGGTGGGCTTCTTAGTTGCAGCTCGCCGGCTCCTTAGTTGCGGCATGCATGTGGGATCTAGTTCCCTGACCAGGGATGGAACCCGGGCCCCGTATACTGGGAGTGCGGAGTCTTAACCACTGCGCCACCAGGGAAGTCCCTAAATAGGATTATCTTATTCTAAACTTTTAATCTTATTCTAGGTCTAGCATATTTTTAATAGTAACAATGTTTTTGTTCCATTTACAAACTTAAACTTTTAATTATAAACTTAATGTATTCTACTTCTTTAAGTACCTCAGTTGTCTTAATAACAAACCTTTCTACCTTCTTATATAATTCTTTTTTTAATTTAAAAAAAAAGTTTTTTTGGCTGCGTTGGGTCTTCATTGCTGCTCGTGGACTTTCTCTAGTTGCGGCGAGTGGGGGCTTCTCTTGCGGAGCACGGGCTCTAGGCGTGCGGGCTTCAGTAGTTGCAGCACGCGGGCTTCAGGAGTTGTGGCTCCCCGGCTGTAGAGCGCAGGCTCAGTAATTGTGGCACACGGGCTTAGTTGCTCCGTGGCATGTGGGATCTTCCCAGACGAGGGATCGAACCTGTGTCCCCTGCGTTGGCAGGCGGATTCTTAACCACTGCACCACCAGGGAAGTCCCCATATAATTCTTATAAAAATCATAAGTAAAACGTATAAATATTGTAAACCTCAAGTTCTCTTAAATGTCCTAGAACTCCTATAAACTTACTAAGACTGTGACTTAAAATTACAACCCATAATCAATTTCACATTTTAAACTCCAATGACAAAGCTGAGCTGCTACTCCGGTAGACCAAATTCTCTTAAACATCCAAATGCATATAATACCAGATAGTCAGGACTTCCCTGGTAGCGCAGTGGTTAAGAATCCACCTGCCAGTGCAGGGGACACGGGTTCGAGCCCTCGTCCGGGAAGATCCCACATGCCGCAGAGCAACTAAGCCTGTGCGCCGCAACTACTGAAGCCTGAGCTCTAGAGCCCATGCTCCGCAACAAGAGAAGCCACCGCAATGAGAAGCCCGCGCATCACAATGAAGAGTAGCCCCTGCTCGCCGCAACTAGAGAAAGCCCGCGTGCAGCAACGAAGACCTAACGCAGCCAAATAAATAAATAAATTTGTAAAAAAAAAAAAAAAAATTCTCAATACCAGATAGTCATAGTACAGGTATCCCCTGCTTTGTGAAAGTTCACTTTACACCACTCCACTTTTATGAAAAACCTACATTAGTACCTGTTTCACTAACCAAAAGAAATATGAAGAGGATTTTTGCTTTTATAAAAAAAAAAGGTAAAAAATGAAAATAGCGTCCAGCATTTGTTTTGCAGCGAGCCGTATAGAGGCAGTGTGCACCCCAGCACTGAGAGTAGCACCGCCAAGCTCATTCCCGGGGAACTACACTCTGCATCTCAGCATCAGGCTGCCACAGCTTTGATCTTTGTCTGTGAGCATCTGTGCTTTATTTTGGTTTATTTTGTGCGTTCATTAGCAAGATGTGTCCTAAGGTAATTGCTTCTTTGCCTTATGCCATTTTGGCTTATGAAAGGTTTTATACAAACACTCTACTTTTGGATAGTGGGGAAACCTGTAATTCTAGTTTTTATGCTCTTAATATTTCCTATCTTAATTCCCTACCTTCCCAGAATTATAAGTTATTCACCCATATGATTTTTAGAGTTTCCTTCTCTTGTACTTTTTATTTTTATTTTATTTATTTATTTTTAAATTGAGGTATAGTTGATTTACAATGTCGTGTTAGTTTCAGGTGTACAGCACAGTGATTCAGTTTTATGTCTGTATATTTACATTGTTTTTCAGATTCTTTTCCTTATCGGTTATTACAAAATATTGAATATAGTTCCCAGTGTCTTGTGCTTTTTAGAGTTGTCTTCTCAGCTTGCTGAGACTTCATAATGATCAGAGGACATTGGCTGGGGTTCAGTGACTGACTCTGTAACAGTCTGCACTTGACTTCCAAAACATGACCCTCCTGGTTCTCCTTCTACCTCTCTGGCCCCTCTTCCTCAGTCTCTTTGGCTGGTTCCTTTGCATCTCCCCAGTCTTGATGTTGGGCCTCTTCTCCATCTGTGTTTTCTCCCTTGATCTCTCCCATTCTCATGTCTTTAAATATCGCCTGTATGCTGATGACTCCCAAATTTCTATCTCTAGCCTACCTTCTCCCCTGAATTCATTTAGTCAGCTGCCTACTCAACATTCCCACTTGGATGCCTCATAAGCATCTTAATATGTTCAAAACTGAGTTATTTCTTTCCCATGCAAACTATCTTCTTCCAGTCTTCCTCCGTCTCAGTTAATTGTACCACCATTTCTGGTTGCCCAGTCAAATACCCTAGCGTTGTCCCTGACTTCACATTGACTCATCAGCAAATCTTGTCAGCCCTGCCCTCAAAATATACCCTGAACGGTCCTCCTTCACCCTACTTGCATCAGTCCTATGCTGATCTGAGCTGTTATTATCTTTCACCTGCATTATTCCAGTGACCTCCTCCTAACTAGTCTCCCTGCCTCCACCCATGTCCACATACACTATTTTCAATCTAGTGATTTATTAACATGTAAATCAGATTATCACCCTCCAGGCTCCCATCTCACTCAAAGAAAAAGCCAAAGTCTTTTCAGTGGTCTCTAAGGCCCACCTCAATTTCACCCACCAAGTTTTGACCTTATTTTCTACTACTCTTCATTTCACTCTCTCTACACCAACTATACCACCCTTATTGCTCTTCCTCCAGCTCATCCAGCAGACTCGTAGCTCAGGGCCTTTGTTCTTACTATTTCCTCTGCCTGGGATGCCCTTTCCCAACATACTGTATGGCTCACCATTCTCTCACTTCCTCCAGCTCTCTAGTCAAAATCACTTCAGCAAGGCCTTCCCTGCACACTTATCTGAAGTACAGCCACTACCCTGTACATAACTGTCTCCCACCCTCCACCTCTGGTTGACTTTTTTTCTTTAGTACTTATCCCCTCCTTATATTTATTTCACTCATTAATCTTGTCCAAGGATTTTAATGTTTTGTTCACTGCTGTATCTTCAGATCTAAAATAGTACTCAATAAATAAGTGTTGAATGTATGGATAAAATAATATAAGTGGAACTTCATAACTTAATGAATTGAGCAAGCAGTCCACACAACTTAGGTATGAAGTATGTAATTACCTACTTCTTTGCCTTCACGTAGATTTTTGTAACCACCCACATGATAGAATTATTTGACTCCATTTTGTACTTCCTTAGCTCTTTTGTAAGAAAACTGTAGAGATTTTAACTTTCCAGAGTTTTGTGTTATTTTCATGGATATCTTTTCATTACATCTCTTGTAAATAAAAATCTCTATTTACAAGAGATTATTATTATATTTAATAATATCTCATTACATTTTGGACCTCTTAAGGCTTTCAGCTATTTGGTCACATCTTGGAACTAGATGAGAACAGGGGCAGTCGGGAGCTAGATTATGAAGGATCTTATATCTATAGTAAAGAGGTTGTATTTTATCCTGAAAGAAATAGGAGCTATTGAAGGATTTCAAACAGTGTGACATGGTTAGTTTTGTACGTTAGGAAAGGTCACTCTGGGAGTGAACTGGAAAATAGATTGGACAAGAGGAAGCTACAAGCAGGGAGACCAGTTAGGAGTCTATGACAATAGTCCAAGTGAAAGATGAAGAGAGCCTGTACCACTAGTTCCAAACTTTATATTTTTAGCTTCAACCTATCCTGAACTCCAGGCCTATGTATTCAACTGCCTATTTGTATCTCCAATTGGAGGCCTAATAGGCATCTCATAGTAGTAACATGTTCAAAATAGAGCACCTGGGAATTCCCTGGCGGTCTAGTGGTTAAGACTCCGAGCTTCCACTGCAGGGGGCACGGGTTTGATCCCTAGTCTGGGAACTAAGATCCCACATGCCACGCGGCACGGCCTAAAAAAAAAAAAAAAGAAAGAAAAGCACCTGGTTTACCTTCTAATCTGCTCCTCTCCTGCTCTTCCCTGTTTCAGTTAATAACACCACCATCCATTAAGTTGTTCTCACCAAAATTAGAAGTCATTTCACTTTCTCTCTTCCCATCACTTGCCCCTGCAAACCTTGACACAAGTCCTCTACCCAATTCTGTTGGCTTATCTTCCAAAATATAACCAGAACACTTCACTTCTCACTATTCATATTATCACTGAAGTCCAAGCCACTGTCATCTCTAGACCACTTCAGTGCTCTCCTGTCTAATTGATCTTCCCACTCTTTCCTCCTCTCAACCTTCTGCAGCAGTCCATTTTCCAAACAGCAGCTGAAGTCTGCTGTCACCTTAAAACATAATCACATAATCCCCTGCTCTCTCAACCTCCAGTGGCTTTTCCACACTCTCAAAATAAAACCAAAGTTCTTGCCTACTTAGTTGACCTCATGTCCTACCACTCTTCTCTTCAACCCCATTCTCTATTCCTTAAAACACACCAAGGACACTCTCACTTTTTCTTGAGCCATTCTCTCTGTCTAGAACTCTTCCCCTAGATCTTCACATGACAACTCCTTTTTGTCATTCAAATGGCAGTTCAAATGTCACTTCATTAGAAAGGACTTCTTGGACTTTACAAGCCAAAGCATTTCTCCCCATGAAAAATCTTTATTACACCATCCTTTTTATTTTCTTTGTAGCAGTGACCACAAACTGAAGGTATCTTTATGAAACTGTTAACTTGGCTATTATCAGTCTCTCTCCCTGGAATGGGAGCTCCATGACAGCATCCAGTCTATTTGGATCCTCAGATACACTGCAGTGTCCCCAGAGCCATAGCAGATGTCTGGCACATAGTAGATGCCCAGTAAATCTGTAATCAATGGTGGATAATGGAATGGACCTCAATTAAAGCAGCAACCTTGGAGAGAGGGAGGAAGGCACTGATAGGAGAGACTTTAAAAAGCTGGGCCAGGCTATGATCTCCTCAAGGGCAGGATTCAGTTCACTGGTGGCTCTCAAGCACTGACCCTTCCTGACCCATAGATGATTTAATGTTTATTCCATAAACAAATAAAATTGGTGAGTTTCAGTGACCCCTTAGGTCAGGAAGATAAGAGAAGGAGTTAAAGATGACCTAAGTTTTCTGGCTTGGGCTACCCAACTGTGAGTAGTGGAGCTAGAATTGAAACACTGGTCTGTCTCACTGCATCTTCTTTCTGTGCACTGCCTAGATGGCTGATTCTGACCCTGGTGAAAGAAACTATGACAACATGCTGAAAATGCTGTCAGACCTGAATAAAGACTTGGAAAAGCTATTGGAAGAGATGGAAAAAATCTCAGGTAGGATGTTTTCCCAGGCAGGGTACCTTCACCCTTCTTTCCAAGAACTCAAATCCTCCCTACACTTCTAAGCTCAAATCAAGTGCCTTCTCAACCAGGTCTTCCCTGACTACTTTTCAACTTCTACACCATGTAACTACTGTACCACAAGATTTTACACTAACCACTGAATATTGCCTTGACTCGTTTTCTGATTATTTTATGTGCGTTTGCATCTTATTTCTGCAGATGGGCTGTTATCTTTTTGAGGGCAGAAATAGTGACTTCTTCTTTTGTAACTGAGCACACAGTACCATACCCAAGCTCAAATACTCAGCAAATGACAAATGATGTTAGTATAACACCTGTGAACAAAGTTGGAACATACTTTCTGTGAATCATTTAAATAAGAAGAGTTCAGAGTAATAGTGCTAAGACTGGTGAGGTGCTGAAACGGGAGGTACAGCCAGTGTAATGAAGCAGCAGTAGAGTTCAACAAATTTCTCCATTTTTGGAAAAAAAATGTTTGTCTGTTATTTTATTCAACATGTTTCCACTAAGCGGTAACTAGCAGTGGTAGTGATACCATTATAATTCTTTAATTTGTTCTTTACTAGTTCAGAAATGTGTAATTCTTATAATTGTGTGAGCCTGCGTTTTGCTAGAGAAAATCATAATGTAAAACAAATTTTAGAAAGCCTGCATACTCTACTCAAACGAAAACAAATTATTTTTAAGGACATTATTAGTTTATAAATAATCTCCATTTATTACAACAGTCTTCAGAAAATTTCTGCTTAGAAATGTTTGCAATTTTGTGCCCATGTACTTGAAAGTCTTATATATACCTTGCTAAAAGCTCCTATAATTCATTTTCCACTATAAATTATTTAATTCCTTCAACTAATTAAATAGTCTCTTATTTAACAGCATTTACTAAGCACCTACTATGTGCTTTTCTAGAATACAAAGTTGAATAGAGATGCTCCTTCATAAGAAGAAGTGGGCAGGGGCCAGAAACAGACATCAAGATGACTAATTATAATTTAAATATATAAATTAAAATTAAAGCACATTTTAACTTTATGTTAAAATTATAACCTGGGAAATGCTAATAATGGTGTATACCAAGTACCAGGGAGGGAGCAGAGAAGAAGGAGAGGCTGACTGCCTGGGGAAGCAAGTGAGGCTTTGAACAGAGCAGAGCACTAGGGAAGGAGCAGGGATTGGACAGATGGGGTAGGGCCTGTGGGTAGGAGGAGATAACCAAGGCTGTGTGCACGTGAGGGAAAGACTGGCATAGTCAAGAAGTCATATTAGTGCATGAGATTCACAAGGAGGCAGACCAAAGAAAGAAGAGGCTGAAAAGGTGAGAAGAAGGGTCTTCAGTGCCAAGCTAAAGAGGTTTACCTTTCTTGTTTAGGTGATAGGGAGACATTTGGGATTTCATGGAAGACACTTGCCTTTTGAAAAGATACCTCTGGTAGCAGTGTGAGAGATGGTTCGGAGAGGGAAGACTAGAGGCAGGAAGGCCAATTAGGAATGTTTTGCAGAACTAAAGGCTAAAAAGGAGCTAGCCTTACCTCAGGCTTGGCACTGAGAACAATAAGAGAATAACAGATTTCTGTGATAGCATCTCTTATTGATTTGTAAGAGCTCTTTATGTATTAAGACTTGTTAAAAATTGTAGTAAATGTTTTTCCCAGTTTGTTATTTTCCTTTAATTTTGTATATGAAGCTTTGGTAAACAGAAGTCATATGTAGTAAAAATGTATCGATATTTTCCTTTCTGATTTATTCCCATTGCTGTGATGCCTAGAAAATCTTTCCCTAATCCAAGATCAGTGAAATAGTCATTTATATTTTCTTCTACTTTGTGTTTGTTTTTTCTTTTTTTTTTTATAAATTTATTTATTTATTTTTGGCTGCGTTGGGTCTTCTTTGCTGCACGCCGGCTTTTTCTAGTTGTGGCGAGCGGGGGCTACTCGTTGTCGCAGTGCGTGGGCTTCTCATCGCGGTGGCTTCTCTTGCTGCAGAGCACAGGCTCTAGGCGCGTGGGCTTCAGTAGTTATGGCACACAGACTCAGTAGTTGTGGCTCGCGGGCTCCAGAGCAGAGGCTCAGTAGTTGTGGCGCACATGCTTCGTTGCTCCGCGGTATGTGGGATCTTCCCAGACCAGGGCTCGAACCCGTGTGCCCTGCATTGGCAGGCGGATTCTTAACCACTGCGCCACCAGGGAAGCCCTGTTTGTTTTTTCAAACGTTTAATTCTAAACTATCTGGTGTGCCAAAGGAACCAGGCTGTGTACTGCGTTTTTATTTAGATTCACTAGAGTCTCTCTTTTTGGCAAATAATTCCAACAGTAATTAAGGTAATAGTTAAGTAATTTATTAAGTAATAATAAAAGTTAATATTGCTAAGATGATATTACTAAGGTAATAGTGTTGTGAAAAAATGCTCTCTCACCTTAGAGACAAGGTTGACAGGTGTTTATATGGAAACAAGTCACATAAAAGACTTAGCTTTGACAATTTTAAAAATTTGTCTTTTAAGTTTTCTAAGTAAACCTGAAATTGTTTGATAGATTCAACTATTGTATTTAAACATCTGCACATCCTGGAAGGCTTGTGTACTTCCTTTCTCACAGAAATAAAACAAATGTAGCCTGCATCTACTTGGCATGAATGAGGCTTCTGTTGTGCATGATTCCACATCCCCTCCCCTTGGTGCTTTTCCACATCACATTCCTTGAATTGATGGAAGGTCCATTATTTCCCCTTTAGCTTATTCTTTCCTTCATTTTAGTTGCACATATTTTCCTCTTTTTATTATTCTATTTTTATATAAATGTTCTGCACAGTTGTCTAATTTGGGGGGCAATATACATCTTTCAGAATTTTTCTTTAGCAATTTATCAGCTGGTAAAGATATGTTTTTATCAACATATAAGCAACCACAGGTTAAATAGTATTAAAATGTTTTGTAAAATTTACCTTTTGTAATTTCTTAAGTAAACAATACATTCTTGGGCCCACGGACTCAAATCCAATGGTTGAGAACAATAAAATATTTTTCTACCTGAGGTGTAAGCAGCAAAACTATTTTGTCATAGTGTCCCTAGGTCAAGTTAGGACAAATATTGTTGACAGAAGTAGCATGGTTTTGGGCCATGTTGAATCTCACACCCTTACCCTTTGGTTAAATTTAAAGTGAAGCCCAACACGTAAGTTCTTGGCCTCTGTTGCCCCTGGGAAGGCTCTTGCCCAATTTTTCCAGTGACCACACAGGGCAAGGAAAATCACCAAACAAGCAGTCATCAACTATCAAAAGCACCAACCAGCAAATAAATGTAAGTGTGCATATTTATATGTATTTATATAAATATATATGTTTATTTTAAACTATTAAGTATATATGCATAATTTAAGCAATATTAAAAAGCCAAATCATCTTGACTCCAAGGCTTAAAATTTCTCTTTCTGTTCTCTTGAACTTAAGTCAACTCATGACCTAGGATACAGTACAAATTTGGCTGTAGAGTGCCTTATGGGGGTGAGCCTTGAGAATGTAAAATTTCTCAGGTAGAAGGAGAGATTCTAACTTGGTTTCCCCCATCCCCAAATCCATCCCATACTATCCTATTAGTTTAGAAGTGATTTCTTTATTACTCATGAAGTTTTTATATATAGTAGAGCAGAGATAGCTAACCTGTTATATGTTAGGTTTTATGGCTTATCACACTGGTTTCATTATTATTAATCAGTGAGTTCCCCTTCATTATTCTTTTTTCTTTCCTTTTTTCTTTTTTTACCTTTTCTCACATGTTTATTCTCCAGATAAATAATAGATTCATTTAATATTTTATTTGGAATTGTGTTAAACCTATACGTTAATATAGAAAGAATGATATATTTTTAACATTAAACAGTCTCAGGTAGGAATGTGGTATTTCTCTCCAATTATTCCAGTGTTCTTTAACATGTCTCAAAGGGTTTTGCAATATTTTTCTCCAGATTTTTTTTGCCTTCAATTTTATTTTATTTTTTCCAGTTTTATTGAGATATAATTGATACATAATATTGTATAACATAATGACTTGGTATATGTATATATTGCAAAATGATTACCATAATAAATTTAGTTAATATCCACCACCTCACATGGTTACAAGTTATTTTTTCCCTTATGATGAAAACTTTAAAGATACTATTCCCTTAGTAACTTTCAAATATACAATGCAGTCTGGTTAACTATAGTCATCATGCTGTTCATTACATAAAAATGTGAAATACTTCACAAATTTGCATGTCATCCTTGCACAGGGGCCGTGCTAATCTTTTCCGTATCATTCCAATTTTAGTATATATGCCGTCAAAGGGGGCACTCTCCAAATATTTCAATACATTTACTTCTGTGTTTCTGTTCCTATTATAAATGGTGTATTTTTCTATTTTATTTACTAAATAATTAATACTAGTGTACAGGAAGGCAGTAGATTGTTGGATATTTTGTATTATTCTAATAATAATAATAGTAGTAATTTTATTATTCATAGCTTATGTTTATTGTTTACCATGTATTGGTCTCTTTACCATATGCTTTACACACATTATCTCATTTATTCTTCCTAACAAGTTTATGGGGGAGAGACACTATTATTATTTCCACTTTACATATGAGGAGGAAATCAGAGCTTACAGAGTTTAAATAACTTGTTCAGGGAATTCCCTGGCGGTCCAGTGGTTAGGATTCAGCACTTTCACTGCCGGGGCCCGGGTTCAATCCCTGGTCAAGGAACTAAGATCCCGCAGGCTGTGCAACACAGCCAAAATAAAGAAAGAAAGAAAGAAAGAACTTGTTCAAAGGCACTTGGTCAAACTGTAGTAATATCCAGTTCTACTCAGCCTCTAGAGTCTTCTATCTTTTTCTGTATTCTGAAATTATACATATAGTATTTGGAAACAACTCTTTATTGAATAGTTAATGGTGAAACTACTAGAGATAACTTCTGATAACTTTTTCAATTTCTTCTTTGGTTAATGCTTTCAGATTGTGTAGTTTGTGTATTTAATTTATCCTTCCACTTCATCCATTTCATCAGTATTTTCTAATTTATTAGATTACTGCTTTATACAGCATTATTAGCATTTTAAAATAAATAACTATTATTAGATGATTATAATGAATAATCATGTTTATTATTTAATAAATATTATTAATAATTCATAAGTTGATAATTATTAAATAAACAATGATTTTTAAAAGAAATGTTGCATGTACATTGTTTTTAAAATCCAAAGTAAATTCAATTAAAATAGAAAATTACAAGAAAAGTTTAAAATCAGCAAAATCCAGCCACTCTGAATTAACTACTGTTAACACTGGCAAACATGATTCCAAGTCTCTCTCTATGCAAAAACAGAATAATGGACCAATACGGGATGCATAGAGGAATCTTTTTTTGACAGATACACTTTAATGAAAATGGAATCATACTATACAAGCTACTTTTAAAATAAAGAGTACTACCTTTAATTTTACTTAAGAATTTAAAGTGAAGTGAAACTGAAGAAATTCTTTACTTAAAATAAGTATTTCTTCACCATAAAAACTATACTAAAATTAAGAAAGTTTGTGGGGAAACATTAAGGAAATTAGTGTTATTTCTTCAGTTGTATCTTTTATCTTTATTCAGGATCTAATAACACTAATCAGTAATATTTATGCCTTACTTATTAATTGCTAGATCCTATACTAAGCACTATATGAATTTGTTCATTTAATCCTCACAACAATTTTTAAGATATAGGGATTGTTATTATCCCTATTTACAAATAAAGAAACTGAGGCACAACTGTCCTTCGTTATACTATTACCTGTATTTGTATATTATCAAGTACAAATAATGTTTACATTAACAATAACATTTACAACGTTTACACTCTATTCTGTAATCATAATTCCTAAGGTTGTTGAGACCCACACATTCTGTATTCAAATAATTCAAAGAGTTAAACCTAGTAACTATAGCTTTGGACATTGTATTCCTTGAATTCATAAATGCTTAAGAATATATCTATGTTTATAACTGGATGGTAACTTGGTTAGGTATATAATTATTTTCTTTATAACTTAAAAATATGCTTTCAGCATTTAGTGGCACTGTGAAGATATGTGAAACACTCTGCCTCTTAAAAGTGACTTTTCTGCCTGTAAGATTCTTTCTTTATTCTTGGAGTTCTGTACTTCACCAGCATAAGATTGGTGTTAATACCCTCTAACATATTTCCTAGGACATGTTAGATCTCTAGAGCTGTAGATTTGAGTATTTTTTATTTATTTTATTTTATTTATTTATTTTTGGCTGCGTTGGGTCTTCGTTGCTGCCCGCGGGCTTTCTCTAGTTGCGGTGAGCGGGGCTACTCTTTGTTGTGGTGCGCAGGTTTCTCATTGCGGTGGCTTCTCTTGTTGTGGAGCACGGGCTCTAGGTTCGCGGGCTCAGTAGTTGTGACTTGCAGGCTGTAGAGCGCAGGCTCAGTAGTTGTGGCACACAGGCTTAGTTGCTCCGCTGCATGTGGGATCTTCCCGGACCAGGGCTCGAACCAGTGTCCCCTGCATTGGCAAGCGGATTCTTAACCACTGAGCCACTAGGGAAGCCCGATTTGAGTATTTTTATAAGATCTTTTTCATTTATTGTATCTTTGGATACTTTTAATTCTATTTATTTGGTTTATTTCTTCAGAAATTCCAGTTATCCATATTGTCTGTCTCTTTTTGTCTTATCTTCATCATCATCTCTGTAATCCATTTTATTTCTTTGTTATTTTCCATTTTACTTTGTGTCGGTGCCTCAAGACTGTCCCCCTATTCCCTGATTATGCTGTTGTATAACAATTTTCTTGTCTCTTTATTTTCAACCTCAGATGTAAAGAAGTGATTTTATCCTACTCCTCAGTTTGTGATACATTATGATCATTGGTCCATGCAGGGCACTACTAGTTTAATTTTTTTATTTATCCCCTTCGGTCCCCATGCTCCATTCCCTTTCCTCTCTCCACCTGTAGGCAACAATTCTAATGTGTATTTTTTGTGTGTGTATGTTCTTGTGAAATGTATATTGCTATTTTATACATTTATTTGAAATTTCTATAAATGGTAAATTTATGTTAAATTTCTATAAATGATTATATATTTTTCATACTATTTTTTTTTCATTCAGAATTATGTGTGTCAGCTCTTTCCAAGATGCTATGTATACATCCAATCTATTGCTTTTAAATGTTGCAAAGTATGTAATAGTGTACATCATGCATGAGTGGCTAGGCTAGGCCACATGGGTGATAATATGGAAGTTTAAGCTCAAGCCATCTGTAGGACCTGTGGACGAAGACAAAGTCTCAGAGAAGGGCATATGGGCAGGGAAAGCATCTTAATATGCATTTGTTTTTCTGCATTCTAAATTAATTGGATTTCTGGGCTTTTTTCATCCTGCCTTCCCTAAAATTTTATTATTGTTTTATTAAAACTTTGAGTTGAATGCTTTATTCATTTATTTTTATTCCTTTTTAAGTTATGAAAACATTTGGAGCTGTGCATTTATCTCTAGATATGTCATTGCAACCCATAAGTACTGATAAATAGTGTTCTTTTTTTTATTGTTTTTAAGTCACCTTTATTTAGGTATAAATAAATAATAAAATAAACATTTTAAGTGTAATGTTCACTGAGTTTTGCAAAATGTATACACCAGTATAACTAACACTACTGTCAAAGTATAAATTATTTCTATCACTCCAAAGCGTTTCCTTTTGCCCCTCCCCCAGTCAATTCCCACTCTTCCTTCCCCAGCACCAGGCAACAACTGATATACTTGCCTAGAGTTTCATATAATGGAATCACAGTGTATACACTTGTGTCTGGCTTCCTTTGCTCACCAGGTCCAATCAGCATAATATCAGTATAATGGAACAGCTCGATGTCCTGTGGAAGGGAAAGGCAACTAAGGAGCTGGAGAGTCGATATACCTGAATTAGGGTAATGCAAATGTATCGTTAGCCTTGTCAGTGGACACCAAACTGCTTTTGGTGGTGTTTACTAAGAGGTATAGAGAAAACAGCATTTTTCAGATCAATAGCTGCACACTAGGTACCAGGGGATGTGTTAATTTGTTCAAGCAACGAAACCACATCTGGAGCAGCAGCTGCAATTGGAGTCACCACCTGACTGAGTTTACAGTAATCCACTGTCATTCTCTAAGATTTGTCTTCTGTACAGGCCAAACAGGCAAGTTGAATGGGACTGTGGGGGAGCTACCCCCTGCATCTTTCAAGTCCTTAATGGTGGTAATAATCTCGGCAATCCCTCCAGGAATACAGTGTTGCTTTTAGTTTACTACTTTCATAGGTAGAGGCAGTTCTAGTGGTTTCCACTTGGTCTTTCCTACCAAAGAGCCCTCACTCTGTGGATTAGGGAACAAATGTGGGGATTCTCCCAGTTGCTGAGTATATATATTTCAATTATGCATCCTGGAACTGAGAAAGTTACCATAAAGTGGGTTCAGAAACCCACTAAGCCCACTGTGAGACAGACCTCAGCTAGAACTCCATTGATAACCTGACCTCCATAAGCCCCTCTTCTGACTGGTAGATCACTACACTGGTAGCAATGTTTTGGGTCACCAGGAATTAATGTCCATTCAGAGCCAGCATCTAGTAGTCCCCAAAAGGTCTGATTATCCCTTCCCACAATGTGCTGTCCTCCAGCTGTGCTATTGTAGGGTGCCTGTTCCTGAAGCTGATGATCATGTAAAGAGGAAAAATAACTAAACAAGTAGTTACAACGGATTTCTATGAGTGTTAAGACTGAATAATCTACATGGTGCTATGGGTAGCTAAAAGTGGAACCTAATTTGATATAAGGAGCCAAGGAAGACCTCCTCGAGTAAATTACTTCTCAGCTAAGACTAAAATATGAACATGAGTTAGCTGAATGAAAGAGGAAAGGAGAAAAGTGAAGAAATGAGAGTTTTTGAATACAGAAAGAATAGCAGGTTTAGAAGGATGTGGGGAAGAGTGAGTTCAGTTATGGATATGCTGAGTTGGAAGGGCCAGTTTTATATAGAGGTGGAGATATCCTACACACTGTCAAAAATATAATCACAGAGCCAATGCAAACGGTATAATGTACCAATATAAACTGGTGTAGCTGTTATGGAAAAGAGTATGGAGGTTTCTCAAAACATTAAAAATAGAACTACCGCATGATCAGCAATTCCCCTTCTGGGTATATATCCAGGAAATTATGCAAGAAGAATGCATTCTGGAGATGTAATGTACAGCATCATGACTACAGCTAATATGATATTGTATACTTGAAATTTACTACAAATGTAGATCTTAAGTGTTCTCTCCATACCAAAAAAAAAAACCCCCACATAACTGTGAGGTGATGGAAATGTTAATTAGCTTGATGATGGTAATCATTTCACAATGCATACAATATCAAAACATCACATTGTACACCTTAAATATATACAATTTTTATTTGTCAATTATACTTCAGTAAAGCTGGAAAAATATAATCCCAGAGCTCAAAGACTGAGGGGTTAAAGCACCGTTCATTCATTCATTCATTCGTTCAACAAACACTATTTTTAAAAAATATTTATTAATTTATTTATTTAGGCTGCGCCAGGTCTTAGTTGCAGCATGCGGACTCTTAGTTGCGGCATGCATGTGGGATCTAGTTTCCCGACCAGGGATCAAACCTGGCCCCCTGCACTGGGAGCACGGAGTCTTACCCACTGGACCACCAGGGAAGTCCAAACAAACACTTTCTAAATAACCACCTATGCCAAGCCCTGAGCTCAAGTTGCTTATAATCTAATGGAGAAATAAATGTACAGACACATAAATGCAATATACTATGCTAATTGCTATAATAAAAGGATATTAAAATTTCAATGAGATTTTGGATGAGTGGCTGAAATCTGTGTAGTAAATTGTGGAATTTTTTAAGAGGAGGTATGGAGCATTTCTCTGAAGTATTGTGAGGAGTTCCCCAGATAGACAGGTGGTAAGTAGGGAAGGCTTTCAGACAAAAAGAACAGTTTGTGCCAAGGAACAAAAGTATAAGAAAGCTGGTTGGACTTAGGGTTCAATTACTGTTGAATACACTACAAGTGGAAGTGATAGAGAGTAAATCTAAATGAATCATCTGGGGTTAGATCATGAAAGATTTTGTGTGCCACACCAAGAAATCATCCTGCAGGCAACGGGAATAACTGAAGAAAGTTAGGCAGTGGAATGACATGAAGAGATAAGTGTTTTAGAAAGATTCTATAGCAGTGTAGAGGACATTGGGAGCTAGCTCAGCAATGACCTAACCAATAAATACATGAGATGATAAGCCACTGTTAGTGAAAGTCCACAGAAACAAGAGTCAACATACTTACATCTCCAAGGACTATAGATGATGTCAGATGCAGCCTCCTCAAAATCCAAAATCCTATGAACAGTGAGTTTGAGGCACTTTAAACTTTCATTAATGCTCTCCTGAAAATCTTTACAGGTTTTCTAGCTTCCAACAACTGTCCCATTCCAAAGCTACTCTTAACATTTTAGGTTTTTGTTACAGCAGCACCATACTCTCAGTACCAAAATCTGTATTATCTATTTGCTGCATTACAAATTAACCCAAACTTAGCAGCTTAAAACAAGAAACATTTATTATCACAGTTTCTTAGGGTCAGGAATCTGAGAATGGCTTAGCTGCATGGTTCTGGATGCGGTTTTCATGAGTTTGCAGTCAAGTTCTAGGTCATGGCTTCAGTCTCTGGATACTTGACTGGATGCTGGAGAGTCTCCTTCCAAGCTCACGTAGCTGTTGGCAGGAGGCTTTCTATGTAGCCTCTCCACAGGGCTGGCCATGTAATAACTTCCCTCAGAGCAAGTGATCCGAGAAATATTTATATATATAATAGAGAGAGAACCCAAGACAGAAGATACAGTCTTTTATCATCTAATCTTGGAAATGACATGCCATCACTTCTGCCATAATCTGTTGGTCACATGGATCAACTCTGGTACAATATGAGAGAACTACAGAAGGGTGTGACTACCAGAAGGTGGGGACTACTGGGGCCAACGTGGAGCTAATTACTGAATTTATTATGTAGAACATAAAACACATATTATTGGAAATAATAAAGCTTAGCAAGGTGGCTGAATATAAAATCAATGTACAAAAGTTAATTGCATTTTTATATACCTGCAGCAAAGAATTAGAACATATTTTTTTAAGGCAACATTTATAATGGCAACAATAACAGTAACACAAACACGTACATCTATGAATTACCTTGGAAGAAGTTTAACAAGAAATATGCAAGGCTTATATGCAGAAAGTTACAAAACTTGACTAACAGATACTAAAGACCAAAATAAATGGAGCTATAGCTACCTTCATGAGTAGAAAGAAAATATAATAAATGTGTTCATTCTCCCCAAATTCCATCCAAGGCTTCAAAGTAGTTCTAATAAAAATCCTAATAGGGTTTTTCATAGAACTTGACAGGTTGATTCTAAAACATTTATTGGAGACTTGGGCTTCCCTGGTATTGCAGTGGTTGGGAGTCCGCCTGCCAACACAGGGGACACGGGTTTGAGCCCCGGTCCAGGGGGATCCCACATGTGACGGAGCAACTAAGCCCATGTGCCACAACTACTGAGCCTGTGCTCTGGAGCCCATGTGCCCCAACTGCTGAGGCCCACGCGCCTGGAGCCGGTGCTCCGCGACAAGAGAAGCCACCGCAATGAGAAGCCTGCGCACCGCAATGAAGAGTAGCCCCCACTTGCGGCAGCTGGAGAGAGCCCGCGCACAGCAACGAAGACACAACGCAGCCAAAAATAAATTAATTAATTAATTTAAAAATAAATAAATAAAACATTTATTGGAGACTTAAGAGCCAAAAATAGCTAAGATACTTCTGAGGAAGACAAGGACAGGGGATTCACCCTACAATTAGCAAAGTTTATGATAAAACTATATAATTGACAGTGTCATATTGGCTTAGGGATAGACAAGTTGAGCAACAGAGTACAACAGAGAGCCCAGAAACAGATAACACACACACAAAGTTTTATACATAGCACAGGTGACATGGAAGATCAGTGGAGGAAAGAAGGGACTATTTAACAAGTAAGCTAGAAAAATTGGTTATGAATAAGAATAAAAATTTAAAACGGGTCCCTGCACACACACAAACACACAGTAGCTTCAGAGTGATGAGAACTTAAGTATCAAAAATAAATTTTAAAGTTTGGGAAGAAAATAAGGGAGAATATCTTTGCGACTTTGAAGGTTGGGTAGAATTTTCTAAACAAAAGGCAAAAAGTGCTAAATACAGAATAAAAGATTGAGAAATTGAACTACACTAATGTTAAGAACTTCTATTCATCAAAAGTTAATTTAAAGGTCACTTCCTCAGTGAAGTCTTTCCCGAGCACCCTTCTTGAAATTGCAGACCCTTTTTTCCTAGCATCCTCAGCCCTCCTTCACTGCTTTATTTTTCTCCTTAGCACCTGTTACCTTCTCACACACTGTATAAGTTTACTATAGGTACTATGTAAGTTTCTTGTTATTTAGTATATAATGGTCATGAGAGCAAGACTTTTTGACATTTTTTCTCACTGCTCTGTCCCCAGAACTTAAACAGGTGCTGACCCATACTAGGTGCTTGATAGATATTTTTTCAATTGAATGATGTGTCTTAACTCCCTGACTTTTTATGCATTTTGAGAAAGCTTGTGTCTTAAGCCTCCTGGCATCTCCCTTGCCTAGTTCAGTGCTAACAGTGAAATCGTATTTGGAATGTGCTTGTTTCCCTTGGTACCCACTTGCCTGGCACAGTGAAGAGAATATAGTATGTTTTCTATATCTGTGATTGACTTTGTTCTCTTCCATGCCTGTCTGCCATAGTGGATCCCCATTTGTTATTTCCTAATGAGTCTGGTTTATTTGTTAGTTTGTTACTCTTTATGGTTCTCTGGCAGAAAGGTTGACACCATACTTCTCAGTTCATAGCGTGTTAGCGTCACTGGCCCATATAACAATCCTCACTTATTTGTTTATTTATGCTCTTTTTTTTATTCCGTTTTTTGCTATATCCCTTTCTATGTGTTTCTGTAAAATGCATACTTTTTGTTTTATATCTCCAGCTTTTATCTTACTTTTTAAACTCAAGACTATGTTATGAAGACCTATTTGAGTAGCCATGTGTACATGTTATCTATTACTTTTAACTGCAATATAGTATTTATTCCATGGTGAGCCACTACTTTTTGCTTCTCCATTCTTCCCAGTGATGGACACCTAGATTGCCTACAACTCTTCATCACCAAAAACAATGCTGCAGTGAACATCTTCACACATCTGTGCTCAAGGGCCTGTGTAATCATTTCAGGGGTTACCAGGTGATCTCACAGAACGGCTGAGTCAGACTCTGTTCCAACCAGCAGTGCCTGGGGGTTCTTAGATCCCACGAGCTCACAGACACTTGATATTATCCAGCTTTCTAATTTTGCCAGTCTAATAGGTATAAAGTGATATCTGATTGTTTTAATTTTTACTTCTCTAATGAATTCCAGATTCTCTTCAAATGCTGGTTAGTCTTTTGGGTTTCTTCTTAGGGAATGTAAGAAGCAGTGTACCATAAGCAGCTAAAAACATGGACACAGGTGCTTGATGTCTTGGGTACACTCCTGCCTGTGCCGCTTGTTAGCTGTGTGACTTGGGCGAGCTGCTTAACCTCTCTGTCCGTTTCCACTTTTGAAAAATGAAGATAATTATAATATCTACATCTTATATTTAAATAATTTTTTATCAAAGTGAATTCACATAAAATTAACTATTTTAAAGTATACATTCAGTGACATTTAGTACATTCATAATTTTGTGCAGCCACCAACTCTGTCAAGTTCCGCAACATTTTCATCACCCAAAAAAGACACTTTGTACCCGTTAAGCAGTCACTCCCATACCTCTATTCCCAACCCCTGGCAACCGCCAATCTGTTTCCAGTCTCTATGGATTTACCTATTCTGGATATTTCATATAAGAGAATCATATAATATGTGACATTTTGTTTCTGGCTTCTTTCACCTAACATAGTATTTTCAAGTTTCACCCATATTGTAGCATATTATGAGTACTTTATTCCTTTATATGGCTAAATAATATTCCGTGTATTCATCCACTGATGGATATTTGGGTTGTGTCCCGATATTTAACTACTGTGAATAGTGCCACTATGAACATTTGTATGCACGTATTTGTTTGAGTGCCCATTCTTTATTGTTTGGGACACTATCTAGGAGTAGAATTGCTAGGTCATATGGTAATTCTATATTTAGCTTTCTGAAGAATGTCAGACTGTTTTACACAATGGTGCATCATTTTACAACCCCACCAGCAATGTACATGCGTTCCAATTTCTCCACATCCGCACCAACACTTGTTATTTTCCAGGGTCTTGTCGTTGTTACTGAATTTCTTTTATTGATTTGAAGTAATTTCTTGTATATTCTAGATATTAACCCATTATCAGTTTTAAGACTGTAAATTTCTTCTATCATTTGTATGAAAATTTTGTCCATGTTGTCCTTAGTTGAAAAAAAATTTTTGATAAAAAGAAATTCACCAATATTTTGCCTTATGGTTTTTAAGAAGTCCCTAGATCACAGGTATTCTGCTAAATTTTAATCTATAAATGCTATTTTATCTTTCATATTTATGTCTTTAATCCATCTGGAGTATACTGTCCTTTTTTCTCCTTTTTTCAGGAGACATATATTTCTGAAGGATTTTTTAGTGTTACTTTCATCATATACTAAATTCCATATACACTTAAGGTCTATCTCTGAGCTTACTGTTTTCTTTCATTGGTCTGTTTGTCTGTACCACACTATTTTCTTAAAAAAGGGCTTTAGGGAATTCCCTGGTGGTCTAGTGGTTAGGACTCCACACTTTCACTGCTGAGGGCACAGGTTCAATCCCTGGTCAGGGAACTAAGATCCCACAAGCCACGCAGTGTGGCTAAATAAATAAATAAATAAATAAAACAGGGCTTTATAGGATGTCTTGATATCTAGTAGGGTATATTCCCCCCTTTTAGCTGTTATTTTTTTAAGATTGACTTGACTATTGGACCTCTATTCTTTCATATACACTTTTATAATTTACAAATACTGATAGTTTTATCTCTTACCTTATACCTCTTATTTCTTTTAAATGTTTAAATTCCATTTACCAACATCTTCAATACCCATAACATTATTAGAGGCATCCTTGTTTGATTCCCAAAGGAATTTATCCACAGTTTCTCCATTAAGTATAATGTTTGCTGTAAGTTTTTGGTGTATCACCTTTACTAGGTTAAAATGTCTCCTTCTATTCCTAATTTGTTAGTTTTGATTTTCTGAAATCACAAATAAGTATTAAACTTTATTAACTGCTTTTTTTTGCATTAACTGAGATATTACTATGATTTCCCCCCTTTTATTAACGTGGTTAATTATGCTGATTGATTTTCTGATACTCAACTATCCTTGAATTTCTTTTACAAACTCTACTTGATCATAACATATTATTTTAACACATTGTTAGGTTTGGTTAGATCATATTATATTAGGATTTTACATCTATTTTCATGTGAGACAGACCTATAATTTTTTTAATATAATCTTTGTCTGGTTTTAAAATAAACCAGCTTAGGGAAAATTATGTTTTTATTTTTGCTTATCTCTATTCTCAAACTTTCTACAGTGTAAATGGAATACTTCTATAAAATGATTTCTTAAAAAGTTACACCAGGGGACTTCCTTAGCAGTTCAGTGGTTAAGACTCCGAGCTTCCGGTGCAGGGGGCGTGGGTTCGACCCCTGGTCGGGAAACTAGGATCCCACATGCCACGTGGTGCAGCCAAAAAATTTAAAAATAATAATAATAAAATAAAATTTTAAAAAAGTTAACACCAGTCCATAAAGTCAGCTTATCAGTCTTCCCTCTTTTTCTAATTTCTGGAATCACTTATGTTAGATAAGAATTAACTGTTCTTCCAAAGTTCGGTGGAACTCATCTGTAAAACCATTTGGGACCTCAGATTTGAGGAGGTAGACCTTCACCATTTACATTTTAAAATGTTGATTCTTCTGTTTTGCCAGTGATGTGAATTAGCCTGTGGGCTGTAAACTCCAGGCTTATCTTCATCCCTTTATCACCTGGCTCAACTAGCCTTGTCATTCCTGTTCTCTGCTTCTACCTCTTCTACTGTCAGAACAAATCTACTCACTACATCCCTCGTTAGTCCTCCCTCTCCTACACAGATTTTTGGAACACTTTATCCTCATCCTTTACTGAACCCTGCATCTAGTGCACATCTTGACCATTTTTTAAATTTCTGTGTGAGGACCTGGCCCTACCCAGCAGGTTATCAGAGTTTGTGGGGCGAGTCCTAACTAGCCTCTCAGAATATCTGCTGTTCAGGCCCCTCCAGAGATTAGGACCTTGGCTTTGCTACTGCATAGACCTTACCAAAAGCCCTCTGAGGAGGCCTGCCCTCACTACCTGGTCTAAAATAAGACTCTTCCTATCCCATTTCTCTGTCACAATACACGTTGCTTCGCAGCTCCTTTCACAATGTGTAATTGTCTTATATGTTTATTATCTGTCTCCTCCCACTGCAACTAGTATAGAAGCTCACGAGGGCAGGGATGTGTCTATCCTGTAGTAGACAGCTGTATCATCAGGGCTGCCTTAGCAAAACGCCGACACAGAGCAGGTGCACAATAAACATTGAATGAATGAAAAACTCAGGTGACATATATTTCCGAAGGATTTTCAGATGATTGTGAGTCCTTCCTATTCTATATTTTCTTTTTTTTTTTCCCCTTGGATCAAATCATAAGAGAGCTATGCACTTGATATAGTGTTTTAGTGTCTCATTGAATTGCCTCTTCTGAAGTGTGCTTTGGTACTGTGCCACCAGCTTTCTTTTACCGGTGCCTACAACTGTAGACATAGAAGAATGTCTTTGTATTTTAAGTAGCGATGTTGTCAAGGACATTTTCCACTATGTTACACACCTCTCATGAAATATACCTATAAGGAAATTCTTTCTTAGGGTAAAAGTGTCTTAAACAATGGGTTTGTTTTTATTTTATGGTCACTGAATCTTATAACCGAGCATGTTTCCTTCTCTGCTTTGACCTCAGGAAACTCAGGACTAGAATTTCAGCTGCTATGTAGGACTATATGAGATTCATTTCTGTGAGCTGTTTGTTTTGTTTTGTTTACCCACCCTAGTTCTTTGTCCTGAATACCTGACTTATTTATTTCATAGTAAGAGTTTTTCCTTTCTTGAGCACCTAATATGTTGGAGACAGGTCACATACATCATCGGTTTAATCTTCACAGCAAAGCCATGAGATCCGGACATTTTCCGTCCTTCACATAAGAGGAGATGAGGTTAGTAAGTTTAAATCACTTACTGCAGGTCACGCAGCCAGTGAGTGGAGAGCTGGGAAGCAGACTCTGCCCTGCCTTCAAGTCCATGCTCCCCCTGCTGCCCAGGTGGCCTCACATGGTGGTCTGCAGGCTTCCTGCACCAGAATGACCCAGGATGCTTGTCAAGATGCAGGTTCCTGGGCACCACGCCCAACCTGATACGCAAGAACCTTCTTTGAGTTCTGAGAGGGGCCAGTGGTCTACATTGTAACAGGTGTCCCAAGTGACTCTCATACTTCGAGAAGATCGAGAATCCCTGTGCTAGCTATATATCATATGCCCTCTATCTGTTGAGGTGTACTGCATGTATCTTTTCTAACAATTTTTCCCTAACCAAACAGATGCCACTTTCTATAAAACTTCAAGTCTGCCACACTGCTGACCTCGGTTGTGTGTAGACATACATGTGCATTTGTTATTAATCATTCTGCCTATCTCTCTTTTTTTTTTTTTTCATTCTGCTTGCGGGATCTTAGTTCCCTGACCAGGAATTTAACCCACGCCCTCAGCAGTGAAAGTGCGGAGTCCTAACCACTGGACTGCCAGGGAATTCCCTGCCTGTCTCTTCTTTGGTTAATTTCCTGAAGGACATAGTTTCCCAAAGTATCCAGCATTTTTTAACCCAGGCAGGAGAAGTTCTAAGGAGATGTATTTACTGCACAGAGAGACAACCCTGTTCTTCATAGCTCTAAAGGGGAGAATCACACCAGTGGGGGGCGGGTGCTGCAGGGGGAAGGGGTGGAGGTGGGGCGTCTGCACACACCATTGGATTTGTACAGGAAGCACATGTTCACCTATAGGCCCAGGGGATGCGGCCCTCAAGTCGCTCTCAAAGGGAAAGAGCAAGAAAGGTGGTCAGTGCAGTGGTGAGCACCAAAGGACACCTAACATGGAACTCGGCAAACCTTCCCAGAAGGAGGAGCCCCCGGACTGGCCTTACTGAAAGCAGAGAGGTGCCGAGGTGGAGGTGGGCAGGCATCCCAGGCCGATGAGCATGAGAGGGCCTGAGGCTCTAGCCTTGGAGGAGTGGGAGTGGTCAGCCCTACCTGCGTATGTGAGCTTGGGCGGGGTTATGACTTCTTGGGGGTCACCCGGCAACCACTAGCTGTGAACTGCAGATAGGTAAGGACCTGTGTTTACTCTCATTTTTCCTAACATTTCATGTCAGATTGGCCTCCAACCTTTTAGTGTTGTGGGCTGGTGTATCCAGAAGTTAAGACTTGTGTGAGATTAGGGAAGGTTCATTACTGCTCTGTGTAGAGAGGAGTTTTAACAGGGTTGTTATGAGCCCTATAACACGTGGCCGACCCGCTTTCCCTCCTTCGAGTAATCGGGTGACTCAGCACGTCCTGTCCCCAGGATGCTGGGCAGGAGCGGAGGCGCCCAGCCCTCGCTGGGGGGCTCCAGCGCTGCAGCCGCCGCCTGTGGCCTGACCAGGGCCTGTCTGGTTGTTGCAGTGCAGGCCACGTGGATGGCCTACGACATGGTGGTGATGCGCACCAACCCCACACTGGCGGAGTCCATGCGGCGGCTGGAGGGCGCCTTCCTCAGCTGCAAGGAGGAGATGGAGAAGAATTGGCAGGAGCTGCTCGACGAGACCAAGCGAGCGCAGTAGGCCTGCCCGCCCCGCGCGGCCCGAGCGGGCTTGGCCGAGTAGCAGCGACCCCGGAGCAGGGCTGTGCGCAGAGCTTGTTTCTCAGTAAACTTCTTTCCAAGCACAACCTAAGGACCCTTTCTGTCCCACTCAGCTGCACATCAGACCTTGTGGACAGCACATGAGAAGGGCGAGATGCAGAGGCTCTCGATGAAGTAGACATACTCAGTGCCAGTGGTGCCGAACTTAGAATAAAAAAACAAAAAAGGAGCCAGACGGGGACAAACCAGGTCAGAGGGTGGGACAGGCAGCAGTATTCCGTCAGATTTATTTACCTTCCTACAGTGAGTTCCAAAGCGAGTAAGGGGGAACATTAGTTATTCAGTTGTGTATTTGGGGCACCAGGCTGGGCACTCTCGGGTGTGTCCTTATGTTCTCACAGCCCCGTTTCAGACAAGAAAAGCAATGTTAGATGTCTCTTCCAATCCACACAGCTAATAAGGGGCAGAACGAGGGCGAAACCCAGGCCTCGCCTAGGAAGGGGGCTGGCGGGAAGTGGGGCGGGCTTCTGTAGGGGCTGAGCTGGCAGGAGAGACCCCACCAGGCTGCAGAGGAGTATGAGCTGAGTGGTCCTGCACGGCCTGGGCTGGGGTCTGGGCAGGGGCTAGAGCCAGCAGGGCGCTTTCACAGACAAGGGTTCTAGGCCCTTGAGGTCAGTCAGACAAAAGAGGGCTTCAGAGCTGTTCCAGGGGAGAGCCAGCCAGGCTCCCAGAGGCCTCAGGACAGGTAGAAAGTCCCAGAGGCAAGGATGTTTTCCTGAGGACTTGTTTGCTCCCTGGTCCCCCTTCCCACCCCCTCGAGGGCTCCTTGCCTGGCCTGGAGCCCCAGGGACAGACCCTAGGAAGCAGAATGTGTTCTCAGCCATCTCCTTCCTCGGCTCAGGGGTTGCCAGGCTCCTCAGTGAGCCAAGTCCTGGTGCCCAGGGACACATCAGGCTCTCGGAGCCCAGGGGTCCCACGGGCAGGTAATTCCCAGGCAGTGGGGTGGTGCTGTGAGAGAGGATCTCTGTCTGGAGGAGGGTGGGTGAGCCAGCAGAGGCGCTGGGTAACCAGGGAGGGAATTAAGTCCTAGAGGAAAGAAGCAGCTTGGGTGTGATGGGAGGTAGGATACCAGGCTAGGGACACCCAGCGACCAGCTCCCGGGTGCAGGGAGCCTGAGCTCTGAGGGGAGAGGCTTAGGGGAGGGGAGCGGGTGGAAGGCGGAGTCAGGAGGCTTATTAGAACAGAAAAGGAAAGTTGTCCCGGGAACAACAGCAGAAAGTTCTGGATCACAGCCTCCTCCCTGTGCCCCTCCTGCCCTCAGACTCCGCCCCAGGGTCTCCCCGGAGAGCAGTGCTGAAGTCCCTGGTGTTCCAGCAGCCACTCAGAGAGCAGTCTGCAGAGGGTCCACGGGGGGCAGCGTCAGGATGAATGGGCAGAGGACCCCTTTGGCCCCCGGGGGAAAAGGCTGTAGCTCCTTGGCCTGGAACTGGGCGGTTCCCTCGGAGACCGTGAAGGTGGCTGTGACCTGGTGGTTGAGGCAGTAAATGGTGTTGCCCAGCACGGCGCAGCGGAGCGGGGCGGGGTCGGGCAGGGGCAGGGAGGCGGCCCGACTCCAGGAGCATGTCACGGTGTTGTAGCGCATCACCGCGGCGCCCACGCCCCGCAGCAGGTCGAAGCGGTACAGGAAGCCCCCCAGAGCCACAATGTCGCTGGACCGCCGGTGGCTGGCACTGTAGGGGCACTCGTCCCACGCGTCCTTCGCGGGGCTGTACCTGAGCAGGCGGTAGAAGAGGTGGCCGCCGGTAACATAAATGTCCCCCAGGCAGGCCACAGCTTCGTGAGCCACGGGGAAGGTGCCTGCAGGGAGGGGCGCACGGGAGGTCCAGGCATCTGTGCGCGGGTCGTAGCGCTCCATGCTGTACAGACACTCGCCCCCGATGGCGTACAGCAGCCCGTCCAGCGCCACCAGTTTGAGCTGGGCACGCGCCTGCTGCATGGGCCGCACCTGGCTCCAGATGTTGGTCAGAGGGTTGTAGCAGAAGACCTCGTTGGAGCAGACGGCCTCGGCACCGGATCCACGGATGCCCCCCGCCAGGAACAGGTAGTTGTGCAGGGTGCAGAGACCGCAACCCCGGAGCGGGGCCTCCTGGGGCACCTGGGTCAGGGGCCGCCACGCGTTCTCCCGGGGGTGGAACACGTGCAGGTACGTGCGGGGAGGCGGGGGTGCGGGCCGCACCGCGGGAGCCTCCACCCCACGAGGGTCCCTTGTGAGCCCCAAGCGGCTCACCCGGTAGAGGCTGGGCAGCACGAGGACCCCCAGCACCGCCTGGCCCCGGCTGGTCCGAAGGCTCAGGACGCGCTCCCGGTCAGCCCCACTCAGCTGCCGGTAGAGGCTCGGGTCTCCCAGCACGTGTAGCAGATTGTCACTCATCCAGGCATAGGTCTCCTGGGCCAGGCCGGGGTCCCTGTGCTGCTGCGCAAAGGCCAGTGCCTCCAGGCAGCTACCCAGGTCCAGCCATCGCGGCAGAGCCGCTGCCGCCAAGGATCTGGGCTTCTGGGGCCCCTCCACCACCCCCCAGCCCCCCGGCCTCTGCAGAAACACCATGAGTTTTCGGGCCTCCTTCTGCTTCTCAGTGAGGACCTGCCCGCTGCCTGCAGGGTTGGGCCCCTCCCCGGGCTCCTGTCCTCGGCGCTGCCCTGGGGCCGCTGGGCTGACCTCACGCTCAGAGCTCTGGGATATTTCGCACAAGCTGCGTTTCCGTGGCCGGGGGACGGGCTGTGAGTCCCGCCTTGTAACTGGGGAGGGTGCAGGGCCAGGCTGCGTCTGCTCCGGTGGCCATGAGGGGGCCCTGGGTTCTGCAGCTCCAGGTGGCAGCGAGTCTGGAGGTTTCTCCTCAATTCTCTCCCCTCTTGGGCCTGAGGGCGGCCCTGCGGTGGGAGCCTCGTTGGTCTCGGTGCTGCTCTGCTGTGGCGGAGCTCCAGCCTCAGCCAGGCCCCCTGTGACCAGTCCAGCCGAGCCACGCCTGTCCTCATGGCTGGGGACGGCCTCTTCAGGGGAAGAGCCAGACTCTCTGTTCTCAGAGGGTGTGGAAGTGCTGGGATCTCTGGGGCTCTCCAGAGCTGCCCTTGGGACTCTCCCTTGGGGCCTCTCTGGCCTGGGGAAGGGGTGACTCCTAAGAACCATCGAAATAAGGTTTCCCCAGCTAGTTGAGAGCTGCCCCTCCTGACTGCCCTTGCAGAGAGCCACACTGGGCTTCTGAGATGCAAGCCTTGACCCACTAGCAGGCCCAGGGGCTGCAGCTGTGACAGGGGACGGGCCTGGGGCAGGGGATGGCACTGCTTTGAGATTTTCATCCTCAGCAGGACCCTGGCCAACTCTGGGGGGCAAAGAGACTGACAGAGAGGAGGTCAGAAGAGTTGGGGCTACAGGTAAGAGACCTGGATGGGGACGTGCTGTGGGTGGGAGGGGGTTAGGGGTGCGTGGAGAGGACGTGAGGGAGGGGCTCAGGGAGGGCATGCAGCTGCGAACCTCTGCAGCTCGCTTCCCTCTGTCAGAGCCACCAGCCACCTGGCCTTGCAGGCTCCCTTCTCTAAAACTGTGGCCGCCTTGCTCCTTTGTCCCTCCAGGCCCTGAACTGAAGAAAGGGTGGTCTCCAGAGCCGTTAGCCCCAGACTCACCCGCAGTGCTGGCCTCTGTGGTCCCCTCCCCTTGGGACAAGTGTGGGTGTCCCCCCTGTGGCCCCTCTTGTGATAGGCCCATGGAGCCTGGGGCCTGGCTGAAGCTCCCGGTGACAAGGACCTCCCTCCTCACCCAGGGCCAACCTTCCATGGAGGCTGGGGACCTCTGAGACTCCCTGGGGGCCAGGGTCCCAGCCTCCCTGCTCTCAGTAGCTTTGGCTCCTGAGTCCAGAGCTAGGACTGGGGCTGGTTGGGGGCTGCTCTTCCCACGCCCCCTCTCTGAGACATCCATCGGGGGCCTAGTCTTCAGGGTGTACGATGGGGGCAGCTCCTGGGGGAAAGGGAGCCCCTGGGAGCCCGCGGGGAGGCTGCTGGCTGCACCCACAGAATCCCACACACTCACCACAGTGCCCAGGGACAGGGGGTCCAGCCTTGGGGAGCGGCAGGTTCTCTCTCCTGAGCTGCGGTCCACCTGCCACCGGCGGCTGCCTGGGCCCCTCCCCAGTGAGCCAGGTGACGCCACACCTTGCTGCCAGGGGCTGGTGTCCCGTTCCACCATGTGGACGAGGGCCTGGTGAGCTGGTGCCTTGGCTTGGACGCCTCCTGCTTCTACCTGTACCTCCACTTCTCCGCCAGGACTCCGGGGGGTGAAGTGTATCAGGAGGGGGACAGACGTCCCCTCTGCTTTGCTCTGACCCAGGAGGGCAGCACCTGGCCTGCGAGGCTCCCTTCCTTTTCCTCGGGGGGCTTCTGGAGTGGCATTACCACGCTGCTGTCCCAAGGCCCCTCCGCTGGCCACCTCACCAGGTGTCTTGAGTGGAGGTGTAGCTGTAGCAGCCAGACCTCCACCTCGCGGGGGCTCCTGATCCTGGGCCCCTGCTGCAGCTGGACTCCCCTGGCCACGTCCTGGAGGGTATGGCTTCCCCTGCCCTGAGCTGTGTCCCTCGACACCACCACTGACCTTGGATTTCGGGGGCAGGGCTGGCCCAGGTCCTCCCACCTGTGAAGGTCGAGGGGCTGTGGATGCTGGACCTGCCGCCTCCTGGTCCTGCCCAGAGCCAAACCAGTGCAAAGCTAGCGCCGTGGCGGCCACCACAGCCAGCGCCAGCAGGGTCAGCACGGCGCCATCCCAGTCTTCATCCCCATCCCCGTCCCAGCCCCAGCCGGGGCCGTCAGCCTCCGAGACGCCCTGGGTCATGGTCTGGGCGGAGACCCTGCGTGAGGAGCTGGGCAGCAGGCTGGGAGCTATGTGCTGCACACACCAGGTCCTGCTTCAGGCCTGGGTGCCACCTGGTGTCGCGCAGATGGCATCCGTGACGTGCCCCGCCCAGAGGGCTGCCCAGTTAAGGTGGCCCTGTGCCGGGGCCAGTGCGCCGCCCAACCTGGGAGGGGTGGGCCTCTGTGTCTGCACCCGGGCTTGGGTGTTGTTAGGAGGGCCTGGCTGGAGGTATCAGGAGACAGCATAACCCACGGCAGCTCCAGGAGCTCAGGGACCTCCCCAGGCCCCTGCCCAGCTCCTGCCCCTTCCCTTTTTCCATAGGTTCCAATGGCAAATGGCAGCGTTTCTCAGCACTCTTCTGGCATCCCAGCCGACCCACTTCTGCCTAAGAGGCCCTCACACCCCGAAACTCATCCCACACCCCCGCGTCCCTCCTCTGAGCTCGGGGCCAGCCTCAGGGGGCTCTGGCGGGGAAGAGTTACCCACAGGAAGATGTTATCTGTAGCTGCAGCAACACGATGAGGCCCTGATGAAATTACCAGAAACCGGAGAAGACTATTCCACTCTTGGCCAGGGTAGGGGGGGGGGGTCTCCCTGAGGAGGGGGGCCGTGGGGGGCGGGGGTCCTGACCCTAAGCACTGCCCAGCACACAGATGGGCTGCCGGGAAGGTGCACAGGTGTGAAGCAGAGGCTGGCGCTTCTCCCTTCCGGACACACAGGTGCTTGGGGGGGCCGAGGCTGACTCTCCCTTCCCCTCCTCCAGCAGCCTCTGGACTCTCCGTACCCTGAGTTCGGCAGAGATGGGATGGTTGTCAAAAGGAATTTTTAAGCTATCATGAGTAAAGGGTGAACAAAGTAAAGAAAATCCAAAAGTTTATTGGCCTCTTTATTGGCCTGGTTTATCAGAAACTTCTAGAGCCCTGGGCCTCCCTCTGGGCCATCTTGACTGCCAAACGCCACTCTCACCGTGGAGAACGCTGAGCCCCTGCCAGCTCCATCTCCCATCACCGCTCAGCCCTGGGAGACTTCACAAACCCTCCTCTGGCCCCGGGGCTCTATCAGTCTGACTTCTGGTGCCTCATCTCGGGCCTCAGCCTTCCCTCATCCACCCCCTCCCTCCTCGCCAGGACTCAGGCCCCTCACAGGCCGGCGTGTAGGTGCCCTGCAGCGCTTGGCTTCTCAGGGGACAAGCCTTGTCTCCTCTATCTGCTTCTCACTGAAGCGGAGGAGTAAGTCTCAGGACAGGTGCCATGTGGGACCCAGACATGAAAAAGAGCCTGGAGCTCCTGGGACAAAGGCAGGCCCCCACAACATGTACTTGTTCCTTCTTCAGGGACAGAGGACTCTCCCTGACTCAGGCAGCGAGATGGCCAAGGCATGTCCCTGGCACCCAGCCTGGGTTCTGCTGAGCCTCAGGTATCTCACCCACCTGTCCCCTCCCAGCCTCCCCCCTCCCCGAGCGTATTATGTGACAGTAAGAGGAAGGATGGAAGGGGGCCCTGCCTTAAGGTGGACCTCAAGCTGGTGGCGGGCTTTCTGGATGCCGCCCTCATTCTCTGTCCTGGTCCCAGGCTCTGCCTCTTGGTTAAGTTTGGGGTCCAACAACCTTGAGAGGACGGAGATGACACCATCATCTGCACCTCTGTATTGGCCATGTGGTGTCCACCACGCATCTCCACCCAGTACCTGAAGACCCCTGCCGTCGGTCTGAGCACCAGGCTGCGGCCAGAGAACACGTGTCCACTAGGGATACCTTAGGACACCAACTTCACAAGGTGCTGAGGACCGTGACAGGTCCTAGAGACACACAGGTGACCAAGGAAGGGTCTAGTCCCCTCCTCTGTGGAAAGGAAACACCTGACTTTGTCAAAACCCTTGACTTTGTCAAGGGCAAACCCTGCCCTTCGTGGAGAAGCTACCTACTGGGAAGGTGACTGGAGACATGTTACCGCCCAAAATGGTGGGAATTTTGCCCTCTTTCCATAGAGAGTAAAAATGTGGCACTGCTGCAAAGGTGACAGAACTTCAGAAGCACACAGGATCACCCATAGAAATTGTGAGATACGAGTAATTGTTCTGGTTGTGCTATGATGGCAGAAATATCACAGATTCCCATTGAGGTAAAAATAAAGATCAAAAATATGGGTCCCGGGAAAGTCTGACCTGTAGCAGCCTCCTCAGAGCTCCATTTCCAGTTGCCTGCTGAGGCAGGACCCCTGTCCCAGTCCCTCCAAGGAATAGAGGGACTTGGGCCTATGGACCCAGAGATCCTGTTTCCTCAGAGACAACACAAGCAAAACAGGAATGGAGGCAGTCACCTGCTTGCCAGCAACCATGACCAATGGAGCTGGGGGCCCGGGAGGTGGGGAAATCCATCCACATGAGCTGATCCACTGCAGCACCCACAGGAAGACCCCCACTAACTGGTCACAAAGCCCCAACTACGCTAGCTCCCATGGTGCCTTTCTGAAACATTTGGTGGAGGAAAAGCCTAGTGTGATGAAGACATGATTCCACGTGGAGAGCTAAATACAAATGGACAGCTAATATAAATAAGATGGTAGAGAGCTGCAAACTCCATTAAATGTAGGGTTTTTCTATTACTGGAATTTTTTAAAGGCAAAAAGATTGCATAATCAGAAATGATATAAAACAAAGAATATAATATTATATAATCATGTTTATGTTAAAAGTATATATGTATTTTTATATATGTATAAATAAATCTAGAATAATGTTTAAGGCTTAGAAAATATAAATCTCAGATTTAATAGTTATATAGTTATACCCAACAGGGGATACCTTTTAAGGAATCCATCTGAGGTGGGGAAAGATTTATGCAGGAAAAAGTTATTTAAAAAAGACAAACAAGGGCTTCCCTGGTGGCGCAGTGGTTGAGAATCCGCCTGCCAACGCAGGGGGACATGGGTTCGATCCCTGGTCCGGGAAGATCCCACATGCCGCGGAACAACTAAGCCCGTGCGCCACAACTACTGAGCCTGCGCTCTAGAGCCCGCGAGCCACAACTGCTGAGCCTGCGTGCTGCAACTACTGAAGCCCGTGTGCCTAGAGCCTGTGCTCCACAACAAGAGAAGCCACTGCAATGAGAAGCCCGCGCACTGCAATGAAGAGTAGCCCCCACTCGCCGCAACTAGAGAAAGCCGGGGCTTAGCAACGAAGACCCAACGCAGCCAAAAATAAATAAATAAATAAATAAATAAATATTTTTTAAAAAGACAAACAATACAATGTGATTTATAATGGAAAAAATTAAAACGCCTAAGCATTCAACAATATGGGAATGATGAAGAGAACATGTGTTTCCACACAAATCTAAAATTTTTTTGTTCTAGTTCTGCAAAAAAAAATGCCACTGGTAATTTGATAGGGATTGCATTGAATCTGTAGATTGCCTTGGGTAGTGTGGTCATTTTAACAATATTAATTCTTCCAATCCAAGAACACAGTATATCTTTCCGTCTGTTTCTGTCAACTTCAGTTTCTTTCATCAGTGTCTTATAGATTTCAGAGTACAGTCTTTTGCCTCCTTAGGGAGGTTTATTCCTAGGTATTTTATTCTCTTTGATGCAGTGGTAAATGGGACTGTTTCCTTAATTTCTCTTTCTGATAGTTCGCTGTTAGTGTATAGAAGTGCAACAGACACCAGTCAGGATGGCCATCATCAAAAAGTCTACAAGTAATAAATGCTGGAGAGGGTGTGGAGAAAAGGGAACCCTCTCGCACTGTTGGTGGGAATGTAAATTGGTGCAGCCACTGTGGAGAACAGTATGCAAGTTCCTTAAAAATCTAAAAATAGAACTACCATATCATCCTGCAATCCCACTCCTGGGCATATATCTGGAGAAAACTCTAATTCAAAAAGACACCTGCACCCTAGCGTTCACAGCAGCACTATTTACAATAGCCAAGACATGGAAGCAACCTAAATGTCCATCGACAGAGGAATGGGTAAAGAAGATGTGGTACATTTATACAATGGAATATTACCCAGCCATAAAAATGAATGAAATAATGCCATTTGCAGCAACATGGATGGACCTAGGGAATTCCCTGGTGGTCCAGTGATTAGGACCCAGCGCTTTCACTGCATGGCACCAGGTTCAATCCCTGGTCGGGGAACTGGGATCCTGCAAGCCTCACAACTTGGCCAAAAAAAAAACCCAAAAAAACAAACATGGATGGACCTAGAGATTATAATACTAAGTGAAGTAAGCCAGACAGAGAAAGACAAATATCATATGATATTGCTTATATGTGGAGCATATAAGCATATGATATTGCTTAAAAAAAAAAAGATACAAATAAATTTACATACAAAACAGAAATAGATTCACAGCCATAGAAAACAAATTTATGGTTACCAAAAAGGGGGGGTAGTATTAGGAGTTTGGGATTAACATAAACACACTATTATATACAAAATAGATAAACAACAAGGACCTAATGTATAGCAGAGGGAACTGTACTTAATATTTTGTAATAACCTATAAGGGAAAAGAATCTGAAAAAAATATATGTATACGTATAAATGAATCATCTTGCTGTACACCCGAAACTAACACAGCATTGTAAATCAACTATACTTCAATTAAAAAAAAAAATCACAGTGAGGTGCCACTTCACATCCACTAGGATGGCTGTAAATTTAAAAGATAGAGGGACTTCTCTGGAGGTCCAGTGGTTAAGATTCCACGCTTCCACTGCAGGGATCACCGGTTTGATCCCTGGTTAGGGATCCCACATGCCGTATGGCATGGCCAAAAAAATTTTTTAAATTGATTATTTCCTCAAGGTAACCAGAAGGCAAAAGCCTATAGCAGATGTACAAAACATAATGAGAAAGGAATCTAAACACTAAAGAAAGTCGTCAAACCACAAGGGAACAGAGCAAGAGAAAAAGAAAGAAACAGAGGGCTTCCCTGATGGCGCAGTGGTTAAGAATCCGCCTGCCAATGCAGGGGACACGGGTTCGAGCCCTGGTCCAGGAAGATCCCACATGTCGCGGAGCAACTAAGCCCGTGCGCCACAACTACTGAGCCTGCGCTCTAGAGCCCGCGAGCCACAACTACTGAGCCCGTGTGCCACAACTACTGAAGCCCGCACGCCTAGAGCCCGTGCTCCGCAACAAGAGAAGCCATGACAATGAGAAGCCCGCGCACCACAACTAAGAGTAGCCCCCGCTCAGCGCAACTAGAGAAAGCTCGTGCGCAGCAACGAAGACCCAACACAGCCAAAAATAAATAAATTAATTAATTTTTTTAAAAAAGAAAGGAACAGAGAACTATAAAAGCAGCAAGAAAACAACTAACAAAATTTTTAAATGCTTATGAAACTTACTACAAAATATTATATTAATGCAAAGCAAAAATTTGGGTTTCTCCTTGTTAAATGGTATACTGGTTTTAGAAATTAAACTGGTCATTTATCTGGAATATTGTATGTATTACTTAAATATATTGTGTTTTTAATGAAAAAAATAAAATAAAATAAAATGTAGAAAATAAGTGAATTGGTGAGGATGTGTAAAAACTAGAATTCTCATATATTGCTGGTGGGAATGTAAAACTGTTCAACCACTGTGGAAAACAATTTGGCAAAAAAGCTAAACATGAAATTACCACATGATCCAGCAATTTTAGGTATAGACCTAAAATAATTAAAAACAGGTACTTAAACAAGTATATGTACATACATAGCAGCACAATTCAAAACAGCCAAAAGGAAGAAACAGCCCAAATGTCCATCAACAGATGGATAAACAAATTGTGATCTATATATACACTGGATCAGCCATCAAAGGAAGGAAATCCTGACGCAGACTATGACATGAATGAACCTTGCAAACATTATGCTCAGTGAAATAAGCCAGACAGACACAAAAGGACAAATATTGCATGATTTCACTTATATGAGGCACCTAGAGTAGTCAGATTCATAGAGACAGAAAGTAGAGTAGAGGTTGCTAAGGGCTGGGGGAGGGGAGGCGAGTTATTGTTCAACAGGGACAGAGTTTATCTCGGCAATGATGAAAGTTTTGGGTACAGATCGTGGTGATGGGTATACAGCATTGTGAATGTATTTAATGCCACTGAATTGTCCCCTTACAAATGGCTAAAATGATAAATATTAACACACAGTCCCCAAACTGTCATTAGTCTGCAGCACAGGCCAGTTGTCGATGTTCTGAAGACACCATGTAAGATCCCACCAGCGAGGGTGACCGGGAGCGCTCATCACATTGTACATTTGTAGGTTCCTCAAGAGGGACTAGTTTCTCCAAGAAATGAGAAATGAATCAAAGACTGTCCAAGCCCAAGAACAGCCCTCAGGAGTGTGCCTGCCGAGAACTAAGGCTGCATATGACGGTCCTGGCAGTAGGACACCAGCATCAGCCAAGGCCTTGATGTCTCTGGGCACAAGTGCCCAGTCCAGACGGGTCGGTTCTCAGCTAAGACGCCTGAAGAGGGAAGCAACGTCTAGATTCATGACCAACAACTGAGAAATCCCATTAAGAATCAACAGGCTAATTGTTAACATCAACAACCAATATTTAATAAATAAACAAGTAATCAAGAAGTAACAGTTGAGAAAACAAAATTATTTTTTATTTAGAAGCATTGAGCGCAGAGAGGGAGGAGTGTTCTTCCCATGACACTGATTATAATGTCGAAGGGAGAACTCATACCACATGGATTTGTTTTTAAATTTGTGACAAATAAGAACAAAGTAAGTCGGAAAAGAAAAAAAAAAACCTTAAATTTCCTCCTTGCCAAATATTATAAAAAATTTCACCAATGATAAATCCTGAACAATAATTAGACAAACTGAGCAATGGGGTGAGGGGGCATGGTGGGTTCAGAGTGCCCACTGGAGGTGGGTGCTGAGCATGGGGTCCTCCTAAATAACGACTGGGGTTTACGGAGGTGCCTCAGAAATAGTGTTCAAATATAACCTCGATGAGGACTTCCCTGGTGGCGCAGTGGTTAAGAATCCACCTGCCAATGCAAGGCACACGGGTCGATCCCTGGTCTGGGAAGATCCCGTATGCCAAGGAGCAACTAAGCCCATGCGCCACAACTACTGAGCCTGTGCTCTAGAGACCGTGCTCTGCAACAAGAGAAGCCACCACAGTGAGAAGCCTGCGCACCGAAACGAAGACCCAACGTAGCCCAAAATAAAAAATAAAATAAAATAAACTCATTAAAAAATATATATATAACGTCTATGATGTAAAATTTTAAGTAGCTATTTGAAGACTAGATTTTTTTTTAATTTATTAATTTATTTATTTATTTTTGGCTGTGTTGGGTCTTTGTTGCTGCACGTGGGCTTTCTCTAGTTGCGGCAATCGGGGGCTACTCTTTGTTGTGCTGGGTGGGCTTCTCATTGTCGTGGCTTCTCTTGTTGCGGCGCACGGGCTCTAGGCGCACGGGCTTCAGTAGTTGTGGCACGTGGGCTCAGTAGTTGTGGCTTGCGAGCTCTAGAGCTCAAGCTCAGTAGTTGTGGTGCATGGGTTTAGTTGCTCTGCGGCATGTGGGATCTTCCCGGGCCAGGGCTCGAACCCGTGTCCCTTGCATTGGTGGGCAGATTCTTAACCACTGCGCCACCAGGGAAGTCCCTGAAGACTAGTTTATACTTGGGACTTCCCTGGCGGTCCAGTGGTTAAGACTACATGCTGCCAATGCAGGGGGTGTGGGTTCGATCCCTGGTCAGGGAACTAAGATCCCACATGCCACACAGTGTAGTCAGAAAAAAAAAAAAAAAATATATATATATATATATATATATATATATATATATATACACACATCTTTTAATATACATATATAGTACAACTCAACATCAAAAAAAAAAAAAAAACCAAACAACATGATTTAAAAATACGCAGGAAAATACTGAACCACTATGCTGTACACCTGAAACTGTACAGCAGTACAGCAGTATTATATTACAATATAATATTGTAAATCAACTATACTTTCATTTAAAAAAAAGAAAAGAAAGGACTTCCCTGGTGGTCTGGTGGTTAAGAATCTGCCTTGCAATGCGTCGGGGAACTAAGATTCCACATGCCACAGGGCAACTAAGCCTGAGTGCCACAACTAGAGAGAAGCCCACGACAACAACAAAGAGCCCATGCACCGCAACAAAAGATCCTGCGTGCCACAACTAATACCTGACGCAGCCAATAAATAACTATTTTTTAAATAAAAAAATAAAAATTAGGGCTTCCCTGGTGGCGCAGTGGTTGAGAATCTGCCTGCCAATGCAGGGGACACGGGTTCGAGCCCTGGTCTGGGAAGATCCCACATGCCACGGAGCAGCTAGGCCCGTGAGCCACAACTACTGAGCCTGCGCGTCTGGAGCCTGTGTTCTGCAATAAAAGAGCCCACGATAGTGAGAGGCTCACGCATCGCGATGAAGAGTGGCCCCCACTCGCCGCAACTAGAGAAAGCCCTAGCACAGAAACGAAGACCCAACACAGCCAAAAGTAAATAAATAAATAAATATTGAAAAATAAAAATTAAAAAAGAAAAGAAAAGAAAAGGAAAAAATGTGCAAAAGTACTGAATAAACATTTTTCCCAAAAAAAGACATACGATGGCCAACAGGCAACTGAAAAGACACTCAACATCATTAATCATCAGGGAAATGTAAATCAAAACCACACTATCACCTCACACCTGTCAGAATGACTATTATCAAAAAGACAACAGTTATAAAGCAGAAACTAACACACCATTGTAAAGCAATTATACTCCAATACAGATGTTAAAAAAAAAAAAAAGACAAGAAATAACAAGTGTTGGTGAGGATATGGAGAAAATGGAACCCTCATGCACTGTTGGTGGAAATGTAAATTGGCACAGCAAGTATGGAAAACAGTACGGAGGTTCCTCGAGAAATGAAAAATAGAACATATGATGCAGGAATTACACTTGGGGGTATCTCTCAGAGGGAAACAAAATAATTTATTTATTTAAAAAATTTAAATTGAAGTATACTTGTATACTTTAGCATGTCTGTGTGCAGGCTGCACTTGTGTCTTCTCATCATCTTGTTATTTGGGAGTTTAGCTGTTTTCTTCATCAGCAGCCCATTTCATTAGCCTCAAGAAACTGGCTTTCCTCAGCTTCTTAAGAATATTAAACAGAGACCCAACAGCTTCCTGAAATGCCCTCTCAGCCTTCACAGTGCCCCTACCCTTTGTTTTCCTTCTACCTCACTGGTTGCTGGTTTTAAAAGAGAATTTGTTAATTTCTAAGTATTTAACCCTTTTAAAAAAACATTTTAGAGATAGCCTCATCCACCAGAGGGCAGACAGCAGAAGCAAGAAGAACTACAATCCTGCAGCCTGTGGAACAAAAACCACATTCACAGAAAGATAGACACGATGTAAAGGCAGAGGGCTATGTACCAGATGAAGGAACAAGAAAAAAACCCCAGAAAAAAAACTAAATGAAGTGGAGATAGGCAACCTTCCAGAAAAAGTATTCAGAATAATGATAATGAAGATGATCCAGGACCTCGGAAAAAGAATGGAGGCAAAGATCGAGAAGATGCAAGAAATGTTTAACAAAGACCTAGAAGAATTAAAGAACAAATAGAGATGAACAATACAATAACTGAAATGAAAAATACACTAGAAGGAATCGATAGCAGAATAACTGAGGCAGAAAAACGGATAAGTGACCTGGAAGACAGAATGGTGGAATTCACTGCTGTGGAACGGAATAAAGAAAAAAGAATGAAAAGAAATGAAGACAGCCTAAGATACCTCTGGGACAACATTAAATGCAACAACATTCGCATTATAGGGGTCCCAGAAGGAGAAGAGACAGAGAAAGGACCCGAGAAAATATTTGAAGAGATTTTAGTTGAAAACTTCCCTAACATGGGAAAGGAAATAGCCACCAAAGTCCAGGAAGCGCAGAGAGTCCCATACAGGATAAACCCAAGGAGAAACACGCTGAGACACATAGTAATCAAATTGGCAAAAATTAAAGGCAAAGAATAATTATTGAAAGCAGCAAGGGAAAAACGACAAATAACATACAAGGGAACTCCCATAAGGTTAACAGCTGATTTCTCAGCAGAAACTCTACAAGCCAGAAGGGAGTGGCATGATATACTTAAAGTGATGAAAGGGAAGAACCTACAACCAAGATTACTCTACCCAGCAAGGATCTCATTCAGATTCGATGGAGAAATCAAAAGCTTTACAGACAAGCAAAAGCTAAGAGAATTCAGCACCACCAAACCAGCTCTACAACAAATGCTAAAGAAACTTCTCTAAGTGGGAAACACAAGAGAACAAAAGGACCTACAAAAACAAACCCAAAACAACTAAGAAAATGGTAATAGGAACATATATATCGATAATTACCTTAAACGTGAATGGATTAAATGCTCCAACCAAAAGACACAGGCTTGCTGAATGGATACAAAAACAAGACCCATATATATGCTGTCTACAAGAGACCCGCTTCAGACCTAGGGACACATACAGACTGAAAGTGAGGGGATGGAAAAAGATATTCCATGCAAATGGAAATCAAAAGAAAGCTGGAGTAGCAAGACTCATATCAGATAAAATAGACTGTAAAATAAAGAATGTTACAAGAGACAAGGAAGGACACTACATAATGATCAAGGGATCAATCCAAGAAGATATAACAATTATACATATATATGCACCCAACATAGGAGCACCTCAATACATAAGGCAACTGCTAACAGCTATAAAAGAGGAAATCGACAGTAACACAATAATAGTGGGGGACTTTAACACCTCACTTACACCAATGGACAGATCATCCAAACAGAAAATTAATAAGGAAACACAAGCTTTAAATGACACAATAGACCAGATAGATTTAATTGATATTTATAGGACATTCCATCCAAAAACAGCAGATTACACTTTCTTCTCAAGTGTGCATGGAACATTCTCCAGGATAGATCACACCTTGGGTCACAAATCAAGCCTCAGTAAATTTAAGAAAACTGAAATCATATCAAGCATCTTTTCTGACCACAACGCTATGAGATTAGAAATGAATTACAGGGGAAAAAACGTAAAAAACACAAAAACAAAGAAACAAAAAAACACAAACACATGGAATCTAAACAATACGTTACTAAATAACCAAGAGATCACTGGAGAAATCAAAGAGGAAATCAAAAAATACCTAGAGACAAATGACAATGAAAACACGACGATCCAAAATCTATGGGATGCAGCAAAAGCAGTTCTAAGAGGGAAGTTTATAGCTATACAAGCCTACCTCAAGAAACAAGAAACATCTCAAATAAACAATCTAACATTACACTTAAAGGAACTAGAAAAAGAAGAACAAACAAAACCCAAAGTTAGCAGAAGGAAAGAAATCATAAAGATCAGAGCGGAAATAAATGAAATAGAAACAAAGAAAACAATAGCAAAGATCAATAAAACTAAAAGCTGGTTCTTTGAGAAGATAAACAAAATTGATAAACCATTAGCCAGACTCATCAAGAAAAAGAGGGAGAGGACTCAAATCAATAAAATCAGAAATGAAAAAGGAGAAGTTACAACAGACACCGCAGAAATACAAAGCATCCTAAGAGACTACTACAAGCAACTCTATGCCAATAAAATGGACAACCTGGAAGAAATGGACAAATTCTTAGAAAGGTATAACCTTCCAAGACTGAACCAGGAAGAAATAGAAAATATGAACAGACCAATCACAAGTAATGAAATTGAAACTGTGATTAAAAATCTTCCAACAAACGAAAGTCCAGGACCAGATGGCTTCACAGGTGAATTCTATCAAACATTTAGAGAAGAGCTAACACCCATCCTTCTCAAACTCTTCCAAAAAATTGCAGAGGAAGGAACACTCCAAAACCAATTCTATGAGGCCAGCATCACCCTGATACCAAAACCAGACAAAGACACTACAAAAAACGAAAATTACAGACCAATATCACTGATGAATATAGATGCAAAACTCCTCAACAAAATACTAGCAAACAGAATCCAACAACACATTAAAAGGATCATCCACCACGATCAAGTGGGATTTATCCCAGGGACGCAAGGATTCTTCAATATATGCAAATCAATCAATGTGATACACCATATTAACAAATTGAAGAATAAAAACCATATGATCATCTCAATTGATGCAGAAAAAACTTTTGACAAAATTCGACACCCATTTATGATAAAAACTCTCCAGAATGTAGGCATAGAGGGAACCTACCTCAACATAATAAAGGCCATATACGACAAATCCACAGCAAACATCATTCTCAATGGTGAAAAACTGAAAGCATTTCCTCTAAGATCAGGAATGAGACAAGGATGTCCACTCTCACCACTATTATTCAACATAGTCTTGGAAGTCCTAGCCACGGCAATCAGAGAAGAAAAAGAAATAAAAGGAATACAAATTGGAAAAGAAGAAACAAAACTGTCACTGTTTGCAGATGACATGATACTATACATAGAGAATCCTACAGATGCCACCAGAAAACTACTAGAGCTAATCAATGAATTTGGTAAAATTGCAGGATACAAAATTAATGCACAGAAATCTCTTGCATTCCTATATACTAATGATGAAAAATCTGAAAGAGAAATTAAGGAAACACTCCCATTTAGCATTGCAACAAAAAGAATAAAATACCTAGGAATAAACCTACGTGAGGAGGTAAAAGACCTGTATGCAGAAAACTATAAGACACTGATGAAAGAAATCAAAGATGATACCAACAGATGGAGAGATATATGATGTTCTTGGATTGGAAGAATCAATATTGTGAAAATGACTACACTATCCAAAGCAATCTACAGATTCAATGCAATCCCTATCACATTACCAATGGCATTTTTTACCGAACTAGAACAAAAAATCTTAAAATTTGTATGGAGACACAAAAGACCCCGAACAGCCAAAGCAGTCTTGAGGGAAAAAAGCGGAGCTGGAAGAATGAGACTCCCTGACTTCAGACGATACTACAAAGCTACAGTAATCAAGAGAGTATGGTACTGGCACAAAAACAGAAATATAGATCAGTGGTACAGGATAGAAAGCCCAGAGATAAACCCACTCACACATGGTCACCTAATTTACGACAAAGGAGGCAAGAACATACAATGGAGAAAAGACAGCCTCTTCAATAAATGGTGCTGGGAAAACTGGACAGCTACATGTAAAAGAATGAAATTGGAACACTCCCTAACACCATACACAAAAATAAACTCAAAATGGATTAGAGACCTAAATGTAAGACTGGACACTATAAAACTCTAAGAGGAAAATATAGGAAGAACACTCTTTGACATAAATCACAGCAACATCTTTTTTGATCCACCTCCTAGAGTAATGGAAATAAAAACAAAAATAAACAAATGGTACCTAATGAAACTTAAAAGCTTTTGCACAGCAAAGGAAACCATAAACAAGACGATAAGACAACCCTCAGAATGGGAGAAAATATTTGCAAACAAATCAACAGACAAAGGATTAATCTCCAAAATATATAAACAGCTCATGCAGCTCAATATTAAAAAAAAAAAAAAAAAAAAAAAACCCAATCCAAAAATGCGCAGAAGACCTAAATGGACATTTCTCCAAAGAAGACATACAGATGGCCAAGAAGCACATGAAAAGCTGCTCAACATCACTAATTATTAGAGAAATGCAAATCAAAACTACAATGAGGTATCACCTCACACCAGTTAGAATGGGCATCATGAGAAAATCTACAAATGACAAATGCTGGAGAGGGTGTGGAGAAAAGGGAACCCTCTTGCACTGTTGGTGGGAAGGTAAATTGGTACAGCCACTATGGAGAGCAGTATAGAGGTTCCTTAAAAAACTAAAAGTAGAATTACCATATGACCCAGCAATCCCACTACTGGGCATGTACCCTGGGAAAACCATAATTCAAAAAGACATATGCACCCCTATGTTCATTGCAGCACTATTTACAATAGCCAGGTCATGGAAGCAACCTAAATGCTCATCGACAGACGAATGGATAAAGATGTGGTACATATATACAATGGAATATTACTCAGCCATAAAAAGGAACGAAATTGGGTCATTTGTAGAGACGTGGATGAATCTAGAGACTGTCATACAGAGTGAAGTAAATCAGAAAGAGAAAATCAAATATCGTATATTAACACATATATGTGGAACCTAGAAAAATGGTACAGATGAACAGGTTTGCAGGGCAGAAATAGAGACACAGATGTAGAGAACAAACGTATGGACACCAAGGGGGGAAAGCGTCCGTGGGGTGGGGTGGTGGTGGGATGAATCGGGAGATTGGGATTGACATGTATACACTGATGTGTATAAAATGGATGACTAATAAGAACCTGCTGTATAAAAAAATAAATAAAATTCAAAAATTCAAAAAAAAATTTTACTGTTTGCTAAGAATTATTTTGAATTGTGATCAAATCATGTGTCCTATTATATCTCTTTATTCAACTCGTATGGGCTTTTTTTTTAAATTGAAGTAGAGTTGAGTTACAATGTTGTGTCAATCTCTGCTGTGCAGCAGTGACTCAGTTATACACACAGAGACACTTTTTTTCATATTCTTTTCCATTATGGTTTATCACAGGATATTGAATGTAGTTCCCTGTGCTATACAGTAGGACCTTGTTGTCTATCCATCCTATATATAATAGTTTACATCTGCTAATTGTATGGACTTTTTTGTGGCCCAGTACATGATTATTTTCTGCAAATATTCCATGGGTTTAAATAGATGCAAAGTTCTCTCCCTACACATAACAATTAAATCAAGCTTGATTTCTCTTTTCTCGCACTTGTTTTTTGTCTGCATATCTGTCCATTTCTGGAATGGGTGTATTGAAGCCTGGGGAAGGGTGAGGGCAGAGTTCTGGTCTGTGGCACAGCCTGCAGGACGCCTGCCATAGCCATGGACTCCAAGGAGGAGAGGCGGGGGGAGGGGAGAGGCGGGGGGAGGGGAGGGGCGGAGCCAGGTGGGACGGTCCGTCTGGTTGCCTGGAGGCGCGACCTGGACACAATGGGGTCTGGGAGCTGGGCCGGGTAGGGGCAGGAATCCAGACACCCCACCCTGCCTTCCCAGCCAGGAGACACAGGAGCAGGTCAGTGCATCAACTTCGGGGGCCCCCCTCCGGCACCAGGTCCCCCACGCCGCTCCCTCGCCCCGGTATCCTCCCCCAATGTCCCTAAAATATCCCAGTTCTCCAGAACCCCGGGGAATTCCTCTCCCGCAGTGTTGAGTCCAAACTAGGAGCGCGCACATACACCTCCACTGAACTCATTATGGGGGTGGGGGACGAGAGACGGCCTCGAAGCTCTGTCCCTGCCCCGCGCCCCTCTGGAGCCGGAAAAGCTACCGTTTGTTTCCTTGGTACTTGGGATAGGCGCGGGCCCCGCCCCGGAGTCCCGCCCGTCTGGAGGGGATAGGGAGTGCGGTCCCGCGAGTCAGGGTGGAGGGGCCGGGGCCGCCACCTTGTGTCCGCAGGTGTTGCCGGCAGAAAGAGCTCCCACCGTACCATGGGCTCGGAAGTCTGGGTCGGCCCGTGGCGGCCGCACCGGCCCCGCGGCCCCATCGCAGCGCTCTACAGTGGCCCGGGGCCCAAGTACAAGCTGCCAGCCAGCACCGGTACCAGCGGCGGGCCGGGGGAGGGAGGCAGGCAGGGGCTAACCCTAACCCTAACCCTAACTCTGGTGATGCTGGGGCGCCCCGCAGGTTACATCCTGCACGACCCGTCACGGCCCCGCGCGCCCGCCTTCACCTTCGGCGCACGCCGCCCCACGCAGCAGACTTCGCGCGGCCCCGGGCCAGGTCACCTGGTGCCCGCTCGCATGACCGTGCGCGGCCGCGACGGCGCCCCCGCCTACTCCATCTTCGGCCGCCCGCGCCACGCAGCGCCCTTCCTCACTCCTGGACCGGGTCAGGACCCTGGGACCCCGGCCTCCCCAACGCCGAGCCGCCTCCAGGGACGCCCACTCGGGAACCCCCCCACTGAGCCCGAGTCCCCCTCGGGCACCCTAACACTCCAAATTCGGTTCCCCCATCTCCGGATCTCAAAAGAGCTCCAAGCCTCACCGGGCTTTGACAAATCGTGGCTCGAATTCCCCCTAATCCCTGGACTCCAGCCCGGGCACCCATCAGGTCCCCAGTGCAGTTCCGGCCCACACCCCGGTCCGCCCCGCAGGCAGGTACTTCCCGGAGCGAGCGGGGAACGCGGCGTACCCCAGCGCGCCTCGGCACACCATCGCTCCCCGAAACTGGGGCCTCCGTGCGGAGTCGCAGACCCCAGGTGAGCCCAGGAAGGCCCACCCTGTACTGGCTGCGGAGGGGAGACCGGCCGGTCCTCAAAGACCCACCCTCGCTGGCTCCCCCAGGCCCCGGGACCTACACTGTGCCCTCGCTCCTGGGCCCGCGCGTCGTCGGTAAAGTTTCGGCCCCGATTTACTCCATCTGCGGCCGCAGCGCGGTGGGCAGCTTCTGCGAGGACCTCAGTAAGGTGGGGAAGGGGCTGCCCGCACCGCGCGGCGAGGGGTCAGCGGTCGACGGGCCTGGAAGCCGGACACAGCGCCCCTCCCGCCCTCCCGCAGACCCCCGGGCCCTGCGCCTACCCTGTGGTGAGCCCTGGGATCTACAAGCCCCGGGCCCCCCAGTTCTCGATGCTGGCGCGGACTTCGCTCCCCCAAGGCAACAGCCTGAATCCCGGGCCTGCAGCCTACAACGTGGACCAGGTGCTCTGCAGTTCTGCGTCAAGGGTCAGAGGCGGGGTAAAGGGGTCCGGGTCGGGATCGAGGGTCTGAGGTGCGAGGTTGGGACCCGGGAGCCCTGCGCCGGCCGGCAGCGCCAGGCCAGCGACGTCTCCTGGGTCCGCAGCACCGGAAGCCTCGCGGCTGGAGCTTCGGGATCCGGCACTCGGACTACCTGGCCCCGATGGTGATCGACGTGGATGACTGACCAGCCGGGCGGGCGCGGCCCCACGAATGTTTCTTAAAACCTCTGGAGCCAGCAGCCTGTCGGCCTCTCTGTGCTTGCGGCGAGGCGGGCGGGCAAAACGGGCAGGTGGGCGGGCCCGCGAAGTCCCGGACTTCGCGAGCTCCCGCAGGCCCTCGTGATTGGCCAGGACAGAAGTGAGCCGGGTCGTCCTGCCCCTCCGAGGCGGCGATTGGCCTAAAACCCCGCCTGTCGGGAGGCCCCGCCCCTCCGCGGCTCGGGCCAGGCGCGCAGTCCCACTGTTCCCACCCTGTGGCCTCCCGCGAGACGGGACGGAAGCCGGTTGGGATCCGAAGAGGACCGGCGAGCGCCGCTGTGCAGGACAGGTACGGCCCCGGATCAAGCTGTGAGACCGAGACGTGAGAGCCAGACACGGAGACATGCACACGGGCGACACAGACACGGGACTGAGGGGCGGACACGGGAGAGAAGCGAGAACGGGGTCGGGACAAGGGCACTTGGCCTCAGTGACACGGACACAGGGCGGCGACAGGTTCCAGATGTGTGTCGCAGCCCGGAGTCGTGGCGGCCCCACCTACCCCTGTCGCACCTGCTGATCTCTCCCGGGGCGGGAGCCAGAGCCCAAGCAGCTGCCGGGGCTGATCCGCCTGAAGCAAGGGTACATCAGAGGCTTCGTGCGCGCTGTGCTGGACCGGACGCGCAGGGCGCACACATCCGTGCGTGAGGACGGCTGGCTGCCCCTGACCCCGACCCAGAGGTCAGGCCCAGAGACTGCCTGCCCCCAGGGACGCCACAGCGCCCCACCACTGTCACTGACACTGAGGATAACCCATTGCTGTGGGAACGCCCCCTTTGTGCTGTCTACACCACCTTACCCGTGCCTAGGGGCCATGCTCTTGGCCATCTGGCGAAGCATGAATCTGGAGGAGACCGCGGCCCTGGCCAAGTCTGGGCAGCAGCTGGAGTGGGCCAGAAGCCTGGTGCCAATAGCTTGGGGACAAACATGCCCTGAGGCAGAGTCCTGGCACCTGCCCTGGCTGCCTGTGGCTGCAAGGTTAGAAGACACCTCCTCTCCAGACCAGAACCTCTGACCTCAAAAAGGCCAGCAGCCACAGGCAGCTCCTAACCTCACGCCTGACCCAGACAGAGCCCCCAGAGGCAGGGCCCAGGCTTCTCACCCCCAGGACAGAACTTAGATCTCCCTTCCCGTCAGCCCCCAATAACAGGACCAAATCATCCAGCTGCCCCTTCCCCTTCGGTTCCCAAGGGAAGAGCTGTGTACTGCTCTCCGTCCATCCCCCAGACTTGTACCCCCAGCAATAGGTACCAGCCTCCTCCCCCCACTGACACCCCCCATCCCAAACCAGGACAATTTATTTTCCATTCCCTCTCCAGCTGGACACCCACTACACTGCTCAGTAAATACTTAACTCCAGCTGAGTCCTAACCAAGGAAGGTGAGGAAAAATGTGGGGGTGGGGAGGTGACTGTGCAGGTGAACAGCATCCTTGCCTAGCATGTACCAATAGTCAGCAGACGTGGTCTGGGGCACGTGGGGGGGCACCTTGGGTAAACTGGAGTCTATTCATGGATTCACTGTCACCCAGAGCATGTATAGGCGGGCCACTGATTGGTCATTGATCTGGGTTATTGATAGAAACATTGGCCAGAATCTCTGAAGGATCACTAGGGAGGATACTGATCAGTTATTCTTGGGTCATTGGGCTTTGGTCAAGATCATCAATGGAAATTTGATTGGAGTCATTAATATGGACTTGGTCAAAATAACTGATGGGCCTCTGATCAATCATTAATGGGCCATAGGACATTGATCCATATCTTTGATGGGTCATTAGTGAGGACTTATCGGAATTGTTCACATCACTGGTCATTATTTTGGATATTTGTCAAGGTTGCTGATGAGTCCTTGGTCAGGGTCAGTGATGCGATCACTGATCAGAGGCCACTGAGGGTCACTGGGAGTCCTGATGCAGGGGAGGTTGGCCAGATGCAAGGGCTGCCAGGGCAAGTGGGCTGCTGTATTGTGGGTCAGAGCAGGAAGCTTGTTCCTGCAGACGGAATCCTGCATGAAGCAAGAGATGTGACGGCCACTGTCGACAGCCTGCCACTTATCACGTGTGACCTGACCCCAGACTCCAGGGTCCACCTCCTGCATGTTGAAGACCCCTGACCTATGAACACACACAACCACAGGTGATCTGACCCAAACCCAGGGTCAGTGTCCCACATCACAGGATGCGTGACCACCCACTCAAGAAGGTGACCTGACTGATGCACCTGTCATCCCAGCACATAGGGGACTTGACCTTCCATGCTCAGGGTCCCTGACCCCTCATGACTGACCCGAGACTCAGCATCCCCCGCATCTCAGAGGAAGCTGCAGGATCTCCATCACCTTAGCCTCCCCCACACAGCCTTCATCCTCAGTAAGAAGGCAGTGGACAGCCTGTCTGCTCTGATGGTAGGCAGGAAGTTCAGAGAGGCCACAGTCCTCCCCAGCCAGGCACAGGCCCCGGAGCGCCTGGAGCCTGTGTGGCCTCTCCGTAGGGGTCCCCATGTGGCTATGGCATGTCTGTTGGCGTGGATCTCCTTATGTGGCCCCAACCTCCCGTTCATAACTCCAGCAGCCTTGGTCCTCAAGGTGAGCCCTGTCTCACCCTGCCTCTGCCGGGACGGGCCTCACCGCTGGCAGTCCCCCCCCCCCCACTTCTTCAACTCCCACCCAGTGACCTTATCCGAGCAAGGCTGACCTGGCCTCGGGTCTGGGGAAACCCTCACGGCCCTCCCGCCCAGACCCGGTGCAAGGTCTTCCTGACCCCCACCGCTGAAGTCAGGCACACTGACGCTTCACGTCTCCCCCGCCCCCTCACTCCAGGGGAACTGGCAACCAAGGGTGCATCAGGGGCTGGAGTTTGACTGCACGCGAGACGCGGGGAGGGTCCACACTGAACCGTGTCTCCGCAGGTTGGCATGGGGCAGCCGCTCTGACAGCCAGGGACAACCCCGCCGTAGGCCACGCCTTGGAGTGGAGGAAGCGCTGCTGTGCTTGGACGGCCTGGGGCCGCCGGGCCTGCGGACCCGGTCACCCATCACCAGGCTCGGTGAGGGGACAGGGAAAGGGGCACCCGCTCTGGCTCAGCCCTACGCCCAGAGACCCCCCTCCCCTCCTGAGCCCGGCTCCTCACTCCCCGCCCCACCGCGCGCGCAGGCCGACACGCAGCAACGAAGCCCGAGAGGCGCGCAGCTATGCGGGTGCCTGGTGCGCCGGGGCCGTAAGCGAGAGGGCGATTAGGCCCGGCAACTAGGGACAGCGCCGAACAAGGAGCCGCCGCCGCGGGGGGCGGGACCGCAGGGAAGCCCCGCCTCCAACACGTGACCTCTGGCGGACCCGCCACCTTCGGCGCACGCGCACGGCCCAGCGCCGGCCAGCTCCATGCTAGTCTGCGCGAGCGCGGCGCCGTTGACGCATGCGTGCTGGCGTGGGGCGAGGTGGATGGCTTCCGCAGCTTCCCAGGTCGCGTCCCCAGACTCCTGGCACCGACCCCGGCGCGCCGGGGGCCTGGAAGACCGGCCCGCGAGGCGCGTTCCGGGAGGGCGCCCTGAACGGGGCTCCCGGAGGAAAGGGGCCTCCCGTAGAGGGGCCCTGGAAACGTTCGCAGGCTGCCTCCGTTTGCAGGTCCATCTCGTGCACCGCTTAGAACACAGTTTGTAAAGGAGAAAGCTGGTGTGAACAGGGTAAGGGACGTATCCAAGGTCGTCCAGCCCAGGAACCGTCGGACGGGGCGGAGGCCGGACGTTTAGGAGTCTTCCAGAGGGTCCTCCCAGCAGCAGCTGAACAGGTGAGGCGGGGGCGGGGTCCTAAGACCTCCGCCTAGCAAACCTCCAGAAGGCCCTGAGAAAGGCACAGAGGACACCGAAGCAACAGCAGGGCGTGGGCCACGAGCTCAGAGCTGCTGTCGGGTACCCGGCTGCGAAGAGAGTGGGCTCGAGGCAAGTGGAAACCTTGTTTCTCTTCCAGGGTGACTGCCGGCCGGAAGGTTCTACATGCGAGGGGCTCGGGGTGGGGGGGGGTGGGGAGGCGCTGCAGGCTGCGGTGCGGGTGGCACAGGATTTCCGCGGGGCTGGGGGCCAAAGCACCACGGTTGAAGCGGCCTCAGAGGGGAGAGGCTGCAAAAGGGCCGGAGGAGTCAGTCTTGGGGAGGTTGCAGCCAGAGACTCACCTACCTCCTTTCAAGAAATGGGAGTTTATTGCAAAGAGATAAATATGCTCAGGAATCCGGGCGAGGCATGCGCTTGGAATGCTCTTGGTCAGCTCAGACGCTCAGGTGCAGGCGAGGGCTGGGTTGGTTAGAGCTGCAGGCACAGGACCGGGGGCACGGTCCGGGTGGGATGCGATAGACTGAGACTCTCAGGCTAAAGGATAGGAGGGACAGGGGTGGACGCTTGATGACACCTAAGCTGGAGTTTGAGGTTTCAGAGGTGAAGCAGTTCTGATCCCAGGTGAGCAGCTGCTGATAGCAGAGCCTGTGTAAGGCTGGTCCTTCAGATGGCAGCAAGCGTCTCCAGAATGATGGGGTATGACCCGGGAGGCCGAGGCACCTTCTGGCTCCTGACACCCTTGCTCTTTTCCAGGAGCGTTAGGCCATGCTGTTGCTGGCTCAGGCACCCAAGGCTTGGCACAGGCTCTTTCAGCTCAAGCCTCCAGCCCTCCCTAGGACTCCAGGAGGAGAGGCCCAGCACGTGAGGTACCGGCTCCTATCAAAGCAGGGCCCTGCAGAGACGGGAAGGCAGGACCAGCCCCAGGGCCCTGGGCTACGAACTAGGTTGCTGATCACAGCCTTGATTGGGGCTGGGCTGGGCGGGGTCTGGCTGGCCATGAGGGCCGAGAAGGAGCAGCGGCAGCAGCGACGACGGACAGAGGCCCTGCGCCAGGCTGCCGTGGGCCAGGGTGACTTCAGCCTGCTGGATCACCGGGGCCAGGCTCGCTGCAAAGCCGATTTCCGGGGCAAGTGGGTGCTGATGTACTTCGGCTTCACTCACTGCCCGGACATCTGCCCCGAGGAACTGGAGAAGCTGGTGCAGGTGGTCCGGCAGCTGGAGGCGGAGCCTGCCCTGCCCCCCGTGCAGCCCATCTTCATTACCGTGGACCCCGAGCGGGATGACGTGGCGGCCATGGCCCGCTATGTGCAGGACTTCCACCCCAGGCTGCTGGGCCTGACCGGCTCTGCTGAGCAGGTTGCCCAGGTGAGCCGCAGCTACCGCGTGTACTACAGCGCCGGCCCCAAGGACGAGGACCAGGATTACATCGTGGACCATTCCATCGCCATCTACCTGCTCAGCCCTGACGGCCTCTTCACAGACTACTACGGCAGGGCCAGGTCGGCCGAGCAGGTCGCAGACAGCGTGCGGCGCCACATGGCTGCCTTCCGCAGCGTCCTGCACTGAGCTGGGTCATTAAAAGGATGTGGTGGAGCTGTGTGTGCCTGAGATCTATACCAGCAGCCCCTGGAGGCCACGGCAGGAAAGGGGCTGGAGACGTGGTTGCTTCCTGGGGTGCAGAGGATGGACAGCCCTTTCCTCCACACGGAACAGTTTTGTTAAGGTTTTTTAAAGGGATTGGCGGGATGGCAACACTTTATTGGGCTGGGCGAGCCAGGAAGCAGAGTGGAGTGAGCAGATGCATGCCCAGCACCTGCGGGGGACAGGGCTCCAGGGCCCAACCCCGGTCTCAGTGCTCCCCACTCAGGGCTGGACCATGGAGGGGGCAGCATAGGTCTGGAAGCGCTTGTGGGCCCGCTGGTACGTGAGCAGTCTCAGGGACATGGTATCCACCGCCGCCTCTAGCCCAGGCTGCTGGGTGATCTCCACTGTGTAGTCGTTAGCCTGTAGAGACAGATGGTCAGCAGAGACCAGGGACCGCTTCCCTCCCAGGCTCCCAGGCCCACTCACCAGCTGCAGGGAGGCCAGCATGGAACGACACACCTCAAAGGCAGGCTGGCCAGCCACCAGCTCCGCAAAGGGACACCACTGGTTGAGTTGGCTGAACCTTGAGACTACCTGGTCCCCGTAAGTGTGGATGTCAAAGGGCACATGCTGCTCCTGCAAGGGGGAGGGGCAGGTCCTGGGGCTGGCCCAAGGCAGGCAGCGGCAGGCCCCAGCCCTCCACCAGAGGCCCTGGCCCGGCCCACCTCACCTGCTCCTGGAGCAGGGGCTGGATGACGTCCTCCCAGTCCCTGACGCGCTGGCTCAGCTCTGTCTCCTGGACGAACTTCTGCGAGGTGGCGATGAAGAGCTCCTGGGGGAGGAGCAGGGGCTATCGCCTCTGTGCGGGGCCCACCGCCCGGCTCCCCCACCCACTCTGACCTGGGCCTACCACGTTCCTCCGGACCAGCTCCTCGTAGCTTAGGGACGCCGGCATGGCTTCCGCTTCTGGAAAAGGGCAGCCGTGAGGTGCTGCGGCCGTGAGCCTCACCTTCTCCTTCCTCCCCTCAGGGTCCCCTGGCCAGCAGCCCGCTCCCAGACCTACCCAGGTCTGCGTCTTCCCCAGGCTCGGCCCCCTCAGGCTCTGCGTACTCCTCGGGCTCTAGAAAGTCACCTGCTGGGAGGGGAGGGCCTGAGTAGAAAGCAGGTTAGCCCACAGCCAGCGCTGAGCCCCGACCCGGCCTGCCCCCCGTAGGCGCCCACCTGCCGCTCCCACGCCCTCCAGGGAGTCCTCCAGCCGCTCCTCCTCCGCAGGCCACGGTTCCTCCTGAGCCCTCGGCCGCCACCGCTCGGCCGCCTGCGCAAAGAGAGCATCTGAGGGGCACTGCCTCTCCCACCAGGGGCCGAGTGGGGTCCAGGTGGTGGCCGGTACTTGCCTCCCTCCTCTGCAGCTTCCGGAGGGTCTCCAGCTGCTCCCTCACGTGCCTCCAGTACAGCACCTCCATGTCTGCACACGAAAGCCTTGTGAGAAGGGCTCCCTCATCCTTCCCAGGGCCACCCGAGTCCACCCAGGCTGAGGGGAGGTGGCAGAGCATGGTGCCATCATCCCTCAGAAGAGCCCACAAGGCCCCGGCCTCACCTGCAAAGGAAGGGCCCTTTCGCCGGGGCCTCCTGCTGTCAGCGTGGTCAGCATCTGCAAGAGGACTGGGTCAGCAGGCGCCAAGCCAAGTCCCACAGCCACAGCCGGGCCCCCGGGCCCCCGGGCCCTGGCCCAGCGCCCAGGCCCACGCACAGGCAGCCAGGTACCACTGGTGGAAGTCCTGCAGCTTGACAGCAGCCTTCCTCTTACGCTTCTGTCCTGGAGCCTCCTCCACACACGGGGGCACGGAGTAGGGCCTACCTGGGGGCAAACAGACGGTCTCGGAGCACAACCATGGCCCAGGGCAGATCACCGTGCCCACGGGCCCTGGAGCCCCAGCCTCCACTCAAGCCGGGTGAGCCCCGCCCTGGACGCCCAGGGGCAGTGCCCCTCCCCCAGTTACCTTTCCTGAAGGGCTTAGAGTCCAGGGAGTCGAAGGGGTCCAGGCCCTGCCAGGGGTCTGGGATCTCCTGAGCACAGAGCACAAGCAGACACAGGAGAGTGGAGGACATGCACCCTCCCCCCAGTCGAGAGACATAGGGAGGGAGGTGCCCTGGGGCTGCAGGAGAGAGGTCCAGTTCTGGGGAAGATTGCTCAAAAGACAGCCACTGCAGAGGGGCCTCAAGCATACCCTCCCTGCTGGGGGTCCAGGCCCCACCACCCCTCACCTTCAGCCGGGACGCAGGCTCCAGGGCCTCCCTTCGCTCCCGTAGTGCACACCTCCCGGGCTGGGCCGCACTCTGCAAAGAAACGCCGAGGGTTCCCCTCTCCTCCTCCACCCAAGGCTCCAGGCACCCCAGCAGCCCTGCTCTGGGGCCAGACACCAAGAATCCTGCAGGGACCTTCTCTGGGGGCAGGAAGTTCAAATAGTTTAATGACTAAAAAGTAAAACAAAAGTTCTAGGAAAAACTTTAGGAGAACATACAAATCAGTAAACTAGTGGTCACGGGGTACTTTTTCTTCTTTAAAAAACAGAGAAAAAATAATAGAACGATGTGATGTCAATGTTATCTACCAGGCAAAATTGACAGATGTTAATATTTTTTCCTATATGTGTCAGGATTTTTTCTTATAAAAAAAGATTTCTTAGCTCTAGGCTGGATCATAGAGCTGACCCTCGGGGATGAGGGAGGCCGCCTGTCCACTCGTGCCAGCCTGGCCTTGGGAGAGTCAGCTCTGGAGACCAGCTGCCATTCTGGGTAGTAACATTGAGCACCAGCCGCCCCTGTCTGAGAGCAGCAGCTGCTCTGCTCGGAGAGGGGAGAGACGTGAAAGCTGCTGCCCAAAAGGGCAGGGTGCAGGGCCAGGTCTAGGGCTGGCTGGGGTCGCACCCACTGCCCTGGTGTGCAAGGACCAGAGAGGGGGCAGAGACCAGGGGACTGCTTTCCCTGTGTAAGCGAGACTGTCCCCGCCAGGGCTGAGGGCTAGAGCTTTGCAGGCCTGATGGTGGGTCCCACCTGCTCTGGGCTCCTGGGCTCCTGCGGCTCCATCGGGACCTCAGGGGCTGAGGCCTCGGGGGGCTCTGCTGCCCCCTCTGTATCCTCTTCCTCACCCCCACCTCCGGGCACTGGGCCTTCTGGAGTGGTGCCTGGGCAGGGAAGGAAGAGACCAGTCAGCCCCAAGGAGCCTGAAGACCAGACAGCAGAAGGGGGGGCTGCCCCTCCGGGATGAGGGGCCGACCCAAGGAGAACCTGAGAGGCCATTCCTCTCTCAGCTCCGTTTGTTAGAACCAGAGGATGCGGCAGGGCATTTTACACTCTCGTCATACTGCTGCTCTGTTTGGTTCATTTTATTTCTTAGTAATTTTTCTCTTGAAATGCTGCCACCTCTGTCTGCCCAGAGAGGAGGGGGTGGGCCCAAACCTCAGAGCCCCAGAATGGTCAGGGGGTGGTCACTGAACCAAGACAGCACAGAGGCCTGCTCCCCACGCCTCACCCCTCCACAGGCTGTACAGCGGTGGGCAGGCTGGGGTGGCTGAGTGCAGGGCCCCATCCCCCGCCCACCCTGCGGCTCCACCTGGCCGCTCGGTTCTCACCTGGCTCCTGGGAGATGCTGAGCGCCGGGACGGGACTCCGGCACGCAGAGACTTCCATTGGCTGCTCCTCAGCCCTCCCGGCCTCTGGGAAAGACAGGGGATTGAACGGGGTCAGCCCCGCTTCCCCCGCAGAAGGCCCCTTCCTTCCCACCAACATCCGAGCCCTCACCCTTCTGGTTCCTCGGCAGCAGTGCCCCCATGGGGGACATGCCCACCGGCTCCAACATGAAGGCTCCTCTGGGGTGGGGGGTGCACGTATTCATCCTAAAATCCTTCCGGCTGGCCAGGACCTCCCCCCGACAGCTGTGCTGGCAAAAACACAGGTGCTACAGTGACCCTTCCCCAGCACACCCCACCCTCCACCCACCAGGCTCGGGCCCGCACCTGTATAGGGGGTTACTATTCTTCTCCGTCTCATCAGGGGCTACCAGGGCCATGGGCAGGAGGGGGACGATGAGGGTCTCCTGAACAGAGGCCAAGAGTGGGTGAACCATGAGAACCCACGTGGCATGACACCACCTTCCAACACCCCCATCAGCTAAACGCAGGAGAGGGGCACTCACACTGGGGGCCTGGTCACTCCTCAGATCCACGTTAGCACGGGAATCAGAGAGGTCATCCAACGACAGGAACTGCGGGGGAATGGAGAGCTCAGGAGGGTTGCCTGGCAAGCACAGGGGGCAATGCCGGGCACCCAGGAAACCTCACCTCATACTCCACTTCCTGGGGGGCCCTGGAGCCGGCATCCCCAATGGGCCCGTCTTCCCGCTCACAGGAGAGCTGCTTGGCCCGCCTGAGAGAGAATCAGTGCAAGGGCATCACAGGAGGCCATGGGGCCTCCCGAGCTGCATGCAGGCCCCACCTCCAGTACTCACTTCTTGCCAGAGATGAAATCAAGAGCCTGGTAGACCAGCGAGTAGAGATATTCCACCTGGCAACCAGAAGCGGGCAGTGAGGATGCAGAAGGGAGGGGCCCTCCCCAGAGCCTTTCGAACTAGTCGTCCGAGTACACGGAGAAGCCCAGATGTCCTCTCCAAAACCCCCAGCACAATTCCTGCCAATGTGGCTGCCAAAAATACTTGTCCAATCAAACCAGTATGTTTCCCCAGAATTACCTAACAGCCGAAGCTCCCACTCCTCCTCCTGCGCCCTTACACCATGCCGCAGCAGGTGTGGCCACCTCCACACGGTGGCACCCCGCCCTGTGCCCCACGCAGCCCTGTCTGCCTTCACTGCTGGCACACCAGCCTGCCTGCAGCCCGCGTCCCTGCTGCTCCAACCAGGGCCCAACCTGCAGGAGCACCTGGGGGTCTCTGCCAGCCCGTCACAGCTCCAGCCACAACCTGTGGGGCCCCACCGTTAAGGTGAGGGTTGGGATCTTCCAGACACCACAAAGCACCCAGCAGGAGGGTGCATACACGTGCTGCCCCTGGGCCATTTCCTCTGGGGTGACAGCGCCCGGTAGAAGACAGCGGTGAGCAGAACAGATGGTGGCCCCTGACCGCATGGATCCCACTCACCAGGAATAAGAAACGTTAACTTTCTTAGTGTTTGTCACATACACAGGACTGTGCTTCATGCTTCGTCTCATTTACTCTGTCTGAATTAGGTGCCATCACTATTCTCATTGTATACGAGATAAACTGAGACTCAGAGAATCAAAGTAACCTCAATCAGTAGTGGGTCCAGGACTCGCACCAGGGATGTAGAAATCCAGTGCTGCACCATCTAATACAGCAGCGGTGAGCCACAGGTGGCGCTATCAATTTAAATGTAATTAAAAGTTAATAAAACGCAAGATGCCTCAGTCACGCCTGCCACATTTCAACGGCTCAGGAGCCACACGTATTGGACAGCACAGATCACAGAACGTTCCCATCAGCTCGGAAGGTCCAGCTGGACAGCACTGACTACAGCCAACGCTCCCCTCACACCTTCCGGACTTCGTGCTAACATTTTGCTACACCTGCTTTATCACATATCTACCCGTCTACATATTTGTCTATCGGTTCACCTTAGGGTTTGTGCTTTCAAAGTTAGTTGCAGATATTCCTTCTTAGGACAAATGCAGGGCAAAAGAATCCAATTTAATTGGATCATCTAGGACAAAAACCAATGAAATCTCAGACCATCTTAATAACTTACAGTGCCCAGAGGTAGGTCCACGGTACCCTGCGCCAGTTACCCTGCACGTAGGTTACTCCCCCTCCTCTGTCTGGTTGGGACCCCGTTACTGAGCTCCTCAACACACTTCTTCTGAACCCTTAACCTCCGGTGCACTTTTTATTTTCCCCCCTCCCACTAAACCACCAATTTGGGATCAGTGCTGTGGTCCACGTTTCCATGCTCCTCCACTAGGGGACAGCTACTGCTGCTAGAGAAGAATTTCCAGCGTTTAATCTTCATTAGACTACCCATGCTTTCAATTAATCTTTTATTTTGCATTCCCCTCAGCAAATATTTTGAACTTTCGCCAAACCTCACTCTCCAAATTTCCTGTCCAGTAGCTGATTCTAGTAGCTGACTTATACGCTCCATTGTGAAAATTGGGGCTGGCCTTAGGTGTGAACTCTGCAAACTGTTGGGCCCACCTTCTCTGCATCAGTGTTTCTCCCTGCAGTCTCCTGAGATGAGTCGTCTTTTCTTTTTTCTTCTGGTTCTTTGTTTCATCCATTTTCCTCTCCCAGCTCCCCTTTCCCCTCCCCGCACCCGGCTGGCCACCCCAGCTCCGTGGTTTTCAATCCTGGTTGTCAGAGGGTAGTTCAGAAAATCCTGCGACCTGCCTGCCCCTCCGCCCCACCACCCGGGGATCTTGATTTAATCAGTCTGGGTTAGGGCGAGGCACTGGTGATTAACTGGAGTGTAGCCTGGGTTGAGAGCCACCGATTTAGTATTTGCCCAATCTCTTTCCTTCCCTTTACAATAAAATGTCTTTCTTTCTTTTTCTTCTTCTTTTTTTTTTTCGGCCGCATTGCACGGTATGTGGGATCTTAGTTCCCCAACCAGGAATCAAACCCATCCCCCCGGGAAGCGCGGAGTCCTAACCACAGGACCGCCAGGGAAGTCCCAACCCCGCAATGATCAAATCCAAGTTTGTTCTTCGGTGTTAAAAGGTGGCGAGGAATTGGGGGAGGAGGTGGGAGGCGCTGGTGAGCCTGCCCCCGGCCCCGGCAGGACAGCAGACCTCGGCCCCACGAGACACTGCAACACCGAGACCAGCAGCCGGAGGGGCCCACCTTCTTACTGTAGACGCACGCGGAGCCCTGGACCAGCAGTGCTGCCTCAGCGAAGTTCATCGTGGTTTTGCCTTCGTCAAAAGAAATGCAGATCTGGTCCAGCTGCGAGACACAACGCAGGGCAGTGGGAAGTCTATGCACCCTTCTCGCCGGCAGCCCACCCGCCCCCCCAGCTTCTCCCAGTGCCACTGGCCCAAAGTACCCATCACCACAAGCAGCCCCTCAGAATGACAGCTCTGGCTCTGCTTAGGGCTCACCGGTTGTGCAATTCTTTAGAGGCAAGAGACAGGTCTTTGTGATTTTCGCTACTTCCTGTAGCCTCTGAGGCCTAGTGTTTTGGCACAGGGAGGCCCTAGAGTGGGTCATCCACAGACGGCCAGAGCTGCACACCACCTCCTCTCCGGAGGTGCGCACACCTCCCCCATCCTAGTCGGGGCCGACTCAGCCAGACTCCAGCAGGAAGACCCCCACCCCGAGAGAAGGGCTGAGGACCCTCAGGGGTGGGGGAGACAGAGACAAAACGCTGGGGTCTCAATCCTTGGAGCAGGAAAGTCAGGAAACACTTCCAGGTACATCCTCCTCCTTCCTCCGCAACCACCAACCCCGCAGCCCCTCATGAGCCCCAATTCCTACCACCCCTTAAATCTGTGTCCACCAACCATATGCCAACAGTCCCCAAGCCCACCTAGACCAGCTCTCTCTCCTAAGCTGCAGAACTGTGTTTATAGCTGCCCACTAGGTATGTCCACCAAGACATCCGAAGTCCCCAGACTCTATCTCCATACTTAACTCAGGATCTTCCCCACAACCCGGCGCCTCAGGGAACAGTACTCTGAAGCCTCCACGTGGTTTTCAAGCCCTTTGCCTTTGCTCTCCATCTGCCTGGAACGTCCAGCCCCAGCGCGCTCAGACTGACCTCTCCAGCAGTCTCCCTAGGACGTGCCTCGGGCCTCGCCACCGATAGGGTGGTCTTGTCACACTGAGTCTCTCCTCCCCCAGCAGACCGTGAGCCACACTAGGGCAATTCCAGCCTTCAGCTCAGCGCCCGGCACCGGCGTTCAATACACGTCTGATGAACAAGGGGGGACAACGGAGCTACGCCTGAAGACAGACCGATGCTCCCCAGACAGATGAAGGGAACGGCATTTTAGGAAGAGCAAAGGCACCCACGCAAAGGCAGTTAGCAGACACAGGTTTCAACGATTTAGGAAGATGAGTACTACGCAAACATGTCCAAAGCAGAGGGTGTGCTGGGGAATAAGGCGAGATGTTAGGTACTACGGTGGCACAACAAAGGGGGAGAGTCTGAGAGGAGCCACCATGGCACCACTTCTGCTAATTCCTGAAAGACAGAGGAAGTGTGTGAAGAGGACAGCAACATAAAATGTGTTTCAAAAAAAAAAAAGAATGTTCTGGTAGCTATGTGGAAAATGAAAGGAGGAGAAAGACAAAACTAGAGGCAGAGAAATCAGAACTTCAGGGGGCAGAGAAGGTTTGGAAAAGCAGACACATGAAGCAGGAGGGGAGCTGACCAAGCAAGTAGGTTTACCAGGCATCCACAAGCACCCTGCTCAATGTGGAAGCCTGAATCCACAGCAGCCCCACCTAGCATAGCTCTCTGAATGTTCTCAGGAGACTCTATGTCTAAGCAGAGGTCAATTGCCAGATCAAGTGTCCATTTCACAAACATTTGTTCTGCACCTACTATGTGTCAGGCATTCTATTAAGCAAAGGGGAGAGAGCATGAACATAGTCCCTGCCCTCACAGAATTTACATTCTAGGGTGGAAACAGACCATAAACAAGTTAGAGAATAGCTTACGATGAACATTCTAAAATACAGAAGGTACTATGACAGAGAACTATTTTAGACATGGTGATCAGCTGATATTTCAACTGAGAGATACAGGATGAGAAAGAATTAGTCATAAAAAGAACTAGGCAAAGAATTTTTGCCATTGAGTGCAGAAAATATATAAAGACTCTCAGCGAAGAATGAAATTGGGTGTTGTTGACTGACAGGTTCAAAAGAACAGGTGGAGAAGAGCCTGTCACAAGGCTAAGACAGTGGGCAGGGCCAGGTTCAGAGAAGGAAATGTGGATTTTCTTCTGGGAGCAATGGAAAGCCACTGAGGGGTTTCAGGCAGGGCAGTGCTGCAGCCTGATTTTAATTTTTAAGCATCACACTTGCTGCTGGGCGGAGCATGAATTGGATGGGGCCAAAAGCAACAGTAGGGAGGCCAGGAAGGAAGGTTTTAGCATGAATGGGAGCCAAATTGTGGCCTGGATCAGAGAAAATGGAAAATAGATGAACTGAAGTGAAATTCTGGTGGCATGGGAGAATTCACGGGTGAACTGGTGTGGAGTGTGGGGTTTCAATAGCTCTTAGCGTTCACCTTGGTTGAACAGTAGTGCCATATACCACGATCAGGAAGGCTGGGATTTGAGCAGGAAAACAAAGAGCTCCCCTTTATAATATATTAAACCTGAGTTGCCTGTGTGAAATCTAAGTGGAATGTCAAGATGAGCAGCTGGATACACAAAACAGATTCCGAAAAAAGACCTGGAATGGAAATATAAATCGAGGGGGGGGGAATAGATAAATAAACCTAGGAGTTGTTCTCATACAAGTGATACTTAAAATCATGGAAATAAATTAAATGGCTTAGGGGAAATGCGTAAAAAGATGGCTCAGGCCACACCCTGAGGAGCTCAACACTGAGACTGGATAGGAGAGAAAAAGTAGGTAACGAAATCGGAAGAAAATCAGAACACCAAAACCTGTTTCAAAAAAGAGGACGTGGTCAACCCACCAAACGCTGCTGAGTTGAATAAGACGACACTTCTGGTGACCCCTGGATTTGGTAAGAGGGATATCATTATTGATCAAGGCAAGAGCAGTCCAAGCGGGCTGAGGAGTGAAAGTGAAGTGCAGAAACGGAGCGGACAGCTCCTTAACGACGTCTAGACACAGCTGTCAAATACGGGAAAAAGGTTAAATGCTGACGAGATGGAACATGGCAGTAGCTTGAAACTGGTTTGAAAATCTAACATCAGATATCCCTCTTACATCGTGATCCAGACCTCTCACACACCCACACATGCACACAAATCGTAATCTACTCTATTAGAGAAAAATGCTGGTCGCCACTCACTAAATCGATTTCAAGGCTCACTAACGGGCAGTTACAGGAGCTGTAAGGACAACTCCAGGCTAATCTAATAAAGGATGATTTCGAGGGGCAGAGACGGGGCTGGGATAAAAGAAACGAGCCTGAGGACAAGTGCGATCAGAGCGCCAGACGGACACACAGCAGGAGGCGGCGGGGCCCCCGGCAGCCCCTGCCCCGCGCCACTCCCCGGGGGCCGCCCTCACCTCCTCAAGATATTCGCCCAGCTGGGCCGCCACATCCACCTCCCAGTTCTTGGTGAGGTCGCGGATGGGCTGCAGGAGGTGAGCGAAGCGCGCCTCCACGTCCTCCATGTCCGGGAGGGGCCGGGTCGGCCCGGGGACCGCAGGGCCGGCTTCGAGTGGCCCAGTGTGCTCAGCCCGCCGCTAGTTCTGGCGCCATTTTACTGTTCCCGCCCAGGAAAATACGTAGCGCGCAGCGACGCGCGCACATCTCTGACGTAAAGCTGAGGAATCGCACCGGAAGGGTCTCAGGACGCGCCGGAGGCGGGGCATGCGTGGGGACGAGGCCTGCGGCTGCGTGGGGCGAGGCTTGCAGCTGCTGCCGGCGGGGAGGGGCGGGGAGGACCGGACCCTGGTATCCAGTCCAGCCCGCAGCAGCGTAGCGGATATGGCTGGCTCCCGGCTCCCGCGGCAGCTCTTTCTCCAGGGCGTGGCCGCCGTCTTCATGTTCGCCTTCGCTTCCCTCTACACGCAGATCCCGGGTGAGGGCGCCGAGGGCGCCGAGGGCGGGACCCCCCCCCCCAACCCGCGCCATGTGACCGGGACCCCCCCCCCAACCCGCACCCTGTGACCCCTCATCTCCCCACCCGACACTCCGCTGTCTGGGGGCGGGAGTGAGGGCCAGGCCTTGATGCATGGGGTAGGGGGCTGCGGTTTGTGTCCTGCGGGCCGCGGGGGTGTGGGCAGTGGGAAGGCGTGCAAGGGTCCCTTTTCAGTAGGGTTCTGGGTTCTGGGTTCTGACCTGGGGCGGGGGGCAGAGCCCTGAGGGGGGTGGGCCCAGACCTGGTGGGCAGGTAAGAGAACACGCTCTGGCGTGGAGGAAGGGGGAACAGGGCCCTGCCGGGTGGAAGATCCTGACCTGGGGGAGTCGGGTAGGCCTGGGGCCTGACCTGGGTGGGAGGGTCTGGAGGGTCTGCAGGACTTGACCTGTGAACGGGCAGAATCAGCAGGTCCTGACCTAGATTGGCGGGGGTGGGGGTGGGGGTCTGCAGGGCTTGACCTGGGGAGGCGGGTCTGAAGGCCCTGACTGGCGGGAGGAGTCAAGCCTTGGAGGGCAGTGTCCAGTGCCTGGCCCTGACGTGCCCTCTCACAGGCCTGTACGGCCCTGAGGGCATCCTGCCTGCACGGAGGACGCTGCGGCCGCAGGGAAAGGGACGCTGGCCGCAGCTGTGGGAGACCCCAACGCTGCTGTGGGAGACGCCGCTACTGGGGTTGGACACAGCACAGGGCCTGGAGCTGCTGAGCCTGCTGGGCACCCTGCTGGCCCTGGGAGCCCTGCTGCTGCACCAGCTGCGCCACTTCCTTGTCTACCTGCTGCTGTGGGCCGCCTACCTGTCTGCCTACCAGGCAAGTGAGGGCTGCCTGCTGCCCCCTGCACCACTGGGACCCTTATCTCCAGCTCACTCCAGGCCCATGCGCTCTCCACCCCACCCCTGCCTCTGCCTTGTCTGCCTTTGCAGACACACACCCCCTGTTCCCTGACAGCCCTTCTCCCTGCAGGTGGGCCAGGTGTTTCTTTATTTCCAGTGGTGAGTGATTTTTGGGTGTGGGGCTGCAGGAGGCTGGGTGGGTGGATGGGGTGGGCTGTGTTTGTCTCTCCCGGGAGGACCCCCTTAGGGGAGCAGCCTTGATGGGGAGGAGGCCCTTTGTGCTATTTTTTCTCCCCACAGGGATTCCCTGCTGCTGGAGACTGGCTTCCTGGCCTTGTTGGTGGCCCCTCTGAGGCTGTCCCCGCGCCACAAGCACGCCCAGGGCAGGCTGGCAGGGGTCTTGCCCCACGAAGACCTCCCCTTCTGGCTCGTGCGCTGGCTGCTGTTTCGCCTCATGTTTGCCTCGGGTGTGGTCAAGCTGACCAGCCGTTGCCCCGCGTGGTGGGGGCTCACCGGTGAGGTCTCTGCCTGGACGTGGGGCAGTCTTGGGGGACTCTGCCCAGCCCTGACCATCCGCCTGTCACCTGCAGCCCTCACCTACCACTTCGAGACTCAGTGCTTGCCCACGCCCGCCTCCTGGTTTGCCCACCATCTGCCCGTCTGGCTGCACAAGCTCAGCGTGGTGGCCACCTTCCTCATCGAGATTGCAGTGCCCCCTCTGTTCTTCGCTCCTGTTCGCCGCCTGCGCTTGGCTGCCTTCTACTCCCAGGTGGGTGGGGTCCTTAGCCATCAGGAAGACAGGCAGGACGTGGCCTTCCTCTGCACTGCCCAGAGGGTCCCACTGGGGATGGGGTGTCTGCTGCCAGCAGTCAGAAAGGCCTCATGGGCAGAGGAGCGAGTCAGCCTGACGTTGAAGGTGTGCCTGTGGGGCAGGGCTGCAGCCTCGCTGGAGGATGTCCATCTTGGGTCAGCAGGGGCAGGTGGGGAAGGGCCGCATGAGGCGTGCCGAGCTTGGGTTTTCTCCAGGTGGTGGTGGGGAGCTGTGGAAGGTGTGAGCCAAGGGGGAGGACAGGTGGAGTGGGAAAACAGAGGCCTGCATGCGGTGATGAGGGGGGCACAGGGGCCTGCAGGAGAGATCTAGGTGGGGCGGGGAGGGATGGTGCAGAGGGGTCTGGAAGTGGGCTCTGAAGGGCGCAGGAAGGGGGCGGCCCCTGCAAGCGCTGAGTCCAGACCCTTGCCAGGTCTTGCTGCAAGTCCTGATTATCATCACTGGCAATTATAACTTCTTCAACCTGCTCACCCTGGTGCTCACCACTGCCCTCCTGGATGACGCACACCTGGCTGGCAACAGCCGCCGCAAGAAGACGCCCTCCTGTGAGTGTCAGCCTGTCCCGGACAGACAGCCGTCCTCACCCCCGCTGCCCGCCAGAGTGTTGCCAGCACCCCCCACGTGACCCTGCTCTAGCTCCACCCCAGCGCCCTGGCCGTAGACCCTCCAGCCCTGTTCCCAGCCGACGCATGACTGTCTTGCCCTGCAGCCTGGCCCAAGGCCCTGCTGGCCCTGCTGGCCCTGCTGCTGGAACTGGCCGTCTACGGGCTGCTGGCCTTTGGCGTGGTGTACTGCTTTGGCCTGGAAGTGGATTGGGAACAGCACAGCGTTCACTCCAAAACCAGTGAGTGCCAGCTGGGGGCTCAGGGCAGAGGCTGGGCCATCCCTCCTCACACGCCCTTCCTTCCACAGCCTTCACCTTCCACCAGTTCTCCCAGTGGCTGAAGATGGTCACCCTCCCCACCATGTGGCTGGGGGCTGCCTCCCTTGCCTGGGAACTGCTGACCGCCCTCTGGAGGTACATAGTCAGAGGGGGTGGGGTAGGGCTGTGCAGAGCAGGCCTGACTGCATTTCGGTCCCCTGCCCGCCAGGTGGACCCAAGTGCGAGGGTGGCTGCAGAAGTTCTGTGCTGCAGTCCAGCTGTCCGTCTTTGGCACGGCCACGGTGGCTTTGTTCACGATCAGCCTGGTGAGTAGTCCCTTGCGGCCGGGGTAGGGGGTCGGGAGAGGGCTGGAAGGTCATTGCTGAGCCTCTGCCTACCTGTGTCTAGGTGCCATACTCCTACATGGAGCCCTCGACCCATGGGCGCCTCTGGACTGGGGCCCACCGCCTGTTTGGCACCGTGGAGCACCTGCAGCTGGCCCACTCCTACGGCCTCTTCCGTCGGATGACTGGTCTGGGTGGACGGCCCGAGGTGGTGCTCGAGGGCAGCTATGACGGGCACCACTGGACGGTGAGAGCTCCCTGGGGCCCCTGTCTGGGGCGCGTGGCGGGCTCCACGGGGCTGGGGAGCCCACAGGCGTGGGGTTGGGGGGAAGAGCCGGGAACCAGGTCCTGCTGGCAATGCTAAACCTAACTCTGCCTGGCAGGAAATCGAGTTCATGTACAAGCCCGGTAACGTGAGCCGGGCGCCCCCCATCGTGGCGCCCCACCAGCCGCGCCTCGATTGGCAGATGTGGTTCGCGGCCCTGGGCCCGCACACGCACAGTCCCTGGTTCACAAGCCTGGTCCTCCGCCTGCTGCAGGGCAAAGAGCCTGGTGAGGCTGGGCCGAGGGGCGGGGCCGTGGGGCGGAGCCTATAGGGAGGTCTGCGGGACCTGCGGGGGCGGGGCTGCTGGAGGGGTCACGGGGAGGGGCGGGGTTGGGGGGCTGTGGGGGCGGGGCCGCGGGGAGGGCCCAGGCTGAGGGAGCTGCCGGGAGCTGAGCTAGCTCCCCGCCCCTCGCAGTGATCCGCCTCATCCAGAACCACGCGCCCAGGTACCCCTTCCACAAGCAGCCGCCCACTTACGTGCGGGCCCAGCGCTACAAGTACCGCTTCTCGAAGCCCGGGGAGCAGGGGTAAGGCCGGGCGCCGGGTGGGGTGCGGGGCCTGTGCGCTGGCGCCGCCTGAGTGCCCCGTGCCGTTGCAGCCAGTGGTGGCGACGCCAGTGGGTGGAGGAATTTTTCCCGTCCGTGTCCTTGGGGGACCCGACGCTGGACATGCTGCTCGGGCAGTTTGGCCTTCAGGTGGGAAGGCGTCAGCCAGCCTGGGGTGGGCGGCAGGGGTGGGCCCAGGCCTTACTCCACGTCCCCCCGACCCCCTCCAGGACAAGAGCCCGCCCCGGCCCCGCAGCTCCAGCAGCACCCTGGCTCAGGCGCTCCGCTGGATGCGGAGACAGCTGTCTCCCCTGGAGGCCCCTGCCCTGCTCTGGGGGCTCCTCGGGACCGTGGTGGCCATTAGGCTCATGCAGGCCCTTCTGGGCCCCCAGTCCTCCCCTCGGGCCAAGGAGGAGAAGCACAGGCCAGCCCCCCCGGAGGACTCGGTGGCTGCCAGCAAACAAGCTTCCCCAGCCCCCGACGTAAGCAGCGGTTCCCAGACCCCTCGGCGGAAAAAGTAACCCCATTCTGTCAGCCACACGTCTGGAGAGGGCCAGGGTCCCGGCTTGTCTCTGGCCTTCTGCAGCAGGACGTGGCCCAGCCACCGTGCCTTAGCCAGCTGCCACGCAGACTCAGGTTGGGGTGCTGCCCTTTTGCTTCGAGGGCCCACTCGTCTACCCACGCTAACCACGTCCCGTCCCAGGGCATTCTCTGGCTTGATGGATGGCCCAGGAGGCCCGTGTGTGACTTGGCCCAGGGTCCTTCCCAGGACATTGTAATCAGGGCTGTGGGAGGTCCTTCCCTTTTGCTCCCACCGTAGGGGTCCAAGCTTGATGCCCCTGACACGAGCTCCTGCACAGAAAGGGATGAGGCTGACCTGCTGTGGGAGAGGAGGAAAGACGGCCCTGAGGTCATCTCCACAGCAGCCTGTCCTGTCATTCGGATCCGTGAACGAATAAAGGCAGTTCATGCTTGATCGTGTGCCTGCCATTTCCTTCCCACTGGGGAGGCCTGAGGGCAGTGGGCCGTCCCTGCCTTTGACGGTGGACACAGCCCAGATACTGTCCGGCTGATGGCTGACCAGTCTTCCTGGGTGCCTTCGCTGTGCAGTCTTCAACATTCTCGTCTATAAAATGGACGCAAGGGTCTGAGCTGGTGCTGCCTGAAGCCCTGAGCCTCAGTGCAGCACAGCCTGGCCGACCTGTCAGCTCTACACATCAAGGCTACGAGGTTGGTGCTGGAACGTGGGGCCTGAAACCATCCTGAGGGCTGGAGAATTCACCAGAACGCAGCCCCTTCCTACTCTCCTGCTCCTGCTTCCTCATCTCAGGGCAGAACTGAAGGGTCAGCACACTGGCCCTTGCCTAGACAGGGGTGGAGGAGAGATGGGGGAGGGAACTCGTCAGGCCGCTGACAGCGGAATGGGGCGTGGGTGGGGAGAGCAAGGAGGAGCAGAGGCCCTGGGCCAGGGCCGGAAGAGGGAGGACACGTATGACCACCTGTGTTCTGACCGCTTCCTGGGAGCAGGGGTTGAAGGCGCTGTCCAAGTTTCGGTTTGGAGATCGGTTGTCAATCAGGAAGTCACTGCCTCCCCTGTGCCTGGCTCTGTCCTCAGCCCCTACCCCTCATGCTCTCACCTCACAGACCCCTGCAGAGCCCCCCAGTGTGCCCAACCCCTCCCCCCAAGTCACTGAGCGCCCCCCCAACTGACCCAAGTAGACAGTGCTCCACGCTCAGCCCGTGCCCACTGTCACACGTGGCTCAAGGGGACCTGTGACCTGAGCCTTCGGATGCTCTTAGACACAGTTAAATGATCTATAAGTTGACCTTTGGCTTAAGACAGTACATAACAGCCCAGGGACTTCCCTGGTGGGAAGAAGATGGTTGAGAATCTGCCTTCCAACGCAGGGGATTCGGGTTCGACCCCTGGTCCGGACACTAAGATCCCACATGCCACGGGGCAACTAAGCCCACACGCCGCAACTAGAGAGCCTGCACGCCACAACAAAAGATCCCGCTTGCCGCAACTAAGACCCGACACAGCCATAAATAAATAAATATTTTTTAAAACGAGCAAAAATCAACGGAATAGAAAACAATAAAGAAAACGAAAAAAAAAAAAGTACAGTCGGCCCTCTGTATCCTCAGCTTCTGCATCCACGGACTCAACCACGTTCGGGTTGAAAATAATCGAAAAAAATTCCAGAAAGTTCCAAAAAACAAAACTTGAATTGGCTGCACAATCAACAACTATTTACATAGCATTTCCCTTGTGTTAGGTATTATAAGTAATCTAGAGACGATTTAGAGTGTATGGAGGATGTGTGTTAGTTTATGCAAACACTACACCATTTTATGTAAGGGAACTTGAGCATCCGTGGATTTTGGTGTCTGGGGGGATTCCTGGAACCAATCCCCCTTGGATACAGAGAGACAACTGTAATATATTTAAAATGTAAAAACCTGATCTTTTTCTTAGGCTTTTAAGCTCAGTGTATGAATCTCTTTTGCAGCGGGGCGGGGGAGGTGTTTTTGTTTTCCATAACAGCTTTGAGATGTAATTCACGTGCCATACAACTCACCCACTTAAAGGACACAGTTCAGTGGCTTTCAGTAGATTCACAGAGTTGTGCATCAATCACCATAGTCAATTTTAAAACCTTTTTATCATCTCAAGAAGAAACCCTGTTATGCCTAGCTGGCATCTTCCAACCCCTCCTTCCCATGACCTCAGCAACCACTAATCTACTTTTTGTCTTCATGGAGTTAGCTATTCTGGACACTTCATGTAAATAGCATCATACAATTTGTGCCCTTATATGTCTGGCTTCTTTCACTTAGCATAATATTTCCAAGGTATATCCATGCAGTAGCCTGTGTCAGAACTTCATTCCTTTTTATGGCTGAATAATATTCCATTGTATGTTTATGCCACATTTTGTCCATTGATCCATCACTAGACATTTGGGTAATTCTCACATTTTGGCTGTTGTGAATAATGTTGCTGTGAACGTGGGTGCACAAGTATCTGTTTGAGTCCCTGCTTTCAGTTCTTTTGGATGTATACCTAGAAGTAGGATTGCAGGATCACATGGCAATTTTATGGTAGACTTTTTGAGGAGCCACCAAACTTTATCACAGCAGCTGCATCTTTTAAATTTTACATTCCCTCCAGCAGTGTACCAGGGTTTCCGTTTCTTCACATCCTCACTAACACTTGTTATTTTCCCGTTTTTGATAAAAGCCATCCTCATGGGTAAGAAATAGTATCTCAAAGTGGTTTGTTTTTGTTTTGTTTTTTAATTTATTTTATTTATTTATTTTTGGCTGCATTGGGTTGCACGTTGCTGCGTGCGGGCTGTCTCTAGTTGAAGCGAGTGGGGGCTACTCTTCGTTGTGGTGCGCGGGCTTCTCATTGCAGTGGCCTCTCTCGTTGCCGAGCGCGGGCTCTAGGTGCGCAGGCTTCAGTAGTTGTGGCACATGGGCTCAGTAGTTGTGGCTCGCGGGCTGTAGAGCGCAGGCTCAGTAGTTGTGGCACACGGGCTCAGTTGCTCCGCGGCATGTGGGATCTTCCCGGACCAGGGCTCGAACCCGTGTCCCCTGCACTGGCAGGTGGATTCTTAACCACTGCACCACCAGGGAAGCCCTCAAAGTGGTTTTGTTGTTGTTGTTGTTGTTGTTGTTGTTGTTGTTTTATATTTTATTTTTGGCTGTGTTGGGTCTTTGCTTCTGTGTGAGGGCTTTCTCTAGTTGCGGCGAGCGGGGGCCACTGTTCATCGCGGTGCGCGGGCCTCTCACTATCGCGACCTCTCTTGTTGCGGAGCACAGGCTCCAGACGCACAGACTCAGTAGTTGTGGCTCACGGGCCTAGCAGCTCCGTGGCATGTGGGATCTTCCCAGACCAGGGCTCGAACCCGTGTCCTCTGCATTGGCAGGCAGATTCTCAACCACTGCGCCACCAGGGAAGCCCTCAAAGTGGATTTGATTTGCATTTGCCCAGTGGCTAATGATGTTGAGCATATGTTCATGTGCTTATTGGCCATTTGTTTATCTCCTTTGGAAAACTGTCTATCCAAGTCCTTTGCCCCCCTCCCTTTTTTTTTGGCCTCGCCACGTGGTGCGCTGGATCATTATTCCCAGATCAGGGATCAAACCCACTCCCCCTGCAGTGGAAGTGTGGAGTTTTAACCACTGGACTGCCAGGGAAGTCCCTCACATTGTTTTAATTACTGTAGCTTTATAGTGAGTTTTGAAATTGGGAAGTGTGAGTCCTTCAGCTTTATTGTTTTTCAAGATTTTTTGGCTATTTGGGATCCCTTGAGATTTTAGAATGGATTTTTTTATTTCTGAAAAAATAAAAGTGCCATTGGAATTTTGATAGAGATTGCATGGAATAGTACAGTTGACCCTTGAACAGCACTGAGGTTAGGAACGCCGACCCTAACCAGTCGAAAATCCGAGGATAACCTTACAGTTTGCCGTCCATATCCGAGGTTCCAAATCCACAGATTCAACCTACCGAGGGTCATGTGGTGCTGTAATATGTATTTAGTGAAAAAATCCACATACAAGTGGACCGTGCAGTTCAAACCGGAGTTGTTCAAGGGTTAACTGTATTGTCTTCTTAACAAGAGTGAGTCTCCCAATTCATGTACTTTCATTTTCTCTCTTCTATTTAACTCTAGCAGGTTTTAGCAATAACTCTGAAGGGTTCCATTTATAAATTTTAAATGCCTAAAATATTCTAAGTGCTTTACAAATTTAATTTATTTTTTAACTGTTCAGTCATCTGACGCAACACAATCTTCCCAAGCTTCAAAAAAATACCCATAAATGAATGAACATACAAATGCAATGAGCCAGTAATTCACTTGAACGTCCCTTTACCAAGAATAAACTTACTAAGATTGACCAGAGGCAAAAGCTTACCACAGCCTGACCTGGTGAGGACGCACAGTGCCGGGACCCAGGGCTGACTCCGGAGTCCAGTGGGGCTGGGATGTGGGCCCCATGGCTGCTGGGCGAGCACCAAGTTTCTCCCCTTCTTGACTTCCAAAAGGAAAGGTGGGAGAGGAAGTGCAGCCCAGCCTCCCACCCAGACTCGTGGCAAGGCAGAGCCTCCGTCCACAGGAAGAGTTCCAACACCCACCCCCTTGGGTGCCCAGGCCCCTGATGAGCCCATCTTTCTGATTCACGCTCCCTCCCCACTCCCACACAACGTTCCACTAACGCAAGGCAGCCACTCTACATCCCACGCGAAACCCCTCGCTCATGCCAGGTGGGGAGGCACCCACATCACTTCCAGGCTCCAGCTGGACACCCACCCCTGAGCTCAGTACAGTCGCATCTCAAAATTCTACATCTCACATCTCATTGAACAGTGAAGTTAGCCACCAGAAGATGTTTGAAGGACAGCGAGGAAAAAATACAGCTTGTGCTTGGTCCTGCAACAATCACGAGGTAGGGCTGGTCGGGCCTCCACGCTCACCATCTTGAGGTATCTGAGCCCTCGGGCCCGTCTGCAGAGGGCGCTGCCGTCTTCCGCTAAGCTGGCTGCTGGACCCAGCACTGCACCTCTATGGGTCTCCAGCAGCTTGTTCCCAGTTCTCCTGGCCTCTCAGTCGTGCACCAGCAGCCCTTTCCCAGTGGAGGTCAGCACTGGTCACGCCCCTCAGCTGCCTGCTCACTCAGCGGCCGAGGTGCTCAGAACAGCCACGTGGCTGGCCTTGCCCAGCTCGGAGGGCTGTCTGTGGGAGGAAGCGCTGCTTCCTTGAGAAGCGCATTCCACATGCAGCACCACCCGGTCACTGGGGCAGGCAGCAACAGTTTCTCCAGGGGTTGCAGGTGCAGGAGTGAGAGCCGCTTGCCCACGTGCACCAGATGGCTCCCAGGCACAGGGCGTTTTCCACAGCCCGACTCCCAGGGGCACCGTCTCCAAGCTGGCACCACGGCTGGGGCTTCGACTGGTGGCTGCACCATTCCATCAGATCACTGATTTGGGGTCGTGGGGTGTGAGTGGTAGTTTCTTGGGGGTTTACTGCAATTTGGAATCTGAAACCTTACCAGTGAGCTTTCTGTCCTCTGCCATGTGAAAATCCATGTGTGCATCTTGCACTCTGAATGGATATTTTTACTCAGGCGTGATTTTGGTGGGTCACATATTGGTCATTTGGAAAATCTTGGCTCAGTGAGTTATGCAAATCTTCCAGATGTTGACACATTCCATCGTACAGTCTAAAAAAATCACACTCATTAATTTCACCATCCACCTTATCAGACAAATCTTTAAGTATGAGGAAGCTGTCAAGTTCACGGTGGTGGACGCAAGTTTTCCCAAATCCCAATTTTTTCTTGAAAGCTAAATGTTATCATTGGCAATAAATGCTGTCATCGTTTTCCTTTGTCCATTTTTTTAACAATAAATTTGTTTATTTATTTATTTATTTTTGGCTGTGTTGGGTCTTCGTTGCTGCGCGGGGGCTTTCTCTAGTTGCAGCAAGCGGGGGCTACTCTTCGATGCGGCACGCAGGCTTCAGTAGTTGTGGCGCACGGGCTTAGTTGCTCTGCAGCATGTGGGATCTTCCTGGACCAGGGCTCGAACCCATGTCCCCCTGCATTGGCAGGCGGATTCTTAACCACTGCGCCACCAGGGAAGCCCTCACTTTGTCCATTTTTGAGGAAATGATCACCAAATCCCCAAGGCTGAGTGACTCGGGTGTGTTTGTCAGTTGTTCTCCCGAGTAAGACTGACCCGCTGAGCTGGCAGCTGGGGCCACACCCGCTCTCCCTAGGCAGCCAACCTGCTGATGCCCGCACAGAGCTTCCTCTCCCCCCCAGCTTAGAAAAGAGCTGCACTCAAGGAGGAGACTTAACAGTATCAATAGCTTTTACTACTTCATCAAAGACAATTCTCGGGAATTCCCTGGCTGTCCAGTGGTTAGGACTCGGCACTTTCACTGCCGAGGGCCTGGGTTCAATCCCTGGTTGGGGAACTAAGATCCCGCAAGCCACATGGCGCGGCCCAAAAGATAGAAAAAGACATTCTTAAGTAAAACTTACCTTTTTTTAAACTGCAAGAGTGAGGACTAGAGGGACACGGCCACGACAGCTGCCCGCATTGTGACATTCTGTCACCATGGGAACGTGGGCTCAGTGAAAAGGCAACGACGTCTCTGGGTGAAAACAGCAGTGACCTCACAGGCCCCTGACAGCCTGGAGTCTCGGGGACAGCCAGGCAGCTGCCAGCCAAGCCCGAAGGGCTGCGGTCTGGGTACAGCCACAGACTGTTTCTCTTTCAGTCCGGGCTTGAGCCTGAAATTTAGGGATTTGAACTCGTCGTATTTTCTCAGGCCGTCAGTGCCCTTGGAAGCAGCCACCTGCCTCTAGTGCCCGCTCGCAGTGCCCTCGGCCTGGCCAGAGCAGCGAAGGCCACAACCAGCCGCCGCGCTCCTGCAGGCCACGAACCCGCCAGATTTTCATTACCAGCAGGCGTTGCCAACTTTCAGCCCCAAACGGGCCTGATAACAAATCCTACGTTCCTCTAAGACTCTGTGGCTTGCCACCACTGTCTTAGAAGAAACGGGCTCCTTGACAGAGAGGCGTGGCTGGATAGAAGGGTGCTGGAAGGCCTGACCCAGGCCGTGGGAGTCGCCGGGAGGCAGAGTTGGCTCAGGAGCTGCAGGAGGGGCGGGTGCAGTGAGGCAGCGGGTCGGTGGCGGAAAGCAGAGCAGGCTGGAGGGAGAGCCAAGCCCCTCCTCCTCTCTGCGGGCTCCTCAGCTGTCCCAGTGCCCTGAGGCTCCCAGCGGGGCCCTGGTAGACAGAATTACGGGAACCCTGGCCCCCGCTGCCCTTCCCCCACGCTGGGGCCTTTCTGGAGATGGCCAGGTTAGGGTCTGCAGGGCCACAGAGAGGCCTGGGGACCCAGGGGCAGGGGCAAAGGTGGCCACTCCTGCTCTGCACTGGGGAGGCTCCCCCGGGGTGGTTTCAGGGTGATAAGTTCGGGCCCAGAGGGGCAGTCTGTCAAACATCCCCCTGCCCCAGCTCCGGGGCTCACGTTTCTCTTCCCCACCCCAGCCTCTTCCCTGCTCTCGGGAAGGCTGAGAGGCCCCGTTGCCCACATCCAGTCCAGGCTCAGAGCCCCCTGCACCCCACAAGCAACTCTAAGGAGGGACCCCCTTGGCGCCCTGCATCTGCCCTGCCTGAGCTCAAAGGCTGAGAGGGGGCCGCAGCTGGGAAGGCTGCCCAGGGATGGTGCGAGGGAGCCCAGGGCAGGCAGGAATTCTCCAGAAGGAAGCACAGCGAGTGGGGAAGAGCTTGGGCAAAGCCTCTTGACACACTCGAGCCCATCCTCTCCTGACACCAGGGCACAGAGGGGCTGGGGTACACAGGGAGGGCCGGGGTGGGGTTTGAGCGGAACAGGAGGGTCTGACCGTGCAGCAGCCTAGGCAAGGCAGGGAGGGCAGTGGGCAACGCCACCTTTCATGGCTACAACCAGTGGACATTCAAGAAGTGATTGGGGGGCTTCCCTGGTGGTGCAGTGGTTGAGAATTTGCCTGCCAATGCAGGGGACACGGGTTCGAGCCCTGGTCTGGGAAGATCCCACATGCCGCAGAGCAGCTGGGCCCGTGAGCCACAACTACTGAGCCTGCGCGTCTGGAGCCTGTGCCCCGCAACAAGAGAGGTCGCGATAGTGAAAGGCCCGCGCACCGCGTTGAAGAGTGGCCCCCGCTTGCCGCAACTAGAGGAAACCCTCGCACGAAACGAAGACCCAACACAGCCATAAATAAATAAATAAATAAATAAATAAATAAATAAATAAATAATCCTTCCCTCTAAAAAAAAAAAAAAAAAAGAAGTGATTGGGTCTTCAGCCCCAGCACGTGGATTTGCAATACCACCTCCCACTCAGCAAAACCAAGGTTCCTTGGAGAAAGGGCCAATTCTACGTCTAGGGCAGCCTCTGTGGTAAACTGGAAAATGGCCCCCAAAGATGTCTACATCCGATCCCTGGAACTTGTGAGTGTAACCTTACTTGGAAAAAGCATCTTGCAGATATAATTATGGACCTTGAGATGAGGAGGTCATCCTGGATAGTCTGGTTGGGCACTAAATGCCATCACCAGTGCCTTTATAAGAGGGGCAGAGGGAGACAGACACACAGAGAAGGAGCCGCGTGAAGGCAGAGAAGAGACAGGCATCCACCAGCCAGGGCGTGCTGGCTGCCACCTGAGGCTGGATCTTCCCGGAGCCTCCGGAGGGGCCGCTGCTGACACACTGATCTCAGACTTCTGGCTTCTTTCCAGAACTTGAGAGAATAAATTTCTGTTGTTTTAAGTCACCAAGCTTGTGGTAGTTTGTTACAGCAGACACAGGAAACAAACAGTCGGGCGTCTTGTTACACCAGACAGCAAGACATCCCAGAGACCCTTGCGATTGTCAGAAGGAGCCAGGGGCCCACAGGAAAGACCCTCCCCAACCCTGTCTGAGCACCAGTAAGAATAACTCACTGAAGCGCAAATATGCTGAAATCTACACTTTCTTTATTCAAAAACAGACAACTTGATCATGTTTAAAGGGTGCTAGGGAACCAGCTCTTGCAAAATGGTAAATTAAGAGAGAGACAGTAGCATTTACTTCCCTTTCCTCCACAAACAGGAACCAAACAGCACCAGGGGAGCTGTTCTTTATGGCCCGGTTCTACCAGGTGAGTGAGGATGGAACTGGAGCCTTGCTGTTCTCACTCTATCCGGTGGAGGGTGTTGTCAGACCCGAAACTGCCACACAGCAGCTTCTGACAACACAGGAAACAGCGGGGCTTCCTGATAAAGCACAGCCCCCACCTCTAGGGCACCCCTGCCCTCAACAAGTCAAAGCTGAATCTGACTAAGCCTCTAAATTTATTTACCAATTAGCAAGAAAGACGAGGAAAGTATATTAATAGATACCATGGGGACGCAACCAGCAAGTCCCAACAGGAAGTCCCTAGACACATGAGCCACTTTCTTCAAAGGAATAAACCGCTAGTAGAGGGAAGGCGGACGCTGAACTGCAGCATGAGGGGTGCACACTTGGGGGACGAAACCACAAGCAAAAGAAGTTGATTGTCGGCCAAGGTGAGGGCTGCACCTTGGGGCCCACGGAGGGTTTCTTGGCGTGTTCTCGTGGGTCGTGTTCATGGCAGTTAACCTGACCATTTATCATGATGTTTCCTGTAGTGCGTTCTTCTAGCTATCAGGTATTTTGTATTATTGCTTTCTTGAAGGGGACTGAGCCCAGAGGACTTGGTGGCTGTTTTCAGAATGTGGAGGTGGGCAGGGTGACCCCAGGTTCTGACGCCAGAGCTGGGAGGACGAATGGCAGCAGGAATGGCCGGGCACGCGTGTCCACGAGGTCGCGGACTTGCCTCTCCTGCCCCCCGCTCCCCCAAGCGACTGCCCTGCCACGACACGCCTCGGCCTCAATGAGGGTTTGAGGGTCAGACTCACGAGCTGCTTCAAAGTCTTTATTGCAACCGGGGAGAGGGGCCAACAGGGCAGGGAATGCAGGTGGGTATGTGGGGTCCCCTAGAAAGGCCAGGGTGGGTCGTCACTGTGCCTGACAGTGGCTGTCACCCCAGGGCACCCAGCCGGGTGTGGGCAGGCCGGTCACCAGTGGAGGACACCGGGGCAGTACTTGTCAATGAGCCCCTGGTAGTAGGGCCGCAGCTTGTCCACATCTGGCAGGTCAGAGCTCTTGGTGTAGAGATCGAACTTGCTGCAGCGCAGAGGGACAGGGCCTCATGAAGCCCCGAGTGCCCTCCCCCCCTCCCCCCCACGGGCATGACCGTACTTGAACTCCTGCACCCAGGGCAGCATGGCCAAGTCCTGCTCATTGCACAGCTGCTGGTAGTCGCCGCCCGTGTGCCACGGGTAGAAGGAGTGGAACCGGATGATGTAGAAGGCCTGGGGCAGGAGGAACCACACCCCACGCTCCAGCTTGGGCTGGACTGGGCCAGGCTGGGCTGCACTGGGATGAACTGGGATGGACTGGGATGGACTGGGCCAGGCTGGGCTGCACTGGGATGAACTGGGATGGACTGGGATGGACTGGGATGGACTGGGCCAGGCTGGGCTGCACTGGGATGAACTGGGCTGCACTGGGATGGACTGGGATGAACTGGGATGGACTGGGCCAGGCTGGGCTGCACTGGGATGGACTGGGATGGACTGGGATGAACTGGGCCAGGCTGGGCGGGGCTCTTGGTTTGGTTCCTCCCCCACACCTACCTCCGGTGGGAGGGAGAATCTGTTGAACTTCATCATCTGGTACATGTACTCTGTGGGAGAGAGGGTGTCACCACCAGGCACCCAGAGGCGTGGCCCCCACCTCGGTCCCCACTGTTCCTGTCTCTAACTGGCCTCACCGTCATGGCCCCAGGACATGAGGACGTTCTCGAGCCCACAGTGGGGCTGGTACATGCCAAGCTCTGTGCTGCAGGGAGAGACAGAGGGTGAGGGGGGCTCAGGAACACCCCGCAGAGGGGAGGACCAACGGCGAGGGAGGCATACCTGTACAGAGGATCCTGGAGGTCAGGGTTGTCCTGGAAGGTAGAGTCACAGAAAAGCACAGAGCCTTGGGGACGGCAGCCAACTGGGAAGGTGTCTCCAACGACTGCCCACTGGGGAGGGACAGGCAGCGGTGGGTGGGCCTGACTGGCCTGCCCACCAAGTGGGTGTCCAGAGCCCAGAGCCGAGGCTGCCCTGGGCCCCGCCCTGCCCACCCCCTCCACCCCTCTCCTCACCTGGGGCTCCCCTGCCAGAGCCAGGACCTTCCCCAGGTCGTGCAGGAGCCCGACGAGGTGGAACCAGTCTGGGGGAGAGAGAGAGGCAGGGCAGGCTAGAGGGGGTGCAGGGGCCAGGGCAGAGGGGCAGCCTTGGGGCTGGGGTGGGGGGCAGGGCCTGCTGGGAGAGGGCCAGACCTCTACCCTCCCCCACCACCAGCTGGGGCGGGTGGGCAGCACACCCTTGTCAGGATGGGCCTTCCGGATGCCCTCGGCCGTCTGGAAGGCGTGGAAGGAGTTGGGGAAGTCCACGTCGGGGTCCGACTCGTCCACCAGCCCATCCAGCATGTCCACAGCCTCCATGACAGTCATTCTCTTATAGGAGAAGCTCCCAAACTGGGCATGCTGGGCCAGTAAGGGAGAGGTCAGCGTAGCCCCAGGGCCGGCCCTCGGGGGGTTCGGGTTAGGAGTCGTCCAGCTACCTTCCTCCTGACGAAGTCCACGGTCTGCCACGTGTGCATAAGCTTGTAGGTGGTGAAGACACGGTCCAGGAGAGGGCCGGACTGCAAGCCAGAGGGTCCGCCGGGCAGCTCGCCAACCCCTGCCCTTCACACCCAGGGGGCCACTGCCTCCCTCTCCCAGGCCTGGCCCCACAAGATGTGAACGGGGTATCCCCAGGGTGGCCTCTGGAACTGTGCAAGGGGACAGGTGCTGCCCTTCCCAGGGGCGGGAGAGGCAGGGGCGGAGTGGGGGGCGGCCGCAGGTGCTCACCGTGTAGTTTCGGAAGCTGCCCTTGTCTTTGGCCGCCTCTGGCTCCATATCAGGCCGGTAGACCAGGGGAGGGTCCGGGTCCTGGTTGGGTGGGGGAGTGAACCCATTTCACCACAATGCCAGCTCCATGAGGAAGTGAGGGCATCCCCAAGGGGGCACGAGACTGTCAGAAGTGGAGCAGCCGCGATGCAGTGGGCGCCCCGGGGCACAGCCCCTCCCAGCACAGGCGCGGTGGATACTCCAGGCTCCTGGTGTCCTTATCTGCAGGGTGGATGCCGAGGATGCCTGCTTCCCCAGTGATGCACGGCTCTGGAAGCACCCCTACCCGGCATCTCCTTCTCGAGACCTGGGTCTGCAGGGAGCCCAGGGGTTGGGCCGACGACCCTTGCCCCAGCTAGCCCACGACAGGAAGGACGGAGACCTTTGACCCAGATGAGTGGGCCGGCAGAAACCCGCTGGGAGAGGGCATGGTGTCGCTGCCCCTTCCCCGAGGGAGCAGGCTGTGCGGGGTCCGGGGCGCTCACCACAGCCACCTTCATCCTGCGAGGGGGCAGAGCTCCGCAGGCCCGGGTGCCCGTATATATGCCCACAGGTTACATAAGTGACCGGACACCACCCAGCCCCTTGGCCTTGGCCCTCGGTAATGAGTGACCATCCACCCTCCTCCTGGCCTCTGAGAGTTAATGTGTCAGCACAGGAGCAGTCCCAGCGGCCCGGCCCCCCCCCCCCACCGCCAGCCAACCTCAGCGTCCCTGGAGCAACTGACCTGCCTGGGAGGTCGAGGCTGCTCTGTAGCCAGACTCCCACTCCTGCTTCCCAAGCTTTAAACACCTCCGTGCCCCAGGCGGTAGGCCCCTCCCAACACCCAATCATCCCCAAGCACCTGGGATTTGGGGCGGGGCGGGGCTTATTTCAGAAAGTCATTTTGACACTTGTTAAAATGGGATAGAAGACTTTTATTCACGTTTCCCTAGAGGGGAGAGGTCGGGCTCCACTCTGAACACAGAGTAAATCCCCAGCACAGTCAGCTGGGGATTTACAGCCACCAGGCAGGGCGGGGGGCTGGGGTGGGGTGGGTGGGCAGGGGTCAGGAGGGAAAATTGCCAGTGGAGACATCAAGGGTGAGGGCACTCTTGCTAAACCCCAGGATTCTGTCAAGGGCGTGATTCTCGCTAATACTGGGTGAGGCTGGAGCCTTGGGCTCACGTTTGGTCCAGGGGGTCTTTGTCAGGCTCTTGAAGTGAGGGGCTCCATCTCGAGTCAGCGCAGACATGAATTCACAGCACTGGCCATGTGTGGGCTGAGTTAGGCAGGGAGGACACAGCAGGGGCCGCACTGCCTGGAGCTGACGGTCCCGTCATTGGAAAGAGGCCGGCGCTCTGGCGAAGGATGGGGCACTGAGTGTGGTCAGGGTGCAGTGGGACGGGAGAGGGCAGTGGGCGAGATGCGAGGGTGCTGGGCACTCCGCGAGGCTCCTCCTGCCCACGCTGAGAATCAACTGGGCCCCACTTAAAATGGCAAAGTGCTCTTGGCCCCTGTGAGCCCACAGCGCCTCCAGCTTCCCACGTGCATGTGCATCCCTCACGCGCTGTACTTTTGAGGTTGGTTTCCTCTGCCTCCTCCCACTGGAATCTCAGTCCCTGGGGGTGGGGGAGGCGGGGTTTATTCGCTGTTTCCGCAAGTGCTCAGAAAATATTTGCTGCAAGGATGGAGAGGGGACTGGGGAGGTGGGACGGGGACTGGAGCCATCACCCCAAAGCAGGTGGTGGCTTGGACCAAGAGAAGGGACAAAGGGCCGGCCAGTGGATCCGGATGAGGAGAGAGAGGGGCAGCAGCAGGGGGAGGGCAGCGGGTGGGGGAGCTGGGGGGTCTGGGGGGCTGCCACCAGGCCTCCAAGCGGGGTGCCAGATAGGCAGCCAGGACACGGTCTGGAGCTCAGGGGCCATGTGGACGACAGTGCGATGCTGTGACCATGGCAGGTGACCATAAGGAAAAACAGCCCAAGGCTCAGGCAAGGGCACCAGGTGGTGCAATCCTGGGGGCCTCCTGGCATTCTGTGTTGCCACAAGGAGGGTGCAGTGTGGGGTGGTGTTCTGGCAGGGGAAGCATCCTGCGTGGAGAACCAGACCGCAAGGGACTTTGCCCCAGGGCCGGAGCCAGGGAGGGTCTTGGCCGAGCTGAGCTCCTGACTCTCCCTGACTCGGCCCTCCTGGAGCCCTCCTCTTCCTCATCCCCCAGTCGCCCTGGCCCTGTGCCATAGCCCCCCCTCCCTGCCTGCTCTACCGACACCCCTCGGTGACCACAGGCTCCCGGCTCTGAGGCCCAGCCTGCCGCCCATCCAGCCCCCACGCACACACCTGTTCCAGCCTCCCCCCAACATCCACGCCTCCCCTGGGCTCAGGGCCTGGGCGCTCTCAGCTCCTCCCCTGGGGCCCCTGCCGTCCTCAGTTCATCTCCCCAGCGGGGCAGGGACCAGCCTGAACTATTCCCACGGGGCCTGGTGGAGGGAAGGTAGGCCCTGAGCTGGAAGAGCAAGCACAAGGGTGGGAGGCCAGATGGCGCTTCCAGGAGCCTCCCGCCCTTAGGGGGCCCCCGGGGGTCTGAGGGGCAGGCCTGCCAGCGACCCAGGGTATGGGCTGCAGGGACCCGCAGGCACCTCCCTGATCTCTGGCTGCAGAGCTGGGATAAAGGCATGCTCTCTTCACAGGGTGGCTGAGAGGGTGACAGGGCAAACGTCAACAAATTAAGTGCTGTATGAACATTTGTTAAATAACGGAAACCACATTTCTGAACCCATGAGGCATAGGGTGCCAGTACTACAGGACTGGCAAAAGGCTCTGGTGTCACAGCACTTAAAGCCCCTCCCCCTCCCCCCATCCCAGGTGGGGGGGGCAGACACACACCGAGAACTCCGCCCTCTGGCTGTGGACTTGTTCCTATTTGAGGCCAGTCCCCTCCCCCAGGCTCCTGGCAAGCCTGCTCCAGCCTCCTGTTGTCCCCACGCCAGGCAGGATGGGGCTCAGGGAGTCCCTGTGGCCCGCGGAGCCCCAACCCTTGTTAGGCCATCCCTACCCACCTTGAGGTGGTGGTGCTTCTGCCTTAACTGAGACATTTGCGCTGGGAGATTTGCCCCTCCCCACTCCCACCCTGCCCTAGGGAGTGGGAAGGGTGTTCTGCCCTGCTCTGCCCCGGAACCCCTACACCCTTTCCCCAGCTGCCCTCAGGGCACCCAGGCAGGGAGTCTCCATTGCGACCTTGGGCCCAGCTGGAACAGGGCAGTCCAGCCTTAATCCTACCATGTCAGGACCAGCAGGGAAGAGGCCATGCTGGGCCCACTCTGGGCCCCTCTCTCCTGCTTGCCCAGAGGTGGCCCAGGGTGTTCAGGTCCCTGGCATCTGCCCTACGTGCCTGGGCAGACCCTCTCCTCTAATGCTGCCAACCACCTCCAAGTGTTACACTCCCCAGGGGCAGAGCCCCTGGGTGTTCAGGCTCTGCTGGGTCCACACACGTGCACTGGCTTCTGTGTCCGCGGTTGTTCGAGGTTGGCTGCTGCAGAACCTGGTGGGGGTAGGGTGGGGCGGGGGTGTCCTCAGGGGCCTGCACCGCTGTTCCAGCGACCGCTCTTTGCAGCAGCTACGGGGCTGGTTCTGGGCTGGGGGCTCAGCTGCAGCTCCGGGATTAGGGCGCAGCATCCCAGCTGGGACAGGCAGGGGTACGGCCCGCCGCGCCTCAGCCGTAGCTGTGAGGGCTGCTGGGGTCCACAGGGGCTGAGTCGTGTGGGCCGGCTGAGCCGACAAGCTGCCATAGGCGGTGGCTGAGGTTCTGCACCTGGCAGGTGCCCAGCACACAGCCGACACGCAGGAGCTGGGCTCGGGGCCTGCGGGGACCCAAGTGTCGGCGGGGGCCGTTCCGGAGAGGCTGACCCATAGCAGGGCCCAGGCTGGCACTCCTCTGGGGCTGGAGGGCCTGGTGCAGCTTCCAGACCACAGACCGGGCTGCAGGGTGCCGGGACTGCAAGCCACTGGAAGGAGTCCGGGCTGGGGGCTCCCTGCAGAGGGAGATGGAGGAAGTAAGCCCGGTGGGCCAGCCTTTCAGGGACCCATGAACCCACCCGCTTTCCCTTCCACACAGGCCTGGGGTCACTGGCAGGGGAAGCCCACTGAGCTCAGGGCTCAGGGCCTGGCCCTCAGCCATCTCAGTAGCCCATTTACCTGCCCCTCCCTGGGCAAGGGGCAGCCCTGGCCTCTGTGGGCCACTAAGCTCAGGACTCAGGTGACTCCCTCTCAGCCCTTCCCTTGGGGTGGGGGAAGGTGGGCAGGCCTGAGGGCCCCTCCAGCCTCGCCTCCCACAGCTGACCTTTCCTTTTGAGGGGTCTGCTTGCCAGTGGAGGAGTGGGCATGCCTTAGGAGGAGAGGCAGAGAAAGAGGGGCCTCTTGCCCTGCTCAGGGGTTGCTTAAGGCCTGGGGCTGGCCCTTGATCTAGGGGGTGAGCCCAGCAGCAGGTGGGGGGTTTCCCCAACCAGGGGCTAGAGGGCCTGGGGAGGGGGAGTGGTCGGAGGGAGGCCTCCCCCAGCACTCCGGTTTCCTGCCCCGGCAGCCAGGGTGGTCTGAGACCTGCTCACCTGGGTCGCGCGGGCGGCCGGCTCCGGGCCAGGCCGAGGGACAGCGCGCCTGGGAGCTGCAGGTAGAGGAAGCTGATGCAACCGAGGGTGACCGTCAAGAGCCGGGCCATGAGGGCGGGGCCGGAGGGGGCAGTGAGCCGGGCAGGTGTTGGGGGCGGCCCTAGGCTGAGCCACCGCTTCCGTCCGCACCTCGGGGCGCGCGGGCTGGCGCCGGTGGGTCGGCGAGGGTCTCCAACACAAAGCGACACGAAGCGGGCGGGCGAGTCTCCTGCCGGTGGCGCGTGAACCTCCTCGGTCAGCTGGCGGTCGGAGCCCTGCTGGGGCCGGAGCCTCAGCACCTCGGGGCTAAATAGTCTTCCAGGGAGGCGGAGCCGGACGCGCCGGCGGGGCGGGGCGGGGTGCTCCCGCCCGGACCCCAACTCCGCCCGCCGCCCGAGAGAGGGCGGCGGCCGTAGGGAGCGCGGGTGACTGGCCAGAGACCCCGGCAGGCCAGCCTCACCTCCGCCACCTTCTGGTGGGGGACACTGGCCCTGAGCCTGGAGGGGTAAAGAGCTGGGAGCTGCGGAGTGCGATCGGCGGGGCTGGGTCCCGCCCGCCACCTCTAGGTCCCTGGGCCTCGCCTCCCAAATGTCCGCGCCGATGAGTGGCAGGGGCCTGGCCAGAGGCGATTTTGAGACCCCTCCTCAAGAGGTCCTAGCAGCTCTATTACTAAAAGCTCTACCCTCCCCGCTCCCCACCCCCCACTATTACTGAAGTATTAACTGGTTTTTGTCAGAAATTTAAATGAGTAAAAAGTGAGACCCTCTCACTGCCATCCGGTGGATTCCTCTCCCAGGTCCGGATGGGTGCCCCGTTCTTGACTTTCTCTTGTGTGCATTTTGTTGAGGGGGGGGGTTGCATCCTGTGTGTGTGCACTATATACAGACACATATGCATATATAGGTAAAAATATATGTAAACATAGAGACTGCCATTCTTTCTTATGGTTGATCCTACACCAAAATGTAGGTGTTCTGTGGCTTAATTGATCCTTTACTGGGAAGCAATTAGGTGATTTCCAAGCTTTCCGAGAGCAAGAACCCTTCTTCATGAGCTCATGGATGTGTCTCTATATGATACTTCCGCAGACATGGGAATTCTGGCTGAAGGTGAGCCCGTGTTTGTGTTGACAGATGGAGCCAAACTGCTCTCCACAAAGCTGACGCACTGTCCACCGATAATGGACTTGGTGCCAGGGTTCTTCATCCCTTTGTCCCTCTGAGAGGGGACAATTATTCCATCACATGCTCAGACATTTCTGATCATCTGAGCATCTCTGCACCCATTTGTATTTCCTCTTCTGTCTTCCCTGCCCCAGTCTTGCTCCCTCTATCGGGTCATCATGAGTGACCCGGTCACTCTCCGTCCCTCCTTCTGCACACGCCATGGGAGCTCAACAAACATTAGCTGCATGAATAAATCAACAAGTGGAGACCACCTGCCATGTTAAAGAGCGGTAGGGAAGCATCAGCAGGTATTCCCGTTTTTATTTGTTTATTTATTTTTACCGGAAGGAGGGTGGGTGATGTGATCACATCCATGTTAGAAAAGTGGAATTCAGCAGGGAGGTGGGTGCTGAAGGGCTGGCAGGAAGGGTGCAGTGGGGACAGAGCGGTTGGGTCAGAGAAACAGAGCAGAGTGGGGGGGCAGATAAGGAGGGTCAGCCCACCCATCTGTTTGCTGATGCAGGGAGAGTGGGGGGAGGGGTTAGCTACCTGGGGGACATCCTGGCAGGAATGTCTTGCTGGCCTCCAGCGTCCTGGGCCTCGGGCTGAAGAGAAAGCAGCCCTGGAACACAGTCTGGGGAGTTTCGGAGCTGGCAAGGCTCTGAGAGGTGAGGAGTGTGCTGAACATCACCCACAGAGAGTGAAGAGAGAGGACAGAACCTGGCGTGGGAAGAGGGGCAGGCAAGGGACCCCAGGGGTGGGCCCGGTTCTGCAGCTGCTTCTTCTCCCACCAGCACCCCCGTCCTCCCTCAATCTGCCTTCCACAGTGCTGCCAGTACCGTCTTTCCAAAACACATGTGACCGTATCACTCACCCCACCAATAAAGAAGAAATAGATAAATATTCGCAGTCTCTTAGGCTGTCGGCCACTGCATTCTTTCTCTCAGAACACTGGCTGCCACCACAGGCCTAGGGTCTCATTTCCCCGACAGCCCACGGGCAGGGTGTCCTCTGGCCTCAGGCCTCAGCCTGGGAGCTTATTTCGCCCCTATCCCTCTTGACTGGATCAGAGACCCCCTGTGATCCCACAGCCCCTGCACAGCACAGCTCATGGCACTTGTGGTCTGTAAGTGTCCGCGTGCCCCCCGGGGGGAAATCCACGGGCTTCCCGCACTGATCCTCGGTGGAGGAGCCGCCGCTGTGGAGGCACCCAGAGCACCGCTCACCCGTGGAGACACACAAGAAGCAGACCAGAGGTTCCCCTGGAGCAATGCTTTAGAGAGAAATCACCGTGGAGCAGGAAAAGCGAGGGTGGCAATTGGCTGGGCAGACAGCATCTAAGGAGGTTTCTCTTGAGTGTTTTAAGGTGGGAGAGACTGAGTGTAATCCCGATGGCGAGGGTCCATAGAGGGGGCAAGATTGAGGGTGGGGGTACCTAGCAAACAGCCAGAGGTGGGGAGGGGGCAGGAGGGGCAGAGCCTCTGTGGTCGCTGTGGAGGGGGAGGCGGGGCTGAGGGGGGCAGACTTGGGGTGATGCAAGTCTGTTTTCTCTGTGAAGGAGGGCAGTGGGGTCATCTCTGAGACACGGGAAGGGGGTCAGAGGAGACTGCAGAGAGAACCGAGCTGACCAGATGCCAGCAGGCTGGGAAGTGGGGAGAGTGCATCCACAGCTGGGGCCGCGGTGTCACTGTGGCTACTCTGCACCAGCTGGCGCTGCAGGCCTCGAGGAGACGGATGGGCAGGACTGTGCGTGGCTGGGGTTTGCCAGGTGAGGACAGTGACAACAGTTGGGGGGGGGCGACGATGTTGGCAGGATGACAGGTGACTGGAGCCACACTGGGAGGAAGCGGGCGGCAGCGAGTGCCTCTGAGGGTAACATGGACAGTGTGGTAGCCGGGAACTTGAGTGGGGCTATCTATCATGGTCTAGAAGTGACCCCAAACCTACCCTTGACCCTAAGGTGCTCAAGGAATGGGCTCCTTGCAAGGAGGGCATGAGGGTGGAACAAAATGGAGTGCAGGGTCCCCACCATCTCTGTGGAAGAGCCAGTCCTGGGCTCATGTGCTAGGCCAGAGGGCTTCCCTGGGACACTGCCTGCCCATGCACAAGCTCAGTGGTGTGGTAATGTGGCGGTGAGGACCTTTTTGGGTGTAAGTGACAAAAACCAACTCAAGACAGCTGGGGCAAAAAGGAGGGGTTCTCAGCCTATCTACCCAGTACCGTACAGAAGCAGAGGAGGCTGTGGCTGGGCATGTGCCCAGGGGCAGGGAGGGGAGCCTGGTGGTCCTCCCCCTCAGCTCTTGTCTCTGGGTTGGGTTCCACTCATTCTCCAGGCGGGCCCCTGCGAGGGGGTGGAGGAGGAACGCCAGCGGTTTGTTCCTTCATAGGTTCTTGAAGCAGCCAAAGTCACCCCAAAACAAGTTCAACCCTGCCTCCCCCTCCCAGCCTGTCAGCGAGCAGCCCTGAGGCTCCCCCTCCCCCCACCCCCTCTCCTAGCGTGTTCTGCCCTAGACTCTGTGTCCCCCTTGCCCATCCCTGTGTCACTGCGGGGGAGGCCCTGGCCGGCCCCGGCCCTGAGGGTGTTGGGCACCGTCAGGGACCCTGAGTGGTGCAGCCTTCTCCCAAGCAGCGCACCCGGGCCCCGGCGCCTCACGGCCTAGTACGCGGCTCTTTACAGCAGGACGTGCAGCGCGCCTTTTAAAAAGTACATGTGTTAAAAATAAATGAATGCATGAATGAATGAATGAATAAATAAATAAATAGAAATAAAAAAATAAAAGTACATGTGTTAAGCGTTTCACCTCACTTAGACTGGGCTTCCAAGTGGGGCCAGAGCCCTCCTCAGGCTGGGAACCCCACGGGTAGGGCCTGGGTGGGTACTCCCCCCTATCACCAGGCTGGCAGCCCCAGGGGATGGCTTAGGGCCCCAGTTTGGGAGACCTGTGGGTAGGGCCGGGCCTTCCAGCTTTCCTCCAGACTGACAGCGCCGGGGCAGAGAGCCCCGGGAGCCGCGCGGACCCCAGACAGAGCTCCCAGAGGCGGGGCCCGACCCCTCTCCGCCCTGCGTGGGAGCCGCGACGGCGAGGCGCGCCCTGACCCGGCCCGCGTCTGCCGCTGACCCGCCCGAGCCGCCGTCGCTGTCACCGCTTGAGGGTGGTGAGCGGCTGAATCCCGCCCCCGGGAACCGAGCCCGCGCCGCTGGTCCAATGAGGGAGCTTCGCTCCGGACCCCGCCCACAGGGGCGGAGCGAGGCCGCGCAGGCGCACGGCGCGGCCGGGCGGGCCGGCTGGCTGGGAAGATGGCGGCGGAAGCCCTGGCCGCCGCTGTGGAGCGGGCCCGAGGCGTCCGGGGTGCGCGGGCCAGGGCCGGGGCCGGGCCATGAGAGCGCCGTCCTCTCGTCCCCGAGCCGCGGAGCCCGCCCGCGCCCCTCGCCATGGCGCGGCTCGCGGACTACTTCGTGCTGGTGGCGTTCGGGCCGCACCCGCGCGGTGAGTGCCGGCGCGCGGCCGAGGGCTGAGGGCTGGGAACCGGGAGCCGGGAAGGGTCAGCCGGGGCGGCGGGGCAGCCCCAGGGTCAGCCGGGCACCTGCCGCCCTGGTTCGGGGTCCGGGGTCGGGGGTCACGGAGGGCCGACCTCCCCGAGGTGGGCAGCGCGGCGAGACGGGGCGGGCCGAGATTGCCCACCCCAATCAGGGCAGAACCGGACCGACAGCGCCTCGGCGTCGCCCCGGAGGTGGGAGGGCCCTGGGGCGGCTCGGCCTCCCGACTCCCAGTTGGGTGGGATGGGCTCTCTCTGCCTTGGCGGACTGCCGGGCGGCTCTGCTTCCAGGGGCACGGAACGTTCACTTGCAAGCCCCTCCTCTGACCCCCAGTGCCTCTGGTCTGGAGCCTCCGGCCCCTGTGCCGTGTCTCAGGTACAGGAGGCTGGGGGGCATGCAGAAAAGGGGTGGGGTTCAGGGACTACTGCTTGAAGAGGTGGTGTTTGAGTTGGAGGAACTGTGGAGAGGAGAGAGAAGAGTGTTCCTGGCAGAGGGCCTGCCGACTTCATGCCTGCAGCCAAGCCCTGGGTGGGAGAGTGGCGTGGTGACTGGTGCCGATGGCCAGGAGGTCCGTGTCTAGGGTCAGCGCCCGTGTCTGAGAGCCCTTCAGTCCAGGGGGTAGGAGAAAACAGCCTGACAGTGACATCAGCAACAGCCGTGGAGACAGCGGCGTTGGGGTGTGCACTCAGCGTGCCAGGCCCTGCACAGCCCTTTGTTGCGTGATCTCACTTCTTCCTCCCAGCAGCCCACCGAGGTTTCCCTGTCATTGCCCCCATGTGTAGAGTGCAGTCAGGGCTGAGAGGTTGAGTGCCTGGTCTGAGCCCCCAGAGGGGCTGGGACTTCGCACCCAGGCTACCCCAGAGCTAAGCTGGGGTCTCAGATCCCAAACTGCAGGAGGGCACGCGTGTCATTGGGGGGGTGGGGTGGCTGTGTGGTCAGGCTGGGGCTGAACCTTGAGCCTGAGAGTGGGGTCGAGACCCTCAGTCTACCCTGCTTCTTGTCACCCCAGCTGCCTCTGTCACCATCCAGGACCCGGACTTGCACTCCTCTTTGCTTTTCTTCTTGCTGAGCCTATACCTGCTGGACTCCACACTCTCCAGACCCTCCTCATGCCCTTTCACTCAACACTCACTCCTCCTCTCCGCTCCTCCTGTCGTATCCATCCCGACACCGTCAGTCATGAGCATGTCTCTCCCTTCAGGGAGGACATTCTTGTGGGCAAGGACCAGTTGTCCTCGTCCTGCAGTCTGCACGTGGCAGGCTCACTGTCAGTGTTGAACAGGCCCAGAGGGAGGGCCGTCTGCTCCAAGGCATGTGGGGAGGGGGCAGTGAGGAGGACATGCCAACTGCAGCAGCGGGGTGCACTGGATCCAGGGAGACGGGGCTGGCCAAGGTGCTGCCCCAGCGTGAGGGCCCCCAGGCTGCGTGCCAGGGCAGGGGCTGCATGAGCAGAGTGAGCTTGGAGGCTGAGGAGGCTGAGGGCAGGTGGGAGGCGTGCTGGTGGTGGTGGCAGCTGGAGTGAATGTGAGGGAGGTGCGAGGAGGCATGGGTGGGCTCCGTGACAAGCTGGCTGGAGCCACACGGGTGGTGGGCACCGCAGGTGTGTGTGGCCTCTGAGCAGAGCCGGGGAGAAGGCTGGTGCCACAGCGCCGGCTCACCCCGTGACTGGAAGGAGTGACTCTCAAGGTGTCCCTTCAGTAGGGCTGGGGGGCCATGGAGCCATGGTTAGGGGTAACCACTGTCTTCCGGGATTGGAGCTGGTCAGCTGCTGGCCGGCTGCCCAGCCTCAGGGCCTCCCTTGGCATGGCCGGTCCATCCCTGTGAGGAGCAAGCCCACGAGCTGGAGTCCCGGCTGTGGGACTGAGGGCAGAGCGAGGTGGTGGGGACGTCTGAAGCAGAGGAGCCCCGCGTGAGGCTCAGTGGTCCCTGCTTTGCCACTGGGACCTCTGTGACCTTGGACCAGTCTTTCGGCCCTCCGCACCTCACCTTCCTCATCTGGGGGTAGGGTGAGTGACACAGACCTCCCGGGCTGCCGTGAGCACAAGGTGGACATGCACACGTGGAGCTGCTCACACAGAAGGCTCCAGGAAGTGATGGGTGTCTCGTTAGTGCTGAGCAGCCAGTGTGTGGACGCCACTTGGCACAGACAGTGGGCACCTCTGCGGGAGGTGGGGACCCCTGCGTGCTGGCAGGCCTAGGACACGAGGGCAAGACATAGGATCTTTTGGGTTCAGTGGAGGGTGTGGGGGGGTAGAAGTGCTGTCCTTGGCCTGGGTCTGGACATCCTGCTGGAGCTTCTGGATGCAGGGCCTGGGTGCTGAGTCCCCGAGTCCTACCGGAGGAAGTGTCCTGGCTTCATGGTTACTACCTGGCAGACCGCTCCAGGCAGGAGGACAGGGAGGGGGTTGGGGGGTTCCCTCTCATTCATCCCAGAAGCTGTAGGCTCCTCCCTTGGTGAGTTGGGGGGGCTCCTTCACTAAGGACATGGGTTTAGCCTGTATTGCACCCTGGCCCAGCTCTGGGGACATCATGGGGGCCAGAGAGACTACCTTGCCCGGTTCCTGGCCAGGGAGTGCCCTGATGGTGGTCAGCTGATTTTACACAGTGTGACCAGTGCCGGGGTGTGTCTTTGATCTGACCAGATGGCCGAGTGCATATCTGCCAGGGAGGAGGGGCTGGACCCCTCCTGGTGCTGGGGTTTCCACCCCCAAACATCTGAGAAGAAGACTTTCCACCCCTGGCCTGGCCTCTTTTGGTCCTGACCATGTTGAGCTGGCCACATTCCTCCGCCCCATCTACTCTCCCCACCCATATTCCTGCCCTCTCTCTGGAGCAGGTTGGGGCTGTTTGGGATGGCCTTGGCTGGCTCCCAGCCCCACCCTGGGAGCCCGAGGGTCCAAGTCCTTGGGTCAGAGCCAGTCGGGTCTGACCGGAGAGGTTTGAGAGGTTGGAGAGGTTGCAGCCCCTCTGCACATGTCCCGTGCTGTGGCCAGCTGGGAGCGGCCTGTGTGTTGAGGTTTGTGTTGAGGTGGGAGGTTGGGTTTGCAGCAGGACGGTGCCGTCCTTCCTACGGCCCGGCTGGTCTCAGGGCGTGTGTGCTGGGTGTGGGGAGGGGCGGGCAGAGGAGGCTGCCATCCTCCCTCGCCTCTGCCCACAGCACATGCTGGCCTGGGCCAGCCCAGGCGTCGGAGCCTGGCACTGGTGACGGCGTTGCCAGCAGATGACGGACGTGAGCTCTGGGTTCCCCGCCCTGGGGCTGGCTGTGGGGACACAGCTCTTGTCCCCGTCTGTGTTTCAGGGGACCTCTGTGCCCTTCCTCCTAGGGCCCCCCCGAGTCCCGCCCTGTGACGCACGGCTGTGCTGGTTGGATTAGTCCTGTCACCATGGGGTGGAGGTGTCCTCTCTCTTGTCTACCCCAAGGTGTGGCAGCTCTGGTGGGGCAGGGGACTCAGCTGCTGTAGGTCCCCTTCACGGCCTCAAGAGCTCGACTGGGTGGGGGACACTGGGAGATGTGGCAGAGCCCTACCCCCACCCCTAGGATGCAGGCCAGCAGCCAGATTGCAGCCCGGCCCCTGTGCCTTGGCACAGAGCTGAGGCATGGGCGGGGGTCTCAGAGAAGGGTGAGGGAGTCAGGACACATCCACGGTGCACCCTTCCAGGGAGGGCCGGCGAGCGCTGGTGTGCCTTGGGGCTCCAGGAGCTGCCCTGGACTTCCTACTGAGGAACCTGTTTGCCTGTGGGGTGCGAGCGGGGCTGACGGTGGGGGGAGGGTGGTGCCGCGGCTGTCTGCGATCAGGAAGCCCTAATTAGGCGGGGGGCTGTGCAGCGCTGGACGCGGAGACGTGGCTTCTTGCTCGTGGAGCTCCTGTCTGGCTCAGCTGGCCAACAGGTGCACCAGGAATCCCAGAAGGCTGTGGTAGAGGGTGGGAGGTTCTTGGGGTCCCACTGCAGGCCCCAGACTTGGGCAGGGTGCAGAGAGCTGGCTAGAGGAGGTGACGCTCTTTGGGCTGAGACCTGAGGGCCAAGTTTGGGGCCATCATGGCCCAGAGGAGGAGCTGGCGGGGGAATGCTCACCTGCCTAGCCTAGCGCCATTCTCCCGCCCCCCCCCCCCACCTCTGTAGGCGGCCCAGACGCCTCCAGGAAAGCCTGCGCTCAGTTCTTTGGAGGGTGGAGCCCTGCACGTGGGAGTAGAGTAGACGTGCCACACGATGACTGGGGTAGGGAGGGTGGGCAGTGGCCGGTGGCCAGCCACTCTGCCCACTTCCCTGGGGGAGAGGCTGTGGAGAGCAGCCCCCGAAGGCCACCTGCCCACTGGCTTTGGGAGGGAGATGGGGCGGAGGCTACTGTCCCCATCCGCACACACCCCCCTTCCTTCCTTCTCCTCCTGCCTCGTGGCAAGAACTGGGTGAGCCCTGGGTGCCAGCCAGGGCTGAGCCCAGATGGTGGTTTGGGGCTGCACACAAGTTGGCCCTGGGGGAGGAGCCACAGTTCAGGGTGAGCCAGCCTGGGCCTGTTGAGGGTGCCCCTTGGGAGTGGGCCTGGAGGGACCCTGGGGGCTTCGGGGGGTGGGGGTGTGTGTGTGTGTGTGTAGGTAGGTGAGGCACCAGCAGACACCTGTCCTCCCCCACCCTGTCTTGTCTGCCACCTCCTCTCCGTGTCAGTGGTGGGAGGGGGAGGGGAGCAGGAAGCTGAGGTTTGGTGAGGCGGAGTCACGGTCCCTCACTACCCCTGCTCCCCCAGCCAGCAGCAGCCTGCCTGCTGCTGACCTTTTAGGCCTTGCCTCCGTGATCCTGGAGGGTGGCGGGTTCCTAAGATTGCAGCCCAGCTCCTCTGCCTCTGGGGGCCTGGGGAGTGTGTGCTCTTGGGCTGCTGGGGTCCGTTTGCCAGTGCCCTTGGGTCCAGGCCTGTGCCCAGGCCCCCAGCTCGGTCTGAGGCTCCTGTGCCCACTCAGGTCACAGGTGGACCAGACAGGCTGGACGTGGGACTGCATCTCACAGGTCCTCAGAGGCTGCACACGGGGGCTTTCTGGGCCTTCCCTATCCGCCCCTGCTCTTCTGCTGCTGTGGGCAGCAGTGTTGAGGCTGGTCTGAGTGGAGGGCTGGACCTGCTTGTCGAGTGTGGGAGGTGAAGGTGGAGAGCTTTTGCCTTTCCTGCTTCAAGCTGCTGCCATGCTGGGTGGGAGCTGGGGGAAGAACAGGGACCCCCGTCCTTCCTCCACGACGCCTGGGTGAGTGCTTCCCCGACTTGACCCTCGCCATGCCTCCAGGTTTGTCTCCACAAAGGGTGGGCAAGAGGCAGGGGCCTCCAGCTAGCCCTGCCAGTGTGGACTGGACCTGGGAGCACTGCCCTGGGCATGTAGTGGGGGGAGCAGACCGGAGGGGGCTCAGTGGGCCAAGTGGTTTCGGGAGTGGAGGGGGGTCTCTGGGGAACACATGGGGGGCTAGCAGGCTGGGGGTGCAGGGACATGCCCTTCTCCCTGGTCTAGAGGACCCTCAGGGCTGCACGTGGCGACCTGGTCTGTGGCTGTGTGCAAGGTGGCCTTTGCGGGCAGGGAGCAGGCCTGTGTGCCACCATGTTCAGGGCTCAGGAGAGCACTCCTGTCCTTCCTGCCAGCCCCACCCCTCTCTGGCTGTCTTCTGGGACCTTTGCTTGTGGCGTCTGCCTCCTGAGGCAGCGGGGACAAGCAGCAGTTTGGGGCTGTAGGCACGGGTGGTCCTTCCGCCGGCACAGGTGGCAGGTGTGAGACCTCTGCACCTCTCAGGTGGGCCCAGGGCTGGCAGGTGAGGCGGAGGCAGGGAGCAGGGCTGTGGGCCGAGTGCCTAAGCCGGGCGCTGGCTGTGGAACAGTCTGGAACAGCTCTCCCCTTGCTGGAGGGGCAGGTGCTATGCAGTTGGGCGGGCACGCTGGCATGTGGCAGGCTGGGTGTGGGTTCTGGCTGGGGGTGCTGACACAGTGGGCGGGACCCAGGAGGGGGGTAGTGGGGGTGGGAGTAGGGAGTACCCCCCCCTACTCCCCTGGGCTGGGGCTCCTGTGCCCTTTTTTTTTTTTTTTTTTTTTGAGGCTCTCACAGTTTATTTTATTTTACTTTATTTTTTAAAAATTTCCAGGTCATTTAAAAAAAGTTTTCTATTGGGGTATAGTTGATTTATAATGTTGTGTTAGTTTCTGCTGTACAGCAAAGTGAACCAGTTATACATATACATACATCCACTCTTTTTTAGATTCTTTTCCCGTTAAGTTCATTATAGAGTACTGAGTAGAGATCCCTGTGTTATACAGTAGGTCCTTATTAGTTATCTGTTTTATATACAGTGGTGTGTATACGTCAGTCCCAATCTCCCAATTTATCCATCCCCCCCCCCCCCCTCACCGGTAACCATAAGTTTCTTTTCTGCATCTGTGACAGGCCTCCTGTGCTCTTGTTGCCTGGCCCAGCCAGAGGCTTGCAGGGACCCCAACCCCACAGCAGGGGCTTCTCTCCATGCCCTCTGGTGGTCCTGGGGTCTGTGGCTGCCTAGCAGCCCCTCCTCACAGGACTGTCTTTAGGGAAACCATAGGTTTGGGAGCTGGGACTGGTCTGGTGCCACGTGAGGGCCAGGATGGGTGAGATGTTTCCACTCGGACCCTCGAGGCTCCTGACCGGGTGCGGGTGTGGGAGGTGGGAGGTGCTCTGACCCCTGCTCCTGTCCTCAGGGAGTGGGGAAGGCCAGGGCCAGATCCTGCAGCGCTTCCCAGAGAAGGACTGGGAGGACAACCCGTTCCCCCAGGGCATCGAGCTGGTGAGTGCGGGCGCTCCCCCGGGGCCCGGAGCCGAGGGCTGGGGTGCTGAGACGGTGGGGGGCAGGCACCGTGAGGGCCCCGCTGGGTACAAGCAGACGCCAGCGCGTTGGAGACCGTGGGGCGGGGGTGCAGGCTTGGCTGGCCGGGCGCTTGGGGCCCGCATCGCGCCCTGTTGTCCCTCCCTCGCGGTGGTGGGGACCGCGCCCTGCGTCACAGGGTTCTCGCCCCACACACTGAGGCCGGAGGCTCTTGCTCTCCTTTGTGGGGGAGAAGGCTGAGGTCCAGGAGGCAAGGCACGTGGGTCGCAGAGCAGGGCGCTGCTGGCTGCACTGGAGCCCGGCCTCCAGGCCCTGGCTGTGCAGTCCCTCGCAGGCAGGGGGCTAGAGGGAACTGACTGCTGACCCCCGTCCCCTTCCTCCCCATAGTTTTGCCAGCCCAGTGGGTGGCAGCTGTGTCCTGAGAGGAACCCGCCGACCTTCTTTGTTGCCGTCCTCACCGATATCAACTCCGAGCGGCACTACTGCGCGTGCTTGACTTTCTGGGAGCCCGTGGAGCCCACACAGGTAACCCTGCAGGGGCCGAGCCTCTGGCTGTGGCCGACTCTCTCTGTCCTGTGTGTGTCTCCCCGTGTGTGTCTCGTCCTGGTGACCCAACCCCACAGAGGCTGAAGTTTCCAGAGGGCCAGTCCTGTCTGAGTCACCTGTGTCCCGTCCGCCGCCTTCCCCCCGCCACCCCCGCCCCGGGCCTCAGGAGACCTGCCTGAGAGCCTGGCACATGGAGCTTCTGTCCGCAGGAAGGGCTGTGCACCGAGGACACTGCCGAGAGGGAAGAGGAGGCAGGTGAGGGAGGCCTAGTGGGACTGTCACCCGCAGCTCCTGGCCCGCCCGGCCAGCTTTTTGCTCCAAAGACGCTGGTGCTGGTGTCTCGACTGGACCACGTGGAGGTGTTCAGGGTGAGGTGGGCAGCCAGGGCACAGGGCAGGATGCGGGGTGCTCCCGCTGGCTGGGCCGTCATTCCCCGGTCTGTGGCCCTTGCAGAACAGCTTGGGTCTCGTCTACACCATCCATGTGGAGGGCCTGAACGTGGGCCTGGAGAACGTGGTTGGGAACCTGCTGACGTGCGTCATCCCTCTGGCCGGGGGCTCACAGGTGGGTCAGGAGGCAGCTGCTGTCCACCCGCAGCCACAGGCCCCGCTGGTGCCTGAGGCCACGGGGTGGGGCCTGCTAGGCATTCGGAGTCCAGCCTGGGCAGAGCGCGGCCCCGGCCTCGGACACTGTCCTGCGTCTTGGTGCCGCCGCCTGTCCCCTTTCCTTGGCCCTGCCTGTCTCGTGTCCCATGTCGCACCTGGCTCTCTACCTGGCACCCTTTGGTTCCTCTGTCCTCTCGCTCCTTGGGTGTGCCTGTCTCTGGGTGTCAGTGTTGGCTTATCTGTCCACCCCCCGTCTGTGTCCCCGCGTGTGGGTGTGTCTAACTGTGTCTCTCTGCCTATCTGTCCCGTGCAGCTGGACTCTGTTGAGGACGGAGTGGTACGGATTCTTTGTTTCTTCTGCCCACCCAGGCCCCATCCCCACCCCAGGTCAGAGGCCCGGAGTTTTCTCTGCAGCACTGCTTGGGCCGACAGAGGCCGGGCGTGGCCTTTCCCTTGTGCCGTGCTGCCCGTCCCGGCCAGTCCCGCCTCGGGGTCTGTCCTTCCCCCAGGCCCGCCTGAGGCTGTGAAGCTGGGGGTGACCCAGGTGTGGGTGGAGCAGCTGAGCACTGGTCCCTCTCTCTCCACAGAGAACCATCTCTTTGGGGGCTGGGGACCGGCAGGTCATCCAGACGCCACTCACCGACTCGCTGCCCATCAGCCGCTGCAGCGTGGCCCTGCTTTTCCGCCAGCTGGGTGAGCCTGGTGCCCCCAGCCCCAGCCCCTGCACAGTCCTTCCTCTCCCCTCCCGGGGCCGGTGGACAGACATCGAGGTTTCGCTGCAGGGCGGGCGCCTGCGCCCTCTAAGCCTGTCCTCCTCCTCAGGCATCACCAACGTGCTGTCTCTGTTCTGTGCGGCCCTCACGGAGCACAAGGTGCTCTTCCTGTCCCGGAGCTACCAGCGGCTCTCGGACGCCTGCCGGGGACTCCTGGCGCTGCTCTTCCCTCTCCGATACAGGTGCTTACCTTACCGCTGCCCACTGCCCCGCGGTCCCTCCGCTCGGCCCCGCCCCTTGGGCTGTCGCACTGAGCCTTGGCCTGTTGCAGTTTCACCTATGTGCCCATCCTGCCGGCGCAGCTCCTGGAGGTGCTCAGCACGCCCACACCCTTCATCATCGGAGTCAACGCTGCCTTCCAGGCAGAGGCCCAGGAGCTGGTGAGGGCCCTGCTTTGTGTCTGCCTCGCTGCTCCAGGCTGGGCCGACCCCAGGCCCCGCTGACCGGCCCGCGGCTCCCTGACCTCTCGCTCCCTTTGGTCCACAGCTGGATGTGATTGTTGCTGATCTTGATGGCGGGACGGTGACTGTGCCCGAGTGCGTGCACATTCCACCCCTGCCAGAGCCACTGCAGAGCCAGACGCACAGTATTCTGAGCATGGTGAGGCAGGACCAGGGGCCTTGGGGAGGCTGGTGCCTCGGGCAGGCTGGGGTGGGGTCACTTGGTGGCCAGAGGAACCCAGAGCCTGGGGCTCGTGTGCAGCTGGCCCTGCTCCCCACTGCTTCCACAGGTCCTGGATCCAGAGCTGGAGCTGGCAGATCTTGCCTTCCCTCCACCTACGACGTCCACTTCCTCCCTGAAGATGCAGGTGGGGGTCGCTGCCCCTCTGGGGGCCCAGGCCCACCCGGTGCTGAGCGCTCCTCCAGGGGGTCGCCAGGGCCGCGTGGGGTGGGTGTGAGCCTCGGAGGGTCCTGCACAGGAGTGGCCGTCGGCGCCGAGTCTTAGAGGAGGCACTGTGGCTTGTGTGGAGGAAGGTTGGAGGGTCAGGAGGGCGAGGTGCCTGGAAGGCTCAGGGCCTGGCACTCACCTGCCCTCACGTATGCCCCAGGATAAGGAGCTGCGCGCCGTCTTTCTGCGGCTCTTTGCTCAGCTCCTGCAAGGCTACCGCTGGTGTCTGCACATGGTCCGCATCCACCCGGAGCCTGTCATCCGCTTCCATAAGGTGGGCGTCAGGCGGGGGCGGGGGCGGGCAGAAGGTGAGTGCCCGAGGGGCTGACCTCTTTGTGCACCGCAGGCAGCCTTCCTGGGCCAGCGTGGGCTGGTGGAGGATGATTTCCTGATGAAGGTGTTGGAGGGCATGGCCTTTGCAGGCTTCGTGTCGGAGCGCGGGGTCCCCTACCGCCCTACGGACCTATTTGATGAGGTGCACCCCGACCCCACCTGGGAGGAGCCGCCATCACCCCTCTCCCTGCCCCAGCCAGCCCGCCTGACCCTGCTTCCTCCCCCAGCTGGTGGCCCACGAGGTGGCACGGATGCGGGCGGATGAGAACCACCCCCAGCGTGTCCTGCGTCATGTCAAGGAACTGGCAGAGCAGCTCTACAAGAACGTAAGGCAGGCGGCACGAGGGGGCGGGCTGGCCAGGTGAGGTCACTGTGCTGCCCTGGCCCAGGCTGCTCGCCCATCCTGCCTGTGTCCCCCCCCAGGAGAACCCGTACCCTGCCGTGGCTATGCACAAGGTGCAGAGGCCAGGGGAGGCCAGCCACCTGCGGCGGGCGCCCCGGCCCTTCCCCCGGCTAGACGAGGGCACGGTGCAGTGGATCGTGGATCAGGCCACAGCCAAGTTGCAGGGCGCACCCCCGGCCGTGAAGGCCGAGAAGAGGACCACCGTGCCCTCAGGGCCCCCCATGAGTGCGTAACCGGGAGGGGGAGCCTAAGTGTGGCCGAGGGTGGACGTGAGGTCAGAGGTAAGCACGTTCTCTGCTCCCCAGCCGCCATACTGGAGCGGACCAGTGGGCTCCACGGCAACAGTGCGCGCCGGCTGGAGGTGGTCCGGAACTGCATCTCCTACGTGTTCGAGGGGAAGATGCTTGAGGCCAAGAAGGTGAGGGTAACCCGGGCACAGGGAGCGCTGTGGGCTCTGGATGGGGGCGGCCTGGGCCAGGGCAGCGGCTCTCAGAGGAGCCCTGGCCCTCGTTCTCCTGCAGGGGGCTGGAGGGAGCTGGGCTGGCGAGAAGGGCAGGTGGACGCCAGGTCCGCCTCAGAACAGCTGGGGGCAGCCTGCTGGGGAGGCTCAGCGGGAGGAATTTACTTCAACTTTTAGTCATCAGAACGCTCTGAAAGTTCCTACTGTTAAGTTTCTTCTTTATCTCTCACAAAAACTAGTGTAGACTCACACGTGTGTTTTGTTTTACTTGCAGAAAGTGGAGTTCATTTAGCATTCTGCCCTCTGTGATGTCCACTGACACTTTGGGTCTCTCAGGACAGCCAGTTTGAGTCTGTCTTGTGTTTCACAGCTGCGTGGTTCTCTGTGAAGCACCTAGTTCTTAAACCAGCCCTTTATCGGGTTCGTGGTTGTTTCACAGTGTGCGGTAGTGTCAACAGGACAAGTGCAGCCCTTTCTGTGGCCCGCCCAGTGCTGAGCCGGCTGCTGGCTCTGCGTTAGGCTTGTGCGTTCTAGGCGCTGGGGCCCTGGCTGGCCATGGGGCCTCGCTCAGAGCGCTGGCAGTGTCGTGAGCTTCGTGTGGGGAGGGCTGGCTCCACTAGAGCATTGGTCTCTTTTGGGCGGTGAAGCCCCAAGTCTGGGCACACCTGACCAGATGGCTTTCGGTCTCCTCTGTGCTGAGAGCCTGGGCTCTGGCCCCCACGTCTGGGCCAGGCCTTCCCTGTGCCTCAGGGCACGGTTGGGTCCACATAGGCTCGTGCCCTCATCCCTTTGTTTCCCCGTCCGCAGCTGCTTCCGGCTGTGCTGAGGGCCCTGAAGGGGCGTGCGGCCCGCCGCTGCCTTGCCCAGGAGCTGCACCTGCACGTGCAGCAGAACCGGGCGGTCCTTGACCACCAGCAGTTCGACTTCGTGGTCCGCATGATGAACTGCTGTCTGCAGGTGAGGCCGGGCCTCACACCCTGCTGGCGCTGTGGCCACAGGGTGGGGCCGGGCAGGGGTTCCCCGGCCTACCCATAAGGGTGCATCTTCTGGTGGAGCCGCCAACTGGGGAGACCCCGGTCTGCCGGTGAGGGTGGCGTGGGGAGAATCCTTGTTGGAGGCTGGTGCAGGGGTCTCCTGCCCTCAACCTCCGAGCAGCCCTGGGGAACTGGTGCAGATGGTTCAGGGACGGACGGGAGGTGCTGCTCTGTCGGCGGTGCTGGTGGGGGTGTGAATGGCGCGGGCCCGGGATCCGACGCCCCCGGCCCTACCGCAGGACTGCACCTCCCTGGATGAGCACGGCATCGCAGCGGCTCTGCTGCCCCTGGTCACTGCCTTCTGCCGGGTGAGTGCTGGGGCGGACGGAGTCTCCCCAACCCCCTTCCGGCTGCACCCGCTGACTCCCTCTTGGCTTCTGCAGAAGCTGAGCCCAGGGGTGACGCAGTTTGCGTACAGCTGCGTGCAGGAGCACGTAGTGTGGAGCACGCCACAGTTCTGGGAGGCCATGTTCTACGGGGATGTGCAGACCCACATCCGGGCCCTCTACCTGGAGCCTGCCGAGGACCGAGACCCCTCCCAGGTGTGTGGGGACTCCCTGGGCCCGCAGGGTGGGGCTGGCCTGGCTCTGGCTCACCCGCGGCCCCTGGGGCAGGTTGGGGAGGCACCCGCACAGGCGGACGAGCGCTCTGCCCTGGACGTGGCCTCTGAGCAGAGGCGCCTGTGGCCCACGCTGAGCCGCGAGAAGCAGCAGGAGCTGGTGCAGAAGGAAGAGAGCACCGTGTTCAGCCAGGCCATCCACTATGCCAACCGCATGAGCTACCTGCTCCTGCCCCTGGACGGCAGCAAGAGCCGGCTGCTCCGGGAGCGCGCAGGGCTGGGTGACCTGGAGAGCGCCAGCAACAGCCTGGTCACCAACAGGTGCGGTGTGGCCTGGGGGCGGGACCTGAGCGGGACAGGCCTTGGGTTGGGTGGCCTGTGCCCACCGTGCCCCTCCCCGGCCCAGCATGGCAGGCAGCGTGGCGGAGAGCTATGACACAGAGAGCGGCTTCGAGGACGCAGAGACCTGTGACGTGCCCGGGGCCGTGGTCCGCTTCATCAACCGCTTCGTGGACAAGGTCTGCACGGAGAGTGGGGTCACCAGCGACCACCTCAAGGGGCTGCATGTCATGGTGCCAGGTATGGGGTCTGGGCCTGGAAACACTCCCCTTGGATGGGTGGGCGCAGGCCAGGGCATCAGAACTGCTCTCCCCCAGACATCGTCCAGATGCACATCGAGACCCTGGAGGCCGTGCAGAGAGAGAGCAAGAGGCTGCCCCCCATCCAGAAGGTGAGTAGGGGCGGGGGGTGGCGGGCACTAGGACTGCGCTATGTCTGAGGCGCCGCTCCTGTCCCCACACAGCCCAAGCTGCTTCGGCCACGCCTGCTGCCCGGTGAGCAGTGCGTGCTGGACGGCCTGCGTGTCTACCTGCTGCCGGACGGGCGTGAGGCGGGTGCCGGGGGCAGCAGGGGCGGCCCCGCACTGCTCCCGGCGGAGGGCGCCGTCTTCCTCACCACGTACCGGGTCATCTTCACGGGGATGCCCACCGACCCCCTGGGTGAGCCTTTGGACCCCTCTGCCCCCGCTCCCCCGGCCCAGGTCTTCGGACTAGTGGGACTTCTTCTGCCTCTCCCTCTCCCCTTCTCAGGGGTTTAGGGTCTCTGTGGGAGATAGGCTGTTGTCTTTCCTCCCCACCCTCCCGGTCTACCCCATAGCTCTGGTACCCTGAGACTCTCTGACCCCTGGCTCCTCCCGTCCCCCTGACTCTGCACCCGGCTTGTTATAAGTGGGGGAACAGGTGGTGGTCCGCTCCTTCCCGGTGGCTGCGCTGACCAAGGAGGAGCGCATCAATATCCAGACCCCCAGTGACCAGTACCTGCCGGACGGGCTGCAGCTGCGCTCCTGCACCTTCCAGGTCGGCTGGGGTGTGGGCTGGGTTGGGTGGGGTCTGTGGGCCCCTGAGTCGCAGCCCTCTCCAGGATGCAGCATCTGAGCCCTAGTCTTGTTCTCGTGAGCGGGTGTTGAGCCAGCATTGAGCCCTTTGTGATTCCTGAGTTTACGGGGAAGTCACTGTGCCTTAGCTTGGTGTCCTCTGCCCGCGCCATGTGCCAGTCTTTGGGGCTCTCCCGTTTCCCTTGCAAAGCCCGAACCCTAGAGACCGTGTCTGGAGCGTGCTGCGTGAGCCCAGCCCAGCTGAAACCTACACAGATTAGATGAAACACAAAGACTGGGTTCCTGAGTCTCCCGCTACATGCAGTCTGGGTAGCAGACCCTCGGCTAACCCTCTGTCCTTGGGGCGCTCCTTCAGGACGTGTCCATCACCAGATGGAGAGGCGAGCCTGGCCCTTCACAGTCCCACGGTAGACCTAGCCGCCTTTCTCAGGGCCGTCTGGCCACAGGGCCCTCACCCGTCCATCCTGTTAGAAACACCTGAGTTCCAGTGATGCAGCATGGGGCGTCCCGTAGGCCTGTCCACCTTTGTGGCCAGGGCTCAGGCCCACGGGCCTCCCAGCCTCTGAGGGCCTCATGTGTGACACAGCTGCTGAAGATGGTCTTTGACGAGGAGGTGGGGTCTGACAGCGCTGAGCTCTTCCGTAAGCAGCTGCACAAGCTGCGGTATCCGCCAGATATCAGGGGCACCTTCGCACTCACCCTGGGTTCTGCCCACACACCCGGCCGGCCGCCCCGTGCCACCAAGGACAAGGGTCCTTCCTTCAGGTAGGGAGCTGGGCTCCAAGGCCAGAACACCTTCCCTTCGCAGAACCACTGTGTGTGTGTGTCCCCTTGTCCATCTCCTCACCTCTGCTGACCCTGCAACTGTACTCCTCGGGCCCCCCCAGGACCCTGTCCCGGAACTTCATGAAGAACGCTAAGAGGACCATCGGGCGGCAGTATGTCACTCGGAAGAAGTACAACCCCCCCAGCTGGGAGCACCGGGGCCAGCCATCCCCTGAGGACCAGGAGGACGAGATCTCAGGTGGGGGTGTGGGAGCCATGGGCGGTCTGGGTGAAGACCCTCACGTGGAGGGGTAAGGGACCCAGGCAGCCTGTGGGTAATGACCCCCGTGTGCCTGGCCTGCCCCAGTGTCGGAGGAGCTGGAGCCCAGCACGCTGACCCCTTCCTTGGCCCTGAAGCCCTCGGACCGCATGACCATGAGTAGCCTGGTGGAGAGGGCGTGCTGCCGGGACTACCAGCGCCTGGGGCTGGGCACGCTGAGCAGCAGCCTGAGCCGCGCAAAATCCGAGCCCTTCCGGATCTCCCCGGTCAACCGCATGTACGCCATCTGCCGCAGGTGAGCAGTGAGTGCGGCAGGCTTGGTGGCCTCCAGGAGGCCGAAGGCCCAGGGGCGCCTGGCTGTGGGTCCAGAGTGCCTTTGGCCTGCTTCTCCCCTCACGTCCGCCTCCTCGCAGCTACCCGGGGCTGCTAATCGTCCCGCAGAGCGTCCAGGACAACGCCCTGCAGCGCGTCTCCCGCTGCTACCGCCAGAACCGCTTCCCGGTGGTCTGTTGGCGCAGCGGGCGCTCCAAGGCCGTGCTGCTGCGCTCAGGGGGCCTGCACGGCAAGGGGGTCGTCGGCCTCTTCAAGGCCCAGAACGCGCCTTCTCCGGGTAGGCTCCCTGCTCACGCTACAGCCCGCCCCGCCCCCGGCGCCCCGGCGCCCCGCCCCCAGCGCCCCGCGCCCGGCGCCCCGCCCGCAGCTCCACTTCCTCCCGCAGGCCAGTCCCAGGCCGACTCCAGCAGCCTGGAGCAGGAGAAGTACCTGCAGGCCGTGGTCAGCTCCATGCCGCGCTACGCCGATGCGTCCGGTCGCAACACCCTCAGCGGCTTCTCCTCGGCCCACATGGGCAGCCACGGTGAGGCTGCTCGGGGCGGGAGGACCTGGGGGGTTGTGACGGCATTTATGGAGGGCAGGCCAACAAGGGGGCAGAGTGGGGTGCGGGAGCAGGTGAGTGTCCTGAGGCCCAGCTCTGACCACTCCTCTGGGGGTTTACAGAGGAGGCAGCAGGCCCAGGAGTTTGGGGCATGCGCCCAGGGGCCATCCTGGGCCCTACCCCTTGCTGTCGGGGTACTGGTGCAGGGTGACCCTTAGAAGAGCATGTTGTCCACAAGCGGTGGTCTGGTCTCCTGGGGTGACACGCGGGGACCCTGTTGTGGCAGGGTGAGCCATGTGGACGCCTGGCGCTGGGAGAGGATTTTAGACAGAAGACACCCAGGAGGGCTCCAGGGCGTGCAGGCAGGGGAGGGTTTGTGTCAGGATGGGCAGCCTCACCCCAGGGTCTTGCTCCAAGGCAATCGCTTCTGCACCCCGCTTACCCTCCACCTGACCCCATCCTGCCCCCGCACCTCCCCCATCTCCCCCCGTGACAGCCTCTCCCCTACCTGCCCCTGTCTCCCCCCATCTCCCCTCCTGGACCCTCCGTCACTGATCTTCTGGTCCCGTCTGGTTCATCCTCTTGGCCCTCCTGGAAGCTGCTGGGCCTCCTGGAAGCTGCCCTCTAGCCCATGTTGGTGATCCACGAGCTGCCTCTCAGTGCGTGCTTGGAGGTTTCATCACCCCGCTGGAGGCATGAGGGCTGGGGGGCTGCCCGCACTGGGCCTGACCATTGCCCAGATGCTGGCCTGAGCCAACCCCCGCCTGTACCTCAGCAGATGCGGTGACAGTGTCTACCAGGGATCTGTACACACCTGGAGCCGTCCTGGCGGTTGTGTGTGCAGAGTTGGCAGATGTCACACGAGGGTCACTTCTCTCTGTGAGACCCTTCCCCCACCCTGGCTTGTGCAGGCATCACACCAGGGGTCACTTGTCGCTCAGGCCCTCCTGATTCCCTCCCTCTCCTCACACTTGTGTGCGTTTTTCTCTGCTGCTGCTCTAGCTTCCAGATGCACTGGCTCCCAGATGCATTGCTCTAGCTCTCAGGTGGCTTGGGGGCTGGCAGACCACCTGTGGGGCTGAACCTTCTAGAAGCCCGGGCATCGTCCTTGATTCTTCCCTCTCTGCCCACCCTGAGTCCTGTGAGCTCACCACCCGAGTCTGCAGCCATCCCCATGGCCAACTGCCCCCACGCTGGCCCAGGCTGCTCCTGCCCGTGGCACAGGGCCTCCTGGGGCAGCCGCCACTCGTTCCTGCAGCTGGAGGGCCTTCACCCCTCCCAAGTGAGGCCTGAGGCGCACCCCAACCGCAGGCACGTCCGCTGCTGCTGGCGCACAGCTGCCCCAGGGCCCGTGCAGCTTGTCGTTCGGTGCTCCGCCTGCAGCTGTTGTCACCACTTGCTGGCCGCCGGGGCCCAGGGGGCTGGGAACAGCGTGGCCAGGCTGCCCTCACGGTAGTTAACGGGGACGCTGCCCTAGGAAGCGCTGGACGCGGTGCCACCTTCCGAAGCGGCACAGGCCTTCCTCCTCTTGGTCCTCTGCTGGGAATACCGCTCTCTAGTTTGAGTGGCTTTTAGTTTTCCAAACATCAGAGTCCGTCACTAAGTATGTTCCATGGTTACGCTGTCTTCCTGCCTTCTGCCCCCTCCAGAGGTTCTGATTGGCCCCTGCCGGCAGCACCCTCCCCACAGGGTCTTTGGTCTCCTAGTGCCTGTGTCTTCCCTAGTGTTGCTTGGGCATCTCTGACTGTCCCCACAGCCCACTGGTGGTGCTTCTTGCTGTCCCCCGAGTTCTGGGCACGGGCCTTCCCCCTCATTGCCTAGGGGCGTACACCGGTTCCAGTCCAGACTCTGTGTCATGAGGACACACCATCCTCACTGGGGGTGACCGTGCTTCTGCCTGCAGCGTAGTGGGCTGGCGCCATGCTGGCCTCTGGTGCCCTGCGCCCTCTCTGTAGAGGCGAGTGAGCCCGGGTCAGAGCCAGGTGCAGGCTTTGGAATCCAGAGGCCACTGTGGATCCGCCTCCTGCGGGCTCCCTGTGCCTCCAAGCTGGGCCGTCCCAGCCCGTAAGCCTCGGGCCTGGTCCTCACAGGTGGCTCTGTGCTGGGACTCGGGCCTGCCTGTGTCCTGGACTGAACCACCCTCCGAGGTTCCAGGCTGGGAGCTCCCAGGCTGGGCCTCCTCTTCTCTGGGCTGCACCTCACGGGCACCTCCTGCTGCTGTGTGCTGGGCAGAGGCCGCTTGGTGGCCGTGTGTCATGAGCAGCTTAGGCAGTGTCCACGGGGCTGAGGGTGCAGAGGAGGCGGCCCAGGGTCCTGCCTGTCCCCTGAGCCTTTCTACCTGCCACCGGGTCCTCTGTTCCCTAGTTTGCCCTGGGGGCCCAGAGGGCCTTGGTGCTGATCCTCACTGTCTCTGGAGCCCCCGGGGGGGTTGGTGGCGACCCAGCCCTGCACCCAGTCTCCTTGGGCCACAGCTCCCCCCTTGCTGGGCGCACCCCCGGGCCTGGGGCCAGGCCTGAGCCTTCTCTCTGCTGTGCCCCCAGTGCCCAGCCCCAGAGCCAGGGTCACCACGCTGTCCAACCCCATGGCGGCCTCGGCCTCCAGACGGACTGCGCCCCGAGGTACCGTACTGGCCGTGCGGGCTGGCTCCCCACTCCTGGCACTGATGGCCCCGTGTGACTGCTCATGGGCACTAACGTCCCCCACACCTGGCACTAACGGCCCCGTGTGACAGGCCAGCATAACCCAGCCCTCCCCACAGCCCCGGGCACTAACAGCCTGACGCCCTGAGTCCCGCCCTTGCCCTCCCTGGGAGCTCAGCCCCAGGTAAGTGGTGCCCTGGCCCTGCTTTGGTGCTCACCTGGTTTCTCTGTGCAGGTAAATGGGGCAGTGTCCGGGCCAGTGGGCGCAGCGGTGGGCTCAGCACTGATGTAGGCACCCGGCTAGCAGGCATGGGTCCCCCCCAGGCCAACGGGGCCCCCCCCGACCCAGGCTTTCTCCGGCCCCAGCGTGCAGCCCTTTACATCATTGGAGACAAAGCCCAGCTCAAGGTGACTGGGACGGGGTCCTGGGGCCAGGTCGGGGCACGGGGCCTGGGCGCGTCTCACCACAGCCGGCTTCCTCCAGGGTGTACGGCCAGATCCCCTGCAGCAGTGGGAGCTGGTGCCCATCGAGGTGTTCGAGACGCGGCAGGTGAAAGGCAGCTTCAAGAAGCTGCTGAAGGCGTGTGTCCCCGGCTATCCTGCCACTGAGCCGGGTTCAGCCTCCTTCCTGTGCTCGCTGGAAGACTCAGAGTGGCTGATCCAGGTCTCTCCACTGCCCCTGCCCCACCGTGGTGGAGGGCTACCCGGGGGGAGGGGATGCAATGGGCCGGGCCCCCCACTTACCTAGAGCCATGGGTGGGCGGGGTCTGGGCTTGCTCTTTTGATAGCATTGGGCTTCAGGAGGGGATGCTGGCCACTTCCCAGTGGTGGTACCTGGACAGGGGAGGGAGGCCAGGGCCCAGCTGTGTTGGAGACCTCTGCTCTCTGTCAGGGTGGGGCTGGGCACGTCAAGGAGAGGGGGCGCCTCTTCAGGCCCAGAAGATGCTGATAGGCGGGTGGGTGGGTGGGTGGGCGGCCGGGCGGGAGGAAGCACGCCAGAGCATTTCGGGTCCATCCAGGCTGTGCTGCCTCGCGGGGTGTCCCCTGGCGTGGGCCTGCGCGGCCGCCGCTCCTGTGGATGTGTGGGTCCTGGGGGCCCGGCTGGGTGCTGGAGTCTTAGGCCGCAGGCTCTGGGAGGTGCTGAGGGGCTGCGGGTCCCTGCAGATCCACAAGCTGCTGCAGGTGTCGGTGCTGGTGGTGGAGCTCCTGGACTCGGGCTCCTCTGTCCTGGTGAGCCTGGAGGACGGCTGGGACATCACCACTCAGGTGCGCAGTGGCCGGGGTTGGGGGGGGTGGTTGGGCCAGGTCCCCACGCCCTGCTGACCCACGGCGCTGCTGGCAGGTGGTGTCCCTGGTGCAGCTGCTCTCGGACCCCTTCTACCGCACCCTGGAGGGCTTCCGTCTGCTGGTGGAGAAGGAGTGGCTGTCCTTTGGCCATCGCTTCAGCCACCGCGGGGCCCACACCCTGGCCGGGCAAAGCAGTGGCTTCACGCCAGTCTTTCTGCAGTTCCTGGACTGCGTGCACCAGGTGAGCGGGCGGCCGTGGTGGGGGGCGCTGTGCGTGCTGACCGCTGGCCGCTGACTCCTGACGCCCCACAGGTCCACCTGCAGTTCCCCATGGAGTTCGAGTTCAGCCCGTTCTACCTCAAGTTCCTCGGCTACCATCACGCGTCCCACCGCTTCCGGACCTTCCTGCTGGACTCGGACTACGAACGCATCGAGTTGGGTACGGCGGGGGCAGGGGCGGGGGACAGTGGGCGGGGGCGGTGGGCACGGGGGCGCGGTCGGCAGCCGGGGTGGGGCCGCGCTCAGCGCTGCCCTCCGCAGGGCTGCTGTATGAGGAGAAGGGGGAGCGCCGGGGCCAGCCGGCCTGCCGCTCGGTGTGGGAGTACGTGGAGCGGCTGAGCAAGAGGACGCCGGTGTTCTACAACTACCTGTACGCACCCGAGGACACAGAGGTGAGCCGGGGCCTGGTCGGGGCGGGTGGGCCCCTCCGTGCTCCGGTGCTCACGCCAGGCCCGCCCCCAGGTCCTCCGGCCGTACAGCAACGTGTCCAACCTGAAGGTGTGGGACTTCTACACCGAGGAGACGCTGGCCGAGGGCCCCCCCTATGACTGGGAGCTGGCGCAGGGGCCCCCTGAGCCCCCGGAGGAGGAGCGGCCCGATGGGGGTGCCCCCCAGAGCAGGCGCCGGGTGGTGTGGCCCTGCTACGACAGCTGCCCCCGAGCCCAGCCCGACGCCATCTCCCAGCTGCTGGAGGTGTGTGTGGCCCCTGAGAGGGGAGAGGGGGTCCTAGCGCACGTCAGTTCGGTGGCCCTGCCCCTGCCCCCCCCCCCCCCCGCCCCCCGACGTGGACGGTGCTCTGCTGGGTTCCCTCCTGCCTGGTGGTTCCCCCTTCAGAGAGAGATGGGCCTGGAAGCTTGGGGTTGATGTTCAGGCTTCTCTCACCCTCGCTTTGCCAGACTTAGTGGGCGTGTCTGCTTAGCCTCAGCAATCAGGATTCAATAGGACATGGGCCCCCGGAAGAGAGAAAAGAGCCCCTTGGGGTTGGGGTTTGGGGGGAGGCTGGGGTGGCATGGAGGGTGGCTGTCCGGTGGCTGGAGTTCTCCCCCGGGGCCTCAGGTCCGGACCACAGGAAGGTTTGCATGCCCCTCCCCACCCCTTGGCTGGGTGTCTTTGGAGGGATATCTAAGCATCCTGATCTTCTGCTTCCTTGGGGGGAAAGTGGGGAGGCTGATTCCTGCCTCTCGGGGAGGTGGTGAGGTGTAAACAAGCAGGTGACAAGGTTTTGACAGCCCAGCAGTGGCCCAGGCTGAAGGCACTGGCCCCCCAGGGTTTGGGGAGCCTGGGTCATGGTTTTGTGGGTGAAGGGGATCCACAAGCACAGAGAGCAGAGGACCGTCCTCTTATCTCTGGTACTACTCGTGGCCTTGGAGTCGGTGCCCCTAGGCCAGCGTCTGTGTGGCGTGATGTCTGGAGTGCTTTCACTTCTGACTGGTCTCTGTCTTTACAGTTAAGGTGAGTTTCTGGATGGTACTCAGCATGTGGTTAGGTCTTCTTCTTACCCATTTCTATCTTTCATTGGACTTTTTTTTTTTTTTTTGCTGCTTTCTTCCTTTTGTTATTTTTCCTGACAGTTGAGTATTACTTTTCCATGTTATCTACTTTGTGTGGCTTTTGAGCTGTATCTTTGTGTTATTTTTAGTGGTTGTCAGTGACTGCCGTCCCAGCCCCTCTGGGATTGAATTGCACACCCCCCACGGGAACTGCCCACTCCTGTCCTTCTGCCTTTGTCATCACCCCTTTTACTTTTACCTGTGACATCAGCACAGAGCATGGATTATGGTGGTTTTAAATGGTCAACTTTGTTTTAAAAAAATGAGGAAACAAGAGAAAAGCCTTCTATGCTTTTATGCTTTTTGCTGCAACCCAGTATTTTTCATTCTCAGTGTAGATCTGGTATTGTATCATTTCCCTTTAGCCTGAAGAACTTTTAATGTTTCTTGTAATCCAAATCTGCTAGTGACAAATTCCCTCAGCTTTTTTTTTTTTTACCTGAAAATGTCTTCATTTTCTTTTCTTTTCCTTAATTTCACCATTTCTGTTTTTATTGTATAGTTAATTTACAATGTTGTGTTAGTTTCAGGTGTATAGCAAAGTGACTCAGATATATATATATCCTTTTATAGTGTCTTTTCCATTATAGATTATTACAAGATGTTAACTATGGTATGCTGTGCTATTCAGTAGATCCTTGTTGATTATCTGTTTTATATATAGTAGTGTGTATATGTTAATCCCAAACTCCTAATTTATCCCTCCCGCCATCCCCTTTGGTAACCATAAGTTTTTATTTATTTATTTATTTATTTATTTATTTGCTGCGTCGGGTCTTATTTGTGGCCCGCTGGCTTCTCTCTAGTTGTGGTGCGCGGGCTCCAGAGCACATGGGATCCAGAGCATGTGGGCTCTTTAGTTGTGGCCCATGGGCTTAGTTGCCTGACCAGGGATCGAACCTGTGCTCCCTGCATTGGAAGGCGGATTCTTAACCACTGGACCACCAGGGAAGCCCCCATAAGTTTGTTTTCTATGTCTGTGAGTCTATTTCCGTTTTGTAAATAAGTTCATTTATATCATTTTTTTAGATTCCACATACGTGATATCATATGATATTTGTCTTTTTCTGTCTGGCTTACTTTACTTAGTATGATAATCTCTAGGTCCATCCACGTTGCTGCACATGGCATTATTTCATTCTTTTTATGACTGAGTAGTATCCCATTGTATAAATACGCCACATCTTCTTTATCCATTCATCTGTTGCTTCTGTCTTGGCTTTTGTGAATATTGCTGCTATGAACATTGGGGGGGGGGTGCATTTATCTTTTTGAATTAGAGATTTTGTTTTTTCTGGATATATGCCCAGGAGTGGAATTGCTGGGTCATATGGTAGTTCTGTTTTTAGTTTTCTGAGGAACCTCCATACTGTTTTCCATAGTGGCTGCACCAATTTACCTTCCCACCAGCAGTGTAGGAGGGTTCCCTTTTCTCCACTCCCTCTCGGCATTTATTATTTGTAGACTTTTTTTTAATTTACGTTTATTTATTTAATGTATTTATTATTTTTGGCTGCGTTGGGTCTTCGTTGCTGCGCGTGGGCTTTCTCTAGTTGCGGTGAGCGGGGGCTGCTCTTTGTTGCAGTGCGTGGGCTTCTCATTGCGGTGGCTTCTCTTGTTGCAGAGCACGGGCTCTACGCGCATGGGCTTCAATAGTTGTGGTGCACAGGCTTAGTTGCTCCGTGGCATGTGGGATCTTCCCGGGCCAGGGATCGAACCCTTGTCCTCTGTGTTGGCAGGCAGATTCTTAACCACTGCCACCAGGGAAGTCCCTCCCCTGTAGACTTTTTATGATGGACTTTCTCACTGGTGTGAGGTGATACCTCATTATAGTTTTGATTTGTATTTTTCTAATAATTAGTGATATTGAGCATCTTTTCATGTGCCTGTTGGCCATCTGTATGTCTTCTTTGGAGAAATGTCTATTTAGGTCTTCTCATTTTTTGATTGGGTTGTTTGTTTCTTTGATATTAAGCTGTGTGAGCTGTTTGTATATTTTGGAAATTAATCTCTTGTCCGTAGCATTGTTTGCAAATATTTCCTCCCAGTCCATAGGCTATCTTTTCATTTTGTTTATGGTTTCCTCTGCTGTGCAAAAGCTTTTAAGTTTAATTAGGTCCCATTTGTTTATTTTTGTTATTATTTGTTACTCTAGGAGATGGATCCAAAAAAATATTGCTGTGCTTTATGTCAAAGAGTGTTCTGCCTATGTTTCCCTCTGGGAGTTTTATAGTATCCAGTCTTACATTTAGATCGTTAATCCTTTTTTTTTTTTTTTTTTGGTGGCGCCATGCAGCTTGTGGTATAGTTCCTTGACAAGGGATCAGACCTGTGCCCCCTGCAGTGGAAGTGTGGAGTCCTAAGCACTGGACTGCCAGGGGATTCCCTTTAATCCATTTGGAGTTTATTTTTGTATATGGTGTTAGAGAATGTTCTGATTTCATTCTTTAGCACGTAGCACCACGTATTGAAGAAGCTGTTTTTTCTCCATTGTATATTCTTGCCTCCTTTGTTGTAGTTTAATTGACCATAGGTTCATGGGTTTATTTCTGGGCTCTCTATCCTCTTCTATTGATCTGTGTCTGTTTTTGTGCCAGTACCACACTGTTTTGATTACTGTAGCTTTGTAGTATATTCTGAAATCAGGGCACATGATTCCTCCAGCTCTGTTCTTTCTCAGGATTGTTTTGGCTATTCGGGGTCTTTTGTGTTTCCATACAAATTTAAAAATTTTTTGTTCTAGTTCTGTGAAAAAGGCCATTTGTAATTTAATAGGAATTGCATTGAATCTGTTGATTGTCTTGGGTAGTGTGGTCATTTTAACAGTATTGATTCTTCCAATCCAAGAACACAGTATATCTTTCCATCTGTTTGTGTCATCTTCAGTTTTGTTCATCAGCATCTTATAGTTTTTGGAGTACAGGTCTTTTGCCGCCTTAGGTTTATTCCTAGGTATTGTATTCTTTCTGATGCAACGGTAAATGGGATTGTTTCTTTAATTTCTCTTCCTATGCCTTTATTTATTTATTTTTTAAAGGAATATTTATTGATTGATTGATTGCCACGTTGGGTCTTCATTGCTGCGCTCGGGCTTTCTGTAGTTGCGGCGAGCAGGGGCTACTCTTTGATGCCGTGCACGGGCTTCTCATTGCGGTGGCTTCTCTTGCTGTGGAGCACGGGCTCTAGGTGCATGGCTTTCAGTAGTTGTGGCTCGTGGGCTCTAGGAGCACAGGCTCAGTAGTTGTGGCACACAAGCTTAGTTGCTCCGCATCTATGCCTTTATTTATTATTATTTTTTAAATTTATTTATTTATTTATTTATTTATTTATGGCTGCGTTGGGTCTTTGTTGCTGTGCGCGGGCTTTCACTGCGGCGGCGTCTCTTGCCAGAGACCACAGGCCCTAGGCGTGTGGGCTTCAGCAGTTGTGGCTCACGGGCTCTAGAGCACAGGCTCAGTAGTTGTGGCGCACGGGCCCAGTTGCTCCACGGCATGTGGGATCCTCCCGGACCAGGGCTCGAACCCGTGTCCCCTGCATTGGCAGGCGGATTCTTAACCACTGCGCCACCAGGGAAGCCCTATGCCTTTATTTTTTAAAGGGTGTTTTCTTTGGATGTAGAATGCTAGGTTGACAGCTTTTTATACTTGGCAGTTTAAAGATGTCGTTCCAGTGTTTTCTGCTTGCATTGTTTCTGATTGAGTGTTGGTGCTCGTTCTTATCCTTGTAAACCGTGTGTAACATCACCCTTTTTTTCCTTGACTACCTTTAAGGTTTTGTCTTCATCTTTAGTGTCAGCAATTTGGCCATCACATGGTTTTTTTTGTGTGTTTGTTCTGCTTGGAGTTAAGCTTCTTAGATGTATGGGATGATAGTTTCAATCAAACTTCGTACATTTTAGGCCATTGTTTCTTTTTTTTAGTCTGTGCCCCGCGGCATGTGGGATCCTAGTTCCCCGACCAGGGATCGAATCCACGCCCCCTGTGTTGGAAGCGCAGAGTCCCAACCACTGGACCACCAAGGAAGTCCCTAGGCCATTGTTTCTTTAAAAAGTTTTTTCTGCATGATCTTGTCCCTCATTTCCTCTGGGACTTTTTTGCCCGATAGGTCACTGAGGCTGTATTTGGTTTTTTCCTCCAATCTCTCCTGTCTGCAGTTTTTTTTTATGATTCCTATTACATTGTTTTCAACTCTACTGCTCTTTTCTTATGTTTAATGTGCTCTTAAGCCTATTTAATGAATTTTCCACTTTAGATATTGTATTTTTCAGCTCTAGTGTTTCCATTTTTTTTTATAGTTTTTCTTTTCTGTAGAGATTCCCCATTTGCTCAACCATTATGTCCATCTTTAAATCTTAAATGTATTTATAACAACTGTTTTGAACTTCTGGTATGCTAATTGAGTGTCTAGTTCATTTCTGGATCTGTTTCTTTTAACTTTTCCCCTGAGGATGCTTCTTATTTTCCTGCCGTTCTGCTTGTCTAATAATTTTTTTTAAATTTATTTATTTTTGGCTGCGTTGGGTCTTTGTTGCTGCACACGGGCTTTCTCTAGTTGCGGCGAGCAGGGGCTACTCTTCATCGCAGTGCGCGGGCTTCTCACTGCGGTGGCTTCTCTTGTTGCGGAGCACGGGCTGTAGGCACGTGGGCTCAGTAGTTGTGGCGCACGGGCTTAGTTGCTCCGCGGCATGTGGGATCTTCCCGGACCAGGGCTCGAACCCGTGTCCCCTGCATTGGCAGGTGGGTTCTTAACCACTGCGCCAGCAGGGAAGTCCCTTGATTATATTTTTTATGTCTCTTCAACTGTTGTCTCCAAATACTGATTTTGCCCAATCCCTCCCCCTTGCCTCCTCCTCCTCCTCCTCCTGGACAACAGTTATACATTCGTTAGATCTTTTCCCTGTCTCCTTTCGTACATCTTCCATCCTTTTATCCTTTCGTGTTCTAGTCTGGGTACTTTCTTCTGCGTCATCTCTCACTGATTCTTCTCCAGGAGCTGCAGCGGCTGGAGACAGAGCTGGGCCGACCCCCTGAGCGTTGGAAGGACGCCTGGGATCGGGTGAAAGCTGCCCAGCGCCTTGAAGGCCGGCAAGACGGACGTGTGAGCGGGGGTGGGTGTGGGGGGCTGGGGTGGGCTTGCTGCCAGGAGGAGGTGGAGGCCACCCCCCTGACACGGGCCCACCCTCCTGCCCCCAGGGCACCCCCAGCTCCCTGTTGGTGTCCAGTGTGCCCCACCACCGCCGCTCGCTGGGTGTGTACCTGCAGGAGGGACCCGTGGGCTCCACCCTGAGCCTCAGTCTGGACAGCGACCAGAGCAGCGGCTCAACTGCATCCGGCTCCCGCCAGGCAGCCCGCCGCAGCACCAGCACCCTGTACAGCCAGTTCCAGACAGCTGAGAGCGAGAACAGGTGTGAGAAGCAGCTCTCTCTGCACCACGGACACCTCTGAGCTAGAGGGACTCAACTGGGGTCCCAGGCAATTCTCAGATGGGTGGGGGGCAGGTGTCTTTGGGGAGCTTCTAGTTATTTCTTAGGTGGACTGATTTGCGGGGGAGGCCATGATGGTGGCCTGAGCCTAAGCTGTGACCATTACTGGGGAGAAGCAGGTGGGCTTCGAAGGGGTTTGGGATATAGAACTGGTGACCACAGCCAGGCCACGGTGGCTGCGGAGGAGGAGAGGGACAGGGACCATGGGATACCTGTGAGGGTGGGCCAAGTGCCCAGTGAGGTTGGGGCAGCTTCCAGCAGAGGCTGGGGCCCGGCAGGCTGCATGCCACCCTCTGGGCCTGGAGGGGCCACGTTGCCGCAGTCGCCTCCCCAGACCTGCCTGCTCCGTGTCAGGGGTCCCTGCTCTGCACGTAGGGCTGTTTCCCTGAGACCCTGAGGCTCTGGTGTGGGACCCTCCCGAAGTGTCTGTGCTGTGACGGGCATGAGGGGGTCCTTTCTGGGAACAACCCCAGGCTTCTTCGTGTTCCCTTGCCCAGTGCTCCGGGCTTGGGTCGGTCTGGGGACAGGGACCTCGGTCTTGCTGCTGGGGCTGGCGGGGCTGGCGAGGCGGGGCCGTTGCCGGGCCCTGATGGCTGTTCTGGCTGGTTCTTCTGCAAACGCAGGTCCTATGAGGGCACCCTGTACAAGAAGGGGGCCTTCATGAAGCCCTGGAAGGCCCGCTGGTTTGTGCTGGACAAGACTAAGCACCAGGTGAGTGGTCAGTGGGCCGGCAGGGGTAGGGAGTTGAGGGAGCCCTACCCTGACCTCCTGCCCTGCTCAGCTGCGCTACTACGACCACCGAGTGGACACGGAGTGCAAGGGCTTCATCGACCTGGCGGAGGTGGAGGCCGTGGCGCCTGGCACTCCCACTCTGGGTGCCCCCAAGACCGTGGACGAGAAGGCCTTCTTTGACGTGAGCTGCGGCTGGGGGACGGGGGGGGCGCGGGGGGGGGGGGGAGGCAGCCCGCGTGGGGCCGTGGAGTCAGTGTCCCGTGTCCCCAGGTGAAGACGACGCGTCGTGTTTACAACTTCTGTGCCCAGGACGTGCCGTCAGCCCAGCAGTGGGTGGACCAGATCCAGAGCTGCCTGTCGGACGCCTGAGCCCGGCCCTGCTGGGCGGCTCTGCGTCCAGTCGTTACAGACCACTAGGGGTGGGCAGGGCCCCCCGGCCATGTTTACAGCCCCCGCCCTTGACAGTATTGAGGCCCCGCCCCCAAATGTGTGTACAGCCCCCGCCCCCACCCCGCCCCGCCCCGCCCCGCCCGGCCAGCTCTAACTTATTTTGGAGCCCTGGCTGAGCACCCGCCGGGAGCAGCCACGGTACAGCCCTCGCGGTGGGCCTGTAAATATCCCCCCTCCCGCCCTGTCAACGTGCTGGCCCCGGCCGGCCAGCCGCAGACAACCTGTTCCTAGAACCAGAGTCTATAAAGAGCGCTAATGACACACCGCACGCCTGCGTCTCCTCCGTGTCCTGGGGCCGGGGTGGGTGGCGGGGGCCAGCATCACCAGGCTTCTGCTTGGTGCCCGGCCACCCATCCCTCCAGGCCTCAGAGGCGATCCTGGGGCTGGTGCAGAAGGCGCCCCCTAGAGGTGTGTGTGTTGTGAAGAAGTGGGTACAGGGGAGGTGGCCCCCAGGAAGCTGTCCGGAGTCCAGACGTGCTGGTTCTCCCCTGGTCAGATGAGAGTCAGTCAGTGGGATGGGGCCTGAGGAGGGGGAGACAACACCAAAGAGGGTGGGCTCTCTGGAGAGCAAGGGTGCTGGAGGGCTTGACATGGGGGGCTTATGTATGGGGAGGTGGGTCCCCAAGGACCCGACGGCCTCCACTATGGGCACTTTGCTCCAAAAGCCTGCCTCTGCCTCTCCCCTGGGGTCCTGACCATCCTCACCCGGCCCCAGTCTTGGCTGTAACGCGGGTCACTCTCCCATTCAGACGTGAGTCCCACCCAGGCTAGGGCCTCACTCGCAACGGGTGCCAACCAGGGGCGGGGCGGGGCAGGGCTGGGTGGGCAGCAGGTGGGGGGTGTGTGGGGTGGAATGTGGCACCGCGGAGGCTGGGAGAACATCCCAGAGTGGTCGGGGTGGCGGCCACAGCTCCTGGTCAGAGGGGCTGGTGGTGCGGGGGGCCCGGCCAACAGCGGCACCCGTCAGTGGGCGCCAAGGCGGGGCTCACCCAGGTCCTCCCTGGGCCCACGGACAGCCGCCGGGCCGATGTTCCTGTTGCCCAGGAACCTGTGGGTTTGGGGTTCCTGCCCGAGACTCAACCTCCAGGCAGAGCTCGTTTCACAAAGAAAAAAAAGCTCGGTCTTTACTCAGGAGTTGACTCAAAGACGGGCCCGGGGGCAGCAGACGACCCCTGCTGCCAGCCAGGTTGGGGATCCAGGGCCCGCAGCGTAACAATACGTGGGTCTGTCGGTGAGAATAACAACTTTTATTGGGAGTCGTGGGGTCTGGGTGCCCTGTCAGATCATCAGAACAGTAACATGAGATACCCCGCCCTTCCCGGCAGGTGCAGGGTAGCCCCCCACGCCCGGGCACTGCTGGGCCCTCCACACCCCGTCCTGCACGCCTGTGGCCAGCTCCTGCCAGGCGCCCCCCACTGCCCACTGTGGACAGCCTGCCAGGCTGCGGGGGGCTTGTTTGTTTTTTTAAGGCAGTCAAGTTTGCAGCCTGGCTCAAGGCCAGCTCCCAGGGCCACCGGGCAGCTAAAACCCTGCCTGGCCAGCCCAGCTCCAGACCCACATTTGTCCCCAGAGCCTAGGAGACCCTCTCCTGCGCTAGATTAAAAAGTGCAAACACGTGGCTCTATCCGCATTTGTTAAAAAATGGATAAAAACAGGCTCAGAGCCTGTGGCGCAGGCAGAGCCCCTGTCTGAGGCCTTATTGCTGTGCGTGGGGCTGGACCCTCAAGGCCCACCCGGAGTCAGGCAGGAGAAATGCAGGCTGGGCCGTCTGACTGGTTCCAACTGCCAGCTTTACCAATGCAGCATTTATTTTAAAATTAAATTAAATTAAATTAAAAAAGACAAACTGCGTCACCAGGTAGTTTTCTTGGTTGGGGTGCCAAGGCTGGGCGGCGGCAGCATCACACGAGGCCATTTAAGGCGGCTCCCGCGGGCGGCGGCCCGTCAGTCTGCCTGCGGGGGTGGGTAGGAGTCGCTCAGGGCAAGGGTCCCCACCCAGCCCCTCCCCTGGTCCGACCTGCTCACCTGTCCTTTGTCACCGTCCCCAGGGTGGCCGCTGTGGAGACAGCTGGGCCAGCTGGGGCTGCAGGGGTGACGGCCGCGGCCAGCACAGGAGAGACTGCTGGGGTGGCTGGGGCGGGGCTGGCGTTGCCTGGTACTGTGGTGGCCGCCACGGCAGCCTCGGGGAGGACGGCCCTGACTGGGGCAGAGGTCACTTCCACAGGCGCAAGGGAGGCCAGGTCTGGAGGCGTGCTGGTGGCGCACTCAGCCCTGCGTGGCCGACAGGCTCCGGTTACTGGACCACCTCCGGTGGGGCTCCACCCTGCAGAGTGGCGCAGGCCCTTCTGCCACCCCAAGTTCCAAACACGCCAGAGACCGCCTGTCAGTCCACCAAAGCGTTGAGCCTCCTCCCCAGCAGCACTCATCCCGGGCATCCCATCCCCCTCGGCCCCCTCCAGACGGCCCTCGCCACACCCCCACCCCAGTCTGGAACATGCCGCCTAGGTGCTCCCAGCAACCCTCCCTCACCACTCTGTGGACCACACAGGCCCAGGGCCCTTCCCTGGACACCTCTCAGGCCACGTCTGTCCACAACACTCCCGCCCACACCTAGAAAGGCTGAGAGCAGGAGGCAGGCGGCCTCGGGACACCCAGCCCTGGCACTCAGCTCTGGTCTGGGGCCCGGAGAGCAAGCCCATGGTCCCCCCACCAGCCCAGCGCCTGCTTCTGCTGTGTGACGTCTCCTCCAGCCTGGCACTGACCCTTGTGAGCCAGTGAGGGCAGAGCCTGGAGACAAGCCCCGCGTGTCCACCCACAATGGCCCAAGGCTTGTGAAGACCGCAGGCTGCGCGAAGACCACCCCGAGAACCAGAAGGCTTGCTTTCAGAACATCAACTGCTTCTTGGAGCCGGGTGGGTTTTTGGGGGAATGGGGAGTTAGGAAGAGGAAAAGGTTTTAAGAATTTCGATGACTCTAAGCTTCAAGAAGGAATCAAACCGTTTGGGAGCCGCGTGTGCACCTTTACCCCAGCGCTGAGGTTCTCCCTGGGCCCAGGCGTCAAGCTCGCGCCACCCTGCAGCGGCGGCGTGAACCGCGCCTCCCCCGACACGCACTGCGCAGCTTGACCCTGCTCCCTCCAGGCTGTGCCCACTGCCGCGAGCCCCAGCGCAGGGCGCCAGCGGGGACAGGCGCGCCCTGGGGTCCTGGGAGCTGGACTGGACCCCCAGCATCAGCAGGGACGCTCCAGGGTCACTGGGTGGGGACCTCACAGGAACAGCACCGTCACTCTCTGCTCCTCGTCCCCTCGTGGGGGTCTGGCCTGGCCCCCCGGGCCCTGCCAGCCCCTTCAGGCCTTGACCCCAGCACCACCTTCTCCCTCACGTCTCACCAGCCCTCCTGCCCCGTTCCGTCTTCACCACACGCGGTTCCTCACGCTGCCCACCCGCCCCACCCACCCAACCAGGAGGCATGTGTCCACCAGCTGATCCCAGAGGCCTGGACCTTCCCCCTGGGCGCAGGGGTGGGGTGCGCGGGCCAAGCCTGCAGGGAGGACGACCCGGGTCAGGGCCCCAAGCACAGTCCCGAGACACCCCCGTCCTACCGGTCCAGCGTGATGGACATGTGCGTCCGAGACACCCGGCTGAGGCGGGCGCAAGTCTGGGACTAGGCACCCGCCCCAGGAGAGCGGCAGCTCCAGAGCCCACCCGGAACCCCCAAAGCCTGGCCATTCTCTCTGATGCGGCCTGAGATGGGCTAGTCCCGTGCTGTCTCAACGACCACCCCAGCTTCCACTTGGACGAAGCGGTGTCCCTCCTGTCCAAAGCTGGCCTCCAAGGAGCCACGGGGCCACCAGGGCAGGAGGGTCGGCCTGCTCCCAGGCCAGCGGAGTGCTGGGGACAGCCAGACCTCCGTGTGCACCCGGGGGCCCCCCACCCAGCCTGTCCTGCTCACCTGGGGACGAACACAGGCGGCGGGGGGGCCTCCCGACCGGGGCCCATCCTAACGGCCTCCGAGGCGACAGCCACCTTCTGCTTGTCCTCGCGGCCGCTGGAGGCCACCAGGGGCGCCTTTCTGGCAACACATGCGTTCCAGGCACCCGGAGCGGCCGGGCCAGCTGCAACACAGGGAGCCGGCGACACCAGGTGAGGACAGAGGGACCGGTACAGCGCACGCGAGAACTTCAGCCTGCAACTGGCGACAGACCTGTCCCCCACACCCCCTGCCGCGTGCGTGTGCCATGCACACGTGCATCTGTGAATTCACAGGAACTTCAGGAGGAACGGTCCTCCCTGCAGGGAGGGCCACCACTCAGCCTTGTGGCTTCCAAGTCCCTCCCCGTGTGGCCCTGATACCCTGGGGGGGCTTCCAAGCCCATCTGACAGGGAGCTCAGGGCCAGGGCCCTAAACAGGTCCTAGGACAAGCACTGGGGTGGCACGGCGCACACGTGTGATCCACACCTAGAAGGCGGCCGGGCCTGGGGAGACAGGCTCTGCCGGGGGTCCTGGCAACACAGACGGGTGTGGGCTGTTCGGACCTGTGCGCTGAGGCCAGCCCAAGGGCCTCGCCGGCCGTCCTGTGCCTGGAGCCGGGGCCCTGCCCCTTCCACACACCCACTCCAGTCCCCGCACGTGGCGCCAACCCCAGCATCACCAGGGCAACACGGCGGCCCCGAGGTCTTGGCCTCCCTCTCCCGCCCCCCTGCCCCTGGGGCCGCCCCTACTCACGGGTTCTCTCTGGGCCCCGGTTCAGGCCACCCTGGGCATCGCCATGACCTCTGTCCACGGGGGAGCTGCACCTGGGCCCCGACTCAGAGCTGCAGACAAGGCCAACTCTGAGCCCACGCCCAGGAGACCCGGCCGCCAGGCAGCCGGGGCCGCCCCCCGCCCCAGCCCCGCCTTACCAGCAGAATGGCTGGAAGTCGGCGAACTTGGCCCAGCCTCTCTCCTCTGCAGCCGAGGCGCTGGGCGCGCTGGCCGCCCACACACTGGAACCCACGTCCATCGCCACTGCCGGGGCCAGGCCCGAGGCCGTGGAATTCACCGGCTCATCAGACACCGTCCACGGGGCGCCTGCTGGGGGAGACGTGGTGTCCAGGCCCCACAGCAGTGGTGCGGGTGTGCCTTCCCCCACGGTACTGGGGCACACCCGCCTCTAGCCGTGACGGCGTGGCCACGAGTGACTGTGACAGGGCGGGAGACCAAGGGCTGAGCGTCACCACAGTCAGGGGCATAGGAGCATATTTGAAAGTGTGTGCCGGGGGGGTCAGTGGGCATCAGGCCCACGGCAGCCCAGCCACACACACACACAGGCCAGGGCACCAAATCCTCTGTCCCCCATGTTCCCGCCCAAGCCCCTTGCCCGGCCCGCACCCTGTGGCCCCATCATCTACCTTCTGAGCCACCCTCAACACAAGGACCTTCCTTCTGGACGGCAGCCCGAAGGGCGCCCGCCCGAGCCCCGTCCCCGTCTGCTTCCGAGCTCTCCTCCCCACCTTGACCTCGGCGCTCCGGGCCGTCCTTCCGGCAGCTCTCTGAAGCGTGAGGGCCCCCGAATCTGGGGGGAGACCCATGGTCAGAGCAGCCCTTCCCGCCCGCCCCGGGCGCCATGGCACGGCTGAGACAGGGCTGGTGCCCGTGTGGCGCCCAGGCCCACCTGGCCCACCTGGCTCTGGTCACTCGGGCCACACAGTGTGTCTCCTCTTCCTCCCAGAGGTCGTCGTCCTCGTCGAAGGGCTGGATGTGGTCACTGCAGCAGGCCTCAAACAGAGTGGCACCGGGCTGCAGGAGAGCACACGTGGGCCACATGGCCCCCACACCCGGCCACCCCCAAGGGGCACCCACGGGACTCACGCTGTCCTCGTCAGCGTCGACGCTGAAGTTGATCTCCGCGATCCTGTCAAATGGGGCGCTGCGAGGACAACAGGGACGCCGTCAAGTCCCACCAAGAGGGAGAGAAGGAGGAGGCAGCCCACCAAGGGAGGCAAAGGCAGGGGCGGGGGGCCAGGGCTGCAGGCCAAGCCCGGGTGGGTGCACGGGCTCCCCTCCCCCACCTCTGGATGGGCGGCCAGGGGTGACTCCCCACCCGGCTGCTCTGCCTCCCCAGAGGGCGTCTCCAGGCCGTTGGGTCACATGTGGCTTCCAGCTGAGGAAGTGGTGTGATGGCCCCAAAGGCCAGGCAGGGCTGAGCCACAGGCCAGGGACCTGGTCACACCGAGCAGAGCCTGGCTCCCTCCCAAAGGCAGGAGGGTGGGGCAGGTGGGCACGTCCCACTGGGCTCACTTGACGCTGTCGTCCTGCTCAGCAAACTCCTCGTCACTGAAGCCAAATTGGTCCACGAAGGTGGCCGTCATCTGCTGGACCTGGTACTCGGAGAAAGCCTGGGCGACAGGACCCCGGCTGCTCTCAGGAAACCCCCTGCTACTTCAGTGGCTTCTCCCAGGCCCTGTCCTCTCGGCTGGGCGCCCACAGGCAGCCACGTCCAAACAGCCTGTGACTCTAACTTTCCATTCGCCTACCACGTCCCCAAGGGTCTCATCAATGTCAAGTGGCCCTGGGGGCGCCCCCTAAGCAGAGGAGGGTGAGGCTGCGCCCCCTGCAGGAGCGCGGGGATGAGCGCCTCCCCCGGTCCCACCCGAGGCTCTGGTGACGCGGGCAGGACACTCTCGAGGCCGAAGCGCCGCCGAGAGTGTGGGGATGAGGGGGCCTGGCCTCACGCACCTGCTGAAGGGACAGCTCATTAGGGAAGACGCCCTCCATGTCCTCGTCTTCACTCGAGGGGTGAAGATGGTGGGTGCTAACCTGCAACGGCCAGGGTGGGTGGGCATGAGCCGGCGTCCGGGGCCGCGCCGACCCACCCTCCCCACGCAGGGCGCACCAGGCCTCGGGCACCAGGAGTCCAGCGAGCCCAGGGCGGGCAGGGACCGGGGGGAGGACAGCGCTCTGCCCGGCCGGCCTGGGGCCTGCTCACCAGGTCCACCGCGTTCCTGCGGTTGGCCTCCGTCAGCGTCTCCTCCACAAAGCTCTCCCAGCGCCCGCGGCAGTCCGAGGGTAGCCCTGCGCGGAAGGCTGCCCGGTGAGCCCTTGAGACGGAGCCAGCGGCTGCATCCTGGTCCCGCGAGGGCTCACGGGCCGACCGGGGAGCCCCGGGGGACACAGGAACCACGGAGCACAGTCACGTCCCTCTTGGCCTCACAGGCCCAACCCAGCAGGCCTGGGTGTGTCTGTTTCTCTGGGGAGGTCGGAGCCCAGAGACATTCACAGTCCAGAAGGAGAGAGCCTCACGCTCGCCCCCAACCCCACACCGGGCCGTCCCGGGTGCGCACAGGTGCCGACGGGCTGGGGGCCAGACCCCAGCCCAGACACCACCGACCGAGAGCAGCCCCCCGAGCCTCCTGGCTCACAGCTGCCCCGGGACCACAGGGGCCACGGCCAAGGTCACCATGGGGCAACTAGGCAAGGGCACGGGGGCGGGGGGCCACGGAGGCCACGCCCCCTGCACGACCAACTGGACGTCTGCGGGGCAGCTTCCCCAGCCCAGGACAGGGACAGGCCCAGCACCTCCCCTGCCTGCCCCGGGCTCAGGGCACCACGGCCCCCAGAAGGGATGGGGACCACCCCACCCCGACAGCACACTCAGCACTCAGGGGCCCCTCAGACAGTGCTCACTCCCGTTCGCTGTTCACTGAGCACACGCGCCCCCCTCCCCCTTGGCCAGCCCTGTCCTCAGGCCCCCACACAGCACGGGGGACGAACTGTCTTGGCTGTGAGACCAGCATGAGCCCCCAAGTGCTCTGTGGGCCGCCACTGTCCATCACCCTCAGGCTGCCCCGAGCGCATGCCCCTCCTGTCACCCTAGCACGTGCTGCTCCTCCCCAAGAGGCCACACAGACCCTTCTAAGCTGCCCGCCTTCTTCCATCTGAACCGAGACCCCTCGGGCTCTCCCCAGCTCAGGCCAGAAAGCCCAGTGCCTGGGAGCTGCAGACTGGGTGCCCAGGATGTGCGAGGGCTGGTAGGGGGCGTGGGCGGTGGCCCCCCGGTCGGGGCCCCGGATCGCGACGAGGAGGCCCGGGGGGTATGAGGGAGAGAAGGCCTGGCCAGGGGGGCCTCTGCTCAGCCCCTGCGGCCGCTCTCAGGACACAGAGGCCCCCTCGCCAGGCTCCCCAGATGAGCCACGAGCTCAGAGAAGAGCCGGACGGTGGGGCAGGAGTGCAGGCGTTCGGGCAGGCGCGGGTGGTCCAGGGCACAGGGGAAACTGCCGCCCAGGCCCAGGCCCAGCTGACAGGACAGCCCCCGTGGGAAGGTGGGCCAAGTGCCTGGTACCAGTGCTGGTCCCGTCCACTGAGGGGCCGAGGGCAGGGGCAGGGCACCTCGAGTAGCGACACCTGGGCCTGGAGGCGCTCACCTCGGAGGACCTCGCTGACCTGGGTCTGCACGGGGCCCCCCTCCAGGCTCTGCACCACTGCGTTGGCGATCCGCGTGAGATGGCCCATGTTCCCGCGCCTCATGCCACCCGCTGCCCTGAAAGAGAGGGTGGCGTCAGGGCTGCTGCCGGCCCTTCTCTGCGGTGCTTCCACCCGGCCCGGCCTCGGCTCTGCAGCCTCCCGCGGGCCTCCTCCCCGCGGCCCCCACTGCCCTGCGAATCTGTCTCGTGGCCTCGCCTGCAGACTGCTTATTTTTGGAGCACCTGGTCCGCACCAGCGTCACTCCACTCCCCGCCTAGAAGTGGGATGGGCATTCGCTGCTCCCACTCTGCGCAGACCACAGGCCTGCAGACCCGCGCCCAGTTGGGGCTGCGAGTGTTGACCAAGCACGTCCCGAGCCCCCAGAGAAGACCGAGGATGGACCCAGGACCCGGGAGTGGGCAGGGCAGCAGGGGCAGTGGCCTGGCTCCCGTCCACATGCACGTCCCACACGGCCGCAAACACATGGCTCTCCCTCAACTTCTCATCTCTCCCACACAGGACCCAACAGAACAGCAAGTTTTCAGATCCCTGATGCACTAGGAAGAGCATCAGATGTAAGACTTCCGCACGTCTGTTACAGAATCACAGCCCTTGAATCCCAGAGTGGACAGCACTTGCTTTCAGCAGTGTTCTCTCTCCTCAGAGCCTGACGACAACCAGAGAGGAAGCGAAGGTGGTCCTCAGTCGGTGGGCCCACCCGGCAGAGGAGGGGGGTCAGGAGAGACCGGGCGGAACTGGCCCAGAGGTGAAGCGGGGCTGAGGGTGGAGGCCTGTGGGCAGCTGTCCAGGTCGCAGAGGACTGCGCCGAGGCCGCGGCCTGCAGGCACCCGGGCGCCCACGCCCGCCCACGGCTTACTGTGGCCCAGGGGCCACTCGGTGACAGCCGTGAGCCCCCCCGACACAGGCACACACATGTGTGCACCAACACGCAGAACACACAGGAGCAGATTCGGCACAGGACCCCCTGGGCACTATGCACACCGGCCCCATCTTGCTTGTTGCTCCTTGGGAGCGGACGCAGATGTGTGGATTCAGTAACAGCAGGACAGAAGGGATGAACTAGGTGAGGTCGCAGAGCTCTCCCCACCTGCCCAGAGCAGCCCCTGGTAGGGCAGAGTAGGAGCACAGGGGGGCCAGGGCTGCCCACTGGACCCTGCAGTCACACCAGGGACCTGGGCAGTCAAGACTTTCAAGCAGGAAGTGACACCACCTGCTGGTTTCAGAAAGATACCAGCTTATCATGCAACAAGAGGGCAGATGGGGCAAGAAGGAAGCAGAAAGTGGCCCAGATGCTCTTTCACGGGTTTGAGGCTTCAGTAAGAGAAGTGGCTGGAGGCTGGGATGGGGACGTGGGAGGATTCGGGACACAGTGCAGGCACAAGATTGGGGTCTCCGCTGATGGACGGGCAGGGGAGGAAGAGGGTGAGGGGCCCACGGAGCCAGGGGCTGGGGTGTGCAGGCCGCGAGGAGCAGGACCAGGACCACAGCCCAGGCCGCGTTACCCTGCCCTGCGCCCCAGCCTCGCCAGCAGCACTGCAGCTGCTCCCACAGCGGTGGGACCCTTCCTTGAAAACAAACCCTCCGTGGCAGCCCTGGAGCCCCACGCCGAGCCCCAGTGGTCCTTACTGTGTGTGGTCATTGGCTTCCCAGGCCTCCAGGATCCTCTGGACCAGGCAACACTTCTGGAACAGCTGGCAGACAGGCGGCACGAGTCAGGCCAGCAGGGCTGCACACTCCCCTCCACCCCCGAGTGGGCTGAGCAGGCAGCAAGCTCACACGTCAGCCCCAAGTTCGCTGTGGGCAGTGACGGCATTACAGCCCAGCCCTGTGGTCCCCATCCGACACCCAGGCCGGCGCTGCTCAGGGTCGCCCACATGGAGACGGGGGTCAAGTCAGGACATTCTCATTCCCCGCAGTCTCCCGGCCGGTCGTGTACTCCCCCTTGGGCCACTCTACTGCCTTCTCTGTCCAGGAGGAAGGCCAGCGGCCCCAGGGCTCACTTGCTTCCAGGCCCTCACCACAGGCAGCTTCCCGCACCTGGAGTGTTTGTTCCGGGCCCCAAATCACATGCCCACCCGCGTGTGGCCTCACCCTCTGAGTGAGGATCCCTTGCTGGCCTGCATGGCCGCCGCACACGCCCAGCCCCTGTGGCTCTCAGCACTGAAACCGCCCGCTCCGGGCCATGTACCCCCTTGGCTGTGTTCCGGCTCAGGCCTGCAGGTGCGGCCCTTCACGACCCTCTCCCAGGCCTCTGACCAGAGACCTAGGGGCCCCGTGGCCAAGCCCCTCCTGTCTGAGCCTTGCAGCCACCTGGGGGTGGGGGGCAGAGCTGACCCCCAGGGCCCTGCATGCAAAGGTGGGCTCCTCGGCTTGGGGACCGTCTGTGCCACGTGCTCCACCCACGTGCTGCTTCCTTCTTCCTTCCTTAGCGAACACCCACTACGGCCGACTCCCTGCAGGCCCCGCGCGGCCGCTCAGGATGCCTCTTGCTCGCGGCCCCGGGAAGGGCAGCCCCAGGCGGTCTCCGCACGGTGTGCTCGGGTGAGCGGGAAAGCGTCAGGGAAGAGGCGGGCCGTGCAGGGCACCCACACTTTCCAGAGGCTCAAAATCCCAGAAAGTCTTCTTGTGAGAACTGGCCATGTTCACGCCTCCCCTGGCACTTTCCCGGCATGGCATTCACACCACGATGGGGCTGCTCGCCCTCACGGCCTGGAGAAGCCGACTCGGGGGCAGCAACGGGGCTTCTTCCACACCCCTCCCGGGCCCTCCACTCGACCAGCTCTGGGGCCCTGGCAAACAGGGACACCTTCCTGGTGACTTCCCGTCTCACAGGTGAAAGGAGAGCAGCGCACCCGTGTCACGGGAGGATTAGAGGAGAAAACACACGAGGGCCCAAAGCAACGTTAACGTTCCTATGGTCTGGGTGGGGTTCAGCACACGCAGCAGCACACAGGATGCACAGGACACGCAGTGACACACAGGACATGCAGGACACAGCTACACGCGTGACACTGGCTGGACTTACGTGGGTCACCATCGTGCTCTCAGGGTGGCTGGCGGCAGGCTGGGGGGTCTCTGGGTCCCCGCTGGAGGGTGGAGGCTCCACCCCGCCCTCAGGTCCACTGGCCACAGCCCTGTCCTCCCGGGCAGCGTGGGACAGGATGGCGGCTATGCACAGCTCCACTTGCAAGTGCAGGAAGTTATTCCAGGCGTACTTAACAAACAGGTCCTGGGGAGACAGAGGGTGAGGGAAGCCCCGTGTCTTGCAGACTGAACGTGAGGGGCCCTGCTGCTCTGCCCACCTCCCCATGCTGTGTCCTGACATCCGGGCGGCCACGGGCCTTCCATCTCCATCCAGCTCCGTAATCTCTGCTCATATGACCGCTTCCTATGGTTTCTTTATCCTCTGTCCTAGGTTAGAAGCTTCACCCGCAGACCCTCAACCTCCCTCCTTCTCCAGTGCATCTTTACAAGGCTGTACGTTTCCCTGTAAAATCCACCTCAGCTACACTCTACACATTTTGCTATGTAGTATTTTTATCGTCTTTCCTTTATGATTTTATCTTTGACCCACAAGTTACCGGGAGTGGGTTCAATTCTCCAACCCCTGGGGATCCTATTCAGGAGGGCCATGGAATCAGGAGGCGCACACATGGACACTCCCCAAGGGAGCCCCAAGGGGCCCAAACAGAAGCTCCCAGGCGGACGCCGCCAAGGAGGCTGAATGGGCAGCTGCATCCCCTCTCCCATGGCCTTTTCCAGACCTGCCCCTGAGGTGAGCAGGGTGGCACCAGCAGGGAGGCGGGACAAGCACACCTACCACGTCCGCAGGGGCACCTCACACCCAGCAGGGGCCACAGCTGCCTGCACCCTACACCCTCTGCTGCCTACATGGAAGGAAGTGGGGTGTGCAGGATGGGGAGACGGGGCTGGGGAAAGGGGTGTAGACTCCAGCCCAGGATATAAGTCTGGACCCTTCTTTCCCACTAGGGAGTGGGGAGCTGGATAAGGAAGGAGGCCCGTCTGCCTGACACAGCTCTCCTCCCCCAGAGAAACACAGTCTCCAGTCTCGGCTTCACCTTCTCTGCCTGTGTGACTTTGGGTGACATTGGAGGTGGCTTCATCCATGCTGCCTCGTCTTCAACAGTGAGACCCACCTCCCAATAAAGAAATGCCCATACCAGTTGCCTCAGGCAAAACAACCAACAGGGAGGGAACCCAGCCCCACCCATCAACAGTCAAGTGGATTAAAGTTTTACTGAGCTCTGACCACCACAGCAACAGTCAGCTCTACCCACCACCAGAGCCTCCCATCAAGCCTCTCAGATAGCCTCAACCACCAGAGGGCAGACAGCAGAAGCAAGAAAAACTACAATCCTGCAGCCTGTGGAACAAAAACCACATTCACAGAAAGACAGACAAGATGAAAAGGCAGAGGGCTATGTACCAGATGACGGAACAAGATAAAGCCCCAGAAAAACAACTAAATGAAATGGAGATAGGTAACCTTCCAGAAAAAGAATTCAGAACAATGATAGTGAAGATGATCCAGGACCTCGGAATAAGAATGGAGGCAAAGATTGAGAAGATGCAAGAAATGATTAACAAAGACCTAGAAGAATTAAAGAACAAACAAACAAAGATGAATAATACAATAACTGAAATGAAAACTACACTAGAAGGAATCAATAGCAGAATAACTGAGGCAGAAGAACGGATAAGTGACCTGGAAGACAGAATGGTGGAATTCACTGCTGCGGAACAGAATAAAGGAAAAAGAATGAAAAGAAATGAAGACAGCCTAGGAGACCTCTGGGACAACATTAAATGCAACAACATTCGCATTATAGGGGTCCCAGAAGGAGAAGAGAGAGAAGAAGGACCAGAGAAAATATTTGAAGAGAGTATAGTCAAAAACTTCCCTAACATGGGAAAGGAAATAGCCATCCAAGTCCAGGAAGCACAGAGAGTCCCATACAGGATAAACCCAAGGAGAAACACGCCGAGACACATAGTAACCAAATTGGCAAAAATTAAAGACAAAGAAAAATTATTGAAAGCAGCAAGGGAAAAACGACAAATAACATACAAGGGAATTCCCATAAGGTTAACAGCTGATTTCTCAGCAGAAACTCTACAAGCCAGAAGGGAGTGGCATGATATACTTAAAGTGATGAAAGGGAAGAACCTACAACCAAGATCACTCTACCCGGCAAGGATCTCATTCAGATTCAACGGAGAAATCAAAAGCTTTACAGACAAGCAAAAACTAAGAGAATTCAGCACCACCAAACCAGCTCTACAACAAATGCTAAAGGAACTTCTCTAAGTGGGAAACACAAGAGAACAAAAGGACCTACAAAAACAAACCCAAAACAATTAAGAAAATGGTCATAGGAACATACATATCGATAATTACCTTAATGTGAATGGATTAAATTTTCCAACCAAAAGACACAGGCTTGCTGAATGGATACAAAACCAAGACCCATATATATGCTGTCTACAAGAGACCTGCTTCAGACCTAGGGACACATACAGACTGAAAGTGAGGGGATGGAAAAAGATATTCCATGCAAATGGAAATCAAAAGAAAGCTGGAGTAGCTATACTCATATCAGATAAAATAGACTTTAAAATAAAGAACGTTACAAGAGACAAGGAAGGACACTACATAATGATCAAGGGATCAATCCAAGAAGAAGATATAACAATTATAAATATATATGCACCCAACATAGGAGCACCTCAATACATAAGGCAACTGCTAACAGCTATAAAAGAGGAAATCGACAGTAACACAATAATAGTGGGGGACTTTAACACCTCACTTACACCAATGGACAGATCATCCAAAATGAAAATAAATAAGGAAAGAGAAGCTTTAAATGACACAATAGACCAGATAGATTTAATTGATATTTATAGGACATTCTATTCAAAAACAGATTACACTTTCTTCTCAAGTGCGCACGTAACATTCTCCAGGATAGATCACATCTTGGGTCACAAATCAAGCCTCAGTAAATTTAAGAAAACTGACATCATATCAAGCATCTTTTCTGACCACAACGCTATAGATTAGAAATCAATTACAGGAAAAAAAACGTAAAAAACACAAACACATGGAGGCTAAACAATACGTTACTAAATAACCAAGAGATCATTGAAGAAATAGAGGAAATGAAAAAATACCTAGAGACAAATGACAATGAAAACACGACGATCCAAAACCTATGGGATGCAGCAAACGCAGTTCTAAGAGGGAAGTTTATAGCTATACAAGCCTACCTCAAGAAACAAGAAAAATTTCAAGTAAACAACCTAACCTTACACCTAAAGGAACTAGAGAAAGAAGAACAAACAAAACCCAAAGTTAGCAGAAGGAAAGAAATCATAAAGATCAGAGCGGAAATAAATGAAAAGCTGGTTCTATGAGAAGATAAACAAAATTGATAAGCCATTAGCCAGACTCATCAAGAAAAAGAGACAGAGGACTCAAATCAGTAAAATTAGAACTGAAAAAGGAGAAGTTACAACAGACACCACAGAAATACAAAGCATCCTAAGAGACTACTACAAGCAACTCTATGCCAATAAAATGGACAACCTGGAAGAAATGGACAAATTCTTAGAAAGGTATAACCTTCCAAGACTGAACCAGGAAGAAATAGAAAATATAAACGGAATTACATTCAGTTTTAAGTAGTGACATTGAAACTGTGATTTTAAATCTTCCAACAAACAAAAAGATGGCTTCACAGGTAAATTCTATCAAACATTTGGAGAAGAGCTAACACCCATCCTTCTCAAACTCTTCCAAAAAACTGCAAAGGAAGGAACACTCCCAAACTCATTCTATGAGGCCACCATCACCCTGATACCAAAACCAGACAAAGATACTACAAAAAAAGAAAATTACAGACCAATATCACTGATGAATATCGATGCAAAACTCCTCAACAAAATACTAGCAAACAGAATCCAACCACACATTAAAAGGATCATACACCATGATCAAGTGGGATTTATCCCAGGGATGCAAGGATTCTTTGATATACGCACTCAATCAACGTGATACACCATATTAACAAATTGAAGAATAAAAACCATATGATCATCTCAATAGATGCAGAAAAAGCTTTTGACAAAATTCAACACCCATTTATGATAAAAACTCTCCAGAAAATGGGCAGAGAGGGAACCTACCTCAACCTAATAAAGCCCACATACGACAAACCCACAGCAAACGTCATTCTCAATGGTGAAAAACTGAAAGCATTTCCTCTAAGATCAGGAACAAGACAAGGATTTCCACTCTCACCACTATTACTCAACATAGCTTTGGAAGTCCTAGCCATGGCAATCAGAGAAGAAAAAGAAATAAAAGGAATACAAATTGGAAAAGAAGAAGTAAAACTGTCACTGTTTGCAGATGACATGATACTATACATAGAGAATCCTAAAAACGTCACCAGAAAACTACTACAGCTAATCAATGAATTTGGTAAAGTTGCAAGATACAAAATTAATGCACAGAAGCCTCTTGCACCCCTATACACTAACAACAAAAGATCAGAAAGAGAAATTAAGGAAACAATTCCATTCAGCACTGCAACAAAAAGAATAAAATACCTAGGAATAAACCGACGTGAGAAGGTAAAAGACCTGTACTCAGAAAACTATAAGACACTGGTGAAAGAAATCAAAGATAACACAAACTGATGGAGAGATATACCATGTTCTTGGATTGGAAGAACCAATACTGTGAAAATGACCATAGTACCCAAAGCAATCTACAGATTCAATGCAATCCCTATCAAATTACCAATGGCATTTTTTACAGAAGTAGAACAAAAAATCTTAAAATCTGTATGGAGGCACAAAAGACCCCGAATAGCCAAGGCAGTCTTGAGGGAAAAAAACGGAGCGGAGGAATCAGACTCCCTGATTTCAGACTATATTACAAAGCTACAGTAATCAAGACAGTATGGTACTGGCACAAAAACAGAAATACAGATCATGGAACAGGATAGAAAGCCCAGAGATAAACCCACACACGTATGGTCAACTGATCTATGACAAAGGAAGCAAGGATATACAATGGAGAAAAAGACAGTCTCTTCAATAAGTGGTGCTGGCAAAACTGGACAGCTACATGTAAAAGACTGAAATTAGAACACTCCCTAACACCATACACAAAAATAAACCCCAAATGGATTACAGACCTAAATGTAAGACCGGACACTATAAAACTCTTAGAGGAAAACATAGGAAGAACACTCTTTGACATAAATTACAGCAAGATCTTTTTTGATCCACCTCCTAGAATAATGGAAATAGAAACAAAAATAAACAAATGGGACCTAATGAAACTTAAAAGCTTTTGCACAGCAAAGGAAACCATAAACAAGACGATAAGACAACCCTCAGAATGGGAGAAAATATTTGCAAACAAATCAACAGACAGAGGATTAATCTCCAAAATATATAAACAGCTCATGCAGCTCAATATTAAAATAACAAAGAACCCAATCCAAAAATGGGGAGAAGACCTAAACAGACATTTCTCCAAAGAGGACATACAGATGGCCAAGAAGCACATGAAAAGCTGCTCAACATCACTAATTATTAGAGAAATGCAAATCAAAACTACAATGAGGTATCACCTCTCACCAGTTAGAATGGGCATCATCAGAAAATCTACAAACAACAAATGCTGGAGAGGGTGTGGAGAAAAGGGAACCCTCTTGCACTGTTGGTGGGAATGTAAATTGATACAGCCACTATGGAGAACAGTATTAGAGGTTCCTTAAAAAACTAAAAGTAGAATTACCATATGACCCAGCAATCCCACTACTGGGCATATACCCTGAGAAAACCATAATTCAAAAAGACACATGCACCTCAATGTTCACTGCAGCACTATTTACAATTGCCAGGTCACGGAAGCAACCTAAATGCCCGTCGACAGACGAATGGATAAAGAAGATGTGGTACATATATTCAATGGAATATTACTCAGCCATAGAAAGGAACGAAGCTGGGTCATTTGTAGAGACATGGATGAATCTAGAGACTGTCATACAGAGTGAAGTAAGTCAGAAAGAGAAAAACAAATATTGTATAGTAACGCATATATGTGGAACCTAGAAAAATGGTACAGATGAACCACTTTGCAGGGCAGAAATAGAGACACAGATGTAGAGAACAAACGTATGGACACCAAGGGGGGGAAGCGGGGGGGGGCGGGGTGTGGTGGGATGAATTGGGAGATTGGGATTGACATGTATACACTGATGTGTATAAAATGGATAACTAATAAGAACCTGCTTATAATAAAATAAAATAAAATTCAAAAATTCAAAAAAATAAAATAAAAGGCATCTAAATTGGAAAGGAAGAAATAAAATTATCTCTGTTCACAGATGATACAATCTTTTTTTTTTTTTTAAAGGTTTGCATTTTTTTAAAATTTATTTATTTATGGCTGTGTTGGGTTTTCGTTTCTGTGCGAGGGCTTTCTCTAGTTGTGGCAAGCGGGGGCCACTACTTCATCGCGGTGCGCGGGCCTCTCACTATCGCGGCCTCTCTTGTTGCGGAGCACAGGCTCCAGACGCACAGGCTCAGTAACTGTGGCTCACGGGCCCAGTTGCTCCGCGGCATGTGGGATCTTCCCAGACCAGGGCTCGAACCCGTGTCCCCTGCATTGGCAGGCAGATTCTCAACCACTGCGCCACCAGGGAAGCCCCAATACAATCTTATATGCAGAAAATTGTACAAATTCCACATAAACTGTTAGAGTTAATAAACAAATTCAGCGAAGTTCCAGGATACAAGATCAACACACAAAATTCTGTTGCATTTTTTCCCACTAACGATAAACAATCCTAAGAACTAAATCTTCACATATATGGTCAATTTATTTACAACAAGGGTGCCAAGACAATTCAGTGGGAAAAGGATAGTGTTTTCAACAAAAGGTGCTGAAAGAAATAACGAGTGTTGGTGAGGATGGGCAGAAGAGAGGACCTTGTGCACTGGTTGTGGGAATGTAAACTGGTGCAACCCTTGTGGAACACAGTGTGGACGTTCCTCAAAAAATTAAAAATAGAACAATCATATGATCCAACAATTCCATTCCTGAGTATTTACCCAAAGAATACAAAAACACTAATTTGAAAAGATATATGCCCCTCCATGTTCACTGCAGAATTATTTACAATAACCAAGATATGGAAATGACCTAAATGCCCATAAACAGATGAACGAATAAAGAAGATGTGGTACATACATACAATGGAATATCACTCAGCCATAAAAAAGAATGATATAATGCCATTTGCAGCAACATGGATGGACCTAGAGGGTATTATGCTAAATGAAGTAGGTCAGATGGAGAAAGACAAATACCGTATAATTTCATCAATAAAAAACAAACAAAATAAACAAACCAAACAAAAACAAACATGTAGATACAGAGTAGTGGTTACCAGTGGTAAGGGGCAGGGTAGAGAGGAGGACGAAATGGGCAAAGGGGATCAGCTGTATGGTGACAGATGGAAACTAAATCTTTGGTGGTGAGCATGCAATAGGGTATACAGAAGTAGAAATATAACCTACGCGTGAAACTTACATTCAAAAAACGAAACAAAACAAATGGTGCTGTGATATCCACATGCAAAAGAATGAAGTTGGACCCTTACCTTACACTGCATACATATACAAACTCAAAATGGACCAAAGACCCGAAAGAGCTAAAACTATAAAGTACTTAGAAGAAAACACAGGGGGAAAGCTGCATGACAGTGGATTTGGCGATGATTTCTTAGGTATAGGTATGACACCAAATGCACAAGCAACAAAAGAAAAAAACAGATAAACTTGGGACTTCCCTGGTGGCACAGTGGTTAAGAATCCGCCTGCCAACGCAGGGGACATGGGTTTGAGCCCTGGTCCAGGAAGATCCCACATGCCGCAGAACAACTAAGCCTGTGCACCACAACTACTGAGCCTGCGCTCTAGAGCCCACGAGTCATAACTACTGAAGCCTGCACGCCTAGAGCCCGTGCTCCACAACAAGAGAAGCCACTGCAATGAGAAGCCCACGCATCACAACGAAGAGCAGGACCCGCTCACTGCTACTAAAGAAAGCCCACACACAGCAACAAAGACCCAACGCAGCCAAAAATAAATAAAATAATTAATTAAAAAAAAGAAAAAAACAGATGAACTGGACTTCATCAAAATGAAAACCTTTTGTGCATCAGAGGACACCATCAAGAGAATAAAAAGACAACTCACAGAATGGGAGAAAATATTTGCAAATCATGTATCTAAGCGCTTAATATCCAGAATATATAAAGAACTCCTTCAATTCAACAACAACAACAAAACAAACAACCCAATTCAAAAATGGGCAGAGGACTTGAACAGACAGTTCTCCAAAGAAGATACACAAATGTCCAGCAAAAGCACATGAAAAAATGCTCAGCATCACTAATCATTAAGGAAACGCAAATCAAAACAGTGTGAGATACCACCTCAGACCCATCTGGATGGCTATTATCAAAAAAATGGAAAATACGTGTTAGTGAAGAAATTGGAACCCTCATACATTGCTGGTGCGAATGTAAAACAGTGTACCCACTGGGGAAAACAGTGTGTGGGTGCCTCAAAAAGTCGAACATAGAATTACTATATGACCCATCAATTCCACTTCTAGGTATGTAGTCAGAAGAAGTGAAAGCCGGGGCTGAAACAGATATTTGTACATCCATGTTTATAGCAGCATTATTAAAAATAGCCAAAATGTGGAAGCAACCCAACTGTCCACCAACGTATGAATGGATAAACAAAACGTAGTATATCCATACAATGAAATATCATTCAGCCTTAAAAAGGAAAGAAATTGTGACACATGCTACCACATGGATGAACATTATACTAAGTGAAATAAGCCAGACAGGAAAGGCCAAACACTGTTTGATTCCCCTTACATAGGAATCCCTGGAATAGTCGGGTCCACAGAGACAGAAAGCAGAAGGGTGGGTGCCAGGGCTGGGGACTGGCGGGGGGAAGAGGACCGAGCATTTAATGCTCAGAGCTGGAGAAGATGAGAAAGTCCTGGAAACAGTGGTAATGGTTATACAACAATGTGAACGTTGAACCATACGCTTGTAAGTTATTAAAATGGTGTATTTCGTGTTACATATATTTTGCCACAATAAATGAAAAGCAGAAAGGGGGAGTGGGAGAGAGAGAACTTTCTCAGAGAAGAGGAAAGGAAACGAGGTCTTTCCTAGTCGCCCTCTGACCCACATCCAGGTTCTACAGTCACAGCAGAGCCCAGTGACTTCCAAACGCTGAAAGGACTCCTGAGGCAGGCAGTCCTTCAGGCCCAGGTCCAAGGCAGCTCCTGGGATTGAGACTTAAATTTAAGGATATTTCAGCTTCCTGGGAGCAGAGGCCCAAGGGCAAGGCTGAGGAGAAGGCTGGGGATGCATCAGCCGGGTGCACAGCTTGGGCGAGGTCCCCTCCCTGTCAGCACCGCCCTGTGGTCACTGCCTGCAGACCCTCCCTCAGACGCCCAGGGCATGCTCACCAGAGGAGCTCCCCACAGGCTCTGCCTTTACTGTGGGGACGAGGAGCAGCTCTTTAGGGCGTTTTAGGCTGAAGAGCTACAAAGTTCTCCACTAAGGCAGAAATCAGAAAGGGGAAGGACCATATTACCCGCCCCCTCTGCTTCCAGGGCAGCCCTGCATGAGCCTACGCGGAGGCGGGTCCCAGCGTTGCTCAGTGCGCCTCACCAGTGACCTGGCGTCAAGCCTGGGGGGCAGGATGCAGTCTTTGCACAGACTGTGCCTGTCCCAGGACCGAACCAGAGCCTCCCTTTGGGTAGGCCTTCACCGGGGTGCTGAGGTCCGGCTGCCCAGCCCCGAGGCCCCAGGCCGGGCAGATGTCCGCTCACCAGCAGCAAGCCCATGGTGTTGAGCCGGCAGAGCTCCTGGTTGATGCTGGGTGTGTGCGTGTGCAGCAGGGCGGCCACGAGGCGAGCTCCGTGCAGGCGGGCGTTACCCAGGGGCTCCTCCAGCACGCCAATGGTGGTCAGGATCGCTGCTTTCTGCAAACACAAAAGGACTGCCCAGTTAGAGCCCTGCGACCAGTGCGATCACCACCCACGTGTGGGCTTCTCTTTGACCTGGCCCTGCTCAAAGGGCCAGGGCCGCTGCTGCACGACGTGGCCCAGCCGGGAGGGGTCCTCAAGGCAACGCGGTCTGCAGGAGGAAACGAGGGGTCAGTCGGGTTAAGAGCCCCACCGCTCCCCTCAGGGCTCACAAGAGTGACTGAGGGTGGGCCGCTGCTCCTGGGTGCCTAGGGCACTCTGGTCTCAGCCTGCCAGCCGAAGGGATGTGACCTCAGCGTACAAGACAGAGGAGACTGATGACAAGGCTGGCCTCGTGAGATGGGGTGATCCCATACACGGAGCACAGTGCGTCTACCTTTTCATTAGCAGAATGTTCCAGAATCCCTGACTTCATGAGTCCTCCTTTCTAGCGGGGAAGGCAGACCACAAGCAAGCTGATAAATGTAAGAAACAGTATGGTAGACCACGGCGGATGCCAAGGAGAGGCACCAGGAGAGGCGAAGGGGCTGTGCCCGGGGCACTGAGGTGGAGAGGGACTGGGTCTTCCTCACCGTGACCACCGCCGCTCAGCTGAGCAAAGGGTCTCCCCTGGGACCCCTTGACCCCTTGGCTGGGTGCCCCCAACTCAAGAGTCCGGTTCTCCAGTGCACTCTGGCCCTCGGACACCCCCCCGTCAGAAGGCAGGAGTTGCCTGGGGGGTTGGCGAACCGTCCAACTCCCCAAAGAGAAGATGGACACTTGGCAGATGGGGTCTGAGTGCGCTTGTCATCCTGGGCGACGAGTGGGGTCCTTGCCTTGTAAGCGACCCAGCCCACGAGGTCTCCTGAGCCCCCCCTTGCTCAGAGCACCTACCTTTGGCGGGCTGAGCAGAAGCTGGTGGAAGTCCTTCAGCCGTGGCTCGATGCCACGCAGGACGCCGGAGCTGACGGCACACAGCCTGTCCAGTCGCTGAGAGCAGGAGTCCAGCAAGCCCTCCATCCTGAGGACCAGAGGCAGCTGGACACGGGGACACCGGTCCCATCACACCACACCCCCTACCGACATGCCCACTTGTTGCCTCCAGGGAGGCTGCTGACCGTGTGGGGGTGGGGGCCGTGCCCAGGTGATGGCCCTGACGGGCGGTGGGCGTCACACCCCCGAACCAGCTCTGCTCCCTCCTCCCGCCTTGAAAACCCTCACTGTCGGCCCCACTCCTCGGCTGAGAAACAGACAGGACTGGCCATAAGAGGATAAAAAGGGCCACATAAAAGGATAAAAAAGCAAAGAGAATGAACCGGCTCGTCTGTGTTCTGCACTGTCGTGCTGTCCCTGCACCGCAGGCGAGGCCCTCACCAGAGTCCCCACTTCCTGCGGGAAGGGCCCAGCCTTCCTGGGCTCATAAAGATGAATAAGCAACATTCTGGTTTCTAACTAGGGAAAACGATGATAACATCATAATTCTATTTTTAGGTAATAAACTAATAAATATGTATTGGGTACCAGAGTGAGAGAAAGAAACTGCTAATAATCTCACCAAGATTAAGTCAATTTCTTGTTATTTTCTGGTTGTTCTTTTTCTTTAAAAAAACAGCACAGGCTATCAGTGCTGGGGGCTACAGTGACGCTCCTTCCAGAGCGAGGGCACAAGGGAACTGCAGCCTCCTTGGGAGTCAGACCGCCAGCACGGCATGTGACAGGACAGAGCAGACAGAAATGCACACGCACACACACATGCACACATGCGTGCGCGCGCACACACACGCGCGTACATATACACACATACATATACACACATATAGAGACACACACACACACACACACACACGTGCTGGGGGTACTCATCGGGACAGTCCTTGGGGAAGCCCACTGGCCGTGCCTGTTCTGCACACACGTCTATAAACACTCCGCAAGCTGGCGACAGGGGGTGCCTTTGTGCTGAGGTGGGAATGTGATTGATGGCGAAGGTCAAAGGGGACTTCACAGCCGTAAAGTTTATCTTTTCAACGAGGAGAATCTATCCCCGTGATTACTTGCATCATCAGAAACATTAAAAACACAAACAGCACACCCGGCCAGCCCCCTGGGCCTCACGGCACTGAGGCGGCAGCACTCTCCCTCTCGCGAGACACTCACCCCGCCCGCCTGGGCTCAAGCAAGCTCAGTAACACCTGGGTCCCGCTGACGAGGCAGAGCTCGGTCTGGGCTCCGTCAAACATGTTCCTCAGCAGCTGCTCCACGCAGCCCTGCCTGCCGGACACGCGCAAGGTCACTGCCTGGCGGAAGGGGCTGCCCGCCGAAGGAGCAGCGCCCTGCCTCCCGGGGAGGCCCCGCTCGGGGCTCAGGCCACGCACCCAGGGTTTTTAGGACACGGCTGCCCTGGGGGCCCGCGCTCTCTGAACCTGCCAGGAGACACGTCCCGTGAGAAAGAGGCCCATCAAGTTAACTCTGGATCGGGGCAAGTTCCTCAGAAACGATCAGAGGAGGTGGCGGTGCCCCTGGCCCCCAGCCCAGGCCCCCCAGCGCCGCAGCCCACACTCACGACTCCAGCACCGTGAGGAGGGGGTCTGGCTCTGGAGCCTCCTGCAGCTGGCTGCCCTGCTCCCTGCCCAGCCTGACGATGTCGCAGAGTGTCTGAGAAGCGTTGGACTGCCTCTGAAAAGACAGGGACGAAGAGCTGCCTTCAGGGCCAGCCTGCCGCATGGTCAGAGCGGCTCCTGTGGCGGGTCCGCTGAGGCGCTGGACTCGAAGCCGGTTCGTCTCAGAGACGCCTGGCCTGCCTCTCACCACAGGGCGCAGATCTGCCCGCCCCCCAAGAGCTCCCACGGGGCCTCGACGGTCCAGCACGCCACGCAGACACCGCTCTACCCTCAGACAGACACCGCGAGTGTGCCCGTGGTACTGACACAACAAGTGGCTATTAATACACAGGGTGGGTCCTGTGAGCTCATGAAAACAGGACAGTTGCTACAGAGAAAATAAAGGACTCAACTCTTCTAGAGAAACGTTAAGCCCACACAAATTCAGAATCTCCGATTCGGCGCATTTGCCCACCACGTGGGGGCAAGTCTGTGGAGCAGGTGAACAGGGTCAGAGAGAGACTCAGGCGCCGGCTCGGCGCAGGGAGCACCTCACAGGCCCCTTGGCGTGCACGCCACGGGAAACGGAGCGGAAGGAAGCGCTTCGTGCCTGTTTCAGGCAAGACTGAAAGCAGCCAGGTCGCCTCCGCGGCCTCCCAGCTGCCTCGGGGACTGGGAAGGGGCCAGTCAGCTCACAGCGTTCACACTGGTGGAGGGGCGTCTCCCTTCCCCGATGTGGAGCACAGACACCCTTGTCCGGCTGCCTGGCCAGGCCCGGGGGCCAAAAGAGCCCCAAACAGCACAGCCAGGCAGCAGCAAAGGCTCAGACACGAGTCAGCACCACCGTTCTCCAAAGTGCTGAGGAGACCATGCGTGTGCAGTTGTCACGTGTAGGAAAAGGCCTATCGGGATATACCCCACACTCTCAACAGTGATACCACAAGGAGCGGGCAGGGGCTGAGAGAAGGAGCCCCACTGCCACCCCACTCGCTCCGTCCGGAGCTCACGCCCCTGCAGACCCATCTCCTCGAGCGCAGGCTGGAACCAGCACTCACGGGAGTGGGATGCTGCCAGCGAGGACTGTCACCTGCAGGCCAGGTGCCTGCCCCAGAGGAGGCAGCAGCAGGCTGCGAGCCGCCCTGCGGAGAGGCCCGGGGGGGCGTGGGGCCAAGGGCAGCCTCAGCCAGTAGCCCTCAGGAAGCTGAGTCCAGGCACTTCCCTGGTGGTCCAGTGGTTAACTCTGTGTTTCCAACGCAAGGGGCATGGGTAGGGGGCGTGGGTTCGATCCCTGGTCGGGGAACTAAGATTCCACATGCCACAGAGCCAAGAAGTAAAAAATAAATAAATAAATAAGGAACTGAGTCCTGCAGAGCCACCGGTGACCCTGGGGGTGGACCCTCCCCTCGTTGAGCCCTGAGGTAACCACAGTCTTGTGAGAGACCCTGGGCAGAGGACCCGTGACCCCTGGCCCATAAAAACTGAGATAAAAAATACTTACTGTTATAAGCAACTAAGTTTTGGGGTCATCTGTTACTCAGCCATAGATAACTAATACAATTCTATTCAGATTGTTTTTTTATAATATGTATGTACTATATTTTAGGAAAAAAAAGTCTAGAAGTCAGTGCTTGATTAAAGGAAGAAGAGCGTCTGAGGAAAGGAGGGACTTGCCCCTCAGACAGCAGTGGAGAGCGCTCTCCGCCAGCCCGGAGCGAGGGGCTCCTGCTCAAAGGTGGGGTCCACGAGCCCCATACTCACATCTTCATCCTGACTCGGATGGATCAATTCCACGAGCCTCTGGATGATCTTCTCTTCATTAAGCCACTGAAAGGGAAAAGAAGGCCTGTAAGTGACTCTGCTCACACCTGACGAAGTGGAAGGAAAGTCCTTCAGTGCAACAGAAATCCACGCACCAGGTTCTGGCACAGAGATACTTCACCCAACACGTGCGTCCACCCAGACCCAGAAAGCACAAGCAGTGGCCGAATTCTGGAGTGACCCAAAGATTATAAAGGAGGGAATCCCCTTCCACACGCCCTAATGGTTCAGACTCTTAAACACACGCGAGCTCTATTTTTAGGACGTCTCCAAAGCGGAGCCCGGAGCCACCCGCGCTGGCGGGGCTCTCCCAGCACACAGCCCAGCTGCTCCCTGCAGCACCCGGGCCTTTCCAGGTCAGTCCGGCTCCTCCATGCACTTCCTTATCCAAAAACGGGCCCAATGTAGTCAGGGCAGGCTTCCCACTAACGTTCAGCAACGGCTGATGTTCACGCTGCTCTCACTGTGCCACATCAGCTGCGATGATTAATTCTTAGTGGGAGGCTGCTCCATGATGAAGCGAGTTATGAATCTAAGAGTGACAACTGTCACCTAATTCCAGGAGCTGGAAAACTGTCAAGAAGGACCAATGGTTTACTTATTCTGTTTTAAGCTGCATTACAAACAAAACCTGCCGAACAGCAGCAAACAGTTTGTCCAGCACTGATTTCCTGGGCTTCTCTGGGTTAAGCATCCCCTTTTCTGGGAAAGCCCTCAGGGAGCTGTGGACAGCCCCTCTCGCTGTGAATACTGTCAGGACAGACACAGGCACACGCTCCAGGACAAACAAAGGCCAACCCTGGTCTTCGAAACTTCTCTGCATGGAATCCTCTTCGGCGACTGTTTCCTCTCGGGCACGTGCTCGGGCACAGGACCAGCGCCCACTGGAGACCTAGCAGCCCCGGGGGTGGGGCACAAGTGAGGAAGCCTACTTCTGTTCTCTGCTAATGAATGGACTGAGGCAGGAAAAGAGAAAAGGTGCAGACGCCCGACCCAGTCTCAAATACAAGCCTTGACTAGAACCCGTGAAAGGTTCTCATCCGGAGGGGAAGGTCCTGCTGGGTGGAAAGCTGGGGTGCTGGGCACCCCGGTGCTGCTTCACCAGCTCCAGCCTCCTTGTACCAGGCACTTACTCCACACTCGGAGAATGTGCAGAACCCACGCAGACGGGGAGGGGCTCCAGGGAGGAGGGGGCCCACACACTCACATGCAGGACCTCCTGCCGGAGCCCGGCGGGCTCTACGCAGCTGACCAGGCGCAGCAGCAGGTCCATGAGGGCCGAGGTGCCGATGTGCTTCAACACCAGGCTGATGAACTTGTCCTTCTTCCTCAAGAACACTATCACCTGCAACCAGACAGCCCCTGAGAGGTGAGCAGGGCAGACCCTGACCACCAGGAGATGCTGCCCCCAAGAACTGCCATGGGAAAGATTCACTTTCAACAACAGTGAGCAGAAATAGTGGAAAGACGTGGAAAGAGTTGTAAGAAATCCGCCCCCCGCGCCGCCCCCCAGCAATGACTGGCAGAGACCTGAACACAGGCGAGTCCACGAGGCGGTGGGGGCCTGAGAGGACCCCGGGCTGGCAGAGTTTGCCGCACACCGAGACTGGGCACCAATGCAGCCCCAGCACCCGAGTGAGATGGCACAGCAACCGCTCCACATGCACCAGCTCAAGTCTTCCCAGCAGAAATGACCAGTGCAGACGGAGCTGAGCCTGGGGTGGCCATCAATGACAGCTCCCGGACAGGGGACACAAACCCGGAGAGCTGACAGGCCCCACAGGTGGCTGAAGGGAAAGGACTGAGGTTTCAGAAAAGCAGAGGCGGAGGGGTGCGGCTGGCTGGTGACCAGAGCCGACAAGACACAATGCAGCTGGCTGGCTGAGTGTGCAGTCACAGGGTGTGGTGCCTGAGCGCAGAGGGGTGGGAGAAGCCCAGGCAGAGGCCTTCTTGGCCACGTGTCGGCAAACTCGGCTCAGTTGGCCACAGAGATGAGGTGCCTGCGAGTCCAAGTCACTGCACAGACCCAGGAGTCTACTGGGGGCAACGGGGACACGGAAGAGGCAAGGGATCCCAACCATACTCACGCCAGAAGTGAAGGGGAAGGAGGAGGAAGGAGGAGGAAGAGGGAGAAGAGAGGCAACAGGGGTGGGAGGCGGGGGTGGGGGTGGGGGGGGGAGGGGTGGTTCTTTGAAAAGCGTGATTAAACTCCTAGAAAGACTGAAAACAGCAGAGAAGGCTCCAGGGAACATCCCTACACACCCTACAGATATAAACACTATTACAAGAGGTTATCCGGAACAAGTTTATGCCAATTTCTGTAAATTTGGAAAAATGAAAAATTTCTTTGAAAAACTCACTTAAGTAAACTGACAAGAAGAAAGAGAAAATCTGGAGTTCTAGAGCGTCAAAAGAAACAAAATCTCTAATTAAAAGTCTCCCCATACAGAAGACTCCAGGCTCTAAAGGCTTTACTAGTGAATTCTATCAAACATTTAAAGAAAAATAACCCCAATCTTATGCAGGACTCTTCCAGGGAACATAAAATGAGAGAATATGCCCCATATCATTGTATGAGGACATAAAACCTTGATTCCAAAAACTTGATGTGGGCACTTTAAGAAAAGGAAATTATATAAGGACCTACTGTATAGCACAGGGAACTCTACTCAATAGTCTGTAATGGCCTATACGGGAAAAGAATCTAAAAAAGAGTGGATATGTGTATATGTATAATAGATTCACTTTGCTGTACACTTGAAACTAACACAACATTGTAAATCAATTATACCCCAATAAAAATTAAAACACAAAAAAGAAAAGGAAATTATAAGCCAATCTCACTGATGGCCACAAATACAAAAATTCTTTAAAAAAAAGCAATATGGGGGGCTTCCCTGGTGGCGCAGCGGTTGAGAATCTGCCTGCCAACGCAGGGTACACGGGCTCGAGCCCTGGTCTGGGAGGATCCCACATGCCGCAGAGCAGCTGGGCCCGTGAGCCACAATTGCTGAGCCTGCGCGTCTGGAGCCTGTGCTCCGCAACAAGAGAGGCCGCGATAATCAGAGGCCCGCGCACTGCGATGAAGAGTGGCCCCCACTTGCTGCAACTAGAGAAAGCCCTCGCACAGAAACGAAGACCCAACACAGCCATAAATAAATAAATAAATAAATAAATAAAATTTAAAAAAAAAAAGAAGCAATATGAAAAAAAGCATAATATATCACAATCAAGTTGGGTATATTCCAGGAAATCAAGGTTGGTTTAACATTAGAAACCCAATCAGTGGAATTTACCTATTAACAGAATAGAGAAGAAAAATCATATGATGAACTCAATAGATACGGTAAAAACATTTCATACATTTCAACATTCATGTTATAAACTAAAAAGACTAGGAATAGTCTTATAAAAAAAAATCTACAAAAACTCCACAACAAACAACATACTTAATTGTAAAACAGTGAAAGCTTTTCCTCAGAGGCAATAAATAAAACAGAGGCCCACTATCACCACTTCAATTCAACAATGTATTAAAGGTTCCAGACAATGCAACAAGGCAAGAAAAAGAGACTAAAAGTGTAAGATTTATAAAGGACAAAATAATATTGTCATTAATCACAGATGGTATCATCTTATACATAGATTTAAAAAAAGTATATAAGGAATTCCCTGGCAGTCCAGTGGTTACGACTCCATGCTTCCACTGCAGGGGGCATGGGTTTGATCCCTGGTGGGGAACTAAGATCCCACATGCCATGCGGCATGGTCAAAAATAAAAATTTAAAAAGAATTTAAAAAGAATTTAAATTATTAGAACAGCAGCTTTATTGATAATTTCCAAAAACTGGAATCAGCCCAGATGTCCTTCAACATGTGAATGGTTTAACAAAGTGTGTTCCATCCACACCATGGAACACTGCTCTGCAATAAAAGGGAATGTACTACTGAGACATACAGCACCTTGGGTGACTCTTCAGGGATGTATGCTGGGAAAAAAGCCATAAGGCTGTATGTTACATGATTTAATTTAAGTAACAGTTTGAAAAAACAAAATTTCTGAAATGAAACAGACTAGTGGTTGCCAGAGGTTAGGGATGGGTGAAGGGATAGAGGCCAGAGCAAGGTGGGAGTAGTTATAAAAGGGCAACACAAAGGATGCTTATGGTTTAAGAACCGTTCAGTATCTTGACTGACGGTGGAGACACGAACCTACACAAGTGATAAATTGTATTGAACTTAATACACATACACACACAAATGACTACAAGTAAAATGTCAATGTCCTGGTTGTGATCTTCTGCTAGTATTTTACAAAATGTCACCACTGAAGGAAACCAGGCAAAGTGTACAAAAGATAGCTTTATATTATTTCATAAAACTGCATGTGAATCTACAATTATCTCAATAAAATTTTTCAATAAAAAAGACACTGCTTAGAATAACATGAAAATATCAACTACTTAAGGATAAACATAACGAAAAATATGTAAGACCGCTACCCAAAGAACTAGGTTACTGAGAGAAATTAAAGAAGCCCTAACTACTCAGCGTTTTGCTATAGCACAAAAGCAGCCATAGATAACATGTAAACAAATGGGAGCAGCTGTGTTTCAGTAAAGTTCCTTTTACAAAACAGGGGCAGAGGCTGGTTTTGGCCTGCGGGGCATCATTAGCCAACCCCAATCTATAGGAAATGCAAGCCTAATCAAAACTTCAGCGGGTTTTTCTGGGGAACAGGGGAGAATGTGGAAACTGACAAACTCACTCTAAAATTTGCTCATCCTAAAATAATGCAAAAGGCAAAGAATAGTAAAAACAACCTTGAAGAAAAACAAAGTGAGAGGACTAATTCTACTGAACATCAAAACTTACAAAGCTACAGTAATTAAATAGTGCTGTGTTCATAATTACAAACAGGACAGTAGAACAGAAACATATACACACACGATTGCTTGATTTATGACAAGAGGGACACTGTAAAGCAACTGAGAAAGAACGGCCTTGTCAATACAGTGCTGGGCCAGCTGGGTAACCATATTAAAAAAAATACTTCAATCTTACACCATTTACAAGAATCAATTCCAGGTGGATTGTAGGTAGAAATATGAAAGGCAAAACAAAGCTTCTAAAAGAGGACACAGAAGAGTAGTAAGAGCATTATCTTTATGATTTCGAAGTCGGCAGAAGTTTCTTAACAAAACAACAGCAACAAAAAAACCAAACAGAAATAAAGAGAGTTATGACTTGGACTATATGAAAATCAGGATCTCTGCTCATTAAAAGATACCATTAAGAGAGTAAAAAACAAAACAAAACCCAGCAAGCAGAGTGGGAAAAGATGTTTGCAACACAAAATCAACAAAGGGGGAATTCCCTGGCAGTCCAGTGGGTGGGACTCTTGGCTTTCACTACCGAGGGCGTGGGTTCAATCCCTGGTCAGGGAACTAAGATCCCGCAAGCTGCGTGACACGCCACCCCCCCCACCACCAAAAAAAATCAACAAAGGACTTGTATCCACGAAATAGAGAGAATTCCCACAAATGAAAAAAGAAGAGACAGCCTGATGGAAAACAGGCAAGAGACTTCACACAAAAAATATCCAAATGGCCAATGAATATATGAAAAGGTTCTCACCCTCACTAGTCACCAGGGAGACGCACACTAAAAGCACAATGCTGTTATATACACCATCAGAAGAGAAAAGATAAACCAACTGATAATATTAGTAAGGGCTGGAGGGGAAGTGGAAGAGCAGGAACTGTCACGCTCTGCTGCTGGGACTGCAAACTGGCTCAACCACTCTTCACTTCAGCCATTCAAGCTGACCACACGTACAGCCTAGCTACGACCACGTGGCGTAATGCCTGGAGAAAAGGAAGTCCTTGTATTTTAGAGATACACACTGAAATATTGACAAAAGAAATGACATGCCGTCTGGGGTTTGTTTTGAAATAGTGCCTGGGGGATGGCGAGCAGGGACAAAGGTGAAAGAAGACTGACAAGGCCGACTCCTGAAGCAGGTAACAGGCACAGGCGCCAGCAAACCTCATGCCCCTTCTGTGCCATCTACGGTGTGTGGTGCTGAAGCACGCCAGGGCAGATGTGAGGCAGGAGCAACCGTGGAGCAAGTGCGGCCTCCAGGAGGCCCACGCTCCAGCTGAATGAAACGAGTTTACTCCCTGCTTTTACAGAAACGTATTAGTAGACATTTCCTTTTTTTCTTTTTTTTCTTTTTTGGCTGCACCGCGCGGCTTGTGGGATCTTAGTTCCCCAACCAGGGATCCAACCCACAACCCCTGCAGTGGAAGCACGAAATACTAACCGCTGGACGGCCAGGGAAGTCCTAGGCATTTCCTTTTATTTGCTTTGAAACAATAAGTGCCCTAGACATACAGGCACCCGCCACCCACACAGATGCAGCAGCAGACACCCTAATGTCCTGCCATGATGCAGGCATGTCCTGGATCTCACACCCATGACTGGTCAGTGACAGGACGAGCTGGCCTAGTTTGGGGCCCTGCGCAGCTCCCAGGGGTGGCAGAAGTGCTGCTTATTCCAGAGCCGGCCAGAGGAAGTCTCTCTTGGGAAGCCACTTTCTTAATCAAATCCCAGCTCCCACAGCAGCAGCCCACACTGCTCCACGTGTGTCCCACGGACAGTCAGAAGCCTGCCCCCCACAGCCTGATGCACGGGTCACACAGCAGTGGCTGAGGGCAAGATGCGATGGCGTCAGCCACGCCTCCCTCCCACATCTCGCGGGCTTGGCGGATGAGTACCTGTTCAGTTCTTCTTGCAATGAGACTGCCAATGGTCTTGCTGAAAAAACTGGCGAGGAGAGGATTGAGAGGCGGCTCACGGTTCAAGAAGTCGTAAAGAAGGTTGAGCAAAGTCTCGTCCCCTCCCAGCCTGTCATTGATCTGCGGCACGTCACACGTCAGCAGCTCACAGGCTGTGTTTGGGTACCTGAAGGGGCACAGTGCAAGCAACTGGAGGTGAATGAGACTTCGCCACCGCTCAGCAAGCTACTTGAATAATCTGCCTCTTAGGAAGCAGATCCACAGGCAAAAACCAAACATGGCTAGACCTTGGAACAGAATAAAAATGTGATTATCCTGTGACCAACCAGCATTTTTGACTATTAGAACCTCAATGTTTTTATCATACCTTTTTCTGGCTCCTCATACCCTAAACTCTGACATCCCACATTTTCTGACTCTATTTTCATTCTCTACGGAACCTTTCCTGATCTTTCGGCTTCTCCTCTGCCCTCGTACTCAGCTGCCATGTCTCTCACCTCCATCAGGTTCGTCCTCCCCTCTCCATGCCCTTCCTGACCCCACGTGTCAGCAAGCACAGATCCAGCTTGTTCCCAGACTGAAGAGATGCTTCATCAGCAGTTTACAATGCAGTACCAGTTCTGAAGTGTTATGCAGGCAAATTATTATTAAGAAATACCAATACATGTAAACTATGTACTATTCACTTGATAAAAATGATCAGACAGGGACTTCCCTGGTGGTGCAGTGGTTAAGAGTCCGCCTGCCAATGCAGGGTACACGGGTTCGAGCCCTGGTCCAGGAAGAGCCCACATGCCACGGAGCAACTAAGCCCGTGCACCACAAAAACTGAGCCTGCGCTCTAAAGCCCACATGCCACAACTACTGAAGCCCGCGCACCTAGAGCCCGTGCTCATCAACAAGAGAAGCCACCGCAATGAGAAGCCCACGCACCGCAACAAAGAGTAGTCCCCGCTCGCCACAACTGAAAGAAAGCCCACGCGCAGCAACTAGAGACCCAATGCAGCCAAAAATAATAAATAAATAAATGAATAAATTTATTTATTTACTTATTAAAAAAAAAAATCAGACACAAAATGATCCTGATCCCATTACGTGTAATCCCATACCACTGTGCTCCCTGCCTGACCCTCTGACAGACATGGGGTCACTGCTGTGGTCCTGGGACAGGCCTACCCAATGTCCTGCTGCATCCAGGACAGAGCCCACCATAGCAGTACAGTGACAATGCCTGGTGCCACACTCAGCACATCTGGGAACACAGGTGAGCGTGCCCAGGGCCAGAGCAGGCAGGGACCTGGCAGGCGCATCCTGTGGGGCTGGCTGCCCTGGAGCACACCTGGCGCCGAGCTACACGGGACATGCTGTGCAGCCTCAGGCTCCTTACCCATAACGTCTCTGTGTCTAGGCTGCTTTATCTGAACATGGAGGTCTGAGTGTCCGCCTTCCCCACGAGGCTGTGTACAAAGCAGAGCAGCAGCGCCGGGCACACAGTAAGCCCGGGATCAAGGTCAGCCACGATGACCCTCCGGCTTCGGGTAGCCACCCACACGGCCCCAGCAAGGGCCTAACCCCAGGTGGTCACTGTGGTCAGCTAGGGCCTGGGTTTGAGAGTCCAGAGGAAAGAGCTGGCGGAGCGCGCGGCCGGCCCAGCGTGGAGCGGAGGCGACAGGGTCTCAGCCTGGCTGTGGGGTGGGCGCTCCCCGTCACCCAGAGAAGAGGGCCTTCTGAAGCCAAGCGGGCAGCCGGGTATGAGGGAACGCCCGATCCACACAGAGGGGCCCAGACGAGGTGTGGCCAGCGCCCAGCTCATGGGGTCGTGACGAGGCTGAGATGGGGCAGCTCCGTACCGTGGACGTGCCCCACGGTGACCAGCACAGCAGACAGGGGCAGAGGCCAGAGAGCCTGCTCAGAGGGCAGCACCCAAGGCCGGCACGAGGTCCCACAGGACACGGGCGGAGAGGTGTCCACCAGACTCCAAACAACAAGACAAGACTCGCCGAGCAACAAGGGAGAAGCATGCCCCAGAGAAAGGCATAGAAGCTTTTCCAGAGCACACGGAAAGGCTCCCATCCAGTCTCTGCGTGTGCGCACGCGCACACACACGAATTGTGCACGCGTGTGGCAAGCTGAGCCACAAGGCGCTGTTGTGCTTAGACAAGGTTGCATCTCGGTGGAGGGACTGAGAGCTCTATTAGTATTTTATAATTATTCTTCAGAAAAACAGGTACTGCTCTAATAATTTATATAATTTATGCAGGGAATAGCCATTCCAGTTACACACGGCAGATGGAACCTAGAGGTCTGTGGCCACAATGCAAAGAAGAAAAGACGAGGGAGGCAGAAACTACGCGGAATGAACCTGGAGGGTGGGCAGCCAGGGAAGCGGGCCAGGTGCACGGGGCAGGTCTGTGTCTCAGGGTCCTGGGGGAGGAGGGTGGACAACCAGACACACAGCTCATGAAGCCGAGAAGGACCCCGTGGAGCCCTCCAGGGCACAAAAGCCTTTCTGTGTCCACTAGTTCTTGTTTGTAGGAAATCGGCTTCATTCAGCCTCCTGACGTTCTGCACGTTCCAAAGGGCAGGTCCCAACAGCTGCTGACCAGGGAAGGGAGGGGCAGTCAAGCACCAATGCTGCTGGTCCTGGCTCCTCCTCAAGGGACACACGTAAGGTATCCTTGAGCTCTTCGGCAGAACTAAGGCCTCCATCCAGGACGAGGACAGTAACTTCGGGCTGAGCCCAAGGTTCCTGGAGCTCCGCCCTGTCACCTGACTACCAACCAACGAGAAGAAAGCCACATACCCCGCAGCCCTCACCCCAAATTCTCCCTATAAAACTTCTCCCCTGAAATCAGGGAGTTTGGGGTTTTTGAGCATGAACCACCCATTCTCCCGGCAGGGCCCTGCAATAAAAAACCTTTCTCTGCTCCAAACTCTGCCGTTTCCGTTTGTTTGGCCTCACTGTGCTTCGGGCACACACACTTGCGTTCTGTAACACTCAGAGAGGCCTGGATGGAGACAGCGTCCACCAGGCAGGTGGAGGGTCGGGTCGGTGCACGGAGCCTCCCAGCCCCTCCTCCTTGTTTTGTTTGCTTAGTTTTATACTTATTTACTACTAATTTCTCCCAAACTCTCTGACTATAAAACTCTCCTGGATTATTGGTGCTGCTTCTGAGATTCCCCTATCTTAACCCAGGGGACAAAGTTACATTGCTGGGAAATTCCAGAGCAACAGGATTAGAAAAGGCCCTGAAATGCCCCTAAGGAAAGCTGCAGACCTGTGGCATCAGACTTGTCAGCAGCAGGGCTGGAACTAGGAACTAGAAGATGTGAATGAAAAATGCCGCTGCCCTGTCACTAAACAAAGGATGCTGCAGCCATCAAGCCACTAGAGCCTCTCCGGCGGCCCCGCCCCGTGAGCCCTGAGGGAACTCAGGAGAGAGGAAAGCGGCTCAGCCGCAGCAGCCACCCTCAAGGATGGGAAAAGCACAGGATCCTGGCCCTAGACAGCGGAGGTGCAGATCAAAGGAATGATTTCAGGGAGCCCAGACTCCCAGACTCCTCTTTTTTTTTTTTTTTTTTTTTTTTGGCTGTGTTGGGTCTTCTTTGCTGTGCACGGGCTTTCTCTAGTTGCAGAGAGTGGGGACCACTCTTCGTTGCGGTGCGCGGGCTTCTCATTGCGGTGGCTTCTCTTGTTGCGGAGCACGGGCTCTAGGCGTGCAGGCTTCAGTAGTTGTGGCTCGTGGGCTCTAGAGCGCAGGCTCAGTAGTTGTGGCGCACGGGCTTAGTTGTTCCGCGGCATGTGGGATCTTCCCGGACCAGGGCTCGAACCCGTGTACCCTGCATTGGCAGGAGGATTCTTAACCACTGCACCACCAGGGAAGTCCCGAGCCCAGACTCCTGCATCTTTCCATACGCAGAAAAGTGCTAAATTCCTTAACTTAATATGTCTGGTTTTCTTTAATGAACAGTAAGCTTTTCAAGTCCTGACTACCTGGTCTTTTGTTGCAAAAACTCCTATATATCCTGGCCCCTCCCTCACTCTTTAGAGCTGTCCCTCAGAGCCATCTGAGAGTCCTGTCTTCAGGGCTTGAAGTCCTTAGAAATTCCACCAAATAAAACATAATTCTCAGCTTTTAGGCTGTGCGTTTTTTTTTTCAGTCGACGAAGACACCTATGGAGTCTTCAAAATTTCAGGAGATGCATGTCCAGTCTGGACTGGAAACCAGAGGGAGCTTAGAGCCAGAAGGAGGGAGAACGATGCACTCAGGCTGCGCCCCAACCTCGCCACCCACGCAGGCCTCCTCAGGAAGCTGCCAGAGAAGAGTGTTCGCCAGGGGAAGGAGACAAAAAAAAAAGAGGAAGACGAAATCCTGGAGCACGGAAGGTGGACTCAGGAATTATCAGAGCGAGGATGGGAGAGTCCAGGAACCTTAACGGCGGGGATTCATTCCCTCTCCCCTCTTCACGCCTCCCTCTGGGCCCTGCCCTGCTGATCCCCAGGGGCTCAGCTGGGCAACTGGGCTCAGCCGTCCTCTCTGCTCTGCCCCTTAGTGCGGCAGGCAGGGTTATTTGGTGGGGGTGGGGGTGGGGTCCTTCCTGGGGTCCTGCCCTGACCCAGCACTGCTTCCCGCTGGGTGAGCAGTTCTAACTCTGATTTGGAAAGAGGAAGCCCGCCACTCAGAGCTAAAACAACATCCCCCCCACACCACCGCATGAGGAGCAGAAGTGGTAACTTGGCATCCATCTGCTGGCTTTTCTGTCTTATTTCTCAAATGGTCCAGAACTCCGCAAAGTGCACAGGAATCTCAAGAAAAAGGCCAGAAGCATCCGCAGGGTTCTCAGGCTGGACCAGGTGGCCAGCTCCCGGCCCAGGGCTGCTCCACAGAGGTCTCAGCTGCATGGAGCAGTCTCTGGCTTTAGCAGAACAGCCAACCACTCAGGGCAGCGCCTCTGGACCCGTGTGGCTCGGGCACACTCCCTGCTCTCGGGAAGGGTCTCTCCGTAACCAGCCTGCAGCCACAAGGGTGAAGCCACACCGGCTGTGCTGCAGAGGCACAAAGGCGGCTGGAGGAGGTGCTGCCGCCCTGCCCAGGCGGCCTGGGGCGGCCATCTAGAGGCCGAGCAGCACAGGCACTCGCTCCGCGCTCTCCGCCGTGTCACCTGCTGCTGCCGCACGCTCCGAGGCCGAGCTGAGCGGCTCGACAGAGACCTACGGCTCAAAGCCTGCAACCGGGCCTATCTGTATCTTCGGCATCTTTAAAAAATGATCTTGACCCCACTTCTTCCTTCAGCTACTACCTCATCCATCTATCCAGCCTATTCCTCTTCTCAAAAAGGAGGTTTTGATTTAATTTTAATTAAAAGCAAATAAATTTTTAATAAAAGCAAGTTAATTTTAAAATTACTTTTTAAATTAAAAGCTTTTTACTTTTTTTAACAGGTGAAATGGGGACTTCCCTGGTGGCCCAGTGGTTAAGACTCCACGCTCCCAATGCAGGGGGCCTGGGTTCAATCCCTGGTCAGGGAACTAGATCCTGTGTGCCGCAACTAAGACCCAGAGCAGCCAAGTAAATAAATAAATATTTTAAAAAACCAAAAACAGAAAACAGGTGATACGCACAAATGCTTTTAAGACTCTGTATGACAGGGCTCGTGAGGAAGAGCGGCCCCCTCCCTTCCCACTCCCACATCCCACTCCTGAGACAGTCACCACAGGCTCCTGGCATTTTCTGTATTACTGACCTCCATGTTTCCAAATAAAATACAAGTACACTTCTTCATCTAGCAATTTTAGGTATTACAAATTGACTTCTTATGGTGGAAGATGAAGATGTAGCTCTCACATCTCACATCACCCTGCCCTGCCACCCCACTGCCCTTTTTCCCTCTCTCTATAAAATTATACCACAATTTCTAGTTAAATCCATGTCCCGTGTTGCCCTCTGTATGAACATGCAAACACTGTTCTATTTGCTTACTTACATACATCCTTCCCTCAGAGTTAAAGGTTTTCTCACTGCCTTGTTTGCTTTGTTTGTACCCACCCACTGCTAACCTCTCCCAAACTCTGACTATAAAGCTCTCCTGGCTCACTGATGCCACGCTGGGACCCCTCTACCCAGAACCACAACATCTGCCCCAGCCCTTCTCTCCGTCACACTGTCGCCAACACCCTCCAGACAGGGAGACTCTCGACGGGTCAGCAACAGGACACATTTGGGAGTGAGAGAGTGAAAGGAATGGAGCCCATTAATGGCGATGATGAGATAAGAGGCGCTGACCAGGCACATCTCAGGGACGATGGCCTCTGACCTATCACAGTTGATCACCATGGCCCCAAGCCCCTGGCTCCTCCACAAGCAAGCTCCCGCCTCTTTCCAGAGCTCTCCTCCTCCAGCGCAGGCTGACTCCCTGTCAGAGGGGCGCGGTAGACCACCACGACCGCAGCACTACTCCCCATCACCCCATCCTTCTTTATTTGCCTCCTAAGTCATCAAAGACTTCCTGTAAAAAGTAAAGGGCCAGAGAGTCAATATTTTAGAACGTCTATGTTGTCATGGCCAACGGGTCACGGGTGTGTCCAACAAGACTTTACAACGAAAATGACGGACAAGGAAATGTGAATTTTGTCATTTTCATGTGATATTATTATTTTTCTATTTTTTCCAACCATTTAAAAATGTAAAACCATTCTCAGCTTGCAGGCCTCACAAAAACAGAATCTGACCTCGGGCCATAGTTTCCCAACTAAGACTTTACCACCACACGCCGACTCCCTGTGGGACACATGAGCAGCCGAGGGCACCCTGTCTGCCCTGAATCCCTCTGCATCACTAGCCCCAGCTCCCCCGCTTCCCAGAGCCTGCTCGGGCCCAGAGAGGCACCCTCAGAGCCAGAGGCCGGCTCTGCTGTCCTTCCTGTCACCCAAGCCCCGACCCGTTCACACTCTGTCCTCACTCCAACCCTTGTCCCAAGTCCTTGCCCTGTCCCTTTTGTCATCCCCTAACATCCCAGGCCGCCTGTTGAATGGAACATTTTACGAAAAACTCTGAGAACGTTCAGGATCACTAATGACACAAAATACGTCCTCCAGGCCCAAGACCCCACAGTCGAGCAGTCAGATGCCGCCTGTCTCTGGGGACTGGCTGTTTCACCAGTCAGGCCGAGGCTGCACCCATCCGCCTCTGTCAGGGCTCAGCCTTTCTTCAGCACATATTCACCCAAAACGCTCCAACACAGTGCAGCTCGCTATAACCCAGAGTGAGGAATCACACACAGGAGGTCCCCAAATCTTCAACATCACAAAGCAAAGCCCACTGGAGGGGCCTTCTCACACGTCAGGCGGGGCAAACGTTTACGGTCAGCCATTCTGTCAGAAAGCCCGGCTCTGACCGTCCTCCAGCCCTGCCCGCTGCCACCCTGCACACTGCCCAGCTCCAGGCCACTCAGAGCCGCGGTACGTACTTGAAGCGGACCTTCTCTTCCATGTCCGGGGCCGGGTCCTGGGTGACGAGGCTCACCAGCTCCTCCATGCTCTGCTGCCTGCACAGGAAGTCCAGCAGCTTCCGGTTCTGGGCCTTGCACTCCTGCAAGATGTCATCTTCGTCCATTAACTCTCGCAGCGTCACGTCCTCCTTATCCAGCAGCTTGTCGACGTGGGACGTGGTGTTCAAGTCAAACTTCCAGAACATGGTGACGGCCACAGAGCTGCAAGCAGACAAGAGGGTCACTGCCACCACGTGCGAATCCGCCTCAGCAACCCCCGCACCCAGGTCCCGAAGTCCACCCACAACGGGGCCTGGGCTGCAGGGGGCGCTCCCCCACGTACGGCAGGACAGCTCGGCCTCCTGTCCTCCCGGGGGGCCCCCGGAGCTCTCACCACTAGCCCCTTGGCTCCGAGGCCAACACATGCCGGTCTCCCACACGTCAGACGGGGGACGCCCCTCCACCCAGAAAGTGAGACTCGCAAACCTCCTTCCCAGTGCCCAGCCCCTCCTCAGCAAACACTGGACATCTCTCCCCAGACGTCTCTGTATCGTATGTATTTTTAATTTTCTGTATATTATGTTTTGACATCTTTAAAAAACATTCTGATCGAGGAGAGACTGCCCCTCCCGGGCGGCCAACTCCTAGAGATGGCAAAGGGTGCCCAGGAGCCCTCCTGTGACCTGCAGACTGACCCCCCGGAGCCCTCCTCCTCCATGGGCCCCCACACACCAGGGGACTCCGTTCCACTGCCTTCATTATCCCAGGGCCAGGGGCCAGGCAACCAGGAGCCACCCATATAGCTTAGAGCCCGCCGAAATCATCCAAGCAAGCTGACCCGAAGCTGTGCACCTGCCCAGCCTTGCCTTCCGCGGGGAAACCTCAGTAAAAGCCGCAGCCTCGGCTCTGCCCTGGCTCCTCCCCCTTCTGCCTCCTGCCCCCCTGGGGCTTCCCGCACGTGGCCCGCGTGAGGTCGGTGCCTCCGGCCTCCAGGACCCGGGAGTGTAACGAGCTCTGCTTCCCTGTCCCTCCTACGCCTCCTCTCGCGGCCGCCCCCGCCTGGCCATCCCTCACGGGACACAGAGCAGCGCCCAGACCAACCTCAGCAAAAGCCAAACTCAGGGCAGCTCCTTCTGCTCGACCCTCTGCTCCTCTGCCGCCCCCACCTACTCGGCCCCTCGTTTCCTTGCGTCACCTTGCTGAGTGAGCCAGGGCTGTCCCTGAGGCCACCACCTCCCTCACACGCACACACCGAGTACTAGGTCCTGTCACGCCACCTAAGGACTCTCGATCCACCCACCCCTTCCCCTGCACCCCACATCACCCTCTGCGGGCTCCTGCTGTCTCTGCCTGGACTCTACAAGGTCTGAAGCACTCAGTGAGTCTCATATGTCAGTCTGTGGGCCTAGGTTGGTTTGCAACAAAGTTTTCGCTGTTGGATACAAAATGAAAAACATAAAGCCTGCATCTTCAACAAAGTTACACCTGTATCTTGAGGTTATCTTTTCAATGTTACACAGATCACTATGTGCAAAATCATGGTGACAGTAGATGGGACTTACCTAATAGTTTTACTTAGAAGAGCAAAGAACTTCCCACGTGACGTGAGCCCCAGTGTGTCTGTGCATGAAGCCCAGCTGCCCAGGAGTCCCGGACACAGGCCCCTCAGCTGTCCAGCCACACCCTCCACAGCCTCTTGTCTTTGCTGCGTCAAACTCACTTTCCCAAAACGCAGACACACGTCTTCACGTCCCTCTCACGGTGGTTTAAAGCCTGTGCTGGCCTCAAATGCCCACCGCTCACCAGGCCGCCCCTCCCGACGTGCCTCCAGGTCCTCTGGGCACTTCCCGCTGCCTCCCCGACCCCGAGGATGCCGTGTCTCTCTTCCCACCCACACCGCACTCTCTGCCTTTGCCCTTCTGCGCACACTCCTGTGCTCAGCCCCTTCGCTGACAAAATCCCACCTGCCCCGCCAGACTCAGAGGTGGGGCCGCTTGGACTCGCAGCGCAAGGGACTCCACAAGCTGACCTGCACTCAGTTTCCATCTAGGTCCTAATATCTTCCTTATTTCTCTCGTGAGGAGTGCAGATGGGTATATGCCGGTGTTAGTTACAGACTCTGGGGGACCAGAAATAATGATTACTAGATGTAACTTCAGGAAAAGATGGATGTCCCCACACACACATCAGGCGCCCTCTCTCCTAAGGCCCTACAGAATGACTCATGTGCTTGGATAACATACAACCCAGGGAAAGAGGGGAACCAGAGGGAGGACCCCCACCTAGCCAAGGCTTTGTTTCCAAACAAGAACTTGCCAGACGTGGCAGCTAGAGGTGGCTTCTATGCGTCCTGTTTTCAGCGAGAGTGGGTGAGTGTCTTGAAGTGAATATAGAGTATCTTGAAGTCTGCTTTGTCTGACACTATTACAGCATACCATTCTTGTGGTTTATATTTGCTATATCCTTTAACATCCTTTTACTGTCAACCTATTTGTATTTTTATATTTAAAGTGGTGTGATGAATTGGGAGACTGGGATTGACATGTATACACTGATGTGTATAAAATGGATGACTAATAAGAACCTGCTGTATAAAAAAATAAACAAAATTTTTAAAAAAAGTATGATCCTCAAAAGAGTCACATAATTCTAAAAAAGACTTGAGACAATATTTTATAAAATATTTAATTTTACTCATATGCTTTGTTAATTCATTGAAAAGCATGTATTTAGCACCTATTATAAGCCAGAACTGCATTATATATAGGGGTTATAACAGTGAGCAAAACACATACAGTCTATGATTTCATGGAAAATTCAGCCTACTAGGGGAGTTTCGTAATGATTATATAATCGTGCAAATATATAATCAGTTATACAATATTTAAAATTTTATGTACAATAGGTATAGAGAGCTATGGAAATATATGATACAGGGGCAGAACTCAATGACTAATTGGATGTGGGAGAAAAAAGGTCAAGGATTAATTTTGGTTCTTGACTGCATACATAGCTGGAGACGTTCACAGATATAGGACTCTTAAAAGATCATTACATTGCACAATTTCAAAGGGCATCATTCACACATTTGCAGTGAAAATCATTAACTTCTTTGGCTTTGTACACAAGCTTGATATTCATTTGAAAGATCTAAGAAAATCTGGCATGTAGGCAATTAGATGTATGCATGGTAAACTCAGGGTAACAGTTTGAGGTGGAGAAATAAATGAAGCCACAGAGAATAAATGAAGCCATGATATTGTAGAGAAAAGATATAGGATGAGAAGAAAATAGCATCTGTGAAGCTAAAATATTTTAAGGCCTAATAGTGGTCCTGAGCAAAGAATACAGACTAAGAATAGCCAGATAAATAGAATGAAAATCAAGACAGTATGCTAATTAGCTTAATGGTGGTAATTATTTCATGATGTATACATATATCAAAGCATCAGGTTGTACACCTTAAATATGTACAATTTTTATTTGTCAATGATACTTCAATAAAGTTATTCTTAATTTAAAAAAATAAAAATAAAAAAAATAAAGTGTTTCTTTTTAAACAGCAAAGACTGATTGATAAGGTCTTGCTTTGTTATTCCGTCTGTTATTCTCTGCCTTTTAATTAAAATATTTAGATCATTTACATGTAATATGGTTGGGTTTGAGTAATTTGAAAAAAATACAACACACTTTCATGACACTCTCAATAAATGAGGAATAGACGGGAACTTCCTGAACCTGATAAAGGGCATCTACTAAAAAACCTAAAGCTATCAGCACACTTAATGGTGAAAAGACTGAATGCTTTCCTCCTAAGACTGGAACAAGAAACTCTAACCACTTATATTCAAGATTGTAGCGAAGGTCCCAGGTAGTACTATAAGACAAGAAAAAGAAATAAAACACATACAGATTGAAAAAGAATAAGTAAAATTTTCTTCACTGACAAATGATATGATTGTGTAAGCAGAAATGCCTAAGAAATCTACAAGGAAAAGAGCTACAAGAATTAATGAGAGTGAACAGCTAGCTTACCAGTTACAAGGTCAATATCCAAAAAGTAATTGTATCTCTATATACTAGCAATAAAAATTGGTAAATAAAAAATATTTAACTTCTGCTAACAACAACATTCAAAAACGTGAAATACTTCAGGATAATTTAATAAAATATGTGCAGATCTGCACACTGAGGGACTTCCCTGGTGGCGCACTGGTTAAGAATCCACCTGACAATGCAGGGGACATGAGTTCAATACCTGGTCTGGGAAGATCCCACATGCTGCGGAGCAATTAAGCCCATTTGCCACAACTACTGAGCCTGTGCTCTAGAGCCCGCAAGCCACAACTACTTACTGCGTGCCACAACTATTGAAGCTGGCGTGCCTAGAGCCCATACTCCGCAACAAGAGAAGCCACCACAGTGAGAAGCCCCCACGCAGCAACAAAGAGTAGCCCTCATTCACCACAACTAGAAAAAAGCCCAAGCACAGAAACAAAGACCCAACGCAGCCAAAAATTAAAAAAAAACATAACCATTATTAAAATTTAAAAAAAAAGAGTTCTCATGCCACAACTAAGAAGTCAGCATGCCGCAACTAAAGATCCCTCATGCCGCAACGAAGCACCCATGTGCCACAACTAAGACACAGCGCAGCCAAAATAAATAAATAAATATTTTTAAAAAAAAGAAGAAGAGAAGAAGAAATACCCATGACAAAAGATCTTAAGTTCAGGGAGGCTACACACACACAAAAAAATTAGAATGTGTAATTTTAATCAGCAGTAAAACAAAAACAAAACAATCTATCCAACGGAAAACAGAAAAGGAGAAATAAAAGCAAAAGGAAAGTATTAGTAAATGAAAATGTGAAATAAAATGGTAGAAATTAGTACTAATACACAACATTGTAAATCAACTATACTTCAATAAAAATAAATTTAAAAAAAGAAATTAGTACTAATATAATAATAATTTCAACAACTGAATATGGGATAAACTAATCAATGCAAAAGAGTTTTCTCAGATTTAATTTTTAAAAAACAATATCCAACAAAAGACACACTTTAAAAAAACTGAAAAAGGTAGAAATGAAAAGACTGAAAAACATACACAAGGCAAATGCGAACCAAAATAAATCTGAGCCACAATCTTTATGTCTGACAAACTAAAAGTTAAGATAAAATGAGATGCAAAGGATGTTATAAACAGGTAAAAGGGACAATAGGACAAGAATATATAACCATCACAAACACAGAGGCATTTTATAGTATTGTTCAACCTCTATAAACTTTATTGCAGCAATTGAGAGAAATCCATAGATGAAAAATGCCTTGGCCCTGGGCATTTATTCTAGAGAAATAAAAACAAGTTCAAACAAAATCCTGCACATGAACGCTCACAGTAGCTTTATTTGCAGAAAGTCAAAAACTGGAATAGGTCCAGATGGTCCTTGACACATGAATGCTGAAGTGTGGTCCATCCATACCATGGGACACGACTCAGCAACCAAAAGGAACAAACTACCGATACGTGCAACAACTTGGAGGAGTCTCTACGGCAGCAGTCCCCAACCTTTTTGGCACCAGGAACCAGTTTCATGGAAGACAATTTTTCCACAGATTGTAGGGGGGTTGGTTCAGGCAGTAATGCGAGCAATGGGGAGCAGCGGGAAGCAGCAGATGAAGCTTTGCTCACTCGCCCACCGCCGCTCACCTCCTGCTGTGCGGCCCGGTTCCTAACATGCCATGCACTAGTACCGGTCCACAGCCCCGGGTTTGGAGACCCCTGCTCTAGAGAATTATTGCTGAGCAAAAAAAAGCCAATCCCGGGGACTTCCCTGGTGGTCCAGTGGGTAAGACTCCATGCTCCCAATGCAGGGGGCATGGCCTTGCCCTGGTCAGGGAACTAGATCCCGCATGCACGCTGGAACTGAGAAGTCCGCACGCTGCAACTAAGAAGTCTGCATGCCGCAACTAAGAAGCCCACTTGCCGCAGCTAAACATGCCACAACAAAGATCCCTTGTGCCACAACTAAGACCCGGCACAGCCAAAATAGATAAATTTTTCTTTTTTAAAAAAGCCAATCCCCAAAGATTACACACTGTATGATTCCATTTATATATAACATTTTTGAAATGAAAAACTTTAGAAATGGAGGACAAATTAGTGGTTACCAGTGGTTAGGCATGAGGAGCAGGTAGGTGGAGAGAGGGAAATGAGTGTGGTCATAAAAGCGCAACAAGAGAATCCTCGGGGCTTTGGAACTGTTCAGCATTTTGTCTTTGATGGTGGATACACAACCACACAGACGACAAACTATAGAACTAAACACCTGCACACACAATACAAATGCAACTCAGGAAGTATGAGTAAAATCAGTGGACTGTATCAATGTCAATTCCTGGTTGTGATTTTTCTACTATAACTCTGCAAAATATTACCACTGGGGGAAACTGGACAAAGGGTACAAGGGATATCTCTGTATTATTTCTTACAGCTGCAACGTTAAAAAGGTGAATATTATTAATAAGCTCAATCTATAAAAGAGACACAAAATTCTACACCCAAAGGACAGAGAATACAAATTCTTTTTGAAAACACCATGTAACATTTACAAATACAAACCAGATATTAAACCAATAAAGGAAGCCTCAATAGACTCCAAAAGACCACTATCTTGCAGACTGTGTTCCCCAAACAATAAAGTATAGAAATTAATATAACAAGGATAGTTTTTAAAAATCAGTGATAAGCTGATCCTAAAATCCATATGGAAATGCAAGTGGCCCAGAACACACAAAACAATCTTGAAAAGGAACAAAGCTGGAGGACTCATTCTTCCTGATTTCAAAATTTACTACAAAGTTTCAGTAAACAATACAACGTGGTACAGGCCTAAGGAACGACATGTAGATTGATGGAATAGAATTGAGACAAGAAATAAACATTCATGGGCATCCCTGGTGGCGCAGTGATTAAGAATCCGCCTGCCAGTGCAGGAGACACGGGTTCGAGCCCTGGTCCAGGAAGATCCCACATGCCGCAGAGCCACTAAGCCCGTGCGTCACAACTACTGAGCCTGCGCTCTAGAGCCCGTGAGCCACAACTACTGAGCCCGTGTGCCACAACTACTGAAGCCTGCGCACCCTAGAGCCTGTGCTCCGCAACAAGAGAAGCCACCGCAATGAGAAGCCTGCGCACCGCAACGAAGAGTAGCCCCCGCTCACCACAACTACAGAAAGCCTGTGTGCAGCAATGAAGACCCAACGCAACCAAAAATAAATAAATTAATTAAAAAAAAAATAAACACTCAGATTTACAGTCAACTGATTTTTGACAAGGGTGAAAAAACAATTCAATGGGGGTTAGAATAGTGTTTTCAATATATGATGCTGGAACAACTAGATATCTGCATGCAAAAAAATAAATGCGGGCTTCCCTGGTGGCGCAGTGGTTAAGAATCCGCCTGCCAGTGCAGGGGACACGGGTTCAAGCCCTGGTCTGGGAAGATCACACATGCCGCGGAGCAACTGGGCCCGTGAGCCACAGCTACTGAGCCTGCGCTCTAGAGCCTGCGCACCACAACTACTGAGCATGCGCATCTGGAGCCTGTGCGCCACAACAAGAGAGGCCGCGATAGTGAGAGGCCCGCGCACCGCGATGAAGAGTGGCCCCCGCTCGCCGCAACTAGAGAAAGCCCTCGCACAGAAACGAAGACCCAACACAGCCATAAATAAATAAATAAATTTTAAAAAAAAAACAACAATAAATGCAGACCCTTATTTATACACTATATACAAAGATTTACCAACATAGATCAAAGACCTAAATTTAAGTGCTAAAACTATAAAACTCTTAGAAGAAACAATCATGTATTTGCCGATGGTTTCTTAGATATGACACCAAAAGCAACAAAAGAAAATATAACTTGGACTTCCTCAAAAATAGTTTTTGTGCTTCAAATGACACCTTTAAGAAAGTGTAAAGACAACACACACAATGGGAGAACATTTTCACAAAAGAAAATTTTTGCAAATCATATATCTGAAAAAGGACTTGCACCTAGAATATATAAAGAACTCTTACAGCTCAATAATAAAAAGACAAATTTTAGAACAAGTAAAGGATCTGGGATTCCCTGGTGGCACAGTGGTTAAGAATCCGCCTGCTAATGCAGGGGACATGGGTTCGAGCCCTGGTCTGGGAAGATCCCACATGCCACAGAGCAACTAAGCCTGTGTGTCACAACTACTGAGCCTGAGCTCTAGAGCCCGCAAGCCACAACTACTGAGCCCACGTGCCACAACTACTGAAGCCTGCGCGCCTAGAGCCCGTGCTCCGCAAAAAGAGAAGCCATGACAATGAGAAGCCCGTGCACTGCAACAAAGAGTAGCCCCCGCTCACCTCAACTAGACAAAGCCCGTGCACAGCAACGAAGACCCAACACAGACAAAAATTAATTAATTAATTAATAAAGAAAAAAATGAGTAAAGGATCTGAATAGACATTTCTCCAAAGAAAATATCCAAATGGACAAAAAGCATACAAAAAAATGCTCAGTACCATTAGCCATCCGGGAAATGCAAGTCAAAAGCACAATGAAGGGACTTCCCTGGTGGTGCAGTGGTTAAGAATCCACCCGCCAATGCAGGGGCCAGAGGTTCGATCCCTGGTCCAGGAAGATCCCATATGCCGCGGAGCAACTAACCCCATGTGCCACAACTACTGAGCCTGCGCTCTAGAGCCTGCGAGCCACAACTACTGAGCCCGTGAGCCACAACTACTGAAGCCCGCACGCCTACAGCCCATGCTCCACAACGAGAAGGCACCGCAATGAGAAGCACGCGCACTGCAACGAAAGAGGGGCCCCCGCTCACCGCAACTAGAGAAAGCCCGCGCGCAGCAACGAAGGCCCAAAGCAGACAAAAATAATAAAATAAATTAAATAAATAAAATTTTTTTAAAATGTGGTCTATCCATACAATGGAATATTATTCAGTAATAAGAAAGAATGAAGTACTGATAGGCCCCCACGGAGCCTGGTTGGTTTCACCGCAGCAGCACAGAGGCGGCCTCAATGTGCCAAGCGCCCACACTATGCTGCTCTGCGTGATGCCAGCACTGCACACCAGGCCTGGGTCTGCACACGCCAGCCCACAAGCCACAGGCTCCTTCATGGTGGGGATGGTCATACATCTCATGTGTTCCACCAGACAGCACCGGAGCACACACAGAACAAATCTTGACCAACAAATAAAACCAAAATTTCACCCAAATAATCATCATCATGCTACTCGCTTATTTATACCTTTTATAGTTTGAAAGAATAAACTAAGTTAACATCTACTTATTTACCCCTAAATCATAAAAGAGCAAGTCTCGGCAGGATTTCCACCCTGTAAAGAAGAGTAAGACACTCGAGGGCCTCTGAGAACCCATGCCTTCGGCAGAATCTGGTGCACCAGCGCATCTGCCCCAGGGCCTGTGTGCTAAAGGCGGCCCAGCTCAACGTTCCCAGACACGGGGATTTCACAGGCTGGCTAAGTTCTTTGCTTTTTTTTAAAAATAAATTTATTTATTTATTTATTTTATCTTTGGCTGCATTAGGTCTTTGTTGCTGCGCGCAGGCTCTCTCTTGTTGTGGTGAGCGGGGGTTACTCTTCGTTGCAGTGCGCAGGCTTCTCTTTGAGGTGCCTTCTCTTGTTGCGGAGCACAGGCTCTAGGTGCGCGGGCTTCAATAGTTGTGGCAAACGGGCTTAACTGCTCCATGGCATGTGGGATCTTCCCGGACCAGGGATCGAACCTGTGTCGCTTGCACTGGCAGGCGGATTCTTAACCACTGCGCCACCAGGGAAGTCCCAAGTTCTTTTATTTTAATTTAGAAAACTAACAGGGTTGCCAACTTTTTCACTCTGCCAAGCCAGGAGGAGGGAGGGAGGGAAAGAGAGAGAAAGAAAAGCAGACACAAAGGGGCTTCCCTGGTGGCACAGTGGTTAAGAATCCACCTACTAATACAGGGGACACGGGTTCAAGCCCTAGCCCGGGAAGATCCCACATGCTGTGGAGCAACTAAGCCCACGTGCCATAACTACTGAAGCCCATGCGCCTAGAGCCTATGCTCTGCAACAAGAGAAGCCACCACAATGAGAAGCCTGCTCACCGCAACGAAGAGTAGCACCCGCTCGCCACCACTAGAGAAAGCCCGCACGCAGCAATGAAGACCCAATGCAGTCCAAAATAAATAAATTAAATTTTTAAAAAAGGAGGAAAGGATAAACTGTCATCTACAATCACCTTCAATTCAGACAACAATGGCTTTTTCAATATCAAAAGAAGAAAGCCATAATAATATCAGGATTGAGGATTATGTCTCACTTTAAAAAAAACAGTTTTAAGGGCTTCCCTGGTGGCGCAGTGGTTGAGAATCTGCCTGCCAATGCAGGGGACACGGGTTCGAGCCCTGGTCTGGGAAGATCCCACATGCCGCGGAGCAACTGGGCCCATGAACCACAATTACTGAGCCTGCGCGTCTGGAGCCTGTGCTCCGCAGGAAGAGAGGCCGTGATAGTGAGAGGCCCGCGCACCGCGATGAAGAGTGGCCCCCGCTTGCCACAACTGGAGAAAGCCCTCGCACAGAAACGAAGACCCAACACAGCCATAAATAAATAAAAATTAAAAAACAAAAAAAAAAAAAAAAAAAAAAACAGTTTTAAGAAAAGCTCACCTTTGCTCATCTCACCAATATTACATACAGACCAGCATCTGAGAACCTCTATTTACATTCCCACTGACACCTGAAATAAAAATAGGTTACTCTCAAAGTCATTCACTTAGACTGTGTGCCTCACCAGCTCACACCTAGGCCATTAAACCAAAAATCTCTGTGCAGCAACGTTTCTGTGCTTCCGTCAGCTATCCATGCATTTTAAGAAATACGTAATCTCATCAGTGGCATCCCTTAAAGAGTTCATAGCAATGGTACTGGTTTAGGTTCAGCTAACTTCACTGCCTAAGGAACTGGTTTAAACTGGTTCTAGAACTGTTACTCAGGTAATACTGCATACTTCTTTTCCAAACGTTTCAAGATGACTTTACTTTTTTTTTTAATATTTACTTATTTATTCATTCATTCATTCATTTTTGGCTGTGTTGGATCTTAGTTGTGGCACTCAGGATTTTTCATTGCGGCGAGCAGGCTACACTCTGGTTGTGGCATGTGGGCTTAGTTGCTCCGCGGCATGTGGGATCTTAGTTCCCCAACCAGGGATCGAACCCGTGTCCCCTGCATTGGAAGGCGGATTCTTAACCACTGGACCACCAGGGAAGTCCCTTCCAAACGTTTCTTGTACCCCAACAACTATGCACTATCCTCCAAAGAGATGCTAGCATTCTCTTAATCGGCCCTCACCTACAGGAAGGCTAACTTTCCTTCCTTAGATGACCTAGAGGCCCACCACCGACAGCATATCTTTAGAACAAGCTACTGGCTCACAGTACTGGCGTGTTGACTTGAGATGTCTCTGGTTATACGTGAGATGCAACACAGCACAAGGATTCCCGTCACATCCTGACAACAGCCTCCACAGTCTGTCTGGAATGCCAAGCAAAGTATTACCAGCATCTTCTAGACTCTTATCCAACAGCCAAATGAGAGGAACTTCAAGTTCCTCTTAAACTACCTCTCATTTACTTCTTCTGGTGAGTATAACCATCAGACACAAGGCAGCTTCCAAAGAGAAATGTTGTCCATACGATCATGCAGTTCCACGGACAGAGCCCTTCAGAAAAGAACATTCTGCAGTAGAGACTGTTGCTAAGAGAAAGTGAGACTCTGAAACGCACCCTATACCTGTCTGACCAATCGCTCTTTAAAAAGTTTCACAACCAAGGCCCCGGCTCTGCTATGTGAGCTGACCTCTTGTGGCCTGGTGCCCTCGCCTGTGAACTGGGGACAAGGGGCACCCTCCGCGCAGCGCCGCTGTGAGGGTGAGCTGAGCTACCCCGTGAGGAGCCCGGAGCAGGGGCGGGCACACTTCCTCCTCAGTCTCCTGACTGCAGAGGAGAGAAGGAAACAGAGACAAGGTCACCGTGCCACAGAGGACGGGCTCAGCAGTGGCTGGAGAGGCATGACTTGCTCACGGGAGCTGACCGTGAGCCTCTCCCAGTGCCACCTTCAAGTGGCATCACACTGGTAGCTCAAGTTGGACATGACAGAAGCATTAGCACTGTAGAAATCGACAATGCTACAGGCCAGGAGATTTTTGTGCTTTTTTTGTTTTTGACTTTTAAAAAATTTTTTTATTATTATTTTTATTTTTGGCTGCATTGGATGTTCCTTTCTGCACACAGGCTTTCTCCAGCTGCAGCGAGCGGGGGCTACTCTTCATTGCGGTGCGCAGGCTTCTCATCCTGGTAGTTTCTCTTGTTGTGCAGCACAGGCTCTAGGCGCATGGGCTTCAGTGGTTGCAGCACGTGGGCTCAGTGGTTGCAGCACTCGGGCCCTAGAGCATGCTGGCTTCAGTAATTGCGGCACGCGGGCTCTAGAGCGCAGGCTCAGTAGTTGTGGCTCACGGGCTTAGTTGCTCTGGGGCATGTGGGATCTTCCTGGACCAGGGATCAAACCCGTGTCCCCCACATTGGCAGGCGGACTCTTAACCACTGCGCCACCATGGAAGCCCCGTGGCCAGGAGGTTTTTGACTCTCCCAGAGAGCCAGATATTAAACATTTACCAACACACCACTGGAATTCTATTGGTCTGGAAAAAAGCGACAATGTGAATCCATGGAGAGCAGTGGATACTTGCACAACTAGTCAAACAACAAACAAGACCATGTCTATACTGGGCACAGTCCACTGGGGGTGGCGGGGGGATGGGGGGACCAAAAAGAAGGGGGTGGGATGGGAGGAACAGATGAACAAAAATCTAAAATCAGAAGTGAAAAGAATAGCCACAGGAAGCCCCTGGTGGCACAGTGGTTAAGAATCCGCCTGCCAATGCAGGGGACATGGCGGAGCAACTAAGTCCGTGTGCCACAACTACTGAGCCCACGTGTCAAAACTACTGAAGCCTGTGCACCTACAGCCTGTGCTCCGCAACAAGAGAAGCCACTGCAATGAGAAGCCCGCGCACCACAACGAAGAGTAGCCCCCGCTCTCCGCAACTAGAGAAAGCCACGTGCACAGCAATGAAGACCCATGCAGCCAAAAACAAATAAATAAATTTATTTAAAATAAGTAAATAAAAATAAAAATAAGGAGTATGCTTATTTAATAGTCTGTTTCTTTTTTTAAATATTTATTTATTTATTTACTATTTATTTTTGGCTGCGCCGGGTCGTAGTTGCTGCACGAGGGATATTTAGTTGCAGCATGTGGACTTCTTAGTTGTGGCATGCAGACTTCTTAGTTGCGGCATGCAAACTCTCAGTTGCAGCATGCATGTGGGATCTAGTTCCCCGAACAGGGACCAGAACCCGGGCCCCCTGCACTAGGAGCATGGAGTCCTGCCACTGGACCACTGGGGAAGCCCCAATAGTCTGTTTCTGATAATCCCCAAATCTAAAATCTAGGAGGGCTGTTTCTACTGGTTTTCATGCATGGTGCCTTATTTCCTTGTGTGCTTGTCCAGTTTTGTCTGTGTACTAATTAACATCCTTAAAAAATATTCATAGGTGTTTTTTGCATTTTAGGATGATGGTAACTTCCTCCAGAGAGGTTTTATGTTTGGTCCCACTGTTGCCTGAAGGCATTACCAAACCAGAAAACCTTAGATTCATGCTTCATTTCCCTGAACTACCAAGTAATATGAACCTGGGCCACAAATCCTCCCAAAGGCCAATCCACAGCCACAATTTTCCCCCTTTTTTCCTGCTACATTTAGTAAAAAGGAGGGGGCAAAGATGGAGATAGGCAGGTCTGCTTCTAGTTCACCCTGCCTGTGAGGGCACTGACTTTCAGAGCCCATTTAATATGAGGAGGGCCCCTTTTAGGTTCTCTACCTTGAGAGGACTGCAGATCTTCACTTCAGAGGCCGGCAAGGACTCAGAAATCAAAGCCCCACTTTGTCCAAATCAGCAGATGTCCTTAAGGCAAAGGCAGATTCCATCCTATGGTGTTTAAATTACCTTTCTGGGTTCTTTCTTTGTTATATTTTGGTTTAAAACTTCCTTGCAATATTGTCAGTCTTTTTTTTTTTTTTTTTTTAAAGAGCAAGTGATATACAAGCTGGCTTTTTTTTAATTTTTATTTTTATTTATTTAAACACTATTTTATTTATTTATGGCTGTGTTGGGTCTTCGTTTCTGTGCAAGGGCTTTCTCTAGTTGTGGCAAGTGGGGGCCACTCTTCATCGCGGTGCGCGGGGCCTCTCATTATCGCGGCCTCTCCAGATGCGCAGGCTCAGTAATTGTGGCTCACGGGCCCAGTTGCTCCGCGGCATGTGGGATCCTCCCAGACCAGGGCTCGAACCCGTGTCCCCTGCACTGGCAGGCAGACTCTCAACCACTGCGCCACCAGGGAAGCCCTATTGTCAGTCTTTTGATTTTTTTTCTTTTTTTTTCTTTTTGGCTGCGTTGGGTCTTCGTTACTGCGTGCAGGCTTTTCTCTAATTGCAGAGAGCGGGAGCTACTCTTCGTTGCAGTGCACGGGCTTCTTATTGCAGCGGCTTCTCTTGTTGTGGCCCATGGGCTCTAGGCACTCGGGCTTCAGTAGTTGTGGCACGCGGGCTTCAGTAGCTGTGGCTCACGGGCTTCAGTAGCTGTGGCTCACGGGCTCTAGAGCACAGGCTCAGTAGTTGCGGCACCCAGGCTCAGTTGCTCCATGGCATGTGGAATCTTCCCAAACCAGGGCTAGAACCCGTGTCCCCTGCATTGGCAGGCGGATTCCCAACCACTGCGCCACCAGGGAAGCCCTTGATTTTTTCTTTAATCCAATAATTTTAATTGTTTTCCATAGGGTGGGAGATGGGAGGATAGCAGGTAGTCCAAATAATCTAGCCTAACAATTACCAAATACATAAAATCACTGATGTTTTTCTGTAAAATATATCTGATACACAATTCTATACTGAAACTTATATTCTCTCATCACTTTGAGGAGATACTCCACTCTCTAGTGGCGTCTATTCATGCTAATGAGACATCCGTTGTCAACCTAACAGACATTCCTTTGCAGGTAATCTCTCTTACCTCTGGGCTTAAGGTCTTTCTGTCTTTGTTGCTACACAATTTCAGTGTATGGGTGTGGGTTTCCTTTTACTTATACTGTTTAGGACATTGTGTGCTTCCTAAATCTACAGATTTATCTCTCATTAGTTTCTGAAAAGTCAACACTATTAACACTTTGAATAACGCCTCTCCTCCTTCTCCCTACTTTTCCATCCTGGGGTTCCAACTACACGGTCACAGCACACTTTTAACCTACCCTCCACTTCTCTAGTCTCACTTTCCATCTCCCATCTCTCAATGCTGCACACTGGATAATTTCTTCAGGTATATATTCCAGTTCACTAATTCTGCCTTCAGCCATGTTTATTTAATTCACATATATTGTTTTTAATTTCAACTTTTTTTCATTTCTGAAAGTTCTACTTGGAATCATTTTGATACCTTGGTTTTCATTACTAATTTTTATTCTATTTTGTATTTCTTCAAAAATTTCATACATTATTATATATACTGCATCTGATTATCCAATACCTGCAGACCTCGGGGCATCTAATTGTGCCAACTCCTCACAACGGTGTGTGTCCTGAATATAGAATGAAGCTTGCTTGGACTTCCCTGGTGGTGCAATGGTTAAGAATCTGCCTGCCAATGCAGGGAACACGGGTTCAAGCCCTGGTCCGGGAAGATCCCACATGCCACGGAGCAACTAAGTCCATGCACCACAACTACTGAGCCTGTGCTCTAGAGTCCGCGAGCCACAACTACTGAACCCACGTGCCACAACTGCTGAAGCCCACGAGCCTAGAGCCTGTGCTCTGCAACAAGAGGAGCCACCGCAGTGAGAAGACCGTGCACCGCAACGAAGGGTAGCCCCCGCTTGCCGCGACTAGAGAAAGCCCGCGTGCAGCAACGAAGACCCAACGCAGCCAAAAAATAAATTAATTAATTTAAAAAAAAAAGAAAAAAGAATGAAGCTTGCTTAAACATAATCTACAGAAATCCCGAGGGCCTACAATGAGTATGCTTTGCTCTGAAAAGGATTTAACTTCTCTTCAGCAAGGAGCAAAAGAGTGCTATCATAATACTCACTGTTTCTTTTCTTTTCTTTTTCTCTTTTGGCTTTTGAAGAGTTAGCTTAATTTTTAAGCACCAAAGGGCTCCCGGGAAGTTGTATCTACTGTAATCTATCCAGCATCTATCTAATTGGATTGCGATGGGCAAACCTTTTAGGGGCATCTACTGCAGCTGGAGGCACAAGCCCCTCCCCGCCTTTCCAGCTCCTACTTGGAATGTGTTCTGACAGCGGCCATAACACACATAAGCCCGTCTCACCTACTCCCCACGGGTGAGACACGGCACGTTCCTCACTACAGGTGCATGACTGTCCCGTTTTATTTGCATTACCCTTTGGCTTGGAGAGACCAAGTAACTTTTCCACAACACAGCACCTCAAAACCAGACACAGGAGGGTCAAGAATCCCTAAAAGTCAGGACACTACATGCACATCTTCAAAACTAAAATTTTTGCTGTCATCCATCTTCGAATGTCCCCTTATACAGTATATTTGCATAAATTACACAATAAAACAGAACCAAAAACAATTATCTTACCTTCTGTGGAAACTCCTTGTTTAAATTTTGTATTTAGGCAGAATATAAAAACATTTGGGATTTTCTCTTGGAGTATATGCAACTTTAAGAAAAATTTTTTCATTCAGTAGACTTATAATCTCTTCACCTGAAAAATAAGAGGAAGAAACTTATTTTAAGTTCTACTTCTGTAAAGTTAACTCACCAAAATGATAGAGAAAAGGAAAACAACAATCATTAGCTTTACTTAGTATTTAAATTATCAGAACATTTCATGATTAAGGATCTAAAAACTCCCTTGTCCATGCTTGTCCTACAGAGATTGGTACCAACGATACACACCCATTTTAAATCTGGTTAACTAACTCAGTGGTTGGAAGTGAAGGACAGGAGGAGGATCTCTGTGAAGCCATCTAGTTTCATGCCTACACACTGTAACTATCAAGAGACACATACCCTGGTCACAAGATGCCTGGACGGCTCACTGATGACCCATCACAACTTCTAGAAGAAAAGAGTTCCGAAGCGCTCCAGCTGGGATGCCTAACACCGTTTCCAAATAACGTGACTAGCGCTCCTTGGCAAAAGGACTGACTTCAAGGCATGCAGCAAACGCACAGACTAGGGGGCTTCCCTGGTGGCACAGTGGTTAAGAATCCGCCTGCCAATGCAGGGGACACAAGTTCGAGACCTGGCCCGGGAAGATCCCACATGCCGCGGAGCAACTAACCCCGTGCGCCACAACTACTGAAGCCCACGCGCCTAGAGCCCACGCTCCACAACGAGAAGCCACCACAATGAGAAGCCTACGCACCGCAACGAAGAGTAGCCCCTGCTCACCATGACTAGACAAAACCTGCGTGCAGCAACGAAGACCCAACGCAGCCAAAAAAGTAAATAAATTAAATAAATAAATTTATTAAAAAAAAAAAAAAAACACACAGACCAGCAGAGCCCAGGACTGTTCATTCTGTATTTGCATGGAAGTCATGATTTCACCTTTTTTAAAATAACTAATTTTTTTTTAATTTATTTTTTTGGCTGCGTTGGGTCTTTGTTGCTGCACGCGGGCTTTCTCTACTTGCGGCGAGTGGGGGCTACTCTTCGTTGCACTGCATGGGCTTCTCATTGCAGTGGCTTCTCGTTGCAGAGCACGGGCTCCAGGCGTGCAGGCTTCAGCAACTGTGGTTTGCAGGCTCTAGAGCGCAGGCTCAGTAGTTGTGGCACACGGCCTTAGTTGCTCCATGGCATGTGGGATCTTTCCGGACCAGGGCTCGGACCTGTGTCCCCTGCACTGGCAGGTGGATTCTTAACCACTGAGCCACCGGGGAAGCCCAATGATTTTACCTTTTGAAAATTATACTTTAGCAATAAGGAGGGGTGACTGTTCTAGAATATAAGAGCCCTAAGAGACCTAATCATCAAATATAATATTTAGATCTTGTTTGGGTCCAGTTAAAACGAATCAACTGGAAGAGTATATTTTTGAAGCTATTGGGGAAATCTGAATATGGACTGGTATTAGATGGTATTAAGGAATTACTGTAAATCTCTTAGTTGTAAAAATGACATGACCACTATGTTTTTAAAAATAAAAACTTTCCTTGTCTGTTAGAGAGAAAAAGTGAAGTATTCATGGGTGAAATGACATTATTTCTTGGATTTACTTTTAAAACACTCCACCGAAACACAAGAACGAAACAAATTTTAAAAGCGTGAGAGAGATATTACTCAGCCATAAAAAGAAACAAAATTGAGTTATCTGTAGTAAGGTGGATGGACCTAGAGTCTGTGATACAGAGTGAAGTAAGTCAGAAAGAGAAAAACAAATACCGCATACTAACACATATATATGGAATCTAAAAAGAAAAATGGTTCTGAAGAACCTAGGGGCAGGGCAGGAATAAAGACACGGAAGTAGAGAATGGACTTGAGGACATGGGGAGGGGGAAGGGTAAGCTGGGACAAAGTCAGAGAATGGCACTGACATATATACACTACCAAATGTAAAACAGATAGCTAGTGGGAAGCAGCCGCATGGCACAGGGAGATCAGCTGGGTGCTTTGTGACCACCTAGAGGGGTGGGATGGGGAGGGTGGGAGGGAGACGCAAGAGGGAGGGGATATGGGGATATACGTATGCATATAGCTGACTCACTTTGTTGTACAGCAGAAACTAACACGCCACTGTAAAGCAATTATCCTCCAATAAAGATGTTTAAAGAAAAAAAGACGGTTCACAACAGTAAAAAGACAAAGTGTGAGAGAAAGGGGCAGATGAAGAAACCGTCACATAGCCGGCAAAGCACCGATCACCGATAAAGCTGGGAGATGAGCGCATGGATGCTCGTTATCTTCTCTCTGCATCTGTGTGTTTTTAAATTTCATATAAAAGTCAAGCAAAAAAAGGCGCTCGAAGTTGTGCTGCTAAGCCAGGAATAAGTCAGTGTTATCTCCTAAAACAGGAAAATCTTTTTACATCTGTGAAACAGAACAAAGGAAACTTCGTTTACAATAGAGTCAGGAGGCCAGAAGGGGAGCCCGCACCCACTGCTACTCAGCCTCAACCACAGACCCCCGTGGAGGAAGGTTTCCTGTTTGCCCAGCAACTCAGCCAGGGAGAAACCATCACCACCCTGAACTCTCACTTTCCTCCAATGGACTTTTGTTCAAAATAGCCCCTCCCAACTTCCTCCTTTTTCTCTACAAAGTAACCTTCCTCTGCTTTGTTCATGAGACGTGCCTCTGGCTTTTGCTATTGCTTGCTTGCCCTGAATTGCAACTCTCTGCTATTCCCAAAGAAACCCATTTTGCTGGTAAAATAACTAACTGGTTGTTTTACTTTTAAAGTTGGCACATCTAACATTTCAAAATTATTAAGTAAATAATTCAAAATTGGCTTTTCAGCACTTTATACACAGTTTCAAAATAAGGAAGTATCTCTGTAAGGGCCCTGAGACCTGTTTATTCTGACTTTGAACCAGTGCTTTTATAACATACATCTTCTTGACAAATTCTGCTTAGTCTGAGCCGGAGGAAGCCCGAAACAGCCGGGACATCACGGGGGACATGCAGCCCGGGAATGAGTGGCACCTTCTCCTCGGCGGGCACACAGCCTGAGCGTCCTCCCCATGCTTGCTCTCCCTGGCAGCGTCACCCTCTCCCACGTCCTCCCACTGCAGGTACGAGCGTTCTGTCACCTGTGGCCTCCAGCCCACACCCCGCGGGCTCTTCTTCTCAGCAGGCCCTCAGGATCTCATTCTGTAGCCTGGTTCTCCTGTGACACCTTTCTCCCAAGCCCTATCCCCACCTCCTTCCCTAAACACATGAATTCCCTTCATGTCCACCCAGGTAAGGCCACCTCTGCTCTACCACCCAGGCATCCCGAACTAGAAAGGGGTCAGCATTCTCATAGGTCCCATCACTATCTTCTATGCTTCCTAATACCTTCATTCAAATACCTGTTTTTGATACTTTTGCTTCTGGCCAAGACGAAATAACAGGGATCAGATTTACAAATGAAATGGTTTTCAAGACACTGGCTATCCTGCAGTGAAGAACAGTGATCCCTGACAGGAGGGAAACAAGAGGAGGCCCTTAACTGCCCAGTTTCCTGCCTGACAAGTAGTTCTGGGTAACAGCAGAGACACCAGGTGGGGTCCAGCAGTCCCCCGAGGTGAAGAAACAGCACTGGGAGTCCAGGAAGGCCAAGGCGCTAGAGTCCACAGGCAGAGCACTGGAAGGGACAGAGTCGTAGACAGCGCTGAGGATCTGCTGGCTCCAGCCAGGTACTGATCAATGCAAGTGTGTAAGAAAGGCATCCAAGCCAGGGATTAGCAGGAACCACCCTCCGAGTTCACAGGGGGCCAAGGAGAGTTACTCTTTCTCCCAGTCACAGTGGAAAATTTCCTAATTTCGGGGCACTGGACAAAGTACTCAGAAGACTTTTGCCTCAGTGGTGGGGCAAAGTGACAACACTGGACTCAACATAACTCTGGTCCCACCTAACAAAGCCTAAAAGCCAGACCCACAGAATCAAACTGTTTCTAAGTAATTTAACAACATTCCAGAACAAAGGTCAAGAATATTTATAGAAATACAAAAATACCCAGCATCCAACAAGATAAAAGTCACAGTGTCTTGGCATCCAATCAAAAATGGCCAGACATGCAAGGCAGCGGGAAAACACAAACCATGACCAACCTAGAAATGACACAGGTGATGAGATTAACAGACAAGGGTATTTAAGCAGGTGTTGTAACCATAGTCCATATGTTCAAAAGCCTAGGGGAAATATTAGACGTGTCAGAGACATGAAAGCTATACGAAGACCCAAACAGAACCATAAATATACTCTTAATCCAAAAAAAAGGCAGAAAAAGAGGAAAAGGGAACAGAGAGCACACTGCCAGCCTCGACACCAGGCCACATTAAGTGGGGCCACCACTCGACACAGTCTCGGTTCTCTTTCCTCATCCCCACCCACCTCCCCAACCACACCAGCACCCACTACTTCTTAAATATGCTGCGAGTCTCTCATAGCTGACACCTTGGCACGTGGGTCCTCTCTGCCTGGAACACCCTTTGTCCCATCTTCCTACTTGGCAAATTCCTGTCTGTTCCTCAACTCCGAAATTCACCGAAAACCACTTTTGTCAGGTCACTGAGTCCTTCCTCAGTGCTCTCACAAGAGCACTTCCAGAGAATCAACACACTATAATAATCTGGTTTTACGTATTTTTATTTATTCTAAATTATGAAAATATTTAAAACATAAAAAGGTCCAGAGAAGAATATAACAAATACCCATGTACTGAGATTTAATAAATGTTAACATTTGCTCACATATGTCACCTACTTAAAAAAATAAATAAATTGTTTCTAATACACCGAGGAATTGACAACCTATTTAACCCCCTTCGTCCACAGAGATAATCATTAATTTGCAGTATCCATAACTTCATTCTTTTACTACTTATATAACTGTAAGTAATGCATTATTTTAAGAGTATATTTAGGACTTCCCTGGTGGCACAGTGGTTAAGAATCCACCTGCCAACGCAGGGGACACGGGTTCGAGCCCTGGTCCGGGAAGATCCCACACGCCACGGAGCAACTAAGCCCGTGCGCCACAACTACTGAGCCTGCGCTCTAGAGCCCGCGTGCCTAGAGCCCGCGCTCCGCAACAAGAGAAGCCACCACAATGAAAAGCCCGTGCACCGCAACAGAGTAGCCCACGCTCGACACAACTAGAGAAAGCCCACGTGCGGCAACGAAGACCCAACACAGCCAAAATAAATTAATTAATTAATTTTAAAAAATAAAAAATAAAAAACAAGTATTTGGAGGTACCGGAGACCAATCAAGAACGTGCAGAAACTGGAGGGAACATAATCACTGGAAGAAGGAGAGCAAGGAGGAAAGAGGCCAGAGTTCAGGGTGACCAGCATGGCTGAAAATCCAACAGGAAAACCAGAAAAGAAGGGAGCCCCCCAAACCTGCATTAAATTCCTCCCAAATCCTTGGCTGACTCCTAAACAGCAAGTGGTGGGATGAGACACCAAGAAACCAAGCAGAAAAATAAGTCAAACTCAAAGAAACAGAGAGTAGAAAAGAGGCTGGGGGGCAAGGGGGTGCAGGGAGAGGTTGGTAAAAGGGAGCAAACACTCAGCTATAAGATGAATAAGGTCTGAAGATCAGATATAAGAATATGGTGACTACAGTGAATAACAATGCATTGAAATTTGCTACGACGAAACTTAACTGTTCTCACCAAAAGTATATGTGTATGTGTATATATATAGCTCTAGCTGTGACGCTTAACTAGTTAACTGTATACTTGCATCAAATCATCACGATATACTTTAAATATCTGAAAACAGCTATGTGAGGTGAATGAGCTGAGCCAAGACTCAGCAGCCGTCCAGCACTGTGGAGACAGACTCTGGAGTTTAAGTTCTGCCAAACTAGAAGGGTTTTCTATTAAAACCCCAGAAAGGCCATGCCTTAGGAGTAAAAAACATGTTCCAGAATTAAAAGCTATGCCCTAAAACTTAGTACAAAGCCAAAACAGATCTACCCTAGAAAAGCTCCTACAGGATCGAGATCACCTTCCAGTCATTTAACAGCCTGCCCTAACAAAACTCAACACTCTTTAAGGACAGATAACCTAAAACAGAATTTCTAGAATATACTATCTACAATGTCCATTTTGCAATAAAAAATTATTACACGTGCAAAGAAGAAAAATATTACCCATGATCAAGAGAAAAAACAATCTACAGGAACCAAAAATGACCATACATTGGAACTGGCAGATGAAAACGTCAGACCAGCAATTATAAATATTTTTTAAAATTTTAGGAAAAGGGAACAGAAGAAATGAACAGGTGGAGAATATTAGCAGAGAAATGCAAACTTGAAAGAAGAACCAAAAAGAAATTCTGGAACTGAAGAATACAGTATCTGAAATTAAAATGTCACTGGACGGAATTAATAACCGAATGAGCACAAAGAAAAGCAGGGAATTTGAAAATAGATGAAAAGAAAATATACAAATATAAACAAAGAGAGAAAGAAGAATTTTGAAAATACCAACACATTCGAAACCTGTGGGACAACATCAAACAATCTAAAATAGATATCATTGGAGGGACTTCCCTGGTGGTCCAGGGGGTAAGACTCCACATTCCTAATGCAGGGGGACCGGGTCCAACCCCTGGTTGGGGAACTAGATCCTACATGCATGCCACAACTAAGAGTTTGAATGCCGCAACTAACAGTCCGCATGCCGCATGCAACTAAAAAAAAAAAAAAAAAAAAAGGGCTTCCCTGGTGGCGCTGTGGTTGAGAATCTGCCTGCCAATGCAGGGGACACAGGTTCGAGCCCTGGTCTGGGAAGATCCCACATGCTGTGGAGCAACTGGGCCCGTGAGCCACAGTTACTGAGCCTGCACATCTGGAGCCTGTGCTCTGCAACAAGAGAGGCCGCGACAGTGAGAGGCCCACGCACCGCAATGAAGAGTGGCCCCCACTCGCTGCAACTAGAGAAAGCCCTTGCACAGAAACGAAGACCCAACACAACCAAAAATAAATATAAATAAATAAATAAATAAAAATTAAAAAAAAATCCTGTGTGCCGCAACTAAGACCCAGAGCAGCCTAAATATATAAATATTAAAATAAAATAAAATATATATCACTGGAGTCTCGAGAGAAGACAGATGATGAGGCAAAAGAATTATTTAAGAGGCAATGGCCAAAAAGTTTCCAAAGTTGATTAAATACATCAACCCACAGATCCAAGCAAATACAAAAACAGCACACCTAGAAGATTACAGCCAAATTGAAGAAAAGTTTTTAATAAAAAATTTATTTAATAAAAATAAATAGGGACTTCCCTGGTAGCGCAGTGGTTAAGAATGTGCCTGCCAATGCAGGGGACACGGGTTCAAGCCCTGGTCCGGGAAGATCCCACATGCCGCAGAGCAGTTAAGCCTGTGCACCACAACTACTGAGCCTGCGCTCTAGAGCCCGCAAGCCACAACTACTGAGCCCTCATGCCACGACTACTGAGGCCCGCGCGCCTAGAGCCCGTGCTCTGCAAACAGGAGAAGTCACCGCAATGAGAAACACGTGCACCACAAGGAAGAGTGGCCCCCACTCACCGCAACTAGAGAAAGCCCGCGCACAGCAACGAAAACCCAGTGCAGCCAAAAATAAATTAATAAAAAAAATAAAAAATAAAAATAAATAAAAATAAATATACATCTTAAACAGCAGGAAAAAGGGTATCAGGTAAACAAAAGTAAGAATGATAGCTGATTCCTCATCAGAAACAACAGAAACTAAAAGACAACAGAATAACTTTTTCAAAGTGCTGGGAAAAAAAGCTGTCAACCTAGAATTATCCAGCAAAAATATCCTTCAAAACTGAAGGGTAAATAAAGACTTTTTCAGACAAACAAAAGTTGAGTGATTCTGTCCCCAGTATACCCACAACATACAAAATACTGAAGGAAGTGCTTCAAGCCAAAGGAATATGATCCCATACAGAAATCCAATCTACGAAAAGAAATGAAGACCTTCCCAACTCACTCTCTGGGGCTGGTAGTACCCTAATACCAAAACAAAAGATATCATACGGGAGGGACTTCCTTGGTGGCACAGTGGTTAAGAATCCGCCTGCCAACACAGGTTCAAGCCCTAGTCCGGGAAGATCCCACATGCTGCGGAGCAGCTAAGCCTGTGCACCACAACTACTGAGCCTGTGCTCTACAGCCTGTGAGCCACAACTACTGAGCCCGTGTGCCACAACTACTGAAGCTCACGTGCCTAGAGCCTGTGCTCCACAACAAGAGAAGCCACCGCAACGAGAAGCCCGCACACCACAACGAGGAGTAGCCCCCACTCGCCGCAACTAGAGAAAGCCCGCATGCAGCAACGAAGACCCAACACAGCCAAAAATAAACAAATAATTTTTTAAAAAAGATATCATATGGGGAAAAAAGTTCATACACAAATATCTCATGAATATATATGATATATGCAAAAATCCTTAACAAAACACTAGTAAACCAAATCCAGCCACTTTTTGTTTTGTTTTGTTTTTTGGCTGTGCCACACGGCATGTGGGATCTTAGTTCCCTGACCAGGGATTGAACCCGTGCCCCCTGCAAAGGAAGCGTGGAGCCCTAACCACTGGACTGCCAGGGAATTCCCCCCAGCCACATTTAAAAAGGATTATACACCCCACACTAACGGGATTTATCCTAAGAATGCAAAGTTGCTTTAACATCTGAAAATTAATTAATACAACACATCATATTGACAGGATAAAGGACAGAAACCAAATAATCAACCCAACAAATGTAGAAAAGGCATTTGACAAACTCCAACACCCTTTCATGGTAAAAACTTTCCATAAAATAGAACCAGAAAGCAACTTCCTCAACCAATGAAGACCCACTATCACCACTTCCATTCAACATTATATTAGAGGTTCTAGCTGGTACTACAAAGAAAAACAAATAAAAGGCGTAATAATTGGAAAGAAAAAGTAAAACTGTCTTTATTCACAGATGATATGATTATACAGATAGAAAACCCAAAGGAATATACAAACCTACCATGAGAACTGATAAGTGAATTGAGCAAAGGTGCAAGATACATGATAAGTATACATAAACCAACTGTGTTTTTGTACATTAACGTTGAGGGACTTCCCTGGTGGTCCAGTGGGCAAGACTCCGAGCTCCCAATGCAGGGGGCCCGGGTCTGATCCCTGGTCAGGGAACTAGATCCCTCATGCATGCCACAACTAAGAGTCCACACGCCACAACTAAGAAGCCCGCATGCTGCAACTAAAAGATCCCACATGTTGCAACTAAGATCCCACATGCCACAATTAAGACCCGGTACAGCCAAAATAAAATAAATAAATATTTTTTAAAATACTTATTAAAAAAACAAGTAGTTGAAAAACAATATAAAAATATTTTAAATAACATCAAAAATATCAAATACCTACAAATATACTTAATGAAAAAAGTGTACTTTTCACACTGAAAATTACAAAACGTTGCTGAGGAAAATTTAAATAAATGGAGAGATATACCATGTGCACAGATCAGACGACTCAAAGTTAATAACTCAATTCTAAAACTGATCTATAGGGCTTCCCTGGTGGCGCAGTGGTTGAGAATCTGCCTGCCAATGCAGGGGACACGGGTTCGAGCTCTAGTCTGAGAAGATCCCACATGCGGCGGAGCAACTGGGCCCGTGAGCCACAATTACTGAGCCTGCGTGTCTGGAGCCTGTGCTCCGCAACAAGAGAGGCCGCAACAGTGAGAGGCCCGCGCACTGCGATGAAGAGTGGCCCCCGCTCGCCGCAACTGGAGAAAGCCCTCACACAGAAACGAAGACCCAACACAGCCATAAATAAATAAATAAATAAAATTAAAACTGATCTATAGATTCAACGTATTCCCAACCAAATTCCCAGCAAAAATTCCTATCCAAATTGAAGAGTTTATTCTGAAACTGGCAACATAATTTTGTAGAGGAATAAAGGTGGAGGTCTCACACTACCTGATTTCCAGACTGACCATAAAATTACAGACATTAAGACAGCATGGGGGGCTTCCCTGGTGGCGCAGTGGTTGAGAGTCTGCCTGCCAATTCAGGGGACACGGGTTCGAGCCCTGGTCTGGGAGGATCCCACATGCCGTAGCGTAGCGGCTGGGCCCGTGAGCCACAACTACTGAGCCTGCGCGTCTGGAGCCTGTGCTCCGCAACGAGAGGCCGCGATAGTGAGAGGCCCGTGCACCGCGATGAAGAGCGGCCCCCGCTTGCCACAACTAGAGAAAGCCCTCGCACAGAAACGAAGACCCAACACAGCCAAAAATAAGTTAATTAATTAATTAATTAAAAAAAAAAAAGACAGCATGGTGCTGGCACAGGACAGAAAAATAGACCAATGGAACATAACAGAAAGCCCAGAAATAAGCCTGCATACACATGTTCAGTTAATTTATAACAAAGGCTCCAATGCAATTTAAAGGAGGAAAAAGAGTCTTCTCAACAAATGATGCTAGAATGATTGTATATCTCATATGGGGAAAAAGTGTACCCTTTTTCCACCTCACACAAAAAATCATGCAAGATAGATCATTCATAAAGGAGATCAGTATTTGCTTGGACGTGGAGGGGCAAAAAAAGGGTGGAAAGGAGGGATCCAAAGGGGCATTAGGAAATTTGGGAAATGATGGATACATTTCCTATCTTGACTGTGGTGATGATTTCACAGGTGTACACATATGTCAAAACTTACCAAATTTTACACTTTAAACATGTGCAGTTTATTGTACGTCATTTGTATCTCAATAAAGCTGTTTAAAAGAAAAAGACCGGGACTCCCCTGGTGGTGCAGTGGTTAAGACCCCATGCTCCCAATGCAGGGGGCCCGGGTTCGATCCCTGGTCGGGGAACTAGATCCTGCATGCCGCAACTAAGAGCCCACATGCCGCAGCCAAATAAATAAATAAATACAAGACCCGGCACAGCCAAATAAATAAATACAAAAATAAATAAATAAATATATTTTTTAAAAAATAAAAGAAAAAGAGGAATCATAAACCTGAATACAAAAGCTACCACCGTAAAGTTTCTACAAAGACAAAACATTGGACAGTGTCTTCACAATTCTGGTACAGGCACAATTGTCTTACAACACGTAATAAACGTAAAAATAAAATATTGACCAATTTTGACTTCATACAAATTAAAATTTTCTGCTCGTAAAAAAATACCATTGGGGGGACTTCCCTGTTGGTGCAGTGGTTAAGAATCCGCCTGCCAATGCTGGGGACACAGGTTCGATCCCTGGTCCAGGAAGATCCCACATACTGTGGAGCAACTAAGCCCGTGTGCCACAACTACTGAGCCTGCACTCTAGAGCCTGCGAGCCACAACTACTGAGCCCACATGCCACAACTACTGAAGCTCACGCACTCTAGGGTCCACGTGCCGCAACTACTGAGCCCGCATGCTGCGACTACTGAAGCCCGCACACCTAGGTCCCGTGCTCCGCAACAAGAAGCCACCACAATGAGGCAATGAGAAGCCCGTGCACTGCAACAAAGAGTAGCCCCCACTCGCCGCAACTAGAGAAAGCCCGTGCGCGGCAACAAAGACCCAACACGACCAAAAATAAATAAAATTAAGAAAAAAGAAAAAAGATACCATTAAGAAACAAATAGGCAGGGGCTTCCCTGGTGGCGCAGTGGTTGAGAATCTGCCTGCCAATGCAGGGGACATGGGTTCGAGCCCTGGTCTGGGAAGATCCCACATGCCGCGGAGCAGCTGGGCCTGTGAGCCACAACTACTGAGCCTGCGCGTCTGGAGCCTGTGCTCCGCAACAAGAGAGGCCACGATAGTGAGAGGCCCGCGCACCGCGATGAAGAGTGGGCCCCGCTTGCCGCAACTACAGAAAGCCCTCGCACAGAAACGAAGACCCAACACAGCCAAAAAGAAAGAAAGAAGCTTTCATTAAAAAAAAAAAAAAAAATAGGCAAACCACAAAATAGGAAACATTCACCCCTCACTTCCTCTCCTCCTCCCACTCCCTCACTGTATATGTATGTATGTACATACACACAAATATCATAAAGGACTTACAACCACAATATTTTTTTTTAATTTATTTTTATTATTTTTGCTGTGTTGGGTCTTCGTTTCTGTGCAAGGGCTTTCTCTACTTGCGGCGAGCGGGGGCCACTCTTCATCGCGGTGCGCGGGCCTCTCACTATCGCGGCCTCTCTTGTTGCGGAGCACAGGCTCCAGACGCGCAGGCTCAGTAGTTGTGGCTCACGGGCCTAGTTGCTCTGCGGCATGTGGGATCTTCCCAGACCAGGGCTCGAACCCGTGTCCCCTGTATTGGCAGGCGGATTCTCAACCACCGCACCACCAGGGAAGCCCCACAATATTTTTTTGAATTCCTAAAACTGAATAATAAAGACAATCCAACAAAAAGTGGACAAAAGACCTGACACTTCGCAAGAGATACACAAATGGTCAAAAACCATATGAAGAGTTGCTCACCATAATTATTAAAACCATAATGAAATACCACTACCACCAGAATTAAAATTAAAAAGACTGACAATAACAAGAGTTGGTATAATGTGGAGAAACTAGAACTATCATACATTACTGATGGAAGTATGAAATGGTACCAGTTTGGAAAACTGTTTAGCATTTTTTTTTTTCTTAAATTTATTTGGCTGCATTGGGTCTTTGTTGCTGCGCGTGGGCTTTCTCTAGTTGCGGCGAGCAGGGGCTACTCTTCATTGAGGTGTGCAGGCTTCTCATTGTGGTGGCTTCTCTTGTTGCGGAGCATGGGCTCTAGGTGCGCAGGTTTCAGCAGTTGTGGCACGCGGGCTCAGAAGTTGTGGCTCTTCGGCTCTAGAGCACAGGCTTAGTAGTGGCACACGGGCTTAGGTGTGGGAATCTTCCCAGACCAGGGCTCGAACCCATGTCCCCTGCATTGGCAGGCAGATTCTTAACCACTGTGCCACCAGGGAAGTCCCTGTTTGGCATTTTCTAAAAACAAATTAAACGTATATCTATACTATGACCCAGCAATTCCACTCTTAGATATTTACCCAAAAGATATAACACATGTCCACAAAAGAACGTACGATAAACTCAGTGACTTTACTCACAACAGCTAAAAAGTGAAAGCAACCCAAATGTCCATCAGTAAGAAAAATATTTTCACACAAAGGAGTACTACTCAAATAAACTATAAAACTATAAACCTACAGACACAGGCATCAAAATCAATAAATTTCAAAAACATTATCTGAGCAAAAGAAGACAGACACAAAAGAGCATATACTTTGTGACTCCATTTACATGACTGACGTTCAAGGACGTGCAAAATTAATCTGTAAAAATAGAAATCAGAACAATTGTTGCCTTGCGATTTTGAAGGATGGCTTTAATACCTGAAAAGGGACACAAAGAAACTTTTAGGGATGACAGAAATGCTCTATATCTTGACATGAGCGATGGACACATGGGTGTATACATTTGTTAAAATTCATCAAACTTATATACTTAGGATCTGTACTTTGCATTGGGTGTAAAATACTCTTCACTAATTTTTAAATGGTGGACTATTTTTAAAGAAATAAAAGACTGCACATTGTGTTAAAAAGAGAGCTGCTTGCTGTATGTGGACATGACATGATTTCCAAGAGGAAGAGGATAGCTGATGGACAGGGTGAGAATGATACACATGTTGGTGCCCTCTGAATTTTATGCTGAGCTCAGATTCCCATGTACATAACCACCCACTGGAGTCTGACCACATGAGCCGAGTCCTGGCTCCCCCATTTATTTACTGCTACCCTTGGGTACATTACTTGTTTGTGCCTCAGTGTTCTCACATGAATATTAACAGGAATATTAAGAGTAACGACCTCATTAACTTGTTTTTAAGAATTAAATGGATTTCTCTGGCGGTCCAGTGGTTAAGGCTCCGTGCCTCCAATGCGGCAGGCGCAGGTTCGATCCCTGGTCGGGGAACTAAGATCCCACATGCCACGTGGCACAGCCAAAAAAAAAAAAAAAGAATTAAATGATTACTGGGTTAGATGTCCAAATATAGAATTTAGCACTGGTTTTCACTCTCTGGTCTATAGTAAATTCTGCACAAGTCACGTACTCACTTTATGTCAAAATGTTATGTCTCATGAAAATACAAAGCTAACAACAGGTAAAGCACTTTGTTTAAAAAAAAAAAAAAATCGGGAATTCCCTGGCTGTCCGGTGGTTAAGACTTGGACTTTCACTGCCGTGGACCCTAGTCAGGGAACTAAGATATCACAAGGCGCGGTGCGGCCAAAAAAAAAAAAGGTAAAAAAGATTAAATGAGGCACTTTATTTTTTTTAATGAGGTACTTTAAAAAGTGGCTGGGCTTGTTTTCTAAATGAAGTTTTATTGGAACACATACGTGCACGAACACCAAAGTGCCTAATACATAATCGATTACCATTATTATTCAAAAATGTAAAAACAGTACTTTAAAAGTTAGCCTTTTCCTTAACCAAAAAAAAAAAAGGGGGAGGAGAGGCTTTAACCAGCCAGCCTGGGATGCAAATCCTGGCTCTACCACCTACTTGTTGTATATCTTAGTTTCTTCATCTATAAAACAGGAAAATAACAGTTCCTATACCCTAGGGTTCCTGTGAAGATTAAATGAAATAATTCATATTAAGCATTTAAGACAGCAGCACACAATAAACGATCAAAGTGTTCTGCTACGTGTGTGTGCAAATAAATAGCCGTTTCCTAGGCTTCAAACATTATCCTGTGCTGAGGTCGTATACCTGCAGCCTGACCTCTCCTCTGGGCTCCAGATTCTTCTGCGAGATTCCTTCTCCCTAACGACCCTTTAACTTGTCAGACTTCTCCCACTACTTTCAGCCACAAGAAAGCCTTGCTTTCCGCCTCCAACCTAAAACAACTCCCCTGCAACTGCCACCACCACCCCCAGCTTCCCCATCCACCCATCCAAAGTGCCCCAGTCCACCCATGTACGCCACCAATAAGCCTGGAAATCATCCTGAGTCCTCTCTTTCCCTCACACCCCTCTCCTAATCCATCAGCACGTCCCAACAGCTCTACCTCCAAAATCGCTCCCTCAGTCGTCGCCAAGGTCTAAACCACAAACACACTCACTCCCAACGCCTTGCCTCTCCCCCTCTTAGTCATGTGTTGATGGCCCTCCCCAACTCAATCTCCAGCCGGGGTCCCTCAAACTCAGACTCAACAGCCTTCAAGGAACAGCATGATTGGAAGGCCAATGCCCCAACCAAGGCTCTTGTGTGTCTCCCCCTAACCCTGGCCACATATCAGTCTTATCTAGGTTCCTGGAGGTCCACCTCAGGGCCTTTGCATGTGCTGCCCCCTCGGTCTAGAAGTCTCTGTCCCCCACTCTCCTCACAGCCAGCTGCTTCTTGCCTTCTAGAGCTTAGCTGACATGACAGTTTGAGATGCCAAAAGGGAAGAGAAGCCAGAAAGGAAGGGACATGAAGAAGAGGTGAACAGCTGAGAGTGCCAGTGAGGGCCTGGGCACTGAGAGGCCAAGGGCATGGCAGGAAGAGGCCATGGGGGGAGGCGACAGGTGGGTGAAAGAGTAACAAGCTGGAAAAGGCCCTAAGGACAAGACAGGTGGGCACAGGGACAAAATGGGGGAGGGGGTACAGTGAAATGCAGGAACTAAGCGGAAGGGACAGACTGAACGAGCTGGTGGTGACAGGGCGGGGCGGTAGCAAAGTGGGAGCGGTCAGTAACAAATGGGTGGACGAGGCAGGTAGTCAGGCGGTAAGGACACAAAGCAGAAGTGGGGGTGTGTGGACGCCGTCACAGTGATGGTGGGAGGACATTCAAGGGGCCCGTAAAGTACACGGGGGAAGGTGACAGGTGTGAAGGGAAGAGGTGATGGAGATGAAGGAAGAAATGGGGCTGTGAGGGGTAAGCAGGTGACAGAATGGGGGTGGGTGACTGGAGACACATGAGCCCACACGGTCACGGAAAGGGGACAGTAGCAGGGAGAGGAGCCAGTGAGTGGATACGGGGACTGACGACAGCGGGCAGTGGGGAGGGGAGAGTCCCACATCGGCAGGCAGGAGAGCGGCCCTGGCGGGCACTGCGAGGGGCAGCACTGACAGGTGGGTCAGGGCGCTGACCCGAAGGGTCCCTAACAGAGAGGCGTGAGGGAGGAAGCAGCGAGGAGGGAAGTGGGGACACCGGCGATCGTGGGCGGACTGATGGGGGATCTCGCCTGGGGGGGCACCGATGCTGGAGGCACTGGCAGCACGGGGGGGAGGAAGGACATTAAGGGGGAGGTTACCGACAGGGAGGAGGGCACCTGGGGGGTCGCTGACGTGGGAGACACTGACCGGAAGGGCACCACAGGTGGGGGTGAACACCGCTCTGGGGGACTCTGAGGGGGTAAAGGAGGCGGGAGGGCACTGACATGGGGCACTAACGGAGTGGCGCGGTGGACACTGGCGGGGGGTCACTGGTGCGGGCGGACCGTCATGGGAGACACTGGCGGGGGACACTGGCACGACGTCACTGTCGGGGTGGGCACTGCTGCAGAGGACACTGACGGGGCGGGCACTGACACGGGGGAAACTGACCTGGGGGACGCTGACCAGGGTGGGCGCTGACAAGGCGAGCATCACGGCGGCAGCGACGGGCGGGGCGTGGACGCTGACAGAGGGGTGGACACTGAGGGGGCAGCGACAGGCGGAGGGTGGACGCCGACATGAGGACACTGACGGGGTGGCCCCTCCGGGCCCGGCCGGCCAGTACCGCCGGCTCTGAGCGGCGGCCGCACTCACCTGCCCCGCGGGCCGGGCGTCGCGGCGGCTCCTCGGAGGCCCGGGTGGAGGCCAGGGCGCGGGCGGAGGCGAAGCCCGGGCGGCCTGGGGCGGGCCGCGCGCACATGGGCCCGGCCGGGCGAGGCGCCCACGGACACGGCGCCCACAGACTCAGCGCGGCGGGCCGGCGGCTCGTGACCGGCTCGGGCCGCGGGCGGCGCTCCGGTCACCCCAAAATGGCGGTAGCGGCGGCCGGGCGCGCGCACGCCGGGGGCGGGGCCTCGTGCGGGGGGCTCGCGCTCGCAGCGGGGCGGGGCCTCTAGGTGGGCGGGCCCTCTGTTGGGCGGGGCTGCGCGGGGTGGGGCGGGCGCCGTTTCCTCCTCTGCTGGTCACTCTGAGGTATCGCAAAATTTCTGCACGAGCGTAAGTAAGTTTTGATGGGATAATGCGTTTGCGGTGATAAATTTTCTAACGCAACGTCAGCAACAGAACAACCCCTCCGGAGGCCTGAAACGATTTGAGGATCACACATCTGGGGCAGGGGTATCCCTGCTCCCTGGGAGCCTTCCTCTAAGGCTGAAGGCCTCTGCGACTGGGGCAGCTGGGTGTCTCCTGAACTCCTTGGGCACGTGGCGTGGACACGGCCAGAGCAACAGTGAGCAGTGGTCAGCTCTCCGTCCTCTCTGCTACCCGGACTGGGAGCGTCGGAGCAGCAGCCACCAGACCCATGGTTTTTCCAGGTGCCCCCCAGGTTCTTGTAGTATTTTGCACATTAAAATATGTGCCCATTTGGCATTTGTCGAAGTTGTTTGACTCAATCAAACTGATCTCTAAAATGAGAATTGTTATTTCAGGTGGCAGCGTGAACCATGGGAGACGTTGGAAAAAGAAATGGAACACGTAAGGAACATCTAACGCTCTTGCCAGTCATCCCCTTACTGCCTCTCGGCTTCCAACGCACGTGGTCCGTGGCCGAAACGGATCTGACCCCTGGCCATGCTGAGCCTTGGCGGCAGAGGGCGCGGGAGAGGTTGCGGCAGAGGGTTTGCTCCGGGGCTGCTCGGCGGGCGGGAGGCGCCCGCTTCCCCACGGCCGGCTCCTGCGGAGACAGCTTCCCTGAACGTCTTCCCCAGGCAAACGGCAGGGCAGATTTCTGGCAAGTTCTGTAGAATGAACTTTCAGGAAGTGGGTATAAAAAAAGCGTCAAGCTTACAGCCGAGAATAGATTACAAGCCCTGCAAGCGCAGACCCCACCCCCAAGGCTGGAGGTGCGGTGGGTAGAGCTGCAGAATAGGGGCTCAGGGCTAGGAGGCCCAGTGCTTGAGATGCTCCCACCGGTTGTCCTGCTGTGAGTGCCTGCAACCCTTATCCTGATCGTGATGTTCTTCTGGGGTCAGCCAGGGCGCCTCCCCTCTCCCACCCCACCCTTGGTTCATCGGCAGGTCCCTCAACTTCTAACTACAGCCGGCTCTCCTCCTGCAGCCCTGGTCCAGGTTTCCCTCACCTGACTCACAGCAGCAGCCTCCCAGCAGGCTCCCTGCTTGTATCCTGCCGCACTTGTTGGAGGCCAGCTTGTCGCAGTCAGCAGAGCACCCAGTGAAAAGAAGTCCAATCCCATCCCTCCCCCAGGGGTTCCCGTGTCACACAGCACGAAAGCCAGTCCTTGCTGCCACCCGCAGGTCCTACACAATTGGGTCTCATTTGTGCTCTGCCCCTTGTTCATCTAGCTCCAATCAGGAGACCCTCCTGCCGCAGGCCATTGAATGTGCATCCTGTCACACCCTCTAATTGTCCCCATGCTAACTGACCTCCTACATCTTACTCCATTGTCCCCTTCTCCATGAGGACTTCCCTGGCCTTCCTATTTGAAATCTCAAACCTACATACATGCTTGCACAGACAGACACGCACATGCATGCACATGGGCACACTCACAGCCCCTTTCCCTGTTTGGTTTTTCCTCCTTGTATCAGTAGTCAGGGTTCAATAGGGGACAGAGAGCACACAGTGACTTAAGAGAAAGTTTGATATAAAAATTACTGAGGGACTTCCCTGGTGGTGCAGTGGGTAAGACTCTGCGCTCCCAGCTTAGGGGGCCCAGGTTCGATCCCTGGTCAAGGAACTAGATCCCACATGCATGCCGCGACCTAGAGTTCACATGCCACAACTAAGGAGCCTGCCTGCTGCAACTAAGACCTGGTGCAACCAAATAAGTAAATTTTGTTTTAAATTACTGATAACGGGATTAATTATAAAGGAGTAAAGAACTCTATATTCAAGAAAGGACAAAACGTTCCCTGCTAAATGCTTCTGGAATCCAGCTCCATTATTGCAGAGCAGGCAGAGAAGTGGATTTGGAGCTGAGGCAGTAAGTGGAAAATGGGCAGAGTCCGACCTTCTGGAAAGTCAGCTTCTGTATGCAGCCTTTCAAGCATATTTGAACTTCCATACAACAACAAAACAATGCTATATTCTCACCTAACAAGGTACATCCATCCTTATTGCAAGTGAAGAAATTCTCACTTTCCCTCAAATGAGCATAAGTACAGTCCCAGCAGTCATTGTATCTGTCACTGGCTACATTCATTACTCCTCAAATTCTGTCACTGTCCCACTGAATACTCTCTTATGCTCTTAAAACTAAATAGTAGGGCTTCCCTGGTGGTGCAGTGGTTAAGAATCCGCCTGCCAACGCAGGGGACACGGGTTCAAGCCCTGGTCCGGGAAGGTCCCACATGCCACGGAGCAAGTAAGCCCGTGCGCCACAACTACTGAGCCCGCGTGCCACAACTACTGAAGCCTGCGCACCTAGAGCCCATGCTCCACAGCAAAGAGAAGCCCCCGCAATAAGAAGCCCGCGCACCGCAACAAAGAGTAGCCCCCGCTCGCCGCAACTAGAGAAAGCCCACGTGCAGCAATGAAGACCCAACGCAGCCAAAAATAAATAACTAAAATAAATTTAAAAAAAAAGTAAATAGTAAAGTTAACTTCTGACAACTTGTATTTTTTTAAAGTAAATTTGTTATTATTCAGTATAATATATATTATTCCATCTCACTCAAATTTTTTTAAAAATTGGAGTATATTTGCTTTATAATATTGTGTTAGTTTCTTGCTGTACAGCAAAGTGAGTCAGCCATACATATGCATATCTCCCCTCTTTTTTGGATTTCGTTCCCATTTAGGTCACCACAGAGCATTGAGTAGAGTTCCCTGTGCTATACAGTAGGTTTTCAGTTATCTATTTTATGTATAGTAGTGTATATATGTCAATCCCAACTTGTATATTTTTAAAAAATGGAAAGCAGAGGGGACAAAATGGTTAGTTTATATATTATATATGCAAAGAGAAAATGTGCAAAGCTACTACAATCCTTTTTTCTGTAATTGGTCAGAAGAAGTAGTTGATAGTTACGGCTCTTTAACAAAAAGATGAGTGGGTACCAAGGGGTAGGGGGTCAGGAGAGATACACAGGTAGAGCACAAAGGATTTTTTTTTCAAAGGAATTCCTTTATTTTTATTATTTATTTATTTATTTATTTATCTTTGGCTGTGTTGGGTCTTCGTTTCTGCACGAGGGCTTTCTCTAGTTGCGGCGAGCGGGGGCCGCTCTTCATCGCGGTGCGCGGGCCTCTCACTATCGCGGCCTCTCTTGTTAGGGAGCACAGGCTCCAGACGCGCAGGCTCAGTAGTTGTGGCTCACGGGCCTAGTCGCTCCGCGGCATGTGGGATCTTCCCAGACCAGGGCTCGAACCCATATCCCTTGCGTTGGCAGGCAGATTCTCAACCACTGCGCCACCAGGGAAGCCCAAACAGTGTTCTCTTCTAAACTGCCTTATAGTGTACACAGAACAGTTAGAACAAAGCAGGTTGAATTCAGTATTTCTGACACAGAACAACCAAATAAAATAAATTCTATCACTACAAACACCAAATGCAAAATTATTCACCAGTCAATTAGAAAATGTACAACTCTGATATAAAATGAGTGTGCCCTTGGAGCACAATCAGAGCAGGAGGAACTGTGGTTCTGTCCTGTCCTTCTCTTCAAGAGCCCCAACGGCGCAGCGGGACACAGACTGGGACATCAGACAACTACTGCTCCATAAACCAAGTAGGATCAACACAGAGAAGTGGGCTTCCCTGGTGGCGCACTGGTTGAGAATCCGCCTGCCAATGCAGGGGACACGGGTTCGGTCCCTGGTCCAGGAAGATCCCACATGATGCGGAGCAACTAAGCCCATGTGCCACAACTACTGAGCCTGTGCTCTAGAGCCTGTGAGCCACAACTACTGAGCCCGCGGGCTGCAACTACTGAAGCCTGCGTGCCTAGAGCCCGTGCTCCGCAATGAGAAGCCCGGGCACCACAACGAAGAGTAGCCCCCGCTCGCCGCAACTAGAAAAAGCCCGTGCACAGCAGCAAAGACCCAACACAGCGAAAAATAAATAAATTTTTTTAAAAAACACACAGAGAAGTCCACACTTATATACACCGTAACCAAATTCCTGCATGCCAAAGACAAAGAAAACCATGAAAGCCACAAGAGAAAAGTGACCCATCACATAAAGGGAAAGAATGATACAATGAATAGCTGACTTCTCCCAAGAGATGATGGAGGCCATAGGCAGTAAAATGGCATACTGAAAGTGTTGAAGGAAAAAGCAAACCTGTCAATGAATAAATTCTATACTCAGCAATACTATCCTTCAAAAATGAAGGTGGGAGAAAAAATGAAGGTGAAATAAATACATTGCCAGATAAACAAAACAGAAAATTTATTGCTAGGAGATTTGCCTTACCAGAAATACTAAAGAAAGTTCTTCAAGCTGAAAGAAAATGACATAAGATGGTCACTCAAGTCAACAGGAATGAAGAACCAAATTCAGCAACATGTAAAAGGCTTATCTACCAAGACCAGTGGGCTTTATCCCAAGAACACAAAGTTGGTTTAGCATCCAGAACTCAAATCATGTAATACACTGTATTAATAGGATAGAGGATAAAAACCACAGGATTGTCACAATAGCTGTAGAAAAGGCATTTGACTAAATTTAATACCTGTTCATGATAAATACTCTCAACAAATTAGGACTAGACGGGAAATTCCTCAACTTCATAAAAGGTATGTAGGAAAAATCTATAGCTAACATCAGACTTAATGGTGAAAGATGTAATGCTTTTTAAAGATTGGAAATGAGGCAAGGATGTGTGCATTCACCACCTCTATTCTACACTGTAGGATTCTGCATGCAAGGAGCTTGGAAGTCACCAATCCATCCTAAGAAGTAAAGGGCTAAACAGACTGAAGGATCAGCAACTCTTCTTGGATCTATAAGAGAAGGGAGGACACAGAGCAAACCACTGCTCCCAAGGTAGGAGAGACAGGCAGGTGAATACAAGTCATCACAGCTTACCAGAGCAAAGATTCATGAGAGAAACCGGCCTGAGAACCTGTGTGTGCGGGGGAAGCGGGGTGGCGGGGGGCTGAACTGTAATTGATGGATTTCTGGAGGCTCAAAGTCGTCAGCAACCGCGAGAGTTAAAAGCTCCGGGGGACCCAGTCATGAGGGAGCCCACACAATACTGTGCGATTTACCCCTGGAGCGTGAGCAGGTTCCCAAGTAAGCATCAGAGCCGCGTCCCCTCCAGCTTTCTGCAGGGGCGGGAAGGAGCCATTTCCTAATGTGACAGAACACCCTGCTCTCCTTAACAAGGCTGCTCTCCAGGCAGGCTCGTTAACCAGAGCCTGACCTGCTGGGCTGTTATCAGAGCCTAACCGACCAGGGGAAGGGAAATGCCCAGCTCCAGCCTCCTCTGGGCAGCCTGCCCCAACCAAGGGGAGATAAAGGACTGAGAAGCACTTGTGAAGTTCACAGTCCAGAGGCACAGGCTCAGTAAAAGAACTGAGGCCCGATCACAGGACCGTAGAAGGCTTCCCCTCTCCCACACCTCACCTCCGCGTTATTAAGGCCTACTTATAGCAGTTCCTTTCACCCAGTACATCATGTCTGGCTATCAGGAAAAAATTACAAGGCAAATTACACAATTAAAAGGCAAAAAAAAACACAATTTGAAGAGATAGAGCAAGGTTCAGGACCAGATATGGCAGAGATGTTGGAATTATCAGACTGGGAGTTTAAGCAACTATGATTAATATGCTAAGGGCTCTCATGGATAAAGTAGACGACATGTAAGAACAGATGGGCAATGCAAGCAGAGAGATGGAAATGCTAAGAAAGAACCAAAAAGAAATGCTAGACATAAAAAACGCCATAGCAGATATGAAGAATGCCTTTGATGGGCTTATTAGCAGACTGGATAACACTGAGGAAAGAATCTCTGAACTGGAGAATATCTCAATAGAATCTTCAAAAACTGAAAAGCAGGGGCTTCCCTGGTGGCGCAGTGGTTGGGAGTCTGCCTGCCAATGCGGAGGACGCGGGTTCGAGCCCTGGTCTGGGAAGATCCCACATGCCGTGGAGCGACTGGGCCCGTGAGCCACAATTACTGAGCCTGCGCGTCTGGAGCCTGTGCTCCGCAACAAGAGAGGCCGCGATGGTGAGAGGCCCGTGCACCGGGATGAAGAGTGGCCCCCGCTTGCCACAACTAGAGAAAGCCCTCGCACAGAAACGAAGACCCAACACAGCCATAAATAAAATAAATAAATAAATAATTTTAAAAAAAGAAAAAACTGAAAAGCAAAGAGAACAAAGACTGAAAAAAACAGAACATCCAAGGACTTTTGTTCTACAAAAGGTGTAACATACACATAATGGTAATATCAGAACGAGAAGAAAGAAACAGAAGAAATATTTGAAATGATTCTACATTGCACTAAAGGTTCTAGTCAGTGCAATAAGGCAAGAAAAAAATTAAAGGCATACAGATTAAAAGGAAGAAGCAAAATTGTCTTTATTCACAGATAACATGATCATCGATTTAGAAAATCCTAAGGAATCTATCAAAAAAATCTGCTAGAGATAATAGTTTAACAAGGTCACAGGATACAATATCAATATACAAACAACAGTTGTATTTCTACAATTAGAAACAAACAATCTGAAAATGGAATTAAGAAAAAAATTCCAGGGAATTCCCTGGCCGTCCAGCAGTTAGGACTCGGCACTTTCACTGCTGAGGGCCTGGGTTCAATCTCTGGTCAGGGAACTAAGATCCCACATGCCACACGGTGTGGCCAAAAAAAAAAAAAGAAAGAAAAGAAAAGAAAAGAAAAAGATTCCATTTACAACTGCATCAAAATGAATAAAACACTTAGGAATAAATATAACAAGAGAAGTGCATACAGAAGAGTCAATGCAGCAGGCTAACAACTTATCAAAAAACAAAACAAAATCAAACAAACAAACAAATAAAACCCCTGCTTACACAGTTAGCCCTTGACTGACATCTGAGAACCTGGATTTCGGGAAGGTTCCCACCATCCCTGGAAATGATCAGAATGGCTCTTTGAGCCAAACAATATGACTTACGTTGAAATCTGCTTTCTTTCCGGGTGCCTGGAATTTTGTTAGGCACCCGGCAGAGACTGCCTATCTGGCCAGCCCTGCAGTGGATTGAACAGTGGCCCCACCCAAAAGATATATATCTACCCAAAACCTGTGAATGTGACCTTTGGAAAAAGGGTCTTTGCAGATGTTATTAAGTTAAGATCTCAAGATAGATCATCCTGGATCAGTGTGGGTCTTATATCCAATGACAAGTATCCTTCTCAGAAAAGGAGAGAAGACACACGGAAGAAAGTGATGTAAAGACAGAGACAGAAATTGGAGTGATAAACCTACAAGGATTGCTGGAAGCAACCAGAAGGTAGCATAGAGGCCTGAAATGGATTGTCCCTCGGAGCCTCCGTAAGGAACCAACCAGGCTGACACCTTGATTTCAGGCTTCTGGCCTCCTGAACTGACAGAGAACAAATTTCTGTTGTTTGAAGTCTCCAGGTTTGTATCAGTTTGTTACAGCAGCCTTAGGAAATAAATATAAGTTCCCAATAAAACCGTGGGTGCTGAATTTCTGATGAACTTACCTGGTTGGCAACATTTCACACCCATTGTCACAACTCCCTGGGACAATTAAGTTTGTCCTGTGTGACTACGTGATGACACTGGAAGTTGGCACCTGGTCTACCCCAAACTTAGCCCCATGAGCCTTTTCCCTTTGCTGATTTTACCTTGTATCCTTTTCCTGTAATAAATCATGGCCATGAAAATGACTCTATGCTGAGGCCTATGAGCCCTCCTACAAATCATCAAATCTGGGGGTGGTCTTGCAACTCCCATGCAATAAAAACTACAAAACATTGCTGAGAAGAATTAAACAAGGCCTAAATAAATGGAGAGACATGCTATGTTCATGGATTAAAAGACTCAATATTGGGCTTCCCTGGTGGCACAGTGGTTAAGAATCCGCCTGCCAATGCAGGGCACACGGGTTCGAGCCCTGCTCCGGGAAGATCCCACATGCCGCGGAGCAACTAAGCCCGTGCGCCATAACTACTGAGCCTGCGCTCTAGAGCCCACGAGCCACAACTACTGAAGCCCGCGCACCGAGAGCCCGTGCTCTGCAACAAGAGACGCCACTGCAATGAGAAGACCGCGCACCGCAACAAAGAGTAGCCCCCGCTCGCTGCAACTAGAGAAAAGCCCACGCGCAGCAACAAAGACTCAACTCAGCCAAAAATAAATAAATAAATAAATTTATTTTTTAAAAATTCCTTAAAATAAAAAAAAAAAGACTCAGTATTGCCAAGATAGCAATTCTCCCCAAACCTAATCAATAGATTCAGTGCAATATCGGTGAGTTTTTCAGCAGGTGGTCTTTTTTTAATAGAAACCGGGGCTTCCCTGGTGGCGCAGTGGTTGAGAATCTGCCTGCTAATGCAGGGACACGGGTTCGAGCCCTGGTCTGGGAAGATCCCACATGCCACGGAGCAACTAAGCCCGTGAGCCACAACTACTGAGCCTGCGCGTCTGGAGCCTGTGCTCCGCAACAAGAGAGGCCGCGATGGTGAGAGGCCCGTGCACCGTGATGAGGAGTGGCCCCCGCTTGCCGCAAGTAGAGAAAGCCCTCGCACAGAAACGAAGACCCAACACAACCAAAAATAAATAAATTAATAATAGAAACTGACAAGCTAATGCTAAAATTTACACAGAAATGCAAAGGATTGAGGTAGCCAAAACAGTTTTGAAAATTAGAGGACTCACACTTCTTGAATTCAAAATGTACTATAAAGCTAGAATAATCAAGACAAAATAGAATTGGCATAAGGACAGGCATATATATCAATAGAACAGAGTAGCAAAAAAAAAAAACCCTCAAAAATATGACCAATTGATTTTTTTTATAAAGGTGCTAAGTCAATTCAATAGGGAAGCAATATCTTTTTTTTTTGACCACGCTGCACGGCTTGTGGAATCTCATTTCCCTGACCAGGGATTGAACCCAGGCTGAGGCAGTGAAAGCCCAGAATCCTAACCACTAGGTCACCAGGGAACTCCCAAGCAATATCTTTTTTTTTTTTTTAAAGAGACAGTCTTTGACTTATAACGATTTTTAAAAAATATTTATTTATTTATTTATTTATTTATTTATTTATTTGGTTGCACCAGGTCTTAGTTGTGGCAGGCGGGCTCCTTAGTTGTGGCATGTGAACTCAGTTGCGGCATGCATGTGGGATCTAGTTCCCTGACTGGGGTACGAACCAGGCCCCCCTGCATTGGGAGCATGGAGACTTAACCACTGACCACCAGGGAAGTCCCCCAAGCAATATATTTTTAAAAAATGATATTGGAAAAATTGGTTATCCACATGCCAAAAAAAAAAAAAGTTAAACCCTTACTTCACACCATACACAAAAATTAGTTCAAAATGGATCACAGCCCTAAATCTGAGAGGTGAAATACTTCTAGAAGAAACTTAGGAGAAATTATTTGGGTTAGGAAAAGATTCGATAGATATGAGACCATAAACATACTACCAAAAAGAAAAATATTCATAACTTAGACTTCATCAAAATAAAAAACCTTTGCTCTTCAAAAGATGCCATTAAGAAAAATAGAAGACAAGCCACAAACCAGGAAAAAATTTTTAAATCGTATGTCTGATAAAGGACTTGATTCTAGAATATATATTTTTTTTAAAATCTTACAACTCATAAGACGAATGACCCAATTTAAAAAGAGGCAAAAGATTTAAATAAACATTTCACCAAAGAAGGTAATACAAATGACTTACGGGCACATGAACAGATGCTCAAGGGACTTCCTTGGCGGTCCAGTGGTTAACACTCTGCGCTCTCAATGCCGGGGGCCTGGGTTCGATCCCTGGTCAGGGAACTAGATCCCAAATGCATGCCGCAACTAAGAGTTTGCATACCGCAACTAAGAGCCCGCATGCCACAACTAAGAGCCCACATGCCACAACAAAGATCCTGCGTACTGCAGCTAAGACCTGGTGCAGCCAAATAATTAATATTAAAAAAAAAAGATGCTCAACATCAGTCATCATTAGGGAAATTCTAAATTAACCCACATGTCACTACACAACCCCTTGGATGGCTACAATTAAAAAGGCTGACAACCTCAAATGCTGGTGAGTATGTGGAAAAACTGGAACCTTCATACATTGCTGGTGGAAACGTCAAATGGTAAAGCCACTTTGGAAAATAGTTTGACAGTTTCTTATAAAGTTAAACATAAACTGAACATACAGCCCAATACTTTCACTCCTAGGTTTTTACCCAAGAGAAGTTAAAACAGGTGTCCACAAAAAGACCTGTACAGGAGTGTACATAGCAGCATTATTACAGGCAAAAACTGGAAACATTCCAAACATCAATTGGTTTGTTGACTCTAATAACATAATAGCCAGTTGTTTCACCAGTAAAAGCAAGTTTATTCAGGAATAGCCAGAGGAACTGTAATTCATGATGTGGAAACTATGGCAGACTACAAGTAAATCCAAAAAACACGAAAAGGGAGTTTGCTTTTATAGGGAAAAGGGGTCGGTTGGGAGGTACTGTGATACCTAGAGTCCACTGGAGGAGCATGGAGGCTTCCCATTGGTTGGGCTGTGACAGTCTCTGATTGGCTGGGATGTCCTTGGGCCGGAGGGATTTCTTCTTCCTGTTGGAGAGAGAGTAGAGGCACCTGTCTTCCTGTTTCTGGTAATTGAGGATGCGCGGTGGGCACGACAGAGCCCCCTAACGACCTGTCCTGGCTCCATCTTCAACTGAGGTTTCTTTAAATAATTCCACTGTGAAAGGTTAAGGAAAATGTCATGTATCCAGACGATGAACTACTATTCATATAAAGGAACAAACTACTGATATATACAATAACATGGATAAACTTCAAAAATATTATGCTAAGTGCAAGAAACCAGACAGAATAGGCTGCATATTGTATGTATTAGCGTCCTAGGGCTGCTGTAACAATTACCACAAACTTAGTGGCTTAAAACAATGCACACTTATTATCTTACAGTTCTGGAAGTCAGAAATCTGAAATGAGTCTTATGGGGCTTAAATCAAGGTGTCAGCAGAACCGCATTCCTTCTGGAGGCTCTAGGGGAGAATCGTTTCCTTGCCTGTTCCAGCTTCTGGAGGCTGCCTGCATTCCTTGCTTCACGGTCCCTTCCTCCACCTTCAAAGCCAGCAGTGTGGCAACTACCAGTTTCTCTCTCTTATTCCCTTATCACATTGCCTTCTCTGACTCATTTTGGCCTATGGACTGTAGGCAGAAGTGCTGTATATATCACTTGTCGGCCAACGCAGTTAATAGCTAGCAGGCCTCCATTAATCTCTTTTCCACTGCCAGTGACCTAGGAGGCCATGTGTTCCAGAGGTAAGTCAAGGAGAGCCACCTGACTCTCCCACCAGTCCATGCACAGTGAAAAACCTGCTGAGGACTTGAGGGTTGTTACTCCAACCTAGCCTAGCCTAACTTTGGAGTGGGGAGCTTTAGTTAAAAAAAAAAAAAAAAAGTAAAATATATATAGCGTGTCAGTTAAGTTATTGTCTCAGCTCCAAAGTCGCCCTTCCATGATCGGCTGTGTGATGCTGGGGGGTGGGTGGGGGGACTCTGCGGCCACATTTCGAGGAGCAAGGGCTGGTGCCTGGCTCTGCCAAGAGGAATGCTGGAGGGAGATGGGACGTCAAAGAGGGAGGGGGACTTAACCCCCCGCCCCAGCCACACTTCGCCGCCGCAGCAGAAAATAAAACGGCACAGGTGGCTCGAATTATGTGTGTTATACGCTGTGTCTGGTTTCGACAGACAGGTCTGGGACAGTGTGCAAGGCAGCCCAAGAGGGGGCCCGGAAAAATGTGGAAGAGCGCTGGACGCAAGAGGCGAGGAGGGGACTGGCGCGGGCGGGTCTGCACGCACTGACGACCAGGCCATTGGAAACAAAGATGCCCCAGTGGTCAGACACGAACCCCGGACGTGACAGCCCTCTGCAGGACCCCATATCCGGAGGCGACCCCAGGGAGAAAACTCGAGGGACTCCCAGAATCGCTGGAATCTGTGTGTGATAGTTGGTATAATGGGAACTCGTAACGACGAAATCCGGTTAGGAAAGCTGGCCGGGTAAGGTACCGGCCAGTCTCGACTTCGCCCGTCCTCACGGTGTCCCCGGCGGCCGCGACCCCGCCCTAACCCGTCTTCCCGCGGGCTCACACGCCCCGCCGGAAGTCCCTCCTCCAGGCTTGGGGCCGCTCTGGCCCGCGCGGTCCCTTCTCTTTGGTGGGCTCGGCGCTGATCTGCCGTACGGCGGTCCTCCGGCCGCCAGGGGCGTGCGAGGCCGCGTCCGGGCCGTTCTGGTCCGCGACGGCCGCTCGACTGCTCCGCGGAGCGGTCCGGGCGCGCCCAGGCCACCGCCTCCAGTCCGTTCCCCCGGCAACGCCTCGGGCCGTTCCCCCGGCAACGCGCGGCCGTTCTCAGTAGCCGGGTCCATGGACCAGGGGTCGGGCGCCGGGCCCCACCGGGCTCGCGGCCGCCTCGGCGCGCCGTCCTGCGGCGCGCGGGCTCCGGGGGCACCCTGGGCACGCTTCTCGGCCTGGCTGGAGTGCGTGTGTGTGGTCACCTTCGACCTGGAGCTGGGCCAGGCGCTGGAGGTGAGGGGGGCAGCGGGCCGGGGGGAGGCCGGGGAGGGCGGGTCCTGCTCTGTCGCCGCCGGCTAGTGTGGCTCAGGTATCGCCGAGGGGCGGTGGGAATCCCTCCGCAGGTGAGGTACCTTCGGGCAGACAGACCCTCCAGGTGGCCTCTTCCTCCCCAGAAACCCTGCACCTGTCACTTCCTGAAAGGTGCGCTCCCAAGCAGAAGAAAAAAAGTTAAGTTGCCAAGACCGCCCTTTGGGGTGGAGGAGCGAAGAGCCCTGCACTTAGGATACCCAAAGTGGTACTCTTGATTTTTCTCCCAGTAAAAAGCTGTCTGCTCTCCCCTCCTCTCCCCCGCCTTTCCCACACTATGATACCTTCTAACCTCATTTACTCCAGCCAGAATCCCAGGGGTCACCCTTGACTCCTCCCCTCCCTCCACCCCACATCCCATCCGGGGACAAGGCTGACAGCTCCACCTACAGCAGGGCTGTCAGATTCATTACCACTGCTACTGTACCCCCAAGTCCAATATTTGTGGCTCTCTTGCTTAAATCTTTGGAAACCTCCTTGTTCACTTAGAGTCTGATCCAGACCCCTTGCGGGTCACAACCAGACCCAAGAGCCATCTTTCTGTTCACTGACTGCCCCCAGCCCACCCAGCCTGGGGTGTCCCCACTACCTGCAAGACTCTTCCCTACCCCCACCCACGTGGGTGTAGATGAAAACATGACAGACTCAGGGAGGAAGGCCTTCTGTAGTAATGCAGGCCTGGGGGGATGGTCTTCTCCAGGCCCTGAAGGCCATGACATAGACCATGGAGCTGATCAGGGCAGGGGAGGCTGGGAGGTACGCTTCAGCACGCTGTCAGAAGGAACTTTCTGAGAACCCAGGAGGTGGCGCATCCCGTGACTGCAGTTGGCTGAGATGAGGCTGATCAGCCATCGTTGGAAAGCCAGCGTCAGGGTGAGAGGGTGTTTTCCAAGGCCTTGCTGAACTCCATGATGCTGTGGGAAGCCCAAGTCCTAACAAACGGCAAGGGCTGACACTGCCCAGCTCGCTGTGGAGACCCCATTCCACCACACCAGTCCCCACGTGGCGCACCAAATTAACTTGACGCAGGGACCTGAGCACAGAGAGGTGAGGTGATTTGCCTAACGTCACAGAGCCCACCTTCCTGCTGGTGCCCAAATTGTTCCCAATAAAATCACAAGAGAGTCTACTGTTTCCTTAAGGCATTCTCATGTATGATCTTCTAGGACTTAACCATTCAGGCAAGAACTGTTAAAGGCTCCATGTGCTTGGGCTTCTGAGCTTTGCTGAGGCTGTATAGCTCAGGGAGGGGGTGTTGTGGGGACCCACGGCCCCTCCTAATCATCAAGTCTGTGCAGGAATCGGGCAGTGCAACCACACGACGCTCATCAGGTTTGCATCTTGTCTTTCTTCTCTCCCCTGGAAATCATGGGGAAGATCAGGGGTCATTTCAGCTGCGTCCACAGTCACCCATGGAGCATCTGCCCTGCGCTCGCTTATTCTGGGCTTGGCCTGGCCGAGCACCACAGAGGCTCTGGCACTGCGCTTGGCACTGGGACATGATGGAAGACCCAGGGACTGCCTTCCAGGAGCTCATGGATCACGGAGACTCCATGGACAGATGCAGCTCAGAGGAAGGAATGGGGGTTTGGCCATATCTTGGAGGATGAGAAGGAGGCAGCTGGGCAGGGGAGAGGGGGCTGTTTCAGGTAACCCCTCCCCCAAAAAAGCCAGCGAAAGCAAAGGCAAGGAGCCAATCATTCACTCATTCAATAAATCAAGTATTGGGCAACTGCCACCAGCCAGGCCCCACGGTACTGGTGCTGGACACATGGACACAGAGCTGAATGCGATGACAGGGCCCTGCCCACCAGGAGTTCACGTTCTGTGCTAGAGACGCAGAGAGTAAGTGGTTCAGGACCCCCTAGAGCGCATAGGGTATGTTGAGGGGGGTCCCACCCACATCGGTGCACTGGAGCCTGCAGGCGAGGCAGGGATCAGACACGAGGGGAGAGCGGGCAAGGCTGTACACGTCAGCTGAGCAAAGGGCCTGGCTCCGCTGCCTCAGCCCTTGGAAACTCTCCTCTCGGCATCCCCGCTGACCCGAGAAGCCCATGCAGTGAACGGCGGCCCGGGGCCCAGAGGGTCCCTCCTCTCCCAGGTGTCCGCGTCCTCCCAGCTGCAGCTCCTGCACTGCCCAGTCTCAGGACCCTTTTAGTCTTCAAAAGTACTGAGGGTCCCAAGGGGCTTTTTATGTGGGTCGTATCTATCGATGTTTCCTATACTAGAAGTTAAAACAGAAAAATTAAAAATGCTTGTTAATCCATTTTAAAAAACAACGGATACCATGTGTAAACAAGAGAAGCCACCGCAATGAGAAGCCCATGCACCGCAACGGAGAGTAGCCCCTGCTCGCCTCAACTAGAGAAAGCCCGCACGCAGCAGCAAAGACCCAACGCAGCCAAAAATAAATAAATAAATATTTATTTATTTAAAAAATATATATATTTCCACAAAAATAACCATATCTTCAAAAACAAATTCAGTGAGGAGAATGGCATTATTTGACACTTTTACGTCCCTTTTTAAAGGCCAAATAGAAGGCAGCTGTATCTTCACGTCAGATTCAGTCAGTTCCCCTTGATGGCCTGTGTCACAGCCTCTGGAAGCCGCACTGCACACAGTGAGAAGAGAGTGAAAAAGGCAGCTTCGGCCTCTGGGAGCCTAGGGTAGCCACACCACCCTTCGAGAAGCACTTTCCTAGAGGTACCTTCTCCAGCAAGGCGAGGCTCGCTGCATCTGTCTTCCTCAGGGACGACTGGGTTACAGGAGCTGCAGCCCCTGCAGACTGGCTCCTGTGGAAAGGACGAGACCCCTGTGGTTCCAGGGCACAGGGTTCATCGTGCGGCAGACTCCTCGCTCTCTGCCCCTCTCTGAGGGTCTGCCCCATTCCTCTCCTCAGTCAGGCAGGGCCATCCCTCCAGCTCTGCTCCCAGCTTGTGAACAGTGAACTTGGAGCCCTGGGCGTGGCTGTGGAGCCTCCTCAGATGCTACAAAACTCCTGTGACTGCAGACCAGATTCAGATCCCTGACCTCAGCACCGAGGGCCCATTGTGGCCCTGCCCCCGCTGCCAGGCACCCGCCTTTCCTCTGCCCTTCTCAACAAGGACACGCAGGGGCCCGAGTGGTCCCGTGGCCCCTCCTCTCTTGGAGCCATCTCAAGGTACCTCTGTGGGTCCGCCCCACAGACAAATACTGTTTGGCTGGCTCCCCTCCCTCCTCTTGGCCCTTCCTTCTTGGTGCCTCCTTAGCTGACATCTCCTTGAGATTTCCACATGCCCCACCTGTTCCATTATTCTTTGGAGACATGTTTTCACGCACTCCACAAATATAGGCACACCTTGGAGATGTTGCAGGTTCGGTTCCAGACAACTGCAGTAAAGCAAGTCACACAGATTTGCTGGTTTCCCAGTGCATATAAAAGTTATGGTTACACTAGACTGTAGTCTATTAAGTATGCAAGAAATACCATTATATCTTAAAAAACAATGTAGATACCTTGATTTCAAAGTACTTTCCTGCTAAAAAGTGCTATCATCTGAGCCTTCAGTGAGTTGTTAATCTTCTTGCAACAGTAACATCAAAGATCACTGATCATAGGTCACTGTAACAAATATAATAATGAAAAAGTTTGAGATATTGTGAAAATTACGAGAATATGATGCAGAGATGCAAAGTGAGCAAGTGTTGTTGGAAAAATGGCACCTATAGGGTTGCTACAAACCTTTATTTTGTAAAAAATGCAACATCCGCGAAGCACAATAAAGCAAAGTGTGATAAAACGAGGTGTGCCTGTACAGTATTTGGTGAGGGTCTACTCCCTGCCAGGGGCTGGGAGGCAGAAGTACCTGGGGACACGGTCCCTGTCCTTAGGACACTTGGTGGCAGCGGGGAGACAGAATAGGCCCAGAGCAGCAAGCCCAGAGCAAACAAAGACAGAAGCTACATTATTACAACAGTGCAAGACCCAGGGCACAGTACCTTACCATCTGGGGGTTCAGGGCACACCCCAGAAGAAGCCTCATGTCAGCCAAAACCCAAGTCCTCCTCCGCATGGGAGCTTGGCCGACAGAGTGAGGAGGGGGCTGCGCATGCAGGCCCTCAGCTCCTGGCTCCCAGCATAGCCGCTTCCCGGGAGAGCCGTCCTGCTGCATCTGAGCACGGGCCAGGGCAGCAGTGACGCCCAAGGCACACCAGGTCCCCAGGAGACACCTGGGGGCCTGCAGGGAGTGAGGGCTCTGGAGGTTCCCTGCCTTTTCCGTTTCCTGCAAAGAAATCCATTCCGGCCATTTGCCTGTGTGCAGGGCTACTGGCTCCCCTAGAGTGTGGCCCGTCTCCCAGGTAGAGCCTGTCCAGCTGGTCAGCTCACTGTACACTCCAGGGGCCTGGGTACTCCAGGGGTCACACTCCAAGCGGGGAGCAGGCCGGAAGCTCCCGGACCCCTGCGTAGCAGGGGTTGGAGTGAAGATGCTCAGAGGCAAGGGTGCCAGTGTCGGGCAACGTCTGAGTTAAGACGGGATGGGGAGGCTGGCCAGGCCGTCTGGAAGAGCAGGCCCAGAGGAGCCGCAGAGCCTAAGACCCTCTGGCTGGGGGGGGTTGGGTTCGGAGCGCTGAGAGGGTACAGGAGGTGGGGGCCAGCAGGCAGGGCCCTGCAGCCGCTCTAGGCGGGAGAGGAGGCTATGGGGACAGACCGTCGGGACATGGGGGCAGGGAGGCCCAGTCTGGGCGAGTGGCCTTGAGGGCGAGGGGTGTGAGAAGGGGGTCGAGGAGCTCACCCAGTTGTGCGCTGGCCAAGAAAAGGGAAGGATGGAGGCCAGGAGTGGCCTCGGGCCGAGAGGGGCCTGGGGAGGTGGGGCAGGGGGCTGGAGCCCTGAAGGGAGGAGGAGGGGTCAGCAGGGAGCCAGAGGTGGGGAAGAGCCAGAGGGTCTGACAGTACTGGGAGGTGGGGGGGGGGGGGACACACCTGCAGCCCAGCACCAAGCCTGCCAAGCCCACGTCACCGAGTGCTCTGTGTCCCCCGCAGCTGGTGTACCCCAGCGACTTCCAGCTCACGGACAAGGAGGTGGGTCCCAGCCCTCCCAGGAGCAGCGCTCACCCGGGGAGCAGGCCCTCACTGGCTTTCCTGTGTTTCAGAAAAGCAGCATCTGCTACCTGTCCTTTCCCGACTCCCACTCAGGTAGGCCACCCCGCCTCGCCCCGGCCTGGGTGTCTCTCTGGGGCTGTGGGGAGAAGAAGAAGGAGGGAGATGAGGCTGCCCAGGAGCCCCTGCGGCCAGGCCTGCACAGCCTGTAAGCCCCGGTCCCGCTTCCCACTCCAGGGAGACAGCCAGAGCCCCAGGCCGCAGCAGCCAGTTTCCCCGGTTCCCGTGGAAAGAGGTGTCTCTGGGCAGTGGGGTCTCTGGCCTCCTTCACCCCTGCAGAGGGGTCACCAGGAGCTGGATCCTGGCCTCTGCTCCTCTCCGGGGCTCGGGTGTCCGGGCCGGCCTGGTTTTCCGCCCCGGGCAGGCTACGCCGGGCCACATGCGACCCCCAGCCTCTGCTTGCCCACAGTGCACGCGCTGCGGGGCTGTGGCTGTGCTTCTCTGTGGGCTGAGTTTAAACCCTTAGGTGCAGGAATCTAGGACATGGGGACCTCTGTCGGGAGACACAGAGCCGGAGGGCTGGGCTTTTCTGAGGCATTTGCAGCCCGGCAGAGGCTTCTCCCCCTCCCTGGCCCCCCGCCCCACATGCTGGCAGGAGAGGCTCCAGCCCAACCCGGACACAGCGTGAGGGGACCACCTCCTCCCCAGGCTGCCTCGGGGATACTCAGTTCAGCTTCCGCATTCGTCAGTGTGGAGGGCAGAGGCGCCCCTGGCACATGGATGACAGGCACTGTGACAGTGGGGCCCCCGTGTCTCTGCAGGTGAGCTGCGCTGCCTCTCCACCGCTCCTCCCCTCCCCCTGCAGGCCAGGGTCAGGCGGGTGTGAGCGGCCCCTTCAAGGCGCCTGGCCAGCCCCAGCCAGCAGGGTCTCCAACTGCCGCAGCCTGGCCCGGCACCCCAGCCTCGACTGGGGCTGGGCCAGCGCTTCTGAGGACTTGCCAGGGTCCCTGGAGCTTTTCCTGTGCTCCACGTGTGCGCCAGGGCGTGGCTGGGTGTGCAGAGGCCGGTGCTCTCGGGCCCCTGAACCGCTGACCACTGTGTCTGCGGAGATGTCCCTGGAGAGCGGTTGCCAGCCTTCCGGGCCGTGACTCCCAGGCAGACCCCAGCCTGCGTGGGGGTCCGAGGGGGCAGGAGGGAGCGTGAGAAGTGGGCGCGGCCTGGCCGATACCCCTCCTTCCAGAGGGAGCCGGCACACTACTTTGGCTACGTGTACTTCAGGCAGGTGAAGGACAGCTCCGTGAAGAGGGGCTACTTCCAGAAGGTGAGCTGCTGGCTGCTCTGGGGTGGCCCCGCTGAGAGTTGGGGGCCAGCAGCCATCGGGAGAGGCTGGTGGTCTGGGGGTGGGTCCTGAGCCTCCAGGAGCACCCGCCCCTCCGCAGCCCTAGCCACTTGGCCCTGGGCAGGGGCCACCGCACCACCTGGGGGCGGGGGCGGCCTCTGGGGAACGGGCTCCGCTGCCCCTCCCTCGCCCAGCCCGGTCTCTGGCCCAGGCTTCCCTGTGCCTCGCTGCGGGAGGAGGGGGGCCCTTGTCACACTTTCAAGGTTAGGACGACTTCAGTCTTGAAGTCAGACACCAAAAGCAAAAGCTGCTTGAGCCCCGGGGAGACCATCCCATGATCCTGGCCACGTGCATTTCCCTCTGAAGGCCTGGGGTCCAGCCCTGCCCTGCTGCACCTGGGGTTTTCTAATAGCCTGGAGTCCCACGTCAGGCCGTTCCTGGGAAGTCGGTGGGACACCCTGCCCTGGGCGACCCTGGATGAGCCGGGCCTCAGGGGTCCCCGCAGGGTCCCAAGGGGCTGGGGCGACATCTCACCGGCCCCGGGCCCTGCAGTCTCTGGTGCTGGTGTCCCGCCTGCCCTTCGTCCGGCTGTTCCAGGCGCTGCTGAGCCTGGTCGCCCCCGAGTACTTCGACAAGCTGGCGCCCTGCCTGGAAGCGGGTGAGTGGCCGGCAGGCGCTGCCAGAGCTGCCTCGTCGCCATCCCAGCTGTAGCTCCTGGTGGCTCCGGCGGGCAGCTTTCTCCAGGACAGGCTTCTGACGCTGGCCACCTGTGTTCGCAGTCTGCGATGAGGTTGACCAGTGGCCGGCCCCTGTGCCGGGGCAGACCTTGAACCTGCCTATCATGGGAGTCGTCCTGCAGGTGAGGGCTGGCTGGCTGGGGTGCGACGGCCCCAGCGCATGTCGACACCCCACCCGGCCCCACTGGCAGCTGCTTCCTTCACCCATAGGTGCACATCCCATCCAGGGCAGACAAGCCTGAATCCGGTCCTCCAAAGCAGTGCAGCCACGAGGTGGGCGCCCTGCTCCCAGGCTGGTGGCCCCGTACCTGCCTCAACCCTCAACCCTCCCACCTGCCTGGGCCTCCCCACCTCACCTGCTGGGGGCCCTGGGGGTTGGCCAGACCCCAGATACAGGGGCCTGCGTCTCCGTGAAGGGCCGTGGGGTGCGGGGAGGCATGCGGGTAGGGACTGCGGCCCCCGGGACTCTCCCGGGGTGACCGGTGCTGCTCAGGGCTTGTGGGGTGCCATCCTCCCCCTCGGCCTGACCCCACCCACCCTTCCTCTCAGAACCTGCTACCAGCCCCGGTCGTCCTCACCAGTGTCCATGAGCTGGACCTGTTCAGGTGAGCCCGGCAGGCCACCACCTGCTGCTCCGGTAGGTGATGAGTGATCCCACAAGGCTCAGGCCCATGGGGGCGGGGGCGCTGGGGGCCGTCAGGAGTTAGCCCCCAGCCCATTCTGAGAGGGAGAGTCACGCAGAAGAGGAGCCCGGTGCCCCGATGTCTGCCCCCAGAGGAAGTGAGCACCGGGGGCAGGAAGTCAGGTCCTGGCAGGCAGGTGCAGGGAAGGGAGCAGCTGTGGTGGGAGATGCTGCCAGAGGTGCCCTCTGTGGGGGGCCAGCAGAGGACCCCACCTTTGGAGACCCTCTGGCCCCGTGCTGGGCCCAGCGGGAGCCAGGGCTGTTGGTTTCAGGCACGGCGGGGGCGCGAGGCCAGGCAGCACAGGTGGAGGGTCAGAACCGGGTGGCGGGGGAGTGCCCTGGACACGCCCTCGGCGTCTTCACAAGGCCTCACCGCTGCCTTCCCTCTGGAGTGAGGCCCAGCCTTCACCCAGACAGGGCCTGCCTGGGCCTGGGTGGGGGCAGGTGGGCAAGGGCTGGGGAGCCTCCCACCCGGCCTCCCCAACACCCCCGCCGGCCCAGGTGCTTCCGGCCCGTGCTGGCCCACGTGCAGCTGCTGTGGGAGCTCATGCTCCTCGGGGAGCCCCTGCTGGTCCTGGCGCCCTCTCCCGCCGTGTCCTCGGAGATGGTGCTGGCCTTGACCAGGTGGGTCGGGCGGCAACGCGAGGGGCCGGGGGCCCTGGACCAGCCCTGCGAACTCACTGTCCCTGCGGGTCCCTCCCCACAGCTGCCTGCAGCCCCTCAAGTTCTGCTGCGACTACCGCCCCTACTTCACCGTCCACGATAGCGAGTTCAAGGAGTTCACGACGCGCACGCAGGCCCCGTAAGTGCCGCCCTGCCCGCCTGCCCGCCCTGCGCCCTGCGCCCTGCGCCCTGCGCCTGCGTCTGCCTCTCCTCCCTCCCTCCCTCCCTCTCTCTCTCTCTCTCTCTCTAGACCAAGCGTGGTCCTGGGAGTCACAAACCCTTTCTTTATCAAAACGCTCCAGCACTGGCCCCACGTCCTCCGCATCGGGGAGCCCAAGATGCCAGGTGAGGCCCCCGGCCTCCGCCCAAGGGTCCTGGGAACGCGGGCCTCGCTGGGTCTGAGCCTGCGGAGGCAGAACTGAGACCCTGAGGCCCGGCCATGGGGCGTGTCTCGTAGGGGACCTTCCCAAGCAGGTCAAACTGAAAAAGCCCTCAAGGCTGAAGACCCTGGACACCAAGCCAGGTCTGTGCCCCTCCTCTCCTCCCGGGACCCAGAGACACGCCTTGGGGCGGGGTGGGGCGGGCAAATGTACTGGCACAGCTGAAGGGGGTGCCCCGCCCCCGAGGAGAGCGCGCTGCCATTCTGCCCTCCCCAGGCCTCTACACTGCGTACACGACCTACCTCCACCGAGACAAGGCCCTGCTCAGACGACTGCTTAAGGTACCGCTGGGGGGCGCTCCGGGGGCGGGGAAGCTGGGCTCGGTGTGTGAAGGGGGCGCAGCCGGCCTGCTGTGGCTCAGCCCTCGCCCCCTAGGGCCTGCAGAAGAAGCGGCCGTCGGACGTGCAGACTGCAGTGCTGAGGCGGCACCTCCTGGAGCTCACGCAGAGCTTCCTCAGCCCTCTGGTGAGGCCCGGCCGGCGGGGAGGAGGGGGCCGGGCTGGAGGGGCAGGCAGCAAGCTGTGGCCCAGACTCCACACTCACTCCCCTTCCCCCCCAGGAGCACTACATGGCCAGCCTCATGCCCCTGCAGAAGAGCATCACGCCCTGGAAGGTGTGGTCCAGGGAGGGGCTGGGAGGATGGGCCCTATGCCGATCCTTTGGGGGGGGGGGTGCAGGAGCCCCTGGGGCCAGCCCGTCCCCACCACACCTGCAGGTGGCCCTCACAGGGAAGAGAAATGCGGGCCACATGGAGAGGGGAGGGGTTCGAGGCCCTCTTCTCTGGGAAGGGTCACCCTGGGATCTGTCCCTGCAGGGTGGGGGCTGGGGGACACACAAGGGGTGTGTCTGCCAAGTGCCCTAGGGAGGGTCCTGACCAGCCCGCCCAGCACCCAGGCTCACCCAGCCCCTGTCTCAGACCCCTCCCCAGATCCACCCCTTCCACCAGGACGACTTCCTGCGCAGCCTGGAGCACTCGGGGCCCCAGCTCACCTGCCTCCTCAAGGGCGACCGGCTGGGCCTCTACAGGTGGGCGGACAGTAGGTAGGGTCCTGGGGCTCCTGCTGCTGGTGGCCGCGCCCATCCCTCAACACACAGGGTCAGCCCACAGCTGCTGCCCCTTGCCCCCCACAGGCGGTTTTTCAAGTCCCCCCATTTTGATGGCTGGTACCGACAGCGGCACAAAGAGATGGCCCAGAAGCTGGAGGCCCTGCACCTCGAGGCCATCTGTGAGGCGGTGAGGGGGGCGCTTGGCTGCAGGAGAGCGCAGAGGGGTGCAAGCCCCGAACAGGGGCTGGAGGAGAGTGCAGGGAGGGGCGGACACAGGCCCAGAGCTGGGCGAGGGCCTTGGCGACGGATGGCCTCATCTTGTCCCCGCAGAACATCGAGATCTGGATGAAGGACAAGTCCGAGGTGGAGGTCGTGGATCTGGTCCTGAAACTTCGGGAGAGGCTGGTGAGATGCCTCCCAGCCCTGCCCTGCCTCGGCCAGCCAGATGTGAAGGTCGCCTGCCCCTGACCACCGCTGCCCCTGCAGGTTCGGGCACAGGGCCACCAGCTCCCCGTGAAGGAGGCGACGCTGAAGCGGGCGCGGCTGTACATTGAGACAGTCATCGGCTCCCTGCCCAAGGACCTGCAGGTCGTCCTGTGCCCTCCCTAGGATGGGGCCCATGGCCCGGGGCCAGGGTCTGGCCGAGCTTCCCTCCCCCCAGTCAAGCACGAGCTCCCCCACCCAAGCTCCCGGCTGCCCCTGGCCCTGGCCCCCCACCTGGCACCACCATCATCCCAGCAGACAAGGTGGCATTTGGAACTACAGCCTGGCCCCTGACTGTTGGCAGATCACGTGCTGGCAGAGCCTCCCCTCCCCCTGGGCCCCACCTGCCCTCTCCAGGGTCTTAGGCAGGGGTGGGGGGCAGGCTGTGAGCCCTGCTGATCTGATCTGGGCCAAGGCCACACACCCCTCCAGGAGCCCATCTGCCCGAGCCCTGCAGGCCCAGGCGTTGCATCTGATGCATCCTTTAGACCCACCAGGCTGCCCAGCTCAGGAACGAAGGAGGCGGCTGACAGGCAGACCCCTCTCCTCACACAGCCCGCCCCCCACCTGTCTTGCCTGGGGGCTGAGGGGGGAACCTCGCCTGCGGTCATCGCTTGGGAGGGGAGAAGCCACTTTGCCCGGAGAAGAGCTATGCCCTGTGGTTCGCTGGGATGCCGCCAGGACCCGCGTGGCTGCCAGGCGGGTCCAGGGCATTGTCTTTGTTCCACTCCAGGGACACCCCACTGGGCACCTTCTCCGTTCGCTCTGCCCTGCGCCGCTGCTCGGCTGGCAGGCCCTCGAGTCGCCCCCGTGTCCATGCAGCCCCACAGGCAGCGAGGGGCTTGGACTCTAGCCTGACTAGGCCCCTGCAGCCAGAGCCCTTCACAGCCCCCGTGGCCTTGGGGCACCAAGCTCCTCGGCAAGGAGCGGAAGTCCCTCAGAAGGGATCCGCGCCCCCATGTGACACCTTGGAGCGCTGGGCCAAGCAATCACCGGTGCTGCCATCAGCACCATCAGAGCTCAGCACAGAGTGGCAGCACTGCCAGCTGGCGGAGGGGGGTGGGGGTGGCGGGGCAGGGGGTGAGGCGTGGGCCCAGAGCTGCAGGCCTTTGGGTCAGTCCCGCCGTATCCAACCCCAGACGCCTCACCTGAGGCACGAGGCCTCGTAGACGCCCGCGTGGGCCTCGGCGGCAACCTGAGCTAAGTCCTGGCTGCGCGAGGTGGCGTGGGAGGCAGGCCGAGCGGGGGGGCCTTCCCTTCTCTCCTGAATCCCCACAGTCCGTGTCCCGGGATGGAGCACTGACGCAGCCACTCCTCCCAAGCGGGCTTCGGTGGAGCCGCCAGATGACAGCAGGCGCTGGCCTCAGAACTGCCAGTGTCGACTTGTCCGGCCCTGACCACTGCCTAGGACAGCCCGGCGCGTCCCCAGCCCGCAGACAGCTGAGCTTGGCCTGGTGTGTGACTGCAGTCAGAGGACAGAATCGAGGCAGCAGAGGGAGAGACAAGCTGGAGGCCCTCAAGTGAGGAAGGACTTTGTGGCCCCAGTGCCGCTTTGGACAGCCTGCCCTGCTGTCTGGCCTGGAGGGGTGGCCCACGGGCCGTGAGGGGTGTGCCCCAGCACATTGCACGGTCCCCTCCCTTGGCTTTCTGAGGGTGGCTGCAGGTGATGGAGGGCTGCAGGGGAGGGGCTGCAAGGGGGCCTCCGCAAAGCCCTCAGGGACTTTTGCCTCCATCAACCCAGGAAGGCACAACCAGATTCCCCTGAATCCCTGCATCCTCCCTCGAGGACTCTGCTTGAGTCCACGCAGCAGCCCCTCACAGCGGCTTGTCCTCGGGAACACTGGTGCCGGGGGATGTCGGGGGAGGGACGCCTGGCAGGGTGGGCAACACTGCCCAGGGTGGAATCCAAAGCTGAAGGGTAGAGGTGGGAGGAGGTCCCTCCCCTGGGGTGCCTGGGGCTGTGGAGGGGCCTCCTCCTCACAGCCTGACCCCCCTGCCCAGACGAGGCCTCTGAGTACAGCGTAGCCTGCGGGTGCGGGCCGGGGGTGGAGTCCTGCTAACTCCATCGTCTCCCCCATAAGCCCCCGGGTTCCCTCTCAGGATCAGGTCAACTCCGGCTGGGCTGAGCCTCTGTCCCCCCACCAGGCTGGGGACAGGCAGTGAGGAGGGAGGGAGGGGCAGGAGGGTCAAAAGAGGCAGACCCACCACCTACCAGAGCCCCGTGGACAGAGGGCCTGGGCGGGCAGGAACCAGTGGTCCAAGAGGGCGCTGTGGTCGGCGGCCAGTGAGTGAAGCCGCCTGCTTTTGGGGGTTGTGTGTGGGCCTGGTGTGGTGGCCGGGATGGAGGTGGGAGGGCAGTGGGCTGACCCAGGGACAGGAAGGACGGTCTTCACCCCCAAGCTTCCTGCGCTCTATTTAAAGACTCTGCTTTAGTCTGGGATGGTGGACTTCCCACATCTTTGCTATTAAAATGTCCTTCTGTGACACAATACTTGTCTTTTAACTTCCTTTTCTGATAAAAAGTTGGCATCCCTATCAGAGCCTGGTAACTTTAGGGTCCTCTTGGTGGGCCGTTGGGTGGGCCTTGGTGTGGATGGGTTCAGGGCTAAAGGGGTGAAGGTGTGGCCTGGCTGGTTGGGGGTGGGGGGGTAGCAGAAAGAACTAGTGAGTTGACCCTCTCCAGTGGCTTCACCTGAGTGGGGCGTTCCTGAGCATCGGGGGCAGGTCCCAGGCCCGGGCTGGGTGGGGTGGGCAGGAGCAAGTGGGCTCTCTGCCGGGAACGGGAACGTCTGGGTGGAGGGCAGGTGCCCAAGGAAGGGGGGTCCCAGTGTGGGAGTGCAGGTTAGGGCTGGGGAATGGCCCCACGTCCTCCCTGGGTCCCCAGCTGCTGCTAGGCACAGCGGGGCTTGTGACTGCAGACTGTCCTGCGGGGAGCAGGAGCGCACAGGAGAGCTGGCCCCCTAGGGGTCCCCAACTCTGCTCGAGTTGTGGTGGGAGCGGCCAGGGGCGTCAGGACCAGGGCTGATGGGGGCTGGAGTGGCCAGAAGTGGGGCAAGCTCTAGTCCAGAGCTGGACGCCCCAGGGAGAGGCTCGCTCTCACCACCCACCTCCAAGCACTTCAGCAGGGGTTGACGGGTCCTGGGTGTGGGGGGAGGGAGGCGGGAGGGAGGCGGGGGAAGGAGGGCGCTGGAGGCCAAGGACGGCTTGTGAGGGGACTCAGGGCAGGCGTCCTCTTCCCCTTGGAGGTTGGGGGACAAGGCCCAGCAGCCCCCAACCGCCCAAAGGGTAGGGGTGTGGCCGGCCTGTTCCCCAGTTGGAGGGTCGGGGTGCCGGGGACCTCGGTCTTGCCGGCGTTCTCCCCTAGAGCCCAGACTTGGGCTCCTCTGGCGCGAACCCGGACGCGGACCGGGCCGAACCTCCCCGGCGACGCGGCGTATTTGCCCACTGCGGCCGCCAGGCGCCGGGGACGCGGGGGGGGGGGGCGCGCGGGGGGGGCGCGGGGAGCGCTCCGCCCGGCGGGCCCCCCTTCTCTCCCTCCCCACCCCCCTCTCCCCTCTCCCTCTCCCTCTCCCTCCCCCTCTCCCTCCCCCTCTCCCCCACCGGGGGCGGGGCCGCTGCTCCCGCGCGCTCCGGCCCCTCCGCGGCCACACAAAGGCCCGTCTCCATGGCAGCCGCGCTGGCCGCAGCGCAGCGCCGATCGCGGCACGGGCGCCATCGAGCCTCGGCGGCAGACGAGCAGGTACGGGAATGGGGTACGGGGCCCGCGGGGCGGCCGTGCCAGTGGGGGCTTCGCCGTCAGCGCCGCTCCGCCCTGGCCTGCGGCGCTCGGGACGCGGGGACTCGGGCGGCTGCCGCCCCGCAGAGGGAGACTCGGGCTTCGGCCGCCGGCCGTGCGTCCGGCCGGCCGGGACCGGGCCGCTCCCGCCTCGCGCTCTTCCAGGTGGCGGGCGAGGCCCGCGGCGCCGAGGGCAGCGGGCCTGGCCCGGCAGAGGGTCCCCAGCCGGGCGCCGCGCCCTCTCCCGCCGCCCGCGTCCCTCCGGAGCCGCTCGGACCGCTTCTCGGTCCCGATCCTCCCTCCCTGCTCATGCCCGCTGCCCCTCCAGCCACCGGGATCCGTGCACAGGGCGGAGATCGGCCCTGTTGTACAAGAGCTCCAGGCCCGCGCCCACCCAGCCTTGGTTCCTGGGGTGGCCGAGCCCCGGCTTTCCCCAGGGAGCTGGGCCCGCGGTCAGGCCTTGGCCGCCCCCAAACCCCTTGGGGACTTGTGAGGCGGGCATAAGCCAGGACCACCCTGGGAGCCCCTGGTTTGCACCTGGCCGGGCTGGAAGGCGGGTGCAGGGTTCCCGGTTGGGACTAGGGGTGGCTTGGCACCAGCACCAGCACCTGGCAAGTCCTGGTGGCCCTGGGCCTGCTTCACCACAGAGCCGGCTCCCACAGTTCCCAGTGTTTGTTGGTGTGGTGTTTGGGTGGACACTCTGGGACCCAGGAAGTGAGTACAGGAAGTCTCTGTACTCACTGCCAGGCCCCTGCCCCTCTATGTGCAGCCTCCTGCAGGAAGCCCTCCTAGATGGGCCCTTCCCACCCATCTGTGCTCAGGTTGCTTGGCAGATACGAGGGGGGTCCCTGAGCCCAAGAGCCTCAGAGCTTCCTGCCACTCATTGGCCTCCTCTTCCCAGCAACTTGGAAAAGGAAGGAAGGGGTCTATCCGTGCCCTGGGCCTGTGGTGGGGGTCAAGACTAAGGGTGAAGCTTGACTCCAAAGCCAGTGGAACGTTCTGGAGCTCGGAGGGCTCTCTGTGCCTGCCCTGGGGAGCCCCTGTCATGTCTAACTGCAGCCCCTGTGTGCCCCACACACGCCCGGGCCGGGCCCCGTGGAGATGGGAGAGCACGGCCCCCAGGGGTGGGAGCTCTCAGCCTGACCCCGTGCGGGATGTTCCCCGGGCACAGAGGGGAGAGTCTGAGAGCTGGACAGCTGCCGGGGTGTGTGTGTGGGGGGAGGCGTTCTTCTGCTCTGAGGTGAGGGTCCTGGGAGCGTAGGGTCAGCATCGGCCTGCCTGAGCCTGTTGGGTGTTTTTTATGGCGTGTCAGCTTTTAGAAATCCCCAGAGAAGACTGAGGACGAGCAGGTGGTCTCGGCAGATCTGAGCCTGTCACCTTTTCCCACCGTACCTATAGGGGGCCCACCTCCGTCTGCCGGGTAGGGGGAGGCTTGAGGTCTGGCCAGGGGCTCCTTGCCCCAAGAGGGGAGGGAAGTTACAGAGAAAAACAAGGGTTTGGAATGCAAGTCCCCCTCCCCCGCCGGCCGCCTGCCAAGAGGGAATTATTTTGGATTATCCAGCCGTGTCCAGCCACCCAAGGGGGGGGGCTACAGCCGTGGGAGAGAGATCCACTTCCGGGGCCGTGGGTTGAGAGCCCCAGAAGGGAGGGACGGGCAAGTCTGGGCAGCTCCACCACCTCCCGTGGCTGCTCAGACCGGTCGGGGGCGGGGTGGGAGGGGATGCGTCACCCTTGAGATGGAGAACGCCCGAGGTCGGGCCCCAGCAGGCCCCGCCCAGTGAGCCTGGAGTGGGCCCAGGCCCCCTGGGGGAGGCTGTGGGGCAGGAGGAGTCCTAGACTCCTGTTCTGGGGGCCCAGGGAGTCCTGTGTGGCTGCCCTCCAGCTCTGGGTTCAGGGACACACCTTGGGCCGGTTACTTACACCTGTGTGGCGCTTCCCTGGGGTGGCGGGGCAGGTAGGGGCGTGACTTAGGCTAGGCTGCTTAGAGCGGTGGGGCACTGGGGTCTCCCTCGGGCCGAATCTCTGGCCGTTCTCCTGCCTCTTGACTGACTCACTAACCAGCAGCTGACGGATGCACCACTTCCCTCCAAGCCCCTCGGACAGCCCAGCCCTCACCCCCACGTCCCCACCCAACTTGGATGTGGCGCCTGTTAGTCCACCCCGCGGGTGAAGGATCCCATAGGGGAGGGGGTCCCACAGGTGAGGAGCCCCAGGCCAGAGATGCAAGGAGCCGCCTGGGATGCTGCCTCTGCCGCCTGGGCCCCCAGGGTCCCCCAGGCATGTGTGCATGTAGGGGGCCCCTGTAGGGGCCACGCCGCGAGGCAGAGCTGGCAGCTGGGGCAGCGTGCAGGAAACCCAGGGGCCTGGCCTCAGCCCAGGTGAGTAGAGCAGAAGAGATTGGACTGGAAGGCACTGGGGTGGGCCGGCAGCCTGGGGACGGATCCATATGGCACGAGCCCCTCTCCCCCTGGACAGCTTGGTTGCAGGCACTTGAGCTGTCCCAGGACCTGGGCCATTCTGGGGACATTGTGATGTCCTGTTCCCTGCCTTGAACTCGCATCCTGGGGGCCAGAGCTGGTGAAGCCCTGGGACCAGGGGAGTGGACTGGTGGGGACAGGCTGTGGCTTCAGTGCCCTCCCCCATGGCCCCTTCTCTGGTCTGGGCAGATCCGCGCTGAGGTGCCAGGTCCTGTGGTCCTCCTTCTGTGTCCTTCTTACTCACGTCAGGCCTCAGTCCTTTCTGCTGCAGCAACAGGCACCAGCCTTCTGCCTTGGCTTCCTGGGTGGGGGGAATAAGCTTTTCTTCCCTGCTGAAGAGCCTCTTGGGCCCAGAGCCTGCCCTGGACCAGGGTGTGGGGAAAGCGGTCAGGGGAGGAGGTGAGCTATCAGACCTGCCAGAACTCAACCCAGGCTGGTCTCCCAGCTGAGCTGGGTGCAGGTTCACTGGGGGCCAGTCCCTAGTTGGCAGTGGGGGCTGGGCAGAGTCCCTCCCCCGAGGCTAATGGCTATTTGTGTTTGGGGTGGGGTGGGGTGGGTGGGGCCTCTAAATGTCTTTGGTCTCAAATTACAGGCTGGACCCGTGGTTGGTGGCCTGTAATTGGTGGGGGGCACTGGGGTGCATGGGGGCTGGGGGAAGCACTGTTGCTTCCCTTTTTTTCTCCAGGCCACATGTGGTCCCTTCATGGTTTTCCCTTCCGTGATTTCACATCCTCTGATGGGCTCCTGCTTCCCTCTGTCCCTGGGGCTTTGAGGACCTCGTTGCCCCTGCTGACCAGGCAAGAATCCTGCCCTTTCCTGGGCCCCCGAGCCAGACCGGGGCACAGCTGCTCCCAGCCCTTCCCTCCCATCCGGCAGGGCTTCTGAAGGGTGGGGCAGGGCCTCTGCTGTCCTGCCCCCAGTGCCTACCCCTGTGGTATTCACGAACCTGTGACAGTGACTGGACCCAGAACCCCAGACGGAGCCCGTGGTGGCCAGGGGCACACCTGTCGGTCTGCCCCTCCGGTCACAGGGAGGAGCCCAGGGCTGGTCCCCCACCTGGAGCTGGGGTCCTATTTCCCACCCTTTGTCACTCTTTGGTCCCCCATCTGCAGCTCAGCGCCCCCTTCACACGGAGAGTGGCTCCCCCAGCACTGCTCCCACCGTGACTGGCAGCTTTCCGCCCTGTGGGCTGGCCGCTGGCCCACCCGAGTGCCTGGTGCCCCTGTGCACTAGGCAGAGGAGGTGCTCTCCTGGGCTGGGGGTGGGGCATCTGGGAAGAGGGCTCAGCTTGGTGCCTCCGTCCTCAGCCCCTAAGATCACGTGATTTCTGAAACCTGGCAGTTCTCCATCCTGGTGCCAGGTGAGTCCTGGCCTGGGGACCATGGGAGCAAGAGTGAAGCCTTTGGGTGCAGCCTGGATTCTGACCCCAGCGCTGGCATCAGCCCTGCCCTGCACTCGTCCCTTCCGGATGTGGAGACCAGAGCCCTCGGTGCAGTTGGCCGGCAGTTCCCATGGGGGGTTCTGGGAGGAGGGGCACCGTGTCGAGCTCAGATCTCTGTGACGCTGCCCCCGCTGGACCCCCTCCTCAGGAAGAGCAAGGAAGAGGAAAACGGTTTGATGTCAGCCCTGCAGAAGGCCACCTGTGTCAACACAGAGTCTGGCAGGGGCGTCTGCTCCCGAGGCAGGGACAGTTCCGGCTCTGCTCTGGGCCCCCTGAGCCAGCACGCCACCTGTGCAGGGCACGGGCCCTGGGTTGATTGGGGCTTTTCTGGGGGGCGCCATCAGCTCCCCTCCAGGCACCCTGCCCGGCACCAAGCTGGTGGCTGAAGGCTGAGGCGGCTCCTCGGCCACAGCCGGACGTGCAGCGTGGGTGACAGTGGGAAGAGGGTGACTGGCTTGGTGCCCACTTGGGTCCTTGAGTGCTGGAGGGAGGGGTGCGGAAGGGGTCTGGGGACAGCCCTGATAGGTTAGGGAGCAGGGGTCTGTCTTGGGGTACAAGGGGGCCTGTGGCGCGAGCGGCAGGATTGGGGTGGCCAGGGGGTGTGGACCCGGCCATGGGAGGTAAGCTCCCGGACCATTAAGCGGTGTGGGCTCTGGGCCTGAATGTGGATTCTAGCCCCCAGCCCCAGCCCAGGGCGTCCTCAGAGCGGGGGGGCCTGCTTTGGAGAAGGGCCAGGGCCCAGGACACTGCCGCGGCGAGGCTGCTGCCCTCCCCAGGGAAGGTGGCTGCTGTCCCGCTCGCACCCGGTGGTGGGACCAGAGCTGGGTGAGTTGGCAGGGGCGAGGGCAGGTGGTGGGAGCGAGAGGCCCCAGCGCAGCCCACCTGCTCCCTCTCAGCCTTGGAGTTGCTCCCCCAGGCTGGCCAGGGGAAGTGAGGAGCTGGGCCTCCCCCCATCTTGGCATCGGGCCTGATTCGGGGGCCACCGTGAGCCGTCTCAGGACCCGGGGAAGGATGTCAGGAGGGGGGATGGGAGGCCAAGGAGGAGCAAGAGGGGGAGACCCAGGCAGGAGACCCAGCCACGCTTCCTGCAGGTGGCCCCTGGCCCTGCCCCTGTGTGTGACAGCTCCTTGCTGAACTGAGTGAGCCACTGAGGGGGTGGGTGCTGGGCCTGACCCCGGGGAGCTGTGGGCTACTTCCTGGGTGTGTGGTCACAGGGAGGCCGGGTGCCCGCCTCCCCCCATGCAGTCCTGGCCACCTCGCTGCCCCCTGACCCCTGCACCACTGTCCCACTCACCACTGTGCCTTACCCTGAGCCGGGGTATTTCCTCGCTGGAAACTCCCGGTCCCTCTGCCCTTCCAAAGCCTAACCCTAACCCTGACCACTGCCCCACCCTGAGCCTGGACTCCTCCAGACCCTACCCAGCCCCCCAAGCACCCTGCACCTCACCAGGCCCCGACCCCGCCTGGACAGAGACCGGGCCAGCGGCCTGGAGCCATCCCCCCGCGCAGATGGCCCTGGCCCACCTTTCCCACACAGGTCCCTCGAGGCCAGCTCCAGGCCTGCCCAGCTCCTCCAGGCCCCTGGGCCCTTCTGGGCGTGCTGGGCAGACGCAGTGCTGGGGCTGCCCGAGGCTCACCCGGCCCAGGTGCTCGGGTCTGGGGCTCTTCGTCCCGGAAACACTCTGGGCCTGGGGCAGACGTGTGTGCCTGCACATGTGTGCGCACGTGTGTGTGAGTGGTGGCTGGCATGCCAGCTGGGCACAGCACCTCAGGCTACTTGTGGGGTTCGGCTGTGATGGAGGAGGGGGGTCGGGGTGACCGCTGAGGCGCCGACGGACTGACTGGGAGATGACAGGTCTGGCCGGCCCCTTGCTCGCTCGGGCCCTCACCCGTCCACCCCCATGCCCCACGCCTGCCTCCTGCACACGGCCTGGGAAAGGAAGGGGGCTCCGGGCGGGGGGCAGCATCCAGCCAGCTGTGGGAGGTGAGCCTGGAAAGGGGAGGTGAGTGCGGGCAGCTCAGCGGCGGGCGCTGGCAGGGGGGGGCCGACCTCAGAACCTGTGGCTCCTGCCTGCGAGGAGCCCGACGCCCCCAGCACTGCTCCCAGCCTCTCCCGGCTGGGACTGGCGGACGGGGGCGCGGCTTCTCGTCCAGGAGCCCCTCCGGCGCTTGGGCGGTGGGGCCGCTCCCGTTGGCCTCATCTGTGCTCCCGACGCCCTGCAGTGCCCGCCCTCTCTCAGCCGGCCCCAGACCACATCTGGCCTCTCCCAGTATCTCACCCTGTCTTCCTGTCCCTCTCAGCCTGACCCTGACAGGCTGTCCACTGGAGAGGTGGTCTCTGGAGGATGTCTACACTTAGGTGCCTGAGTGCCAGCCCCGTTCATCTGTTCACCGGGTGTTGACTGCGGCCGCTTGTGTGCCAGGGCCGACAAGCTGCTGGGAGCTCCACGGGGGCTCCCGGACCCTGGAGGGTGGAGACTTGTCCCTCTGTCCCCAGCACACAGCACCGTCGTGTGGCACACGGGAAGCGCTTGGGGGCTTCGGGCTGAGCAGATGGGGCAGGTCAGCGGGCCCCTTTGGGGGGTCCCCACAAGCACGGGGAAGTCGATGGAGGTGTTAAGCTGAGGGTGTTCTGACGGGAAGGACTGCTCTGCAGAGGGACATGGGCGAGCCTGGGGGGGGATCAGAAAGGGGGCCCAAACCGAGTCCAGGTGGGACACAATGGTGGCTGGGACTCAGGGGGGCGGCCAGGAGGAGAGGTGGGTCTTGCATCATGGTGGGGCGTCTGGGCCCCAGAACCTACTGAATCCCACCTTCTGTCCTGAGGGTCTGGGAGGCCCAGGAGGCTGTGGGCTGCTGGCGGCGCCCAGGCAGGTGTTCTTGAAGGACCGTAATCGACTGAAACCAAGTCGTCCTAAGCCATCTCTCCACGAGGTTGGGCACCGCATGGTGAGGCAGTGACTGGGACCGGAGAGGGGCCCGACTGCCAACAGCGTGGGGATCCCAGTCTGGGTCAGCGCCCACACGGCGGGGTCTACAGTCATGGGGGCGTGCGAGGCTGCGGCTGTGGCACACACCCTGGGGCTTTGCCGGGTGAGCCCCTGAGACGCCTGAGGGCGAGGGCTGGATGCAGAGACACCGGTCACGGTGACCTCGGGTATCAGACGGAGCGGCTGAGAGGCGGCCTGGGTGCACAGGGCGGGAAGGGGTGGGAGGCTATGGACTTGGCTGGGGGGAGGCCCATGGGATCAGGGGGCGGCGGGCCCGGAGACCCCAAAGGCAGGTGGCAGAGAGAGCCCTGGGGTTTCTCTGCGCCCACTCCCCCTTGGCCTGGGGTCTTGGGCCTTTGACCTTCTCGCGGCCACCAGGCAGGGGTGATTTTCGTGCTGGGACCCGGAGCCCAGGCTGCAGGGGGAGGCTGATTCACCTCCCCAGCCCCGGCGGGGATGGGCACTCTGGCCCACAGCCTCTGCTGGTTGACGGAGGAACCGGGCTGTGAGCCGGGCTGGTGGGGAGGTGACACCCTATACCTGGGAGGGGTCCTGTGGGAGGCTCTCCCAGCGCTGACGCAAGGCTCAGGCTAGACGTCAGGCTGTCCCTAGAGCCCTGCCCCGCCCATGCCTGATCCTAGGTGGCTGTGCGGGGAGCTCGGCCTTTGCCCGGTGAGTCTGGCGGGATGGGGGTTGGGAGCCATGCCGGCTGCGGCTGGGGCCTCGGCGGATCACTGGCCGACCGCGGAGCGGGGGGCCTGGCCACTGCGCGCTTCCCGGCCAGAGGACAGCCTGACGCCCCGCGAGGCTCCTTGGGGACGGGTCCCCGGGCCCACGTGGCCGCCGTCACGGCGACCGGAGGTCAGGCTCCCGCCGACCGTGCGCCCTGGGTCCCCTGGGAGGCTCGTCAGAGGCCCACTTGTTCCCCCCGGGGGCGCGGGGTGCGGGCGGGGCTTCCGGAGGGGTCGTCCGCCGGAGCCGCGCCGCCACCTGGTCGCCTGGGGTTAGGAGGCCAGGCCGGCCCTCCCCGTCGGGGGACCTCCCCACCTCCCGGGCTGAACTCAGACCCGGGGCCCCAGGCGGGCGCGGTGGGACCGCGGGGCTCCTCTCGCCCTGGCCCGGGGGCCCCGACGCTCCACCCGGCCCCATTCGCGCCCCTCCCTCGCACTTGTTCTGAAAACGGCGGAGGCTCGGATTTGCCGGCGTCTCGCCTGTTTAGTTTCCTCTGATTTGTTTCGCGGTCCCGGCTAATTGCAGATTTGCATTTTCGCCTCGAGAACGGAGCGGAGGCCGGTCCCCTGCAGCCAGCTGCCGGGCGGGGGAGGGGCGGCGCCCGAGGCGGGACAGCCACCCTCGCTGCCTCCTGGCCTGGCCCCGGGGCGACGCGGCCCCCACCCTCGCCGCCGGGTGTTGGCGCCTCCACCCCCGCGTTGTGGGTCCGTAGTGCCCTCCACACGGTGCTAAGACTCCTCCCCCCCCACATCTCAGGGTGTCCCTGCCTTGCGCTTGAGCCTTTGCCTGAATCGTCCGTTTCTCCGTGTCTGCCCGAGCCCGAGTCCCCATCCTGGTCTCTGGGTCCCCTTCCTGAGCCCACAGGCTGCCAAGGGCCTCCACAGACCTGGCTGCTGTGCGTTGTTTTGACTTCAGCTTTACGAAGTTGCTCAATCTGTGTTTGCTTGAAAATAGTGACAGGGAGGTCTAGCCGGTACCCCAGGGCCCTCCTCCCGGGGGGCCAAGACGACGGGAGGGGGACCCTGACAGCCCTTGCCTGGCCTGGAGTGAGGACCCTGCCCTTCCCCAGTGGGCACCTCTTGTTTACCTTTTCCTGGTGTGGGGGGCAGCTACTGCTTAGAAGAAAGGAATCCGAGGAGGGGGAGCCTCAGGGGACCCAGCGGCCGAGGCTCCTTCCTACTGCTTCCCACTCCTGTGGACGTGCGAGGAGAGGCCTGGACCGCCCGCAGCCCTGTCCCCATCAGCGCCCTGGCTGGGGGAGGACACACCACCGTGTGCGTGAGGCTGAGGGACCAGCTGTAGGGGCACATGTACTTTCAACTTCCTCTGCTGTGTGTCACCCCCTTGCCGGTTCACTGGGCTGAGACCCACCTACGGTCTCAGATCCTGTGTTCAGACCTTGCTCACAAGTGAAGACCATAGACCACAGCGGAGGAGTGACGCTCCTGCAGGGCCAGGTCAGGATGGGTGTCTCAGGCTTCTGAGGGATGGGCAGGAGTTTCCCAGGGGGAACAGCAAAAGCAGAGACATGGCGACATCATGGCATCACCCCGAGTTCCTCCTCCACTGAGAGGACAACCGAAGGATTTCTGCACACGGATTCACTTACACCTCGCGGCAGCCCACTTGGGTTGGTGCTGTTATTACCCCCATGTCACACCCGGGAAACTGAGGCACAGTGTAAGTTTGTAAAGAGCCCACATAAGCCAGGTAGAAAGAGACAGACCTGGGGTTTGAACCCAATAGTGTGGCTCCAGAGCTCAGCCCCTGAGGCCCCTCTGGGCAGCAGCACTGGGTGTGTGATTGTGGGGTGGGGGGACACCCATGGCCTCAGGGGCCTGTGGGTGTTCAGGAGAGTGGCCTTCATCTGAGCCAGAAGGAATGACCCTCGAGAGCAGAGGCAGGATGGACACGCTGGGGCAGCTGGCCCGGGTGGCTGAGGCCGAGTTAGGGAAGGGGAGGGGGAGGGGGATCAAGTTTCATTCTGGAGGAAGTGCTGGCTGGAGGAGCCTGATGGGAGGAGAAACTGGAGGGTCTGAGAGGTGGGCCCACCCCAGTGGGTCACTTGGGGCAGGTCTGTCAAGGGGTGAGGTGGTGGCTGTGGAGGCTGGGTGTGTGGGCTCAGGAAGAGTGTGTCCCTTGGAAGAGGCTAGCCTCCCTTGGCGACACCTGCAGCACGCATACCCCCGGCCAGGGAGGGGCCTGGGCCAGTGGAGGGCGGTGCACAGGGCACATGGAGCCCAGAGTGATGTCCCTTCAGGGTGGCAGGTCTGCATGCCCTGTGCCCTCGTGTGCTGTGGACCCTGAGCTCAGCCTCCACCTGGACTGGATGCAGCCTCGAGGCCAGGCCCGCTCTGGAATTCTCATGCAGCTCCATCATCCTGACGCCCTGTGGTTTGGCCCCTGAGTTTGCCCCTTTCACAAAGGCTGTGTTGTGGAGTGCCTAGGGCAAAACACACCCCTCACCCTCACACCTGGAGCCCTGAGCCCCTCTTCCCGGGTTAACCCTTCACTGCTCAGCCAGGGGCTGAGGGCACCAGAGGGATTTCCTGCCTGTGTGCGCAAGTGTGGCACCCACCTCCCCGCAGGCCTTGCCCCTGCTGGTCTCCTTTGGACCTGCCGTGGGTCCTCCCAGGCCTGGGCCCTACTCGCAATGTTGTTCCCGACGTCGGGGGAGTGCCTGTGGGGGTACGGGGGGAGCAGGGCCTGACCCTGGTGGAGGAGGTGTTGGGGGCACGCTGCTGGGGAGGGCAGCCAGGCAGGGAGCCAGTGGGCCATGGCCGAGGACACCTGGGATAGGCGCAGAGAGATGGTTGGGGGGTGGTCACTGAGAGCCTGGAAAGCCGTGTCCTGAGGCAGAGTGGAGCTGGAGGGGGGATGATGATTATTATTATACATACCTCTTTTTATTTAGACAAGTAGTACGTAAATATATTCTTCTAAAATTTTTTTCCAAAACTGGCAAATGAAGTTGCTTTGCTGTCCCAGCCCCCTCCTCCCTGCCCGGTGCCCCCCCCCCACCCCCGCTTCACCTTGACTTTCAGTTTGGATGAAGGCTTGTAGAACTTCTCAGTTAAACCATGTGTGTCTGTATCGACACCCACGTGTGGCGATACCTGGAGTTCTGCACCACAGCCGTCCCCAACAGGTCTGGGCTCCGTTGGGTCAGCATGGCCCACCCACCTTCATCAGCACCATGGTCTTTCAGGGTCCTCTGGTTTCATGCTGGGTGGCTGCCAAATTTTCACTATAATGAACCGCCCTGAGAAGTATCCGTGGACTAGTCCTCCCGGTGGATACACATGGGTGTTTACCCAGGAGAGGATACAATAGCAAGTGTTGCTGAGTGCTACAGTGTAACAGGCTCTCCAGAGGCTTTTCGGGGAGGAATAATTTAGTTCTTAAAAACCCCTGGGAGCTCACTATGACTGTCTCCACTTCACAGATGGGGAAATGAGGCTCAGAGAAGTTAAGTAATTGCTCAAGGTCTCACAACTAGTAAGTAGAATTGCGGGGTCGTGTGTATGCATGTTTTTCAGAAAGCAAGTTAAAATTTTTTTTTTTTTTAAGATTTTATTGATTGATTGATTGCTATGTTGGGTCTTCGTTTCTGTGCTAGGGCTTTCTCTAGTTGCGGCAAGCGGGGGCCACTCTTCATCGCGGTGCGCGGGCCTCTCACTATTGTGGCCTCTCTTGTTGCGGAGCACAGGCTCAGACGCGCAGGCTCAGTAGTTGTGGCTCACGGGCCCAGTTGCTCTGCGGCATGTGGGATCCTCCCAGACCAGGGCTCGAACCCGTGTCCCCTGCATTAGCAGGCAGATTCTCAACCACTGTGCCACCAGGGAAGCCCCGCAAGTTGAATTTTAATCAAAGTAATATATTTACCTAGTTTAATAAGCAGACAGTACCAAGAGACTTAATGAGAAGCTGTTCACTGCCCTTTTCTTCCTCTTTTTTTTCTTCCTTTTTTTTCTTCCTCCTGTTCAGCGCAGCTTGCAGAATCTTAGTTCCCCGACCAAGAATTGAACCCAGGCCCTTGGCAGTGAAAGTGCAGAGTCCTAACCACTGGACTGCCAGGGAATTCCCTCTGCCTGTTTTGAGCAGAGGCAAGAGGGGCGGTGTCAGGCATACACACCAAGTGGACATGTGTGCACTGGAGTGCTGGGCTAGGGGCTGGGAGGCCAGTGTCTGAGGGAGGGGCTGTGAGGGCGGGGTGGAGGAGGCTGAAGTTGAGGTTCTCCTGCTCCAGGGTGGCAGAGGCCAGCTGGGGTCCCATGGGCTGTTCCTCGCCCCCCCAGATGTGGAGCAGAGGAGAGATGAGGCAGGGGCCAGGCTTGTGGTGAGACCACTGTCTCTCCTTTGCTTCCTAGAGGATCTCCATGCTGGCCTGGAGCAGAGACTGAGCTGGACCACTGGAGCCTGGGTGAGTGAGGGCTGGGCACCAGCCGGGGAAGGCAGGGGGGCCACAGCCACGCAGTGAAGGCGTGTGGTGTCCCCAAGGCTCTGGTCCAGCCGGGCGCGGTGTGCAAACGTCTGCCCGACCCCAGGTGCCCTAGCTGTGGGGGCCGCTGCCAGGCCCCCCACTTCTCTGATGGGGGGACCAGGATTTGCTTGGGAGGGGTGGGCTCTGCTGCGAGACTGGGGCGGTGTTTGGGCGCTGACTGCAGTGCTGGAATCTGGAACGTTAGGGCTGGGAATTTGGGCTGGGGGAGGGGGCGCCTGTCCAGACGCTTTCCTGGCCAGCAGCGGGCTGGAGTTTGTGCGACTTCTTGGAAGTGCACCTCCGGGCTTCGGCCAGGAAGAGGCGTCTGATGCCCCTGAGGAAATCCCCGCTGGCCCGGTGAGCAAGCGGGGGGTCCCAGGCTGCCTTCAAAACAGGAAGCGCCCGTTCCAGGAACGCCAGCCGCAGGAAGCTTTGCCGGCTGTGCCTGGCACCTCCCGCGAGGCCGGCCTGAGCACTGCCTCTGGTCAGGTGGTTCACCCTTTGCCCCTGTGGGCCTGGCCAGGCAGGTCACCTGAGGCTTTGTTTGTCCAGGAAGTGGAGGGAGCTGCTGCCTATCATTGTCACCCAAGTCCCTCCTGCCAGACCGTGTGACCTGGGCTCAGCGTGAGGGGCCCTTGGAACCCTCGGACTTGAGGCTCACTCTGCCCACCACCCAGAGGGGTCCTGGGGCAGGGAGCCCAGGTCTGGCCCTGGCCTGCTCGAGTGGGGGCGGGGCAGGGGCAGCAGCACAGTATCTGGGCCAGTCAAGACCTGGTCCCGCTCGGTGACCGCGCACGTGGCTTTCACGGGGCACTTCTGGTGTGCCAGCCCTGGGGGCCCCTGGGGCCGAGGACAGGGCTGGGCTTCTGCCCCAGGGGCTCAGTCAAGTGAACATTAACCAGAGGGAGACCAAAGCATTCTTTTTTATGCACTGTGACCCTCCCATCTCCTGGGTCCTGTCACGTCTGTGAGCTCAGGACTGAGGCAGGGCTCAGGGTCACAGCAAAGCTCTTTCGGAAGGGGGGGGGCGCCCCAGGAGTTCCCCCGCTTGGTCGGTTCTGGGTTCAAGTCCTAGGCGCGCTGCCGGCCGGCAGAGGGGCCTGGACACGGGTCCATCGGGGACCAGGGGGCCTGCTTCCAGGGGTGGCCTGGGCTCGGGCGGCTCCAGCTCCGGCCGCGGCTCCGCCCCCGCCCGCCCGTCCGTCCGCGCCCGCAGGTCCGCCCCCGCCCGCCCGCTCCCTCCCTGGGCTCCGGGAACATTCCATTCATTCCCCGCTTGCCGCGGCGGCCCTTGGCCGGAGCCGCAGCCGCCGCCAAACCCGAGCGGGACCAGGGTCGCGGCGGGGACTCGGGTGAGCGGGGCCGGGGCGGGGAGGGGGAGGGGGAGAGGGCCAGCCTGGGCTTGAGGCCGAGGGGCCTGGACGCCCCCCGCCTCCGCGGCGCCGGGGAGCGGACTTTGGGCCGCGGCGGGCGAGCCAGCGAGCGCGGGGGCGGGGCGGCCGCGACGCTTGGGCGGCGGGGGAGGGGCGCCGGGGGGCGGGGCCCTCCAGCCTTGCCCTTCCCCGCCCCCTCTCCCCGGGCCCTGAGCAAAGGTACCAGAGGGTGCCTGAGTGCCCGGGGCCTCTCCTGGTGCTCCCGGTTCTGTGCAGTCCTGGCGTCGCGGGCGTCCCAGCTCCAGCCTGGGGATCTTCTGAACTGCGCCCTCCTCTCCCCTAGACGGCGTCAGTTGTCCGCGGAGCCGAGCGGAGTCTGCGGTGGCAGGGGCCCGCCTCCGCCCAGGATCTGCCCAGCCTGCCCGCGGTCCTGTGAACTCTTCCTGTCTTTGACCAAAGGCACCATCTCCTCCCCAGCCTGATCACCTCGTCTTGGTGCGGCCTGGGGTCACCCTCTCTCCTCATCCCACCGCCTTCTCGTAGGCCATTTTCACCTCGTTCCCAGGTCCCTACTGTCTCCTGGACACTGTCAAGCCAGCCTGTGGGTGGCTCCTCTCCCAGCAGCTTGTGAGGAGGCCTGTGGGGTCCCCAGGGGCCCGGCAGGGACTGAGCCCTCCAGAGCAAGGGGCTTCTGTGCTTCAGTGCACAGCTGAGGGGCACCTTCCCCAGTCCTGAGACTTGCCCCTGCCAGTGCCCTGTGGTGATTCTGGGGTGCAGAGGGCTTTGTCACTTGGTTGCTTCTTGGTTACGCTTCCTCGAGGGGCTTGAGGAATGTTGTGGAGACTCAGAACAGAGGGATGCAGTGGGGGATGGAGAAGAGCCACAGCCTGGCCGGGGGGGCTTCCTAGCGGCTCAGGCAAAGAAGGAAGCTGGCTTGATGTGAGAATCACAGGGTTCATGAGAAGAAGCCACCCTATTCCAGTCAACACAGCTTTGCGCAAAACCAGTGCCCCCAAAGAAACGTCTCCCCTGGCCATGGAGCAGAGCAGACAGCCTTCTGCCTTCCTGGAGGAGAAGGACGTAGAGTAGGGCAGGGCAGGCTGTCAAATGGGTGCAGAAAAGTAATTGTTTCTTGAGGGAATGAGAGCATATCCAGGTGTTTGAGGTGGCCGTAGGGGGCATGTCAGCTCCTCTGTAGAGGTGCAGCGGGCCGTGGGGGGAGTCTGGGAGGCCAGGGCCTGAGCCCCTCATGACCCTCTGCCGTTGGGGTCAGTCTCCACTCGGCCACGTGGCGTGGACAGCTGCCCTAAATGTCCTGCCGGGCACAGGCCCCCTCAGGGAAGGTTCCAGCGGGCCCAGGAGTGAGGGCTCACGCACAGATTGTGAGAGGGTGGCTGGTGGGGGTGGCGGCCAAGACCACTTCAGGGGATTCTGATCAGGGTCCCGAGGGTGGCGTTCGTGCTGGACCACCCCAAGGTGGGAGGGGCCTCCATGTTGGGGACCCTGAGCCCACCCTTGGCCTTAGCAGCTTGCCCCCATACACCCAGAGACACGCACGGGCGCACACACATACGCAGGGACGTGTGTGTGCTCGGACGGACACCCGCACCCTGACGTGGCCTGCCCTTGCCCTGCACGCAGCACCCCCCGCGGCCTCCGGGGTCCCCCCTCAGAGACCCGGTGGACCCCAGAACCCCCTCCCAGGACCTCCTCTGGCGTGCCTGCGTCCGAGGGTCTGCCCTGGGCGGGGCACAGGCAGGGCGGGTGGATTGCTGGGGCCCTCCTGCTGGTTCAGCAGGGGAAGGGGGGTTGGAGGGAGGGTCCGGAAGGCTTGGGGAGGGGGTGGGGAGGCAGGCCCACCAGTGGCTCTGCTGTTTCCCGTCAGATTACACCGTGTGCCGAGAGTCAGGCATAGAACAGGCGTGTGGCCCACCTGTTTGCATGTTCAGGGCCTGTCGGTCAGCTTGGGTCTGTGCTCTGGAGAGTGTGGTCTGGGGGCGGTGCCTCCCAGACCACCTGGAGCTCTTGGGGTCATGGGATGTGAGGGTGGGCACACGCGTGAGTGTCTGGGAGACTTTCTGGAGGAGGTGCTCTGTTGCCCTTGGAGGTGGGCCTAAAGGTGCTTTGGGAACCTGGGGGCAGAGGCCAGGGCGCAGTCCTCGGGGGGCGGCTGCACCCAGGCCTGGAGCTGCAGTGCTGGTGGCCTGGCCTGTCAGCGGTTAGGTTACAGGTGCTCTTTCTTGAGGAGGGCCGGAGATGATCTCCTTGGAGATGAGAGTGGGTGTGTCTGGCCAGATGGGTGGGAAGGCAGGGAAGGGATCGGGGGCTCAGGCGGGCTGGGCAGGGTCAGGCACCGGGGGCTTCCTGTGGGTGGGGTGGGTCCTCCAGGCTGGGGCTCCCCTGACCCTCCTCTCTTCCCACAGGGTGCCGGGGGCAATGGCACTGCAGCTCTGGACCCTGACCCTCCTGGGCCTGGTGGGCACAAGTGTGAGCCTGCGGTCCCGCAAGCTGGACTTCTTCCGCAGCGAAACGGAGCTGAACCACCTGGTGGTGGATGAGGTGTCGGGCGTGGTGTACGTGGGGGCGGTGAACGCGCTCTACCAGCTGAGCGCCGACCTGCAGCTGGAGCAGCGGGCGGCCACGGGCCCGGCCCTGGACAACCAGAAGTGCACGCCGCCCATCGAGGCGAGCCAGTGCCACGAGGCCGTGCAGACTGACAACGTCAACCAGCTGCTGCTGCTTGACCGGTCCCGGAACCGCCTCATCGAGTGCGGCAGCCTCTTCAAGGGCATTTGCGCCCTGCGCTCCCTGAGCAATATCTCCACGCTCCTCTTCTACGAGGACGGCAGCGGCGAGAAGTCCTTCGTGGCCAGCAACGACAAGAGCGTGGCCACTGTGGGGCTGGTGAGCACCGCGGGCCCGAGCGGCGAGCACGTGCTCTTTGTGGGCAAGGGCAACGGGCCCCATGACAACGGCATCATCGTGAGCACGCGCCTGCTGGACCGGACCGAGGGCAGGGAGGCCTTCGAGGCCTACACGGACCACGCCACCTACAAGGCCGGCTACCTGTCCACAAACACACAGCAGTTCGTGGCTGCCTTCGAGGACGGCCCCTACGTCTTCTTCGTCTTCAACCAGCAGGACAAGCACCCGGCCCGGAACCGCACGCTGCTGGCGCGTATGTGCAAGCACGACCCGTTCTACTACTCCTACCTGGAGGTGGACCTGCGCTGCCTGGGCCCCAGCGACACCCGGGTCCCCGCCTTCGGCACCTGCCTGGCGGCCTCCGTGGCCCGGCCAGGCGCCACTGGGGTGCTGTACACTGTCTTCAGCACAGATGGCCGGGGCGGCGGGGGGCCACGGGCGGGCCTCTGCCTGTTCCCGCTGGACGAGGTCCACAACAAGATGGAGGCCAACCGCGACGCCTGCTACACGGGCACCCGGGAGGCAGGCCGGGACACCTTCTACAAGCCCTTCCACGGCGAGATCCAGTGTGGTGGCCACGGGTCGGTACGTGGCCTCAGCACGTTCTCCCACGGGCTTAGACCACACGCGTGTGGGTCTGCGTGTGGCACTGCTTGCCGTGTCCATGTCCCACCTGCTTGTGAAGGCCGTGTGTGTGTGTGTGTGTGTGTGGTGTCCCTGCGGGCAGGTCAGCGTGAGATGTGGGTGCCACTTCTCCCAGGTGTCAGCCACGCTGGGCGTTGGGTTTTGGAGCAGTGAGCGTGTGGGTAGGGGCCCTGCCTGCCTGGGCCGGTTCTGGGGGACATGTGTAGGGCCACGAGTGCTGGGAGCCGTGGTGGGGAGAGGCCTCGGGCGGGGGTCTGCACCCACCGTTGATGCCATGGTCCATAGGGTGCCAGCGAGAGTTTCCTGTGCGGCTCGGAGCACCTGCCCTACCCGCTGGGCAGCCGAGACGGACTCTCAGCCGTAGCCGTGCTGCACCGTGGAGGCCTGAACCTGACAGCTGTGACGGTGACGACCGAGAATGGCCACACCATCGCCTTCCTGGGCACCTCGGACGGCCGGGTCCTCAAGGTGAGGCCCAGGGCTGGGGCAGGGTGGTTTCCGGAGGGGTCCTCAGTACATGAGGCCCCCTGCCCTCACCATGCACCTGCCCTCGTGCCCACAGGTGTACCTCGCTCCAGATGGCAGCTCTGCAGAGTATGGCTCTGTCCTTGTGGAGATCAACAAGAGAATCAAGAGGGACCTGGTGCTGGCCGCAGACCGGGCCAGTCTGTACGCCATGACCCAGGACAAGGTTGGCCTGTGGAGCCTGGGAGGAGGGGCCTTGGTAGTCCAGCCCCTAGAGACGCACAGAGCATGCTGGGAGGGGGGCCAGCTCGCATCTCCTTGGGTCCTGACAGTGTCTCTCGAGCACCTTTCCCGTCTTTGAAACCGTTTCTCTCTCTTCTGTGTCTCTGGCCCGGCCTTGGGCCCCTCCTGACCAGAGGGTCAGTGCTCTAAGTGGGCCTTCCCCAAGTGCAAACAGGGAGGCGAGGGGCCCCAGGCAGCTTCTGTGAGCTCAGACGGTGGGGGACACGGGCCCTGGGATCCTGTGCCACCCGATCCTGGGTCAGGTCCAGCCTCCCGGCCGGGTCCCACAGAGCCTGGCCAGCCGCTGCTGCCTGGAGCCCTCACTGCCCAGCCTCGAGTTGTGTTGAGGCTTCTAAGGCTTAGGGGTAAAGGTAGGATCAAGCTGGCGATCCCAGGAAGGTCTGGCGTCTGAGCAAGGTCCTTTGTGGCTGCTGGCCTGACACCTGTGGTGGCCGTAGTCCCGCTCACCGCCCCGGTGCCCCCAGGTGTTCCGGCTCCCCGTGCAGGAGTGTGAGAGCTTTTCCACCTGCGCCCACTGCCGCAGCTCACAGGACCCCTATTGCGGCTGGTGCGTCGTCGAGGGACGGTGAGCACCGGGGAGTCTGGGGGGCTCGTCCCCAGCCTGGGTCTGGGGGTGCCGCCCCACCCTGAGGGCTGACGGGTGCCCCCTGCCCCCGCAGATGCACCAGGAGGGCCGAGTGCCCGCGGGCCGAAGAGAGTGGCCACTGGCTGTGGAGCCGCAGCGAGTCCTGTGTGGCCGTCACCGAGGCCCAGCCGCAGAACATGAGCCGCCGGGCCCAGGGAGAGGTGTGTGGTGAGGGTGGAGGCAGGGCCGCTGCTGGCCTGGGGCTGTGGGGACGTCAGGAGACCCGCGTAGTATCTTGCTCCTGGCCTGGACGGCGGTGCTGAACCTGGGGACAGGGACCCCATCCTTTGTTGGGTCCCCTGGCCCCTTTGACCCGAGGGGCTCCTGAGAATCCAGGGCAGACCCAGGCCCTGTCCCAGGAGCGGCTTAGGTGACCACAGAGGGACCCATTCAGATGAAATGGAGCCAGGTTCTAGAGGGTTCTCCAGGGGGCGGGTGTACACATACAGGAGGGCGGCCAGAGAACGGCCAGAGGACCAGGGCTCAGGGCGGGGGCGGGAGGTTGCCTGCACCCTGAGGCTGGGCAGAGGAGTCCTGCTGTGAGCTGAGTGGCCCTTCCGCAGGTGCACCTGACCGTCAGTCCGCTCCCGGCCCTGAGCGAGGAGGACAAGCTGCTGTGCCTCTTCGGTGAATCACCGCCTCACGTGGCGAGCATGCAAGGGGGCGCCGTGGTCTGCAACTCCCCAAGCAGCATCCCCAGCACGCCGCCTGGCCAGGGTGAGGCCCCGCCCGAGCCTGTCCCCTGAGCATTCGGGGCCAGCGGAGGACGGCTCACTGGTGAAGGTGGGGGCCACGCGGTGACGTGGCTGGGACCTGGCAGGCGCTCTGGCCCAGATGCCCAGGAACCACGGCCCTCGGTGCCTGCAGGGACAGAGAGAGGGCCCAGCAGCGCAGAGCCCTGGGGAGCGACACACGAGCCGAGATCTGATAGCGGTGGCGGGTCCTGCTGAGCCCTGCGGGGCCCTGCTCAGACCAGGGTCCCCACACGCGGCCTCCCGTTCTCTGCTGGGTCGCCTGTGGGGAGCTCTGACGGAAGGAGGAGTTGGGGCCCGGGGGGGGCCCAGTTCCGGCTTCCTGTTCCCCCCCAACCCGAGCCAGCCTCCCCCTGCGTCCTGCAGCCCCCCTGATGCTGTCCCCATCTGCTGTCCACAGATCACGTGGCTGTGACCATCCAGCTCCTCTTCAAACGTGGCGACGTCTTCCTGACCTCCCACCTGTACCCCTTCTACGACTGCCGAGTGGCCATGAGCCTGGAGGAGAACCTGCCGTGAGTGCAGCCCCTGTCTGTCCCTCCCAGCCCCCGCTGCGGACCCCACACTCCTCACCACCCTCTCCCCCAGGTGCATCTCCTGTGCCAGCAACCGCTGGACCTGCCAGTGGGACCTGCGCTACCACGAGTGTCGGGAGGCCTCGCCCAACCCTGAGGACGGCATCGTCCGTGCCCACATGGTGAGGGGCCGTGAGGGCACGCGGGGGCCAGGCTGCTCGGCTGAGGCCAGGCCACACCTGACCAGCCCTGCCCTCCCCAGGAGGACGACTGCCCCCAGTTCCTGAACCCCAGCCCGATGGTCATCCCCATGAACCACGAGACGGCTGTGACCTTCCAGGGCAAGAACCTGGACACGGTGAAGGTGCGGGGGGCTTGCCGGGGCCCTGGCTAACCGGTGAGGTCAGGCCTGGGGGTCCCAGCAGGGGCCATGATGGCTGGTGGAGAGGCATAGGCTTGTTCAGAGCCATCCTCCTGCAGACCAGAAGCTGAGCGCCAGGGCCCATCCAGCCTTCTGCGGCTCAGGGCCCAGCACGTGAAGGAGGCAGAGGGGTCAGGGTGGACGTGGGGACATCTGGACGGGCCTCGAGGGTTTAGGGTGTGCAGGGGCTGGGCAGCTGAGTGCCGCTCAGGAGGCAGCAGGGCGGTGAGTCCAGGTGTTGACCGTGGCGGGGCCTGTCTGTGAGTGGCCGGGTGTCAGTTGGGATGGGGGTGCCCAAGCTGGCCCGGGAGCTGTGTGGGGCACGGCAGGCACCGGGGGCCCAGGGCGGGCATGTGGGACGGGCTGGCCCGCCTCGGGTATCCTGACTGGCCTGTCTGGCAGGGCTCCTCCCTGCACGTGGGCAGTGACCTGCTCAAGTTTGAGGAGCCAGTCAGCACACAGGAGCAAGGAACCTTCTCCTTTCGGACCCCAAAGGTATGCCTCCCGGGGTGGGCGGGCCAGGCTGGTGGACCCCGAGGGCTGGCCCTGCGGGGGCAGCCCAGTTACCTCCGGGGCTTGAGGGGTGGGGCGGGGGCAGGCTCACCACCTGCCCTGCTGAGGAAGCATCTCAGAGCATCCCTGGGCCTCCTGTCTCCCTGGAATCCAAGTCATCCTCCGTCTCTGAGCCTCCAGCTTCTAGACCTGGAGGCCTCCCCTTGCTGCCCGTCGGCTGTGAGGGGACACACGGTGGTCACCCTCGGGGGCTCGGGTGGGAGTCGGGGGTGCAGCGTGTCCCTGTGTGCCCCCAGCTCTCCCACGATGCCAACGAGACACTGCCCCTGCATCTGTATGTCAAGTCCTACGGCAAGAATATTGACAGCCGGCTCCAAGGTGGGCGGGGTGGGCAGCTGGGCTGGTGGGCGGGCAAGGGGAGCAGGGCGGCCCTGCCGACGGCCAGCTTCTCCCTCCGCAGTGACCCTCTACAACTGCTCCTTCGGCCGCAGCGACTGCAGCCTGTGCCTGGCCGCTGACCCTGCCTACAAGTGCGTGTGGTGCAGCGGGCAGAGCAGGTGTGTGTACGCGGCCCTGTGTGGTAACGCCACCTCCGAGTGCCCACCGCCCGTCATCACCAGGGTAAGCCCCCTTACCTCCCACCTCCCTGACAGGGGGGACTGCAGCCCGGCCCTGGACCAGCTGCGCAGCCTGGCCTGCCCAAGCTGCCAGGTCAGCCGGGCTCTGCCAATTTCAGATCCAGCCTGAGACTGGTCCGCTCGGCGGAGGCATTCGCATCACCATCCTTGGGTCAAATCTGGGGGTCAAAGCAGACGACGTGAAGAGGGTCACCGTGGCTGGCCAGAACTGTGCCTTTGAGCCAGAACGGTACTCCGTGTCCACCCGGTGAGTGGGCAACCTGGGCCCTCAGAGCTGGGCCAGGCCCTACCCTGGGGGGCCAGGGGACTGGGGGGATGGAGAGGAAGGACACGGTCCAGGTGTGCGTGGGTGCCCAGGGCTTGCACACCCACAGAATGTACCCACCTGCCTGCCACCCATGCAGGATCGTGTGCACCATCGAGGCTGCAGAGGCGCCCTTCACCGGGGGCGTCGAGGTGGACATCAGCGGGAAGCTCGGCCATTCGCCTCCCCATGTCCAATTCACCTATCAGGTAAGCACCTGGCAGGTGGCTCTTGCAGGTCAGGGCAGATGTGGGTGGGATCTGGGGAGCCATGTGCTGACTCGGGGTGAGGCGAGGCTGTGCCCCTGCCTCTTTCTGACAATGGTCATGGCCCAGTAGAGGCCTGGGAGGGAGGGCCACAGCCCTGCCGCCCCAGCCCTGAGTCAAATGCCCCCGCTCCTCTTCTAGCAGCCCCAGCCTCTCAGCGTGGAGCCAAAGCAGGGGCCACAGGCGGGCGGCACCACGTTGACCATCAATGGCACCCACCTGGACACAGGCTCTGAGGAAGACATGCGGGTGACCCTCAATGACATCCCTTGTAAAGTGTGGGTGTCACCCACAGGCCGCCAAATCCTGGTCTGCCCTGGTCCTGGGGACAGGGTGAGGGCCCTCTGGCCGTGACCCTGTGTCTATCCTGGAGGGGGCAGTGGAACCAACCAGACCCATTGACCCACTGGCCTGGGGCTGCGGGTGGTCCCAGGGTGGGGTTGACATTGACTGGCAATCCCCACCCCCAGGACGCAGTTTGGGGCACAGCTTCAGTGTGTCACCGGCCCCCAGGCGGTTCCGGGAGAGCTGTCCCTAAAGATTTACTATGGGGGCTCTGAAGTGCCCAGCCCTGGCGTCACCTTCACCTACCGTGAGAACCCAGTTCTGCGGGCCTTCGAGCCGCTGCGAAGCTTTGTCAGGTGTGACCTCTTCCTCCCGCCGTGGCAGGTGCCCCCCACTCCCACACTGCTGGCCACACCCACCCCATCTAGCTATTTCCCAGGTGCCCTCTTCTCACTGGGCTTGTGAGGATATGGCAGAGCTGGTCTGGGTGACAGGAGGAGGCCTCCAAAAATCCCCACTGTATCCCCAGGTCGGGCAGGCCCGACATACCGCCTCCACCTCCCCCCGCCACCCAGCCCAGCCCTGCTTCTGACAATCCAGGGTGGCGGTGCTCAGTCACGTGCTCTGAGCACACCACCCCCCCCCCCCCACCGCCCCTGCTATTGCAGCAGGCCTGTGCTTGCACACACCTGCAAGAGTATCCAAAAGCAGGGTGGGGTCGGGGACACAGCCTTGCAGGGCACCTGCTCTGGAGCTGGCTGGGCACCTCCCTTGCCCAGGTGTGCCCACTCAGGCACCATCCCCTCCCTGCCCCCCAGTGGTGGCCGGAGCATCAACGTCACAGGACAGGGCTTCAGCCTGATCCAGAAATTCGCCATGGTGGTCATAGCCGAGCCTCTGCAGTCCTGGAGGCGGCGGCGGGAGGCCGGACCCCTACAGCCTGTGACGGTCAGTCGGTGCCCGCTGCTGGGGACACGCCAGGGCAGGATGCAGCCTGTGCCAAGTGGCCTAACGGTCCTGCCTCGGCTCCTAGGTCGTGGGCAGGGAGTACGTGTTCTGCAGTGACTCCAAGGTCGTGTTCTTGTCCCCGGCCGTCCCCGAGGAGCCCGAGGCCTACAACCTCACAGCGCTCATTCAGATGGATGGGCACCAAGCCCTGCTCAGGACTGAGGCTGGTGCCTTTGAGTACGTCGCCGACCCCACCTTCGAGAACTTCACAGGGGGCGTCAAGAAGCAGGTCAACAAGCTCATTCACGCGCGGGTGAGGACCTGTGCAACCCCGGGGGTCAGGTCCTGAGCGGGTGCGTGTAGGGGAGCAGCCCAAGATCTGGGCTGAGCCGGTCGGGGCATCCCTGAACCCCTCCTGGGCGCTGTGACCCCATCCCCCGCCCCCCAGGGCACGAATCTGAACAAGGCGATGACGATTCACGAGGCCGAGGCCTTCGTGGGTGCTGAGCGGTGCATCATGAAGACACTGACGGAGACCGATCTGTACTGTGAGCCCCCAGAGGTGCAGCCCCCTCCCAAGCGGCGGCAGAAGCGGGACACGACCCACAACCTGCCTGAGTTCATTGTGCGTGTAGGGTGGGGGCAGGGAGGGGACAGGGCACCGGGCTCTCCTGGTCTTGGCCACACACCTGTCCTTGCTGAGTCCACCTCTCCACGCAGGTGAAGTTTGGCTCCCGGGAGTGGGTGCTGGGCCGCGTGGAGTATGACACGCGTGTGAGTGACGTGCCGCTCAGCCTCATCCTGCCGCTGGTCATCGTGCCCATGGTGGCTGTCATCGCTGTGTCTGTCTACTGCTACTGGTGAGCCCCTCCCCCGGCAGCCTCAGCCCCTTGGCCATACCCACCGGCCAGCACAACCCCGGCCAGGTCCCAGGAGCTTCCCTGTGCCCCCAGGAGGAAAAGCCAACAGGCAGAGCGCGAGTATGAGAAGATCAAGTCCCAGCTGGAGGGCTTGGAGGAGAGCGTGCGTGACCGCTGCAAGAAGGAGTTCACAGGTAGGGGCCGCCCTGCAGGTCCTGGGGGAGGAGGGCTTGGAAGAGGCTGCATTGGGAGGGACGGAGGGACGGAGGAGGGCGGGCTGCCAGCGGCGGATGCCTCACCCCGACCTCCCTGCAGACCTGATGATTGAGATGGAGGACCAGACCAACGACGTGCACGAGGCAGGCATCCCCGTGCTGGACTACAAGACCTACACCGACCGCGTCTTCTTCCTGCCCTCGAAGGACGGCGACAAGGACGTGATGATCACGGGCAAGCTGGACATCCCTGAGTCACGGCGGCCCTTAGTGGAGCAGGCGCTCAACCAGTTCTCCAACCTGCTCAACAGCAAGTGCTTCCTCATCAACGTGAGCGGGGCGGGGCCTCTGGGGCGGGGGGCGGGGCCGTGAGGGGCGGGGGCTCGAGCGAGCGGGTGGGGCTGGGGTGGGGCTGGGGCGGGGCTCTGACCGGCCTCCCCCACAGTTCATCCACACCTTGGAGAACCAGCGGGAGTTCTCGGCCCGCGCCAAGGTCTACTTTGCGTCGCTGCTGACGGTGGCGCTGCACGGGAAGCTGGAGTACTACACGGACATCATGCGCACGCTCTTCCTGGAGCTCATGGAGCAGTATGTGGTGGCCAAGAACCCCAAGCTGATGCTGCGCAGGTGTGTGGGGAAGGGCAGAGGCCGCGGTGGGGGGTGGTAGGGGCTGGCAGTGGGGCAGCACAGGCTTGTTCAGGCACCTGGTCTGCCAGCAAGTACAGCCAGTGCCAGTGAGTAGGGCGGAGGGACGGCAGGGGGCGCGTCGTTGCTAGCAGGTGGTCTCTGCTGGTCACTTAGCTGCTCCCCCTGTCATCAGCCCTTTGTAGGATGGGGTGGAAGATGAAAGGTCCACCCTGAGGGGGCTGGGAGACTGGTCACTGCAGGCTGTAAATGTACAGCCTGACGGAGACTCTGGCCTGGATGGAGGCTGGGCTGCTCTGAGGGTGGTCTGGGTACCTGGAAGACCCAGCTGATCCTAGGGGCACTAAAGGGTCCCTCAACACAAGGCCTTTCTGCATCTCCAGGTCTGAGACAGTGGTGGAGAGGATGCTGTCTAACTGGATGTCCATCTGCCTGTACCAGTATCTCAAGGTGGGTTCCACACAGCCCTACCAGGGGGTGGGGAGGGACGAGGTGCTGCTGTACCCCCCAGATGTCCACCTCCCTGCGGCCCGGCTCCACCCGGACGGGTTTGCTTCCCACCCTGGCACGATCAGTCCCACCCATGGCTCAGCCGCCCTGTGTTGCTCTAGGACAGCGCAGGGGAGCCGCTGTACAAGCTCTTCAAGGCCATCAAGCATCAGGTGGAGAAGGGGCCGGTGGACGCTGTGCAGAAGAAAGCCAAGTACACCCTCAATGACACGGGGCTGCTGGGGGACGACGTGGAGTACGCGCCCCTGGTGAGCCCCCGGGGCTGGGCGGGCTGCTGGGAGACCTCAGGGGCCGGCTTCCAGGCCAGCCTCAGGACTAGAGGCTGATGCCACTCGCCTCCTTCGTGGACTTGCATTAGAACCCACTCCCCGTGCTGGGCCCACCCGTGTTCAGGGAGGGGCCTGGGTCACGGGTCCTCAGCAGGCTCACGGGTCACTGGAGAGAGGCTCTAAGTGTAATGACCCCCAGCCAGCTGCCTCCTGGGTGCCCGGGCCTGCTGCAGGCGTTTGAGGGGCCTGGGCACACCAAGTGAGTGGTGGTAAACCCGTGTGCGTGTGGCGGTGGTACACGGTGTGTGCGCCCGTGACGCCTGTGTGTTGCACGATACCTAGAAGTGAGCAGTCCTCTGCCCTCTGTCCTGCTGAGCCACGGCGTGCAGGAAAGGGTGGGGCCTGCGTGCTGAAGGGGCTCAGGACGACCCCCCACCTCCACTCCTCCACCTGAGGGTGTCGCCACTGGGGGGAGGCCCAAGACTGCTCCCAGTTTGGGGCGACTGAGGGCGAGGGCCCCTCCCCAGCTGGCCCTTCGTTCTGTGTCCCCTGGCAGACAGTGAGCGTGATCGTCCAGGACGAAGGGGTCGACGCCATCCCTGTCAAGGTCCTCAACTGTGACACCATCTCCCAGGTCAAGGAGAAGATCATTGACCAGGTGTACCGCACACAGCCTTGCTCCCGCTGGCCCAAGGCCGACAGTGTGGTCCTCGGTGAGCAGCACCCTCGTGTGCCTGGCTCTGCGCCCGTGGGAGCCCGGTTGGCCAGGTCGGGTGGGGGGTAGCGAGAGGGAGCCCGGACGGGGTGGGCTGTGGCTGGGTCCCAGGAGCTGGGCTGTGTCCTCCCACAGAGTGGCGTCCTGGCTCCACAGCCCAGATCCTGTCAGACCTGGACCTGACCTCTCAGCGGGAGGGCCGGTGGAAGCGCGTCAACACGCTGATGCACTACAACGTGAGTGTGGCGGCCGGGCGGGCCGGACCCCCTGCTGAGAGTGGGGCCGGAGGCCCTCCCTCATGACGCTGTTCCCCAGGTCCGGGATGGAGCCACTCTCATCCTGTCGAAGGTGGGGGTCTCCCAGCAGCCTGAGGACAGCCAGCAGGACCTGCCTGGGGAGCGTGAGTGCCTTCCTCTCATCCGGGCCCTCCTGGCCTCTGGAGGGCATCATGAGCCAGTGTCCGCCCCGTGCCGCCATCTGGGGGGAGCTGTGAGCCCGGCGTGGGACCCAGGCCCCGGGCTCCGGTCCTCGTCCTTCAGCGCCCCCCTCCCCCACAGGCCACGCCCTCCTGGAGGAGGAGAACCGGGTGTGGCACCTGGTGCGGCCAACGGACGAGGTGGACGAAGGCAAGTCCAAGCGTGGCAGCATGAAGGAGAAGGAGCGCACCAAGGCCATCACTGAGATCTACCTGACCCGCCTGCTCTCAGTCAAGGTGGGCCGCGGAGGGCGTGTGGGAGGCAGACCTGGGACGGCGCCGGTGGGATGCGCTGAACCCCGCTCCCGCCCCGCAGGGCACGCTGCAGCAGTTCGTGGACAACTTCTTCCAGAGCGTGCTGGCGCCTGGCCACGCGGTGCCGCCCGCAGTCAAGTACTTCTTCGACTTCCTGGACGAGCAGGCAGAAAAGCATGACATCAAGGACGAGGACACCATCCACATCTGGAAGACCAACAGGTGTGGGCTCCGTCCCGCCACCCGCCACGCCCGCCCTGCTCCAGGCCTCGGCGGCCCCTCACACCCTGTCGTCCCACCTCAGTTTACCTCTCCGGTTCTGGGTGAACATCCTCAAGAACCCCCATTTCATCTTCGACGTGCACGTCCACGAGGTGGTGGACGCCTCCCTGTCGGTCATCGCACAGACCTTCATGGACACCTGCACACGCACAGAGCACAAGCTGAGCCGCGTAAGTGCAGCTGCGGGCAGCCCAGCCCGCTTCCTGGCAGCGCGAAGCGTCAGGGCAGGGGGGCTGCGATGCAGGTGAGGAGGTCAGTCTGGGGCGTGGATTTGCACAGCAGGGGCTGGAGCTCAGTAGAAAGACAGGTGCAGGGTACCTGGGGCGGAGGGAGGCCCCCTGGGCAGTGGACCTGTGGCAGCCTGGGACCCCGAGCTCCTTCCCCTTCCATGAGAGAGAAAAAGTGAGTTTTACTATTAATCACAAAATGACGAAAACACTGTCAGGTCTGTGGCTGGGCAGGGCAGCTACCGCTGTTGGACCCCCATCCCCCGCATACCCCTCTTTCTCTGGGTATCCTGAGCGCGTGCAGGTGTCTTGGCTTGAGTGTCACTTGGCTCTGACCCCCACAGGACTCTCCGAGCAACAAGCTACTCTACGCCAAGGAGATCTCCACCTATAAGAAGATGGTGGAGGAGTGAGTGCACCCCCCACCCCATGAGGCCAGATCCTGGCTGCCCACCCTCAGCCCCCACCCAGCGGGGCCCCCGGGCGGTGCGGGCCTGTGATCAGGAGGAGGGCCCCATGGGTAGCTTCGGGTCCAGTGTCTGGGAGCCACCGCCCCCCGTTCCGGTACCCGCCCCCCGCGGCCCACCCTGTGTAACTCCCCCTCCCTCCACAGCTACTACAAGGGGATCAGACAGATGGTGCAGGTCAGCGACCAGGACATGAACACACACCTGGCAGAGATTTCCCGGGTAAGGGCGGCACAGGGGACACACAAGCTGAGCCCCCCCCAGGATTAGCCCTCCACCCCTCCCCGGAAGGCCCTGCTGAGCGGGCCAGGAGACTGCACTGGGGGCGGGCGAAGTGCCCACGGGGGAGAAAGGAGAGGCGCAGACGAGGGGGCGTGGGGGGCGGCGGGGCTCGCGAGCAGCTCTGAGCCAGCCCCGCCTGCCGTGGGTCTGCATGGGTGGGAGGCTCTCTGTCTGCGGTGTGCCGTGGCTGTGCGTGTCGTGACCACCGGGGGGACCCTTCGTGTCTGCCTGCTCCACTGGGAGACAGCCTCCTGCCCGTGGGTCACGCAGCCCTTCCGCCACCCTCCCAGGCGCACACGGACTCCCTGAACACCCTCGTGGCCCTGCACCAGCTCTACCAGTACACGCAGAAGTACTACGACGAGGTAGGGGTCCGGTCCTTCCGGGACAGCCGTGCTCACCCTAACCCTAACCCTAACCCTGGCCTGTGCTCTGACGTGACCCCTCCTCAGATCATCAACGCCCTGGAGGAGGATCCCGCCGCCCAGAAGATGCAGCTGGCCTTCCGCCTGCAGCAGATCGCGGCTGCGCTTGAGAACAAAGTCACGGACCTCTGACTCCGACCTCCGCCGTCACGGTCTCGGGACACAGGTGTGTGACACCCACTGCCGGGTGCTGGGCGGCCCCGGGGGAGCAAGGCCAAGCGGGCAGGACTCAGCCCTTCTCTCTCTGGCAGAGGAAGAGCCCCCGGGCTTCCGAGTGTGTGCGTGGCAGGGGGGCCCCCACCTCAGCGTTTGTAGCCTCACAGCACCCTTCTCCTGAGCAATAGTGCCGGGCGGCCACCAGCACCAGTTCCCTCCTGCAGAACCAGCATCGGGGGTGTCTCCTTCAAGCCTCCTGAGCGATTTGAAAACGTGCCTTATGCCCCCGGCGCCACGCTGGGTTGCTGGGGGCAGTCGGGCCTCAGCCCCCCTCCCCAGGCACCAGCAGCCGCCTCAGATACCTGGGTTGGGCCTTTTGGGGTGAGGTCTGAGTGCCCGCGGCCCCCAGGACCTAGTGCCCAGACTCTGTCTGCCTGCCCTGCCTGGACTGGGGCAGAAAAGTGGTACGATGCCTTCCTGACCTCGCTGGCCTGCCCTGCGGGGCACTGGCACTCCCGGGGGACTCCGTGCTGCAGGCCCCACCTCAAAGGTCAAGCTGGACGTCAGACGTCGAGGCCCAGGCGGCCAGAAGGGACCCAGCAGACTGGGGGTCGGGACCCCGGCCTGTCAGACAGGCTGACCTGCAGGCCCTGCCCAGGTCCGGGGGGCCGGGAGCAGCTCCGCCAGGACACCCGCAACCCTTTTTGTAAATCGTGTTAAGTGTCAATCAAATACAGCTGTCTTTTTCACTCTGCTGGTTGGCTGGGTTCTTCCCGGGGCTGCCGACCCGCCCTCCCTACACACCTGACCCGTTTTGGTACTGGGCCTGTTCTGCCCACGGCCTCCCTTCCTGTGCGCTCCTGGCCCCAGAAGCTCACCTGAAGGTGGGCCCGTGTGGCCTCGCACACCCACCCCACAGTCCCTGGCTCCTGTGGGCCAGGCCTGCTGGGTGTGCTGAGGCAGCCCGTCCACAGCCATCAGCTCGGCCGAGGCCACGCCTTCCTGCTGCCCCAGCGGGACAGGATGGTGGTCAGGGGTGGGAGGTGAGCGCTTGGGTGCGAACCTCTCCCAGAGGCACATCCTGGTGCACCCCAGCACTGAAAGTGACCCTGAAGCAGGTGGAGGTTCCAAGGGCACGGTGCGGCGGCACCGCCCCCCACGGTGCCGGATTGGGCCCGCTTGGGCGCCATCTGGTGGCAGGGGTGGGCGTGGCGCGAGCTCTCAGGGACCTGTTTTCTTCTTCCTGAGGTGGGGTGCCTCACAGGTGTGGCCCACCCAGCACACGTTTAGTAAGCCCCTACTGTGTGCAGACCCCACTGGACACGGTGGTTCCTGGAGGGAGGCCCTGTATCCCCCTGCTCGAGGCTGTGGGGCCATTAGGGTCAGCTCCTCCTGGGGTCCCAGGCACCTGAGAGCAAGACGCACCTTTGTTGGTGTAGGAAGGAGGGGCTTGTCCCGGAGGCAGGCGATGGGGGAAGGCAGATTGCTCCCAACCCCTGTGTTGCACACAGAGCAGGAGCCATGAGATGCGCTACTCTGTGGCCAATCAAGCACACGTGCCATGACCACACAGGCATGCGCGTGTGCACACACACGCAGCACCAGTGTGTTGGGCCCCTCACTCGTTCATTCAACACGGGTTGTCCTGGGCACTGGGGACACAGCAGTAAAGGAGGCAGAAAGGGCCTTCCTTGAGGGAGCCCTTGTGTTCCAAGAATACCAACCCTAGCAGAAAAGGGATTTAGTGGCTCCATAAAGGCAAGTGAAGGGGTCCAGCTTCAGATATGGCTGGATCCAGGTGCTCACATGTCTTTGGGTTCCGTCTATCTGACCCTCTTCCCAACATGTGCTACTTTATTCTCAGACACCTGGGACGCTGGTGGCAGGCCACCCGAGCCTGTGTCTCCTCCACTTGGGGCACACCATTGTGGCTGAGAAGTCTCAATGGGCTAGGCCTTGATCATAAGCCACTTCTGTACAGGGACAGCCAATTTTGAGCCACATGGAACAAGAGTGGATATCTCCCACATGGAAGGGGTACTAGGCAAACAACTGACATCCCCCACCGCAGGGACCCCTGAAATGACAGTGTACTATGGTCAGGACCAGAGACCCAGATGGGCAGGAGATCTGAACAAGGTACTGCTAAACCAGAGCAGGGGCAGCATAGTCTGGGAGTGTTCACCCTGGGGGGAGCGGGGGCAGGGGGAGCAGGAACCTGGAGGCCTGGCTTCTAGACTGGACCCCTGTGGGCCACTTTCTCCTCAGCCAGGCATGAAATGGAGAAGAGTCAGTGAGCCCGCCTTTTGCTGCAGGTCCAACAGGTGGGGTTCCCTTCCCCCTCGGAGGACAGCAGTGTGAAGGGATCCAGGGGCCATCCTTTCATGGGGCCAGTGAAGAAACTGGGCATGGATGTTGGGTGCACAGGGGTGGGCAGGCCAGCTGGAGTGGTCAGGAGGCTGGCAGACCAAGGGGTGATCCAGCCTTCTGTCACTTTCCACTTCCCACTTTCCTCCCAATGCAGTGGGAGTGGGGAGATGCAGGGATGGAGGTGACCAGCGACCTCGATGACCTTTCCTTCCAAGTTGCAGAAAACAGCCCAGGACCACACCCCACTTGCTTGTTAAGAGCATGAGACCTCACCTAAATCATGGGGCCCCTCTGACAGGGCCAGATAGCATTTTAGGAAGCTCGTTCTGACCTCAGGGAGAAGTGCAGCCAGGAGACCAGTGTGGGGCTGAAGAGGGGATGGCCTGGACCTGTGGAGAGGGGACAGTGCACACGGAGGGTGGGGGCATCTCGGTACTTAGGGGTAGCTGTGAATCACAGCAGAGAGTGGAAGGAGGCCAGGGGTGGGGTGCCGGGAACCCAGGGCTCATAGGAGGCTATTCCGTGCCGCCCCATCCGTGCCCCATCCTCACACCCACTGGCAGGGCCTGCCACTCCTGGCTGCCCTCCATCCGCACCACCCTCCCTCCAGGCTCAGTCCTCGACCTGCCGGCCAGGACGACACTGTGAAAACACACAGCACAGTGCGAATAAAAATCTGAAATCCTGTCGGTGCTCCCTGCCCAGCCTGCCACGGCCCTGCACCCATGGCCACCACTCTCCATTCTGGTCCTCAAGTCAGGCTAAGTCCTGAGAGGCTGGACTGTCTGGAAGCTGGCCCAGCATCACTGCGGTCACTCCTGGGGGCTCTGACTGCGCTCTCCCTGCCACCCCACCACCACAGGGAATCCTCCCTGGTCATTCCCCTGCAGTATCACAGCCCCTTCCCCTCCAGAGGGCAACTTGGCTGAGACTGATCTGCCCGGGCGGCCGGGCACACTGCGGGCGCCCCTGTGCCAGGGCAGGTTTGCTGAACGCTGAGGGAGGGTCTCAGCGCGGTGTGTGACCGCTGAGCAGGGCAGTGAGGCTGCTCCCCTCTGGTCAGCGCTGACCACTCGCAGCTGGGATTCTGGGTCGACAGACACCCCTGCCCCCGTGGAGGAGAGAGGACAAAGGCCGCCCCTCCCTGCGGCGCGCAGCCGGTTCCCACGGCCCGCTGCTCCCTCCCGCCTCCTCTTCCCCTGCTTTAGCTGAAGCTCCATTAACTCCGCACAAAACCTCGGCTGCTTCGCCCGGCAGGCCGGGAAAGTGCCCCCAGCGTGAGGCCCCGAGGAGGCCCCGGGTGGGGCGGCTGGGGGAGGGGACACCGGCGTCCTCACCCCATCCCCGCCGACCTCCGCTGGCTCCCAGAGAGGGAACTGAGGCCGGAGCAGCTGGGCCTGGGACCCTGCTTCCTTTCTCACTTTTGGGCTCCCCCCAGGGTCCGGATTTGCCAGGCAGAAGTGTCCGTTTGCCTGGTACTGTGTTGACATGTTTTATTTTAATTTGGTTATCAATATTTAAATATCAGGAGATTTCACATGAAAACTCAGGTTTTAGTTTGTTTCAAAAAAGTGGAAGGTTGGGACCTCAGCCTGATTTCCCACTCTCCTGGGAGCGGGCAGCCCAGCCTCTACCCACTGCTTCCGCAGGGTGGAGGGTCAGGAGGCTATTTATATCCCAGGCAAGTGTTCTCTCCAAACCACTGTCACTTTAAGTGGGAAGTAGAAGTAATCGCTCTGGCCTAGAGCTCTAGGCAGATGCTGAAATAGGGAACATTCCCCTTCACAGGTACAGCCGCCTGTGCGAACTGCACCTTCCAGGTGGAGAGAGGAAATGTGCAGTGCTGGGCAGAGTTCACCAGATCTCGGGAACTGTGGTTTCCAACTAGGGGAGCCCCGCAGTACCTAGGAAAGTCAGGGTGGGCTTCCTCGAAGAGTTGACAGCTGAGGGAGCTGTTTCAGAAGGAGGAAAGGTACCAGGCCCCAAAGAGGACCCATTTGGGGAGAGCTTCTTACGGGCCCAACACCCCAAAGGCCCCTGGTGCCGCCGCTGTCCCTGGTCCTGAGGGCTGGTCTCTGGGCCTGGCCCAGCAGTCACGCTTCTCCCAAGGGGCAGCTGGGCCCAGCCCTGGAGCCAGCCCGTGCAGGATGCCACATCAGACTGTGGAAGGGTTACCGGGAAGCGAAGCACACCGCCAAGGCCGGATGGCCTCCACGGGGGAGGGAAGCCAGGCTGACCCAGGATCCAAGGCACTTCCATCTGCCCACGGCGGACGGGCCCTATCCAACCGAATGCCTAGCTTTTATTAGGGGGTATATTCTCTTCTGATAAAAAATACCTCCCATGGTTTGTCCCTGGCTTCTTTGATTTAGAGGATTCTATCTTCATTTCTGTGGGAACACGCTGGGGGAAGAGGTGCAGGGCCCGGAGCAGGTGAGAGGAGAGAAGGGATGCACGGACCAGAGCAGGTTGAAGGGGCGTTAAACGCAGGACCCGGACTAGGCGGATGGCGGGGTGCGGGGACGGGAGGTGGACAGCGGGGAGGTGCCGGCATCTGTGCCAGCAGGGGAGGGTGCGGGGAGCGGAGTCCTGAGAGGTGGTGGCGGCCTTGGTCCGGGCAGTGCCGCGCCGAGGACCCACGCGGCGGATATTGGGGAAGTGCGTGGACCCCGGGAGGTGGGCGGTAAGTCGTTCCGCGGCATCCCCCACCCCGCCCCGGGAAGGCCGGTTTCCGCTCGGCCGCCGCCTCGGAGGGGCAGGAAGCCGCGCGTTCCTCTGCGGGAACCCCCTCCCCGGCCCCGCCCCGCTCTGCTCCGCCTCCGGCCTCCGGCTCGGGCTCCGCGGGGCGGGGGGCGCGGGGCGGGGCGCGGGCCGAGCTGCGGCCGCTCCGGACATGTCGGGCCCGCGCGCCGGCTTCTACCGGCAGGAGCTGAACAAGACGGTGTGGGAGGTGCCGCAGCGGCTGCAAGGGCTGCGCCCGGTGGGCTCGGGCGCCTACGGCTCCGTCTGGTAGGGGCGGGGCGGGGCAAGGGCGGGGGGACTGAGCGCGCGCCCCCTCCCCGCCCGTGCGGGGTTCCCGGCGTGGGGAGGGGCTCGCCCTGCCTCCGCCCCCGGGCCTTACGCGGATCCGAGGAATGAATGGGGGGTGGGGGCGTGAGGGAAACTTTCCTACCCGAGCCTCTCCCCGGCGGGAGAGGGGTCGTCCTCCCGCCCCTCGAACCCGGAGTGTCCCCCTCCAGGCCCGAATCCTGCGGCGTCACAGCTGGCGAAAGGGCGGGCAGGTCTCCCGGGCCCCTGGATGTCTGAGCATGCATCTGGGGTGCCCCCGGTCAAGGTCCAGGCAGCCCTGGGCTCTGGCAGATACCCCCGCCCCAGGGTGGGTAGTTCCGTTTGAAAAAGAAGAGCCCAGATTGGGGGGTGGGGGGCAAAACCCCTCACCTGAGAACGACCTCAAGCTCCCCCGTGGGTCCAGTCCACTAACCCCATTTTCCAAGGGATCTCAGACTCCGAATGGGGCTTAGGCCTGATCAGAGACGCCTACCATCCCCCCTAGGGGGCGTCTACCCCCACCCCATTTTTGCCCCAACCAAGAGAGCTCACACCACAGCCTGCAGTTAGGCCCTGGAGCCCAGACAGGAGGGAGGGTGGGGACGGGGGAGGCCTCTGGACCTGGTGGGGTGGAGGCTGGAGGGGGCTTTGGGTGGCAAGGGGCTTGTGGACAGTCCAGGTTGCAGTTGCAGTGTTGACAGTGAGCCTGATTGTGGGTGTGGATGTTGAGAGGTGCCCCCCCAGAATCCAGAACCCGTGAAGTGTCAGGTGACTGCGGGGTCATGGGTGTGGGGAGGCAGGGCCCCTGGGGGCAGGGTGTTGCTCCAGGATCCTGCAGAAGGTTAGGAGTGGGACTTCTCAGACCCTCTTCCAAGGCCCAGCACTGGAGCCTGGAGCAGGGGTTTGGGGTCCCCTGGGCCTCAGATCTCACTCTGCCACTGGCCAGCCATCAGGAACCTCAGGCCATTCCAGCCATTCCAGCCACAGGCCTCTATCTTCATCTCTAAGACCACAAGGGCAGGAAGAGGGTGTGGGCCAATGTGTGAGTGGTCCCCGGGGGATCTGACAGAGCCCTTGCTGGAAGTGCCTTCTGGGAACTCCTAGGGATAGTCAGGCTCCCCAGGGGAGGTCTCTCTCCACCACTTAGCTCTGCAGGGCCCCCATGCCGGTGATGGGCTCCCTCCCTCCTCTGATGTCTGAGGAAGCTGGTGACCCGCTGCCAATTCCCACAGTCCTTTGTTGACTGTGCAGACACAAAAGGATCTGCTGCGCGCGCATAAGCGCGCGTGCACACACACACACACGCGCGCGCGCGCACACCCCGTGAAGTGAAGAGCCACTCCCCTACTTCCCACCCCAGCAGTGGCTTGGATGGGGGAGGGGCTTTCCTCCACCACCGCCTGGGCCCACGAGCACCCCAGGTCCTGCAGGAGCTGCTCCCTGGGCCGCGTGGGCGTGGGAGGTGGGCTGAGGCTCCACCCACTCTGGAGGGAGGCTGGATCCTGGAGACGGGAGATCAAGTGGGAGGGAAGGGGCGAGCAGCAGCCAGAGGGAACACTGGGCGAAGGCATCCCTTCCCGAGGGGCAGTGGGGCCACTGGACGACCCGGCCACTTGTGTTTGAGGATGATGCCCGTGAGTGTGGCATCTCCTGTGAAGAGTAGCTGCGTGTGGGGCTTGCGGGTCTGGACCTCAGGGGAGTGGGGTTGCACGAGGGGAGATGTTCTGTGGGTCCAGGCACCACCCTCTGCTGGGTATTTCCTACTGTCCAGTTTCTCGTTGTGAAAAACAATGATGGAATAAACCCCTTTGGTCAGGTTTTCCTCCATATTTTGAATATATGGGGGCTTTGGAGGTGACTCTGGAACCCCCTCAGGGGGCCTCCCAGACCCCCTGGCCTATGGGGGAGCTGGAGGACTGCCTGCTGTCTGCTGCTGGCTGTTTCCCTGGGCTGTTATTTCCACCCTGAGCTGGGGGCAAGAGTCACTGGGGCCAGGAGACAGGAGAAATCCAGGTCCTGCCCTGGGCTGCCAGGTGGGCTGGGAAGGCTGGGGGTCAGAGGGCAGGGTGGAGGGTGAGCTGACTCTGGAGGAAGGTGCAGGACCCCAGGAGGGAGGGGAGAGGCTTGGAGGGAGTGTTCAGACTGCCTCCTGGTGCCGGAGGCCTTCTGGCCTGTGGGGACCGCGCGATGGAGGCTCGGCCTCACAGGCCGCCTTGCAGCTCGGCCTATGACACGCGGCTGCGCCAGAGGGTGGCGGTGAAGAAGCTGTCGCGCCCCTTCCAGTCGCTGATCCACGCGCGGAGGACGTACCGCGAGCTGCGGCTGCTCAAGCACCTGAAGCACGAGAACGTGAGCCGGGGGCGGCCGGGCCGGGGGTCGGGGCGCCCGCGGGCCGCCGAGCCCTGACTGCCCTCTGCACCCAGGTCATCGGGCTGCTGGACGTGTTCACGCCGGCCACCTCCCTCGAGGACTTCAGCGAAGTGTGAGCGGCCGTGGCGGGGAGGGCGCGGGGTCGGGGTGGGGACTCTGTGCTGATCTGTGCCGCTACCCAGGTACCTGGTGACCACGCTGATGGGCGCCGACCTGAACAACATCGTCAAGTGCCAGGCGCTGAGCGACGAGCACGTTCAGTTCCTCGTGTACCAGCTGCTGCGCGGGCTGAAGGTGGGCGCGGAAGCGGGGGGCGGGCGGGGGCGCAGGGGGCAGAACCTGACGCCCCCGCCGTCTCCCCCTCGCAGTACATCCACTCGGCGGGGATCATCCACCGGGTAGGTGCCGCGCGCGAGGGGGGGCGCGTGGGGCTCCTGCGGCGGCGGCTTTGCCTGCGCTCACGCCGCGCCCGCCCTGCAGGACCTGAAGCCCAGCAACTTGGCTGTGAACGAGGACTGCGAGCTGCGGGTGAGCGGCTGGGGGAGGGGCTGGCGGGTCGGCCGGCGGGGAGGCGGAGCCCCGGAGGCGCTGACAAGCCTGGGGGTGCCTCTAGATCCTGGACTTCGGTCTCGCGCGCCAGGCGGACGAGGAGATGACTGGCTACGTGGCCACGCGCTGGTACCGGGCCCCTGAGATCATGCTGAACTGGATGCACTACAACCAGACAGGTGACGTCAGCCCGCGTGGGGCCGCCCCGTGGGGCCGGCGGGCCTGGGGAGGGGGTGGGGCCGGGGCCCAGAGGCCAAGGACCCCGGGGGGCAGGCCAGGTGTGGGACCTGCGTTCACAAACAGACCTTCAGAAAGGCAGAGCACGGTGGGTCCTGGGCTGACGCTTCCCCCTGCCCAGGGTTGTGTCTAGAGAGGAGGGGCTGCTGGCTTTGGGCCTGAGCGTGAGCGCAGGGCCACTGGGCTGGCGCAGTGCAGCCAGCCCCCGGCTCTCTGAGGAGGGACTTGGGGTGGGCAGACTGATGGAGACGCCTCCTCCCACAGTGGACATCTGGTCTGTGGGCTGCATCATGGCCGAGCTGCTCCAGGGAAAGGCCCTCTTCCCAGGAAATGACTGTATCCTTGGCGCAGGTTAGGGGTGAGCCAGGGTCTGCTGCTGCGCGGTGGGGGTCGAGGGGGGTGGGCTCTGCCCCACTCCGTGCCACCTTGGGCTCACTGTCCCCAGCGGCAGGAGAGCAGGTTCTGGGCAGTGACCCAACGTCTGGGGTTTGGGGTCCCGGGGAGAGTCCATGCTTGGCCGTTGGGCATTTCCTGAGCCAGGCAGACATCGACCAGCTGAAGCGCATCATGGAGGTGGTGGGCACACCCAGCCCTGAGGTTCTGGCAAAGATATCCTCAGAACATGTGAGTCATCGGTCACCAGCCCCCTCTGCTGACCAACCACTCCCCCGCCCGCACTCTGGAGGAAGGGGCGCTGTGGGAATAGATGGGGCACCACGGGGGAGCATGGGTCACAGTGGAATAGACCCCAAGGCAGGCGCTGACCCCTTCAGGGGGAAACAGGTGAACTGCGGAGACATTCCGGGCATGAGGGACAGTGAGGGTAAAACCTTGGCGCCTGCAGTGTCCCGGCCATGCACAGTGGAGTGGCACCAGGCCTGTGACCTGCAGGCACGTAGGGCCAGGCAAGGTGCTGGAGCCGCCACATCCAGAGTGGGGAGGTCTCTGGTCCGCGCATGCCCTTGCCCAGGCCTGCTGGAGTGACTGAGTCTGGGGGCTTCTCCTGGCAAGCCTCTGCCTGGCTTAGGGCCACGGGAGGCGGGCGTTGAACAGCCCCCTCACGCCCTTCCGCTGTGCTCCTAGGCCCGGACCTACATCCAGTCCCTGCCCCACATGCCCCAGAAGGACCTCAGGAGCATCTTCCATGGAGCCAACCCCCTGGGTGAGGATGGCGCCTAGGTCCGGGCTGGGCTCCACGTCTAGCCCTGGCTGTGGAGCTGACCACCCCCGCACCCCGCCCCTCGGCAGCTGTGGACCTCCTGGGACGGATGCTGGTGCTGGACAGCGACCAGAGGGTCAGTGCAGCCGAGGCCCTGGCCCACGCCTACTTCAGCCAGTACCACGACCCCGAGGATGAGCCCGAGGCCGAGCCCTACGACGAAAGCGTTGAGGCCAAGGAGCGCACGGTGGAGGAGTGGAAGGGTGGGCCTGAGGGCTGCATCCCCCAGAGGCTGGGCGCTGCCTGTTTTCTGCAGGAAGTGCTCCAGTTCCTCTTGAGAGTGGTCTGAGCGAGGCAACAACACGGCCCCCCAGCCCCGCTCTAGTGGGGGGCAGGTAGAGCTGGGGTTGGGTGTGTCCAGCAGAGGCTTGGGGGCAGCACGGGGCAGGCCCAGGAAGGGGCCCATGGGCCGAGGCTGCTCTCAGAGGGTGGTGGGCCTGGGCTGCTGAAGGCCTGAGCTCACCCTTCACCCTCCTCTCGCAGAGCTCACCTACCAGGAAGTCCTCAGCTTCAAGCCCCCAGAGCCACCGCAGCCGCCTGGCAGCCTGGATGTTAAGCAGTGAGGGGAATGCGGCTCGCCAGCTGCACTCGGACCCGAGGAGGGGCCTGAGCCTGCCTGCCCTCCCTCCTCGGCCTGCCAGACTTCCACGAGGGGCACCTCCCAACACCACTGCGGCCAGCAGTGCCCACCCCTGGCCTGGGACCCTTGTCTACACGCCGCTCCTTGTGGGAAGCCTGCACGTGTGTGAGCCATGGGTGTAGGAGTCTGGATAGAGCATCCTGGACTTCCTTGGTCCTCCTACCCCCTCCCAGCAACCTGGGTCTCTATTGGGACCTCGCTATGGGGGACCTGGGTGCCATAAGAGCTCCCCCCTGGGGAGTGTGTCTGTTTCCAGATCTCCTGGCTCGCAGAGGGCTGTCTGTGGGGGGTGGTGCCTTGGGGCCGGAGCCTCCTGGAGACAAAGGAAGGGGTCTCGATGGTCAGAGCTGCTCAGCCTGGAAGTGGGGGCTACCCTGGAAAGTGCTGAGACTCAAAGGATCTTCCATGGGGGTGGCAGAGTGCGGACAGCTGCCTGGAGCCATGTGTTCACCTATGCTGTGTGGCACATATATGCTCCTGGAATTCACATGTCAAAGCAGATGCAGGCGCATGTGAACCTGAGGGCACCTGAGGGCCAGTGGCCATGACCAGCAGGAGGCCCAAGTTGGGGTGGCTCTACTGTTGCCTCCCCTCCCCTCAGTTCCTGGTGTGGGTGGGGAGGGGGCATTGCTGAGATCCTGCTGGGCAGCATGCAAGGGGCTCAGGTGGCCGTGGGCAGCCATGTGAGCAAAAGCCCCCTGCTCCTTGGGTGTGAGGGCTGCAGCAGGGTTCTGAGGCATGAGGGCACCGTGCCAGCTGGGGGACTGGCAGGCATGGGGGCCTCCAGCCTTGAGGACACACACGCCGATGTGGACCCGGATCCTGGACCTTGGCCAGAGCTGATGAAGAAATCTCTGCCCACTCTACCTCTGCCCACCCTCTGGCCCTGCAGCCCGGCGCTGGGGTGCTCAAGTCTGTGGGTCAGCCCTTGTCCTCTTCCCACCTTCCAGAGTGGAGCTGACCTAGCGACCTCTGGGACAGGGCCCTGCTCCAGGCGTGTGGGAGGTGTGGGTCCTCCATCAAGGGGCGTCTGTCAGGTGGTGACCTCTCACCTTGCAGGACCAGGGAGGTCTGAATGCCAAGTGCCTGCCCCAGGGTTTCGCAATAAAGTTCCCCTCTCACTCGGCTTGTGTCTCCGGCTCTAGGTCCTGCTCCCCCGCTGCCCCCACTGCCTGGAGAGGGTGGCCATATCCCCCTGGTCCCTGGTCAGAGCAGCCATCTTCACCCTCCCTGCTCCCTGAGGGCCAGTGGGATCTGAGTTGGACAGGGCGTGATGTCCACCAGCAATCAACCCGCTGCCCTCAGAGGTTCATTGGGCAGGATCTGGCCCAGATCCAGACCTGCCCCTTCACTCAGTGGTCAGGGAGGACACGGGTGGGGGCTGTTGAGGTCTCTGGGAGCAAAGGCCTGCCCTTCCCCAGGGTCAGGGAGACAGCTTTCCTTTCCTTCCTGGTTAAGGGGAAAGAGGGCTGCTTCAGCCTTCGGGACACACACTGAGCTACCAGCCCCTGCTGCTCACTGCAGCTCAGGCTGGGAAGGCAGGGTATCCCCAGGATAGGGACCTTCTATGCCTTTGCCCTAGGCCCTGGGGGTGGGGGTGGGGATCATCTGGGAGCTGGGCCTGCAGAGGCCTGGTCAGTGTGGGTGCTGGTCCTCAGGTCTCGGAGAACCCCTGGAGACCAGGCTGGGCCAAGTCCTGTGGGGGGGGGGGGCGGGGATGGGAGCAGAACTGGGACATGCCCCATCTGGGAGTCTGGCCTGATGCAGGACCCTTCTGGACCCCTGGACCCCATCACAGGGAGTAAGGAGGCCAGCAGGGGGCTTCCTGGAGGAGACAGGTGGAGTGCCACAGGCAGCTCAGGGCATGAAGGGCACGGGGATGGGCGGTTGTGGCTCCAGTGACAGCAGGCTGCCCCCACTGACAAGCCTGCAACTCCTCAGCACCCTGATCAGATCACCGCGCAGCCCAGCTGTAAAGCTGCTCTGGCCAGGCCGGAGCTGCTGAGCTGCTGATTCATGGCACAGGGCACAGAGGGCGGGGCAGGGGGCCCTGGGGATCTTATTACCCCACTCTCAGGTCTGGGCCACGGGGCTGGGGGCTCTGTCGTCCAGCGGCATCTGGTCCAGGATGGGGCCAGACCCATGAAATGATGATGCCCCCACCTAAGGGTAAGGGGGCACCCACCGAGAGAGCCCCAGTAGGGCCCCCCTTCACCCCTGGGGTCAGGCACACCTCCCTGGAGAGAGTGGAGAGGCTCGGGCTGGGCTTTGAAGAGCAAACCTGAGGGCCTCCGCTGGGCAGGGGTGGGACAGGCAGAGGGACGAGCAAATCTCTGGAGCAGTCTCCACCCAGACGGGGGCAGCGAGGAGCAGCCTTCAGAGCACAGGGGCCCAGGGGGACCTACAAAGCCCACCCTCTCTGCTTCCGGCTTGGGAGGCAGCCTGAGTTTGGGAGACAGAATCAACTTCTTCACTGGGAGAGGGGGATGGAGGCAAGATAGGGGCCGGGGAACCCCGTACTGGGGGGTGGATGGGTCAGCCCCAGGGTGAGGGCGTCCTGGGGGCGGGGAGTTGGAAGTGGGCGGGGCTGGTGGACAGTGGTTTGCGGTTGGGGGTAGCAGTGGACAAGCTCAGGCTGCCAGGACGGGCCAGCGCCCTGGGGGCGCGGTCGTGAGGAGGAGGCGCGAGCCCCACGGCGCCCCGCTGACACAGCCTCCGCTCGGGTCCGCGTAGTTCATCCCGAGTGCGGAGTGCGGAGGCGGGCCGGGGTCTCGGGCGCCGCGTCTGGGTCTAGGCTGGGACAGAGCTGCGGGGCGGCGCTCCCCTCCCCCAGCCTTCGGCCTCCCCGGCGGCGGCCGCCGCCTCAAGTTTCCGGAGGGGCCGAAGGGCGGAAGGGGCGTCACGTGCGCGCGGCCCGGGGGCCGGTTGGTCCGCCCGCAGGGGAGGGGCCGCGCGCTACCCGGGCGGGGGCTGGGCTCGGGCCGGGGTCGGCGGCTCCGGAGAGCCCGGACGCGAAAGCCGGCAGCAGGGTGCCCCGGCGGCGGCGCGGAGCCGGCTCTGCCCGCGCAGTGGCCCGGGGTGCGCGCCAGGTCGTCTCACGGATCCCGGGTCCCCGGCCCTCGAGGCGAAGCGCCCGCGGGGTCCGCGGCGGGGGCGGTGCCCGGCCAGCCATGAGCTCTCCGCAGCTCGCCCGCAAGGGCTTTTACCGCCAGGAGGTGACCAAGACGGCCTGGGAGGTGCGCGCCGTGTACCAGGACCTGCAGCCCGTGGGCTCGGGCGCCTATGGCGCCGTGTGGTGAGCACAGGCCGGGCGGGGTGGCCGGGGGCGGGGTGGCCCGGGCCTCCCGCTAAGCGGTGCGCCCCGCAGCTCGGCGGTGGACAGCCGCACGGGCGCCAAAGTGGCCATAAAGAAGCTGTACCGGCCCTTCCAGTCCGAGCTGTTCGCCAAGCGCGCCTACCGCGAGCTGCGCCTGCTCAAGCACATGCGCCATGAGAACGTGAGTCGCGCAGCCCCCAGCTCCGGGCTCGGCGTCCATCACCTCACCTCTGCTCATCTCCCTCCTCCCCCCAAATCCTGCCCCGAAGACCCGGTCCTTTCTACCCAGCCCCTGGGCTGCTCCCCTGGGTGGCGGGGCGGGCGGAGGCGAGGGGTCAGGCAGTGTCCCCGGGGGTGGGGGGGTCACAGTGGTGAGGGCCGAGCCCCGCCTCGTGCTAAGAGAGCTGCTTCCCCGGGGTCTAGTCCGCTCCGCCTGGGCCAGTCCCGGGAAGGACTTAGCTCTTTGGCGTCTTCCCGGAGCCGCATCTGGCTCCTCGGCCCAGGGTCTGGTCAGGGGACGGCCACTTGCCCAGGCCGAGGGGATCCTCCAGGTCTCACTCCAAACCCTGCCTCCAGCCAGGAGCCCCGAGGTGAGAGGGGACCTCAAGTGGGAGGAGCGGTTTTCCTGGAAGCGGCACTTAGCCTCTCGCGGGCATCCCCTTGCCGCCCCACCCGACCCCCCTCCTCCAGCCCCTCTCCTGACCCCACTCCGCCTCCTGAGCCTCAGCAACCCCTCAGCGGCCGGGTGCCGCCGCCTCCCTCCAGCGCTGCCTTTCATAAACCCCTTTTTCTGGAGGAAGTAGGCTCTGAGAGGCTGAGGTCCCAGTCCTGCCCTTTCTGTGCCCGCTTCAGGCCTCCTCCCCCTCCCCCCAGTCCAGGCTGCCCTCTGCGCTGCGGAGGCCCAGAAGCCTCCACCAACCTGGTGGACCCCGTTTAACTTCCGGGATTCTTGCTAAATCCTCCTCCCGATGCCCGGGCCTCACCTGCCTCCAGGCCTCTCTCTGGACGTCCCACTGTTCCCTCCTCCCGCCCGCCCATGTCTCTGGCCCTGGTGGCTGCGTTGGTCATCTAGCTGTCCCTCCACCTAGTGTCCACTCTCACCTCACTCCGGTTTGTCTCCGTATAGCAGCCAGGGGACACATTCAGCATCACACCGATTTAAACTCTTCCGCTGTGGCTCCTAGGATTAAAGCAAGCCTTCACCTGGTGTCGAGGGCGTGCTTGGGTTTTCTTCGGCTGCTTTTTGGCTGCTCCCTGGCCTGGTCCTCGGCCACCTGGCCTCTCTCCCCGTATTCCTCAAGCGCTCCGAGTGTTCTGCCTCCTGCCCGGCCACCATTCGCATAACCTCTGCCAGGTGTCCCCCTGCCAGCACATCCACCTGTCCCTCCAGCCACTCTGATGTGCAGGCCTCCTGGGGTCCCTGGAGGCCCTGTCACCAGAAGCCCCAGGTGCCAGTTGTCACATTACCTGTCTGCTGTCCATCACCCCCGACCAGAGGGCTGCGGGGCCGGGTCTGGCTGTCGGTTTGGTCATAGTGCTGCTTGCCTGGACTTCTCTGGCAGAGGCATGGCCCCTGGAAGGGCCTGCTAGATACTGGCTGTCCCCACACTGTTCCTGGGTCTTCAGTGGGGATAGGAAGAGTGGGAGGAAGGGCCAAGGGGCTGGAGCTCCTTGGATGGCTGGGAGCTGACCCAGACTTGGGGCTGCCCCTCCCCCAAAGGACCCCGGCTGTCACCATCCAAAAATAGCCCTTGTTTATGGGCATGTGTGCCAGGGCAGGGTTGAGCTGCCAGTGGGCAGAGCTGGGCCCTGTGGGCAGCGGGGGGAGACCAGGACAGCTGCAGGGGCCTTTCCTGCCCAGAGCAGGGTGTGCCCTCCGCTGTATCTGTGTCCCCAGCCCACCTGGTGCTCTGGCCTCCTCCCCAGGTAATTGGGCTGCTGGATGTGTTCACACCCAATGAGACCCTGGATGATTTCACAGACTTGTGAGTGCCGGCCTGGGGCTGGCCGGGCAGAGCAGGTGGTGTCGGGTGGCTCTTGGGTGTCTGCTTCAGGTGTGGGGTTGGCAGGTGGGCCGCTTGAGGCAGGCCTTGCCTTGCAGCCTGGATGGGGGTCAGGTGCACACTGCCCACCCGCTCACCACACCACCGTCCACCCCCTGCCGCATGCCCCGGGGACCCACGGTGCTGGTACCACTGGGTGGATCTGGGCCTCCTCCTCCAGTGCTGGAGGTGTGAGCCTTGTACCTGAGCGTTTGTTAGTGGGTCCCGTGCTCTGGAAGCTTGGCGCTAAGGGTGTGGCCTGTAACTGGAGCTGCTGACCTTTGCTGGCGGGCAGGGGGGACCCAGTGCTGCCCTGCGCCTGCCCGGGTGGCCACCCCTGGCCTCACACTGCTGTTGGCCGAGAGCCAGGGGCCTGGCCCTGGAAGGGCGGGGCAGGACAGGCTCCTCGTTGCCTGACCTGGCAGAGGTCAAGGACTCATGCTGGCAGGGTGTCCTGGCGGGGTGCTAAGCACCCGTCCAGGTGTCTCCGTCCACCTGCCCAGCCTGCCCCTCTGACCCAGATGTCCTGCTGTCACACCCCTGCCCGCAGGCACTTCCCTCCTTTCTCTCGCCCCCTCCCCTGCCTATGAGCCTCGGTCTCCCAGCCCCTAGGCCACCCTTCAGGAGTCCCCAAAGCACAGTCCGACCTGCCTGGCATCGCAGGGCCCGGTGGGTGGCCGGAGGGTAGAGCCCAGTGCAGTGCTGTGGGAGGTGGGGACCGGGTGCTGCGGGGTGACAGGGTCTTCCAGGGCCTGAGCCCAGGCCCACGGGCGTGACCCTGGCTGTCTGGCCCCTCCCTTACCCCGCAGTTACCTGGTGATGCCGTTCATGGGCACCGACCTGGGGAAGCTCATGAAGCACGAGAAGCTGAGTGAGGACCGAATCCAGTTCCTCGTCTACCAGATGCTCAAGGGGCTGAAGGTGGGGACGTGGGGGGGCCGCCAGAGTGGGTGGGGTCCCCCTAGGCGGGGCCAGGGCTCTGACGTTCCTGCGCACTGACCGCTGCTGACCCCTCTGTGTCCCCACAGTACATTCACGCTGCTGGCATCATCCACAGGGTGAGTCCTGGCCACGGTGGGCGCTTCCCCTGGCGGTGGGCGCGCGAGGGGCTCCACCTTCGGAGCTTCCTGTCTCACCCGCCAGGGGGCACCCTGCCTGCACACAGCCTGGGGGCTGTGCACCTCCACCCTTCCTGGAAGGGCTGCGGGGTGGCCCGGCCTAGCCCGATGCTCGCACATTCAGTAGCTGCCCGGGCCCGGGCGCTTGCGCCCTGGTGGGCGGGGCTGCACGGCCACCTTTCTTCTGTTCCCAGGACCTGAAGCCCGGCAACCTGGCCGTGAACGAGGACTGTGAGCTGAAGGTGTGTGTGGGGTTGGGGGCTCGGGGCCCCCCCAACACCTGCCCATTGGCCCGCCGGCCCCTTGGCCCTCAGGCCTGGAGGTGGACTGGCCCAGGCCCGGGCGGAGGGACAGACCACAGCCATCCAGGCAGTGGCCGAGCAGCTGATGGGCAGATGGGCCCTGGGGAGGCACTGGGTGAGGTGGCACGGGGCACACTCCCATACCTGCTTGAGGGGAAGGGCGGGTGGTGTCCCCAGCTCCCCGTGCCTGAGCCAGGGCAGGGCTGAGCAGGCCTTCCCAAAATCGCTGGCTAGGGCCCGGCGGTTCGCAGGGAGTGGAGGAGCAGGGGCAGGAGAGCCCCCTGGGGTGCCTGTTCTAAGGGTCAGGGGCAGGCATGGTCGGTTGGGCTGGGTGCACTGGCTGTGGGGAGGAACCCGCAGGGAGGCTTAGGGGTACCTGGCTGCGACCTCGGGCCCCAGAGGGTTGGCACGAGGCCCCGGTGTGCCCAGTCCCCTTGGGGTCTTCTGGACCACTGCTGGCCCACCCACTCCCCAGGGACTGCTTTGCCCTACCTTCTGATTCTGGCTGTAGATCCTGGACTTTGGCCTGGCCCGGCAGGCAGATAGCGAGATGACTGGATACGTGGTGACCCGGTGGTACCGGGCGCCTGAGGTCATCTTGAATTGGATGCACTACACACAGACGGGTGAGGAGCTGCCCGGAGATGCGGCCCCGCGGCACCAGCTTCCTAGCCCGCCCCTGCCCGAGCTGCTCTGCGGGGAGGCTGCTGAGCTGGGCCGGGGCTGGGCAGGGCGTGGTAGGCTCGATGGCTCCTGGGCCCATGCCCCCCTCCACTGCCCCCACTCCCGCGTCTGTGTGTGCCCCCCTCCCCAGCCCACAGGGCCCTGATGGAGGGGCTTCTGTCTCAGTGGACATCTGGTCAGTGGGCTGCATCATGGCTGAGATGATCACAGGGAAGACGCTCTTCAAAGGCAGCGACCGTATCCTACACTTGGAGCCGGGTGCGGGGGAGGCTTGCCCTACACCTGCGGGGAGCAGGCCAGGCACACTGCCCAGGCTGGGTGGGTAGGTGAGCTCTGCTCTCTGGCCCTGCACTGTGCTCCTGACCTCAGCCAAGACCTAGACCAGCTGAAGGAGATCATGAAGGTGACAGGGACGCCTCCCCCTGAGTTCGTGCAGAGGCTGCAGAGTGCCGAGGTCAGTCGGGAGCCGGGCGTGAGCTGGAGGCCTGGGTCTGGGCCTGGGGGCCGGCGCCTCACCCTTTCTTCCCACACAGGCTCAGAACTACATGAAGGGCCTCCCTGAGCTAGAGAAAAAGGATTTTGCCTCCATCCTGACCAATGCGAGCCCTCTGGGTAGGGTGGGACTGCGGTGGGCATGGGGTCAGTGACATGGGTACTGGGGCCTGGGACCCTCCCCTCGGCCTGGCCTGATCCGCCCTTCCCCCAGCCGTGAACCTCCTGGAGAAAATGCTGGTGCTGGATGCGGAGCGGCGGGTGACGGCGGCCAAGGCGCTGACCCACCCCTACTTCGAGTCGCTGCACGACACAGAGGACGAGCCCAAGGCCCAAAAGTACGATGAATCCTTTGATGACGTGGACCGCATGCTGGACGAGTGGAAGCGTGAGTGGGGGGCTCTGGGCAGGGCCTGTGGCTGGACCCCACCAGCCCCGTGCAGGTGGCCAGGGCTCAGAGTCCTGGGTCCCCCCACCCTGGGATGCAGGTTAGGTGAGGAACACAGTGGAGGTCGGGGCAGCTGGGCTTCCGGGCCAAGGCCACCTGAGCACTTGGCCTCTCCCGGCCCCCAGGCCTGCCAGCGTGCCTCCCCATGTCTAGGCCAGAGGCCGGGCTACCCTGGAGGCCCTCAGCACCCACTCCCCCAGGCCTCTGCTCATACCTCTTGAATCTTCTGGCCTGTGTGCCCCTTTCAGGACCCCTCCTACCTAGACAGCTGCACTCCCCTCTCGTCCTGCCAGCAGGATGAGGTCCACTCCAGGCAGCCCATAGCACCTCCCCCTTCCTCACTACCCCTTGCCCGTCCCCTCTAGCCCCACTGAGCACTTCAGACCTCCCTTTACCTGTGCTCTGCATCTCCAGGCTTTGCATTGGCCTGGAGACCAAGGGCCCCTCTCTTCATCTCTGAGGGCTCCCAGCACCTGCTCAGCCTGAGGCTGGGCTCGGACGCCTGCCCAGTCCCCGGGCCTCCCTCTGCTGGGGCCCTGACGTCCCATGCTGGAACGGGCCTTGTCTAGCTCCACTCCGGCATGGCAGGCGTCTTCTCTCGGTGGCTGCGGGACCCGCCTGGGGGAACAGGGACGTCTGAGGGCAGCAGTTAGCGCCGACGGAGCTGTGGCACTGGTCGCCACTGTCCTAGACCCCGTCCTGGCTGTGCCTCAGACCTGGGGCCGCGGTCCTGGATGTGGGGGGTAGGGGTGGGGCTGGACGGGTTGTGCTTCTCAAACCACATTCTTCAGGGTCATCGGGGAGCCCCAGCAGGGGCTCTGCCCTTATCCGTGCTGTGTTTTGTGCTTGTAAGTTCTCTGTTGCTAGAAAGATAACAAGAAGACCGAAAACCATGGGCCACAGGATCCTCTCTGTGGTCTCCGCCACAAACTGTAGTGAGAGCTTTTGCTTTTACTACAGACCATGGTGGACACGTGGTCTGTTTGTGGTTGAGCCCCTGGTCAGGAATGCAAACTCATCACCTCCTGTTTCCCCGGGAAAAGCCAGCTTTACAGCAAGGACCTCTCCACACAAACCTTCCCTGTGTGGATGGGCTCCCGCACCAGGGTTAGATGAGGGCCTGGGAGGCACCCCACGGGGTAGGGATACAACTGTGCCGTGTACTGTGCAAACCACACAGACCACCTGCTCTAAAGGCACAGTCCCTCCTGAACTGGGCTTGTGGAGTACCAGTGGTCCCCCAACGGGCGTTCCCGTGGCCAGGTGAGCGTGGGCACCCTGGGGCAGGTGGCGCGGAACTGTCCTTTTGCAGGCTGCTCAGAGGGGAGGCGGAGCAGCACCCCCCTTCCTTTGGGACGGCTTGCTCTGGGCATGGTGCAGGGGACATGAGCACTGGTGAGGAAGCTGGATGCTGCAGGTGGTTGGTGGGAATTCCACACTCGTTTATAAATTAATTTATTTATTTATGTATTTCTGGCTGCATTGGGTCTTCGTTGTTGGGTCTTAGTTGCTGCGCGTGGGCTTTTTCTAGTTGCGGCGAGCGGGGGCTACTCTTCGTTGCAGTGTGAGGGCTTCTCATTGCAGAGCTTGGGCTCTAGGCGCGCGGGCTTCAGTAGTTGTGGCACGTGGGCTCAGTAGTTGTGGCTCACGGGCTCTAGAGCGCAGGCTCAATAGTTGTGGCGCATGGGCTTAGTTGCTCTGCAGCATGTGGGATCTTCCCGGACCAGCGGTCAAACCCATGTCCCCTGCCTTGGCAGGCGGATTCTCAACCACTGCGCCACCAGGGAAGTCCCCACACTTGTTTAAACCTTTATAGATGTTCTGGATCCAGAAGCTGGGGTGTGCCCTGGTGGGACCCTGAGCAACTCCACTCAAGTGAACACATTGGTTTACATTCCTCAGATGTCCTCTGTTCACTGAGGCATGCTGTGGAGCCAAGGCCACCCTAGGGGCCGTGGGTGTGGGTTACAGGAGCCCTGTCAGGGTGGACAGTCCCTGTGGATGGACACAGGTGGACTTGCACATGTGGGACAAAGGAGCCCACCTGGTGCCTGAACCCCAGCGGTGATCTCTGACCCTGTTATTTTGGGGGGCGGGTGGGCCCCCTAGTTCAGTGACTAACAGCCTGCGCTCTGGGCCTCCTCTCTCCACCCCCACCCCAAGTGGAATCTCATGGGACTTATCGCTGGTCCCCGTGAGCACCAATGAGCTGGGCCCAGTGCTTCGTCTTGGTCACTGGCGTCCCTCCTTGGTGCGCACTGTGGAGCTGTCTTAACAGGTGATGGGCCCCTTCTCCCATGACTCTGTCCCTCTCACCCTGCCCCAGGTGTCACATATAGAGAGGTGCTCAGCTTCAAGCCTCCCCGACAGCTGGGGGCCAAGGTCTCCAAGGAGACGGCCTTGTGAATACCCCTGGGCCCTGGGCCTGGAAGGGAGATCCTGTTTGCCACTGGGACCTTGGCTGGGGCTTGCATCCCAGGAGTCCCCTCGTTCCATGGAGCCTCTTCTGGAAGCCTGTTCCCCTGCTCTCAGACCCCACCTCAGCCTAACCTTGGAGGAGCATCTGGACTTTCTGGACAGGACGCCCCCCTGACCTGGGGCTGGGCTCTGACCCCCTGAGCAGTGGTCCCCTCCCCCAGGGTGCAGCAGAAGCCACAGAACCTGTGGGGTGGGATGGGGTTTGGGGTCAAAGCCTAGTCTCTGACCCTGCCTGCTCTGGACTGTGCTGAAAAGGAAGGACGGGAGGGTGCAGAGCACTGACTCAGGGACACGTCTCCTGGGGGCGTTGGTGTGGACGCTCCTGCACCACCCCCCTTAAATGTACATTGGCCGCGTGGTGTGGCCACACGGCTGGAGGAAATAAACCCTTTTGTAGCTCCCACTCTGCTTCACTTCCTGATTCCTGGGCTGGATCTCCACCTTTAGGCTTCTGTATGGAGTAAGGGGGCTGGCCTGGGAGCCTCGGCCCCGTCTTGAGCCACTGGGCCTGGGCACCTCCTCCCTCCCAGGTCACAAAGCTGGTGCCCACCTACCCCCAACCCCCCGTCCTGTGCCAATGAGCCCCAAGTCTGGAGCCCCCCACATTAGGGCTTGGCCCTGCCCCTCTTGTGGTGTGGCCTTCCTCTAAGCTAAGACCCCGGACCCAGACCCAGGGCAGGGCCTGATGGGGGTGAGGGGGTTAGGGTTCAACTTGGGTCTCAGTCCCAGGTGTTCGGGCTCCCTGCACTCTCCAAGGCCAGGTTCTTGGGGAGGTGGGGTCACGCCAGACACCTCCAGGCACCTCGGGTGTCTCTGAGACGCCTGTGCCTTAGAAGGGTGGTTTCTGTGCTCTTTTTCCTGCGCCTCCCCCGGCCGTGCCCCACCGCCATTGGCGAGCCCGCGGAGCCCTCTGCCGGCCATTCGACATCTCCGAGGACTGGCAGCTGGGTCAGGGGCCACTCTAGGGCTCCTGCGCCCGCCCTTGCTTCTCTCACCTGTCCCCCGGCAGGCGCGCCCAAAGCGGGGCCAGGCCGTCACCCTTCTCCCGGCATGGGGCTCAGATGGACGCGCCCAGTTGGTCCAGCCGAATACGGTCAGACGAGTTGCCAGAGTGGATACACGCCTCCTCTGCCCAGGGGCCCTCCCGCGCCTCCGCCGGAGCCCCGCCCAGGCCCTCCGCTCTCAGCGATCCAGGCGGGGCGGTCTGGCGCAGGCCCCGCCTTCGCGGCCACGTGCCCAGGACGGCCAATCAGCACGCCGTTTTCCAGCCGCCGTGATTGGCTCAGGGGCGGGCACGTCTTCCCAGAGCCCCGCAGGCCGCCGGCTACCCGCGCCAGCAGGTAGCTTGGCCAGGACGGTGGCGATCCACGCGGGACTGCTTGCCGCGGGCAGCGGGGCCCTGTCAGGGCCTCCCTCTGCATCCATCCTACCTTGGGGATCGCCCCCGAACGGCCGGGGCGACCAGAGAACGGGACGGGGGCACGCCCGCCCCAGGGCCCCACCTCCTAGATTTCAGGGCCCCTGCTCACGTCCCGCCTCCAAGAGACCCGCCTCCAGGGCTCCGCCTACAAGACCCGGGACCCCACCCGCGGCGGCCCCGCCTCCAAGATGCCCGCCTTCCCAGACGCCCACCCCAGGAACCGCCCCCTCATCCAAGCCCTGCCTCAAAAAGGTCCGCCCGGGCCCCGCCTCCAAGACCAGATCCCGCCCATGTCCCCGTCCCCAAAGACCCGCGGTGTCTTCAGTCCCCAGAACCTCTCCGTTTGAGGCCGGGGGCTCCCGGTTTCCTCCCCTCTTTGGCCATCTTGTTCTTGGCTGGGCCCGCGCCTCTTCCTTTACTGGCCTCATTCGTTCACTCACTCATCCCTCGCCCAGACACTCCCTCTGTTGGCCTCCGCCCTGCCTCCCCCGACGCTGCGCCTCTCCTGTCCAGCTTCTCTGCCACAACCCTGACCCTCCGACTCTTCCGCTCTTCGGTCAGGGGTCTTCCTGGAGCTTAAATCGGATACTGTCACTCCCTTCTTGAGCCTTGGGGGCAGCGCTGCGCTGCGGCCGGGCTAAGCCACGACCACCGTCCCCTGTCGAGGCTCTCTCCTCCTTGTGGCCTTGCCCCTGAGGACCCTCGGCCTCGCGCTCCTTCCCGCGTAGCTCCTCCCTGAGCCCTTGCTGGGGGGCCTCGGTCAGCGCTGGGCGCAATGGGCTACTGACGCGTCTGACCCGTGGCCTGCGGGGTCAGGGTGGGCCTGGGGGAGGCTTGGGGCGGAGGGGCACGGACCCGCGTGGCTCGGCTCATAGCACGCAGGTGGGGCCTACGTGACGGTCCGCAGGAGCCTGGGCACACTGGCCCTCCGTCCTCGCACCCGTCCCCTCCGACTTACGCAGGGGCGCCGAGGCCGGCGACCCTCTCCCGGCTCCGGCGAGAATAGGAGGTGGAGCCGCAGCTGGAGGGAAGGGCGGCGTGGGCAGAGCCCCGAGGGGCCCAGTCTTCGGCCCGCCCCGCTGCATCGGGGCGGGGTTTGGGGCAGTCGGAGGCGGGTCCATGCCAGGTCCGAGTTGGAGGAAGACGGAAGCCAAGCCCCGCGAGCCACCCTATCGACCCCTGCCCAGCTCTGGCGCCAGCCGGGCCTGGGGCCTCCTTCCTGTCCGGGCTCCGCGCCCGCGCCCCCGGCTGTGCTCCAGGCGTTGGGCTGCTCCCTGGGGCTGCCAAGGGGGGCGGGCAGTGCACTCACCTGCCTGTGAGTGGTAGTGTTTGGGTCCTGCCCACCCTGAGTGGCCCAGAGCGACCACGGTCAGGCCATGGGGACCGCACTTGTGTACCACGAGGACATGACAGCTGCCCGGCTGCTCTGGGACGAGTAAGTGGGACCTGGCAGAGGCAGAGACGGGGGATGAGGAGGGGCTCTGCTCTGGACTCTGAGCTCTCTGTCCATTCAGCCCCGAGTGTGAGATCGAGTGCCCGGAGCGCCTGACCACAGCCCTGGAGCGCCTGCAGCAGCGTGGCCTGGAGCAAAGGTGTCTGCGGCTGGCAGCCCGGGAGGCCTCGGAGGCGGAACTGGGCCTGGTGCACAGGTCAGACTTGGGGCGGGCCTCCTGCCCCTGAAGCCGCGGTCCAGGACCTGGGCCTGCCCCAGCCTGCTGGTGCCTGGCAAACAAGCCTCCCCCCAAAGCCTCAGTTTCACCGTTGGATGGGTGGGTGAGGGAGCAATGAGGGGGGCGGTCCCACTCGGGGTCCAGGCCCTGTTTCTCCTCCACCTGCTCCTCCAGGTGACCCTGCCTTGCCTGCCTGCCCCTTTGCAGCCCGGAGTATGTGGCCCTGTTGCAGGGGACCCAGGCCTTGGGCACCAGGGAGCTCCAGACCCTGTCTGGACAGTACGATGCCGTCTACTTCCACCCGGTGCGTGCCCTGGGGACACACCCACCCACACAGTCACACATCCGGGTACTCGTGCCTGTTCACGGGCAATGTTCCCGTGTGCCAGTGCCCTGCTGGCTGCTGCTGCGGGCACCCGGGACTGGCCTGGCCAGTTCTGCTCAGTGCTTGGTGCCCTGCAGCCTGGCACAGGACTTGGTAGAGCCTGTGAGGGGTAGTGGGCAGGGGGCTTACCTGCACCCCTGCCCTGGCAGAGTACCTTCCACTGTGCCCGGCTGGCCGCGGGGGCGGCGCTGCAGCTGGTGGATGCAGTGCTGGCGGGAGCTGTGCGCAACGGGCTCGCCCTGGTGAGGTGAGAGCTGCCCCCTCCCCTGGCCGCCCCGACCTGTGGGTGGCCCTGTGAGGACACAGGATGACCCTGACACGCCCCACACCCCACTCACACCCCCAGGCCTCCTGGGCACCATAGCCAGAGGGCTGCCGCCAATGGATTCTGCGTGTTCAACAACGTGGCCATAGCAGCCAAACATGCCCAGCGGCAGCACGGGCTGCACAGGTTTGTGCCAGTCTGGCTGCAGGGTGAGGCCCAGGCCAGAGGGGAAGGCTGTGGAGGGGGCCTTTGAGGGACCCTACCCAGCTCCTTCCCATCCTGGGCCTGGCTCCTGGCCTGGAGGTGGGAGGCCCTGCCCTCAGTGACCCCAGAGCTGTCTGTCCCCAGGATCCTCATCGTTGACTGGGATGTCCACCATGGCCAGGGCATCCAGTATATCTTTGAGGATGACCCCAGGTAAGCTGGGGGTGGGGACAAGACCCCCCCCTGCGACCCTACTTTTCAGGACGAGCACAGCCCGGCCTGGGAAAGTCTGAGGGAGCAGACGTGGCTGTGTGCTCGGTGGGGTGGGGTTAGGCTTCTGCAAGGAGCCCTGGGGCTGAGGGGCCTGCCCTCTGGCCCCGGCTGACTGTCGCAGTGTCCTTTATTTCTCCTGGCACCGCTATGAGCACGGGCGCTTCTGGCCCTATCTCCGAGAGTCAGATGCAGACGCTGTTGGGCAGGGCCCGGGCCTTGGCTTCACTGTCAACCTGCCCTGGAACCAGGTGCTTGCCCCTCACCCCGGGCCCCCCACCCAGAGCCCCTCCCCCTGCCCACATTCCCCCCTCCACCGAGTGCAAGCCCAGGGCGTCGTGCCAGGATCCCCCCCAGAGCCCGGGCCCCAGGGGTGAGGACCCTGCCGTCCTCCCTGGCAGGGCCAGCACTGATGCCCCTTGGCCACAGGTCGGGATGGGAAATGCTGACTACGTGGCCGCCTTCCTGCATGTGCTGCTGCCCGTGGCCTTTGAGGTGACCGTGTGGGGGGTGGAGGTGGTCTCAGTGGCAGGGGGTGGGGGCGATGCGGTGCCCAGAGTGGAACAGAGCCCCTGGGGTGAGGAGGGTCTCTCTGGAGGGGCCTCCCCTCCGCCTCAGCTCCAGCTTCTTTTCTGCCTCTCCCCACCGGGCCCTGCCTGCAGTTCAACCCTGAGCTGGTCCTAGTCTCCGCGGGATTTGACTCAGCCATCGGGGATCCCGAGGTGAGGGCCTGGCCTGGCTGGGGAGGGCTTCTGGAGTCCTGGGGCCAGGTCCTCATCACACCTGGCTCTGGTTGCAGGGGCAGATGCAGGCCACGCCAGAGTGCTTTGCCCACCTCACGCAGCTGCTGCAGATGCTGGCTGGTGGCCGGGTCTGCGCTGTGCTGGAGGTGATTGTGGCGAGCTGGGAGGGTGCGTGGGCCGGAGGCTGAGAGGTGGTTGGAGGGGTCCTGCCTCGTGGGGCAGGGCGTCCTGCCTGGGACCCTGACACCCCTGCCCTTCGTGTCTCTGCCCCCTCCTCATCCCAGGGTGGCTACCACCTGGAGTCACTCTCGCAGTCCGTGTGCATGATGGTGCAAGCGCTGCTGGGCGACCCTGCCCCGCCCCTGTCGGGGCCCATGGTGCCGCATGCCAGGTGCGAGGGGCAGGACGGAGGAGGGTGGGAAGGGCCAGGGGTGGGAGGCCCGGCCTCACTGATCCTGCTTCTCCTCGCAGCGCCCTGGAGTCCATCCAGAGCGTCCGGGTAGCCCAGGCCCCTCACTGGATGAGCCTCCAGCAGCAAGGTCAGCGTGGCCCGGGTCGGGATGGTGCCTCAGGCTCTCGGGATGGCGCCTCAGGCTCTCATGCAGTGGCTGTGACACTGAATCACCCCCTAGGTGTGGCCCCTGTACTGAGTCCCAGCCCCCGCTCCCCAGAGGGGAGGCCCTCGCCTCTGCTGCTGCCTGGGGGGCCCGAATTCAAGGCAGCAGCGACCCAGGACGTGGCTGCCCTGAGCTCCCTCCTGGACCAGCTGCGCCTCAATCCCACGCCCCCTGTACGCACAGCTGTTGCCTTGACTGCGCCAGATGCTGCCCTGGCCCTGCCCTCTGATGTCCTCTGTGAGGAGAGGTCAGCCCCACAGGAGGAGACGCAGGCCTGGGCCAGGTGGGCCAGGTGGGCAGGGTGGGCCTGGGGAGAAGCCCAGGACCATGTCTGCACGTGTGCCTGTGTGACTCATCTGTGGTCTGTGTGTCATTTTGTGTCGTGCTCTTCTGGTTTGTCCACCACAGGCCACATGAGGCCCTGGCCCAGGACAGGGCCCTCACTGCACTCGGGAAGGTCCTGTACCTCTTGGACAGGATCTTGGATGGGCAGGTAGGGGCACTGGGGAGGGGCTGGGGGGTGGCCATGGAGTCAGGGGCAGGGCCCAGGACCTGCCTGCGACAGGTGGCCTGTCTAGGGGAGGTCTGGGTGGTACAGAACCATGTGGACATGAGCATTGCCTTGTGCCTTGTGCCCAGGACCCTTCCCAAAACAGCCCCCAGGGACAGGGTTCAGGAACACCCCCCTCAGTTCCCTCAACGAAATGCTCTTTGGTAGACAAGTGAAGGGGATGATTTATAGTTTTATGCATCTTATTTTCAGAAATGGAGCAATTTGACCTCAGAGTGCACAGGTGACAGCCATGTAGACACGAGCCAAAAGAAGGGACAGATGGGTCTGTTTATGTGGTTTGGGAGTTACCCTCTACACCTGTTATCCACTCCACAGGTGAGCAGTGGCATTGCAGTCACCCCAGCCTCTGCTGCAGCTGCCACCCTGGATGTTGCCATTCGGTGTGGCCTGTCCCACGGAGCCCAGAGGTAAGCCTCACATGGCTGGTCTGAGGCTACGAGGCAGGGCCCATGGGCACCCCCTGCCCTGGCTGGCCACGTGGCAATGGCTCTGGGAATGGGCTCCAGGCGGGGTGAGTGCAGCTTATCCAGGAGCCAACTCTTCCTCCAGGCTGCTTTGTCTGGCTGTGGGACAGCTGGATCGGCCCCCAGATCTCACGGATGATGGGTATGACTCTCAGGTCATGTGTATGTCCGGTTCTGCAAGTAGGTGGGTGGGCACATCACCCTGGATCCCCAGGGGTGACAGGTGGGTGGGGCGTCCCGCAGCTGGAGTTTGGCAGAAGGGCCCCTGGGAGCAATGCCAGGAGGGTCTCCAGCACAGAGGGTCAGCTGTCTTAGCACCGCTGCCCCCTGAGCTGTCCTTCTTCTGTCCGGGCTCTGGACAGTGGGCGGCGTCTCACACACAAGCTCATGTATCCATATGCTTGCTCTCCCCTGGAAGGAGGAATCTATGGCTGAATATTGGGGGCAAGGAGGCAGCTGCCCTGTCCATGTTCCACGTCTCTGTGCCACTGCCAGGGGTGAGTGGTGGTGTCACAGGGCAGGGCAGCTGCTGCTCACTGGCGTCGGCATGAGGGCCAGACCCCTGGCCTTCACTTGCCCTTCCTGGGGGGGACTGTGGGTGTGTCTGCCCACCTGAGATTGGGAAGTGGGGTGGCCTGAGCCAGCTGGAGGGGTGTTCCCTGGATGAGGGGTTGGGCTATGCTGCTGTCCCTCCCATAGACGACTGGAGGGTTTCTGAGCTGTGTCCTGGCCCTGGTGCTGCCCCTGGCCTACAGCTTCCAGCCTGACCTGGTGCTGGTGGCGCTGGGGCCCGCCCATGGCCTGCGGGACCCCCAAGCTGCACTCCTGGCTGCGCTGCTTCGGGGCCCAGCAGGGGGCCGAGTCTTGGTCCTTGTGGATGAGGTGAGTTGGGCGGGGTGGACCTGCTGTCGGGTGGGAGGTGAGGAGAAACCAGCAACTCACTGCTTCCACCTCTGCTGCTGACTCAGGAATCCACACCCCAGCTCGCGGTGGTCCTGGCCAGGGTGTTGCATGGAGCGGCAGCCCCTAGCCTGGGTCCCTTCTCCATGGCCTCCCCAGAGGAAGTGCAGGCCCTGATGCAGCTGAGAGGGCAGCTGGAGCCACGGTGGAAGATGCTGCAGGTGGCCAGTGAGGCTGGGGGGCCAGGCTCAGGCTGAATGCTTGGGGCCTTGGGCGACAGCTGCCTTAGAGCTCTGTGGCGGGACGGGCTCACGTCCTGGGGAGTGGGGTGCTGCCCTGAACCAGCTCATAGCCGCGTCAAGCAGTTGTGCACCTCTTCCCAGCTCCTCCTTGAGTGCTGTGACCTGGTAGCTTGAAATCGGCCAGGGTGGGAGTATTCACACCCCGGAAAAGACACCACCAACTAGTCCCCCAAGAGCCTGTTGTTAACCATTCACCAGCACACTTCTGCGCGAGGCCTCTTTCCTGAGGGCTAGGCTACGGGGCTGCCCGGGACACTGGTTCAGGGGCCCTGTATCCCCCGCCCCAGCGCAGACTCCCCCCTCCGGCGACCCGCCTCTGCACGGATGGCCCCTCCCTCGCTCCCTCCCCGCCCAATCAGTAAACGTCGGTTAAGCGAAAGTCTGACTCCGTCTCCCTTATTGAGCCCGATTTAGTTAACTCAGTTGATTACGGCCCCAGTTTCCCCACCCGTGGGAACGAGGCTCCAGGCCGGAAGTGCCCTTGGTAGGCGGCCTCCAGGCTCCGCCCCCTCCGCGCGGGCCGCCCGCCTCCCGGGTGACGCAGTTCCGGTGCGCTTGCTCCGGCTGTGTAGCCGGTCGCGTGGTGGTGACGCGGTGTCGGGAGCTGGGACCGCGCGCTGTCCCCAGAGTGAGGGGACCCGGCGGGCAAGCGGGCGCGTGGGCCTGGCCCACGCTCCGTCCTCGGCGGTGCCTCTGCCGGCCGTCCCCTCTCCGAGGCCCCGAGAAGGCGAGCCAGGCCGCGCTCGAGGGCCCGGCGTGAGGAGGGGGCATGGCCAGCGTCCCCCAGCTGGTGGACGACCTGTGCGAGGCCCTCCTGCCGGCCGCGAAGGCTCACTATGGCCAGCGCCGCGGGAGCCGCAAGAAGGCCAAGCAGAGCCTCAAGAGGGTGGCCTACAACGTTCTGTTCACGAGCCTCTTTCAAGATGAGACCCGCAGGCTGCAGCCCGGCCTCCCGAGACTCCCGGTGAAAAACAGGATCCTCATGCTGTCCTTCGACTTGCGAGTGAGCGGCCTGGGTGCCGAGGCCGACCGCCTGGAGGAGTTGGTGGAGGAGCTGGAGGCCGCGCATCGCCGGCCGCTGGCGGAGCTGGGATCCGTGCTGGACCTGCTGGTGCGGCTGGCGGGCAGCGGGCCCCCGCGCATGCTGCGGCGCCGGCGGGACTTCTTCTTGCACAGCCGGCCCGTCGGGAGAGACGTTCCCTACGGCGGCTACGACTGCGCCGACCTGAGCGGGTTGGAGGCGGACGTGCGGTCGCTCATCTCCGGAGAGGAGTATTTCTGTCGGGACCTGGTCCGGAAGACGCTGCAGGTGATGGAGGCGGCGCCGGGCACCGGCCTGCCCGCCGTCGGGCTCTTCTCGTATGGCGACCCCTGCGGGGACAGGTTTGAGAGGGACACCCGTGTCTCGCTCTTCGGAGCCCTGGTGCACAGCCGCACGGCCGACCTGGACGTCCGCCTGGACCTGCCCCCGGTGCCGGACAGCGCAGACCTCTCCGGACTGGCCATCAAGGTAGAGTGTTTGCTTCCTGCCTCCGGCTCCCCGGGCTTGGGAAGGGCCTCGTTTGACCTTCCTTCCATCGGGGCAAAGGGAGGACAGCTGGAGTCCGGGGCACTGGCGGCTGAGCCGTGGGGCGGGGCTGCCGGTGCGGACCCCCACCCCACCTCCCTCCCGCGCAGCCCCCGGCCACGTGCCGCTTTCCTCTTGTATTTAGTGTTCAGTCACTTCTGTTGTCGAGTTGATGTTTAAATTCAAGTTCATGAAGATGAAATAAATCCGGTTCTTCCCTGCGTTTCAAGTGTTCAGTAGCCGTAGGTGGCAAAAAACATTTGTCCGTGCTGTTCGTGCAGTGTTATATGCTTTTTTTCTCGGTAAGGTGGGATTTTTCCGTTATTAAGTAAATTGCCGTTTGCCTTTGCATTTTGCAGTTTTGCTGAAAGGGTGCTCTGTCATCGTTCAGTTATTCCCTTACTGTGAGGCACTTAGATTGTTTTCAACCATAATGCTATAGCAGACATCTTGGCGGACGTGAGTTTTTCTGTGTCTATATGATTTTTTTATGCTGGGTTCCCCAAAATGGGATTTCCAGATCAGAGACATCTTGTGAAAAATGTCATTGTAAGTTATTTTGAGGCTCGTGAGCCTCAACAAGCCTGTGTTGTGTGAAATTGAGAATTGGTAATGAATTAGTTTAATTCCTTAAGTGATTCCCTAGGGGTGAAAACATGGTGTACTACTTACGTGCTTGAGAAAAATAGAAGAAGCGTTCTGTCGGGTCTTTCCCATAGTGTAAATGGAAGCGTCCCTGGAACTGTCATCCCACTCGGGTGAAATCTAGACACCACGTCCAGGTGAAATGTCCTTTTCCCTTGGCCTCCAGGTCCCTTCGAGCGTGGATCAGTCGGAAGATGAAGGGTTCCAATCAGCATCCAATCTGACTCCTGATTCCCAGTCTGAGCCGGGCGTGACTCCAGACATTGACCTGTGGGACGCTGTACTCACCTACGAGGCCAGCAAGCGGAGGTGCTGGGAGCAAGTTGGATGGTTCGTGAGCTTTGCCTTAAAATGCACAGTGCCCTCCCCCCTCTCCTGGCCTTTACTCGGAGAGCCCAGGTGGTTGGGATTCGGAACTTGGAAGTTTCAGTCAAGCTGTGTACAAGTTGTCTGCACCCTAGGGGTTGAGAGAAGTGCAGGGGGAAAGGGCTCTTGGGCCTATGGAGGTTCCCACTGAACCAGTAACTTCTGCACATCACACTTTGCAGTCCGAGTGGTCAGTTGGCAACTGAGTTACATCCTGGCCACGGTGGCTCCCAGTCCGAGGTGTCTGAGGGCGGCCTGGCAGGCTGTGTGGTCAGTGCCGGGCATGGGGTGCTGACGAGGGAACGTTCTTCACATCTAGAACGACTGAGGGTGGTCCTCTCTGGTGAGAAGTTCGGTCATCGCAGTGTTTCCCTGATTGGTGCTCTTCCCGTCCACGGCCTCTGCACACAGGACCTCTCAGTCTGTAGTGTGCTGGTGTCTCGCAACCTCCCAGAGCGGGGGTAGAGGACACATTTCCCAAATGTTTGGTCATGGGATACTCTTGTTGCATCTCATCTGCGGCATTTCTGTGGGATGCCGGTTTGGGGAGCACTGAGTGAGAGAGGTGGGGTTCACAGGGAGCCGAGTGTCTTCTGGTGCAGCCTCGGCTCCTGCAGGGTCTCCCAAGGAGGAGCACGCACTCGGGGATGTTGTGTGGGCCCTGCTCCTGCTGGGGTAGCTTTCCTGGCGTGGTCATCTTCCCCCACGTGGATTCCTCCAGGCAGGGCCAGCTTCCTGCTTCCCCAAGCACCGTCGGTTTTGGTGGTTGTCTTGTCTTTGAGGGGCTTCTCTGCCCTGTGACTTCCTGTTAAGTCTTCACCCTGTCTTGTGTGTACAAAGCAAATCTAATCACTCCGCTGTTTGCTCACCCCTCACAAGTCTAAACACTGGCCATCAAGCAGCTACTACTTTCTTTTGTAAATCTTCGCTAGCGCTGTTTCATTGAGCAGTTCCCACTTTTCTAGGCTCAGTTTTGCAGGTCACTGTTCAGGAGACGTGGTTGCTCAGCTGGTCAGCATCCTCGTCCCTTTTTCTGAATGCGCCTAATCTCCTCAGTGTCCCCCGAAAGCAGAGCTGACCCCACAGCTCCAGCGTGAGGAGTACCTCGCGGTGTCCCTTCCAGGAGGACGGCAGCCAGCGCGGTGGCCTGTGCCCCGCGCTCCCGCAGGAGACGCCCGGCCGCCTCGCGGCTGGGCACGGCCTGAGCTCACTCCCCCCAGGCTCTTCCACTGCCTGCTCCGTCATAACCCGGTGCCCCAACCCCTGAGGCCTGTCACTCAGGTTCATTTGGAGAATCTTGGGAACTCGTTGCAGCGAAATCCCAGCCGCCTGCTGGTTTCCTGCCGGGGCTCTGACGAGCGGGCAGTGGAGGCTCCCTGCCCACCTGCAGCCCCTGGACTGTGAACTCTGCCCTGGCCTTGAGAGCCCCCAGAGCGCCCCCGCCCCTGCGCTTCAGCCTGTGAGCCAGCGTCGGTCTCCCTGCTCCCGGGGGTCCTCTGCGTCTGTCGCCCTCTCTGGGGAAGTGGTTTCACTGGTGTTAAGGGCCAGGTTCTCTGTGGGGACAGGCGTGAGTTTGTTTTCCTTCACGGGCTCCCCTCCCTCAGCTCTGAGCCACCGAAAGGCTCGTGTGGCCACAGGGGTCGGGAGTTGACCCTGGAAGGGTGGGCAGGAGCCTAGCACTCGAGTGCGCGGTGGGATGGCGCCCGCAGCACATGCACCCCCCCCGGGGACCCCTGGAGGGCCGTTCGGAAGGACCCTGGAGCTCCGAGTCTCCTCCTTTCCTCGAGCTCTTCCTGCCCCGAGGGAGTGTGGGCTGGTGTCGTGGCCCGGCTGGGCCCCACCTGCTGATCGGGGCACTCAGGACCGGCCTGCCCGTTTCTCCTGCCCACTCAGCTGTCCTCCGCTCGGCCAGCACCACTTTCCAGGGATGGAGATCAGAGGTGCGCCGCCCCTTCCCCTGCCACGCCTCACGGCCTCCCCATCTGGACTGTGGACCGCCGGCCCCTGCCCTCGCCCTCCCCACACTGAGCCCCCAGCACCTGGCCCCTTTCCCTTCCTGTCTCTGGGCTTTCACGCAGGCCGCTCCCTCCGCCAGGGGCGCTGCTCCAGCGTGGCCTTGCTCCCAGGGCCTTCCCACCGGGACCGTGTCCTGGGCGGTGAGTCGCGCCTCCTCGTAGCTTGTGTCTGCGCACCTGCACCTGCCCCGTGAGGACAGGACTGGGCTCGTCCTGCTCTGGCCGCTGCTCTCAGACACTTGCTCGATGAGGGAAGGAGCGCATTATGGTGCAGTGTTCGTTAAAAAGCATTTTTGGTTTTAACAAGTTCTGAGATTTTTCCTGGGCTCCTTTTATTAAGAAATTACTTTTTCCAGTGGACTTTAAAAAACGATTCTTTCATACTTTCAGTAGGGGTTGATGGTTTCCAAAGGAATATTTAAGAAGTGATACTGTCTTTTTGGCCTTTTTTGAACAGTGTGACTGGGCTGGGCAGACACTGGTAGTTCCTGAACTTCCTACAGGACCCCCATAGGCAAAGACCTCAGGGGTGGACGTGTGCCCAGAGCCACCCTCTGTGAGACCCAGCCCCCCTGATTTCTCCTGGAATTGCAGGAGACTTTTTGCTCTGTACGTTCTTTGTGCTTTTCTGGGGGGAGGGTGATAAAATGCCCGTAACATAAAATTTAACATCTTAACCCTTTTTAAGTGTACGGTTCAGTGGCATTAAGGACATTCATGTGGTGTGACCATCACCACCATCCGTCTCCAGAACTTTTTCATCCTCCCAAACTGAGACTCGGTCCCCATTACACACTCACTCCCCCTCCCCCAGCCTCTGGCCCCCACGCTTCTCCTTTCTGTCTCTGTGGTGTGACTACTTCAGGGACCCCACAGGAGCGGGGTCACTCAGTACTTGTTCTCTCGTGACTGGCTTGTATCACTTAGCGTCACGCCCTCAGCGTTCCTCCATGTTGTAGTATCTGACACGTTGTGTCAGAATTTCCTTTCTTTTTAAGGCTGGATAACAGTTCCCTCGTGTGGACGGATCACGTCTTTATCCACTCCTCTGGCGATGGACACGTGCGCTGTTGTTAATGTTCTGCTCCGAGCTTGGGTGTTGTTTCCCACGTAGAGGCCATCGCGAGCGAGTGGTCAGCCGGAGGACCGCCGTGTGCCCGGAGGCGCTGGGCGGTGCGGGCATTTGCTGCTGCTGCTGGACCCTTTCTGCGCGGCGCTGTCTGACTGCCTGCCACACGCTGCTGGGGGACTGGGGCCGTGGGGAGTCACACCTGGTCTTAGACGTTTTATGCTCTTGAACCGCTGTTTGTCCCGCCTTCTGTTCACGTCCGCTCGCTGCCCCCCTCTGTCCCCCACAGCCCGCCTGGCCACCGAGAGGAGCCCTACCTCACCGAGGCCGGAAGGGCCGCCTTCGACAGGTCCTGCCGGCTCTGCCAAGCGGGACTGCAGGTGCTGGGCGGGGGCCTCCTGCAGGCCCCGCAGCCCGTCCTGGTGAAGGAGTGCGAGCTGGTGAAGGACGCGCTCAACATCCTGATTGGGGTCGTGTCCGCCACGTTTTCCCTCTGCCAGGTAAGGACACGCTCACACGCGACACACCTGGGCGCTGGGGGAGGGTGGGGCAGCGGCCACAGAGTCCAGGGTGGCATGTGGTCGGGAAGCCGACTTGGCCTCCTGCCTGGTGATCGTCTTCTCGTTTCAGTTCTAAAAAGTATTAATTTATTAACATCCTTTTAAAAACTGAGTAAAAGATGTTTCTTGCCATCAGTGAAAGAAGAGAAATGTACCCGTTTCCGCAGATCCTCGAGAAGTGCTGGGGTTGGGGGGCCCTCTGAGCCTTCCCTGTCGCTCTCTCCTGGCCGCGGGGGGCCTGGCTCAGCTGGGCAGTCGCTGCACTTTATCCAGCCTTTGCCTCTTGCTGGGTGTTTACTGAACAAAAGACATGTTTACGAGAATGAAGCCTTTCGTATGTGTTGTTCTGCAACTGCTTCTTTTGTCCTGTGCCCGGTCTCTGTCTTCAGTGTACTTCCCAGGGCTGTTCTCAGGTGGAGCGTGTGCTAGAAGCACATCCTGGGCTTGGCTCAGACACGCTCCAGCCGGCTCCAGGCGGTCCTGGTGCTGGTGTGGGTGCTGGTGCTGGCGCTGGGGTGCCCTCTGGGATGCTGTTCCAGACTCCGTGTTCATGGCCTCATAGTGTTCTGTTGTGTGAATGGTCCTTCTCTATGGAGTGGAATCAATCCTCTCTACCCTTTTTAAATTGTGGTAAAACAGACGTAACTTAAAATTTACCGTCTTACCCACTATTAAGTGTACTATTCAGTAGCATTAATTACATTCACAATGTTGTTGTAATCATCCCACTATTTCCAAAATTTTTCATCTTCCCAAACTGAAACTCTGTCCTCGTTAAACACTGACTCCCCATTTCCCCCTCCCCCAGCCCATGGCACCCACCTTTCTACTTCCTGTCTCTCTGATTTTCCTCATATGAATGGAATCATACAGTGTTTGTCCTTTTGTGTCTGACTTATTTCATTCAGCATAATGTTCTCAAAGTTCATTCATGTTGTAACCAGTGTCAGAATTTCCTTCCTTTTTTAAGGCTGAAAAGTATTCCATGCATATATAGACCACATTTTGCTATCCATTCATCAAGTTGATGGACACTTGTGTGGATTTCACCTTTTGGCTGTTGTGAATAGTGCTGTGTGAACATGGGTGCACAAGAATCTGTTTGAATCCCGGCTTTTAGTTCATTTGGATATATTCCTAGGAGTGGAATTGCTGGGTCATACAGTAATTCTATGTTTAACTTTCTGAGGAACCAACAGATTATTTTCCACCATGGCTGCACCCTTTTACACTCGCTCCAGCAGTGTCCTGGGGTTCCAGTTTTTCTGCATCCTTACCAATACTTGTTATCCCCCCACCCCTTTTTTGGTAAATAATAGCCATCCCAGTGGGTGTGAAGTGGTATCTCATTGTAGTTTAGATTTGCATTTCCATCATGACTAATGATGCTGAGCATTTATTTTTTTTAAGATTTTTTTCCCTTTTTGTTTTTAATTAATTAATTAATTAAGTCTTGGCTGCGTTGGGTCTTCGTTGCTGTGCGCAGGCCTTCTCTAGTTGCGGCGAGCGGGGCTACTCTTCGTTGCGATGCACGGGTTTCTCGTTGCGGTGGCTTCTTTTGTTGTGGAGCATGGGCTCTAGGCGCATGGGCTTCAGTAGTTGTGGCACACAGACTCAGTAGTTGTGGCGCATGGGCTTCTTTGCTCTGTGGCATGTGGGATCTTCCTGGACCAGGGCTCCAACCCATGTCCCCTGCATTGGCAGGTGGATTCTTAACCACTGCCCCACCAGGGAAGTCCTGAGCAATTTTTCACGGGTATATCTTTTTTGAAGAAATGTTTATTCTAGTCCTTTGCCTTTCTTTTTTGGGGGGGGGGGGTTTAGAGACCGGAAATGTATTTTCCCATAGTTTTGGATGCTGGAGGTACAAGGTTAAGGTGCTTGCAGAATTAGTTTCTCCTGAGGCCTTTCTCCTTGGCTTTCAGACAGTTGCCTTCTTACTGTGTTCTCACATGTCCTTTGCCCATTTTTGAATTGGGCCGTTGAGCTGTAGGAGTTCTTTATACATTCTGGATATTAATCCCTTATCAGATATATGATTTGCAAATATTTTCTCCCATTCTGTAGGTTGTTTTTTCACTCTCTTGATAGTATCCTTTGAAGTACAGAAGTTTTTAATTTTGATGAAGTTCAGTTTATTTATTTTCTTTCTTTCGTTGCCTGTACCTTTGGTGTCATATTTAAGAAATCACCAAATTCAAGGTCTCTATGTTTCCTTCCAAGAGTTTATTGTTTTAGCTTTTAAGTTTAGGTATTTGATCTATTTTGAGTTAATTTTGTATATGGTGCAGGGGGAGGGTCCAACTCAAATCTTTTGCACGTGGATGTTCTGTTTACTGAGCACCATTTGTTGAAAAGACTGTTCTTTCCCCATTGTATGGTCTTGATATCCTTATGCATTAATTGACCATATATGTGAGTGTTTATTTTTGGACTCTGTTCTGTTCCACTGGTCTTCATGTCTGTCCTAATGTCAGTACTACACTGTTTTGTTTTTTTGGGGTGCCGTGCCGCACAGCTTGTGGGATCTCAGTTCCCTGACCAGGGATTGAACCCGGCCCATGGCAGTGAAAGTGCCGAGTCCTAACCACTAAGGTAGCAGGGAACTCCCCAAGTTCTACACTGTTTTGATTACTGTAACTTTGTAGGAAGTTTTGACCTTGGGAGGTGTGAGTTTTTTTTAAGATTGTTGTGGTTATTCAGGGTCCCTTGCAATACCACTATGAATTTTAAGATGGTTTTTCCTATTTCTGCTAAAAACACCATTGGGATATTGATAGGGATTGCATTGAATCCATAGATCGATTTGGGTGTATTATTATTATTATTTTTTTTTGGCCACACCGCACAGCATGTGGGATCTTAGTTCCCTGACCAGGGATTGAACCCGTGCCCCCTGCAGTGGAAGTGCTGAGTCTTAACCACTGGACAGCCAGGGAATTCCTTGGGTGTATTATTATCCTAACATTATTAGACATTCCAGTCCATGAACATCGGATGTCTTCGCATTTATTTAGGTCTTTAATTTCTTTCAGCAATGTTTTCTAGTTTTCACTGTAACAAGTCTTTTGCCTTCTCAGTTAAATTTATCTCTTAAGTATTTTATTCTTATATTACATTTGTAAATGGAATTGTTTTCTTAGTTTCCTTTTTTTGGATTGTTCGTTGCAAGTGTATAGAAATACAACTGATTTTTGTATGTTGATTTCATATCCTGGAACTTTGCTGAATTCGTTTATTAGTTCTAACAGGTGTTTTGTAGATTCTTTAGTGTTTTCTGTGTATAAGATCATGTCATCTGCAGACAGATAATTTTCTTCTTCCTTTCCAATATGGATATTAAATTTTCTTCTTCTTACCTAATTGCTCTGGCTGGGACTTCCAGTATTATGTTGAACAGAAGTGGTGAAACAGGCATCCTTGCCTTGTTCCTTATCCTAGGGGAAAAGCTTTCAGTCTTTCACCACTGAGTGTCATGGGAGTTGTGGGTTTTTCACACGTGACCTTTATCCTGTTGAGAAAGTTCCATTCTTTTCCTAGTTTACTGAGTGTTTTTATCATGAAAAAGTATTGAGTTTTGTCAGTTTTTTTTGCATCAGCTGAGATGATCATATATAATTTTTTCCTTCGTTCTGTTAATGTGGTGTGTTACATTGATTTTTTAAAAATAAATTTATTCATTTATTTATTTTTGGCTACCTTGGGTCTTCATTGCTGTGTGTGGGCTTTCTCTAGCTGTGGAAAGCCGGGGGCTACTCTTCATTGCGGTGTGCGTGCTTCTCATTGCAGTGGCTTCTCTTGCTGCGGAGCATGGGCTCTAGGCACGCGGGCTTCAGTAGTTGTGGCATGCGGGCTCAGTAGTTGTGGCTCGCGGGCTCTAGAGTGCAGGCTCAGTAGTTATGGCGCACGGGCTTAATTGCTCTGCGGCATGTGGGATCTTCCCGGACCAGGGATCAAACCTGTGTCCCCTGCATTGGCAGGGGGATTCTTAACCACTGCACCACCAGGGAAGTCCCTACATTGATTTTTGTATGTTGAACTACCCTTGCATTCCTGAGATAAAACCCACGTGGTCATGGTGTATGGTCCTTTAACATGCTGATAGATTCAGTTTGTTAATATTTTATCAAGGATTTTTGCACCTGTGTTCATAAGGGATGTTGGCCTGTAGTCTTTTCCTTGTAATGTCTTTATCTTGCTTTGGCATCAGGGCAATACTGGCCTCTTAGAATTAGGAAGTGTTCCCTCCTCTTTAATTTTTGGAAGAGTTTAAGAATAACTGGTGGTAGTTCTTTAATTGTTTGGTAGGATTTACCAGTGAAGCCATATGGTGTTGGACTTTTCATTTTTGGGTTTTTGTTGATTTTATTTTCTTTAAATTATAAAATTCACATGACGTCAACAGTTACCATCTTAACTTGTTGGGAGGTGTTGTGCTGGTCCCAGCCTATTTTTTTTTTTCAATCAATCAATCAATTAATTAATTAATTAATTTAAGGCCGCGTTGGGTCTTTGTTGCTGTGTGCAGGCTTCCTCTAGTTGTGGCGATCGGGGGCTACTCTTCGTTGTGGTGCGTGGGCTTCTTATTGCGGTGGCTTCTCTCGTTGCGGAGCACGGTATTTGTGGTGCGCAGGCTCAGTAGCTCCACAGCACGTGGGATCTTCCCGGACCAGAGCTCGACGCGTGTCCCCTGCACTGGCAGGCTGATTCTTAACCACTGCACCACCAGGGAAGCCCCTCTATTCCCTTTTTTATTGTTTCTCTTCTTCTGTTAGCTTTGGGTTTCATTTGCTCTTTGTCTGCTTCATTAAGGTGTACGGTGTGGGTATTTATTTGAGACCGCCTTCTTGTTAATGCAGGTACCTGCAGCTGTACGTTTTCCTGTTCACACTGCTTTCACTGCATCCCACGAGTTTGGTTGCAGTCAGCCCTCTCTTAGGTCGTTGCCGTGCTCTGCGGTTGTCAGCCATATTGTGGGGAGCATGCCATGGCAGATATCTGTGTGCCTTTTCCATTATTTCCTTGGGACAGGTGCCTGGGAGTTGAATTGCCAGATCTAACGGCAAGCACTTTCTTACAGCCTCAGCCCCAAGCAGGTGTTTGTGTGCCCTCCTCAGGTAGCTTGGAAGGCCTTCTGCCTCCTGCGCCCTCTCCTGTGTGTGTCTGGGTCGGGGCACCTGGTCTTGGGGGCGCTGTGGGCAGCGCTGTGGTTGGGTGCAGGGCTGGAATGGGATGCAGCACCACGTGGGGCTCTGGATACCCGGCCCCAGTGACCTCCCCTCTGTCCTGCGCAGCCAGCTCCGGCCTTCACGGTGAAGCAGGGCGTCCACGTCTCAGGAGCGTCCCCCGAGAGCGTCAGCGGCCTCCTCTCGGAGGTGGCCGAGTGCGGGACCCACTACGCGCGCCTGAGCCACTTCTCTCTGCAGCCTGTGCTGGACGCCTCGTGCAGCGAGGGCCTCGTGTTCCAGGTACGGCCCCGCCTCACGCTGCTGCAGGCGTGCCTGAGAGCCGTCCGCAGGTCCTGCACCAGGGCCTCTGAGCACAAACAGTGTTCTCCTCGGTGACGTCCAAAACCCGTCAGTTACCCGCCAGGAGTGGGGTGGCCGGCGATTACGCCTTACCTGGCCCGTCACTTCACTGGAAGCCTGGGGCAGACGTGTTGGGGCCACGAGAGAGTGTGAGGCAGGTGTGGCCAGTGCTGGGGGCCCCGGGGGCAGGCCAGGCGGTGTGTGGGGGGCCCATGCTGCCTGTTCCCCACTGGGTCCCTGGCGTGGGGCTGAACCAGGTCCTCTTGAAAGCCTTGTCTTTGGCCCATTCGCGGGCCACAGCCCCCAGGACAGCGGGGGCAGCTGCGTGGGAGGGGCATCCAGACTGAGAGAAGGGCGCGGGCGCCGCGGCGGGGTTGCTGGGGTGACGTGATGAGACTCAGGTTCTAGGACGGGTCCCACAGGGCTGGGAGGGCGGAAGGAAACCAAGACAGGACTGCTGTGTCGGCTCTCTGGGGTGTGAGGGCGGGACGGCCGTCTCCTTGCTGGTGGGTGCCTGACGTTTGTTCTGGAGTGTTCCACGCAGACCTCCTGGAACGGCGTGAGCTGAGCTGGGGCCGTGCTGCTGTGGTGCTGCCCAGGACACGTGTGTCCTTGAGACCCCAGTGGTCTGAGCAGCCAGAGACCCTCTGAGGGCTGGCGTCTGTGCGCAGAGCCCAGCTGCTTGGGATCCGCAGGGTCCGATTTCCCGGTGCAGCTGGCCCTGGCTGCGGGGACAGGATTTGCAGTGGCCTCGGGCTCCCGGCCAGGCTGGGTGTCTGCACGTGACCCACAGATGCCCGTTCCTTGGAGCACGGAGCCCCAGGACTGGGGGTGGAAGCCCTGCCTTTTGCCTGCACCGGCTCACGCTCCGGTTCTGAGCTTGGTGGCAGTGCCCCAGCGCCCGGCCGCCCTCCTCCCAGCCCCCTGCCCCCTGCCCCCTGCCCTGCAGGCCTTCACCAGCGGCCTGAGGAGGTACCTGCAGTACTACCGGGCTTGTGTGCTCTCCACCCCGCCCACCCTGAGCCTCCTCACCATCGGCTTTCTCTTCAAGAAACTGGGCCGGCAGCTCAGGTGAGCCTCAGCACGGCAGCCTGGTAGCTGGACAGGGGCAGGTGTGGGGCTTGCTGGGTGGTGGGCAGCCATGAAAACAGCCCTCCTGGCGGGCGTCTGGACAGCCCCTTGACCCAGCTGAGTTCACGAGGTGCTGGGTGCTGTCTGTTGGCAGCCCACCACGCGGGCCCTGCCCAGGATCGGGGGCTTCTGCCTGACAGGCACACAGGGTGCCTACAGACAGACCCGGCCCCTGGCACCCAGGAGCCAGTTAGTAAACGCCAGGCTGAGGCCCGCTGGCAGGTGCCACCTGGAGAAGGCAGAGTGGGGGGCTGGGGCGGGCTGAGGGGTTCAGTGGGAGAGGAGTTCTTGCAGGCAGAGGGGAAAGAGTGTGGAGGTCCCGGGGCTGGAGATGGGAGCCTGGGGGCGTCTGGAGGGTGCTGTCGGGGGCCACGCTGCCGTGTGGAGCACGGCCTGAAGCGGGGTGTCGGGGGCGAGGGCCCCGAGGGGGACTTGGCAGCCATCCAGGGCAGAGGAGGTGGCAGCCTGGGGGAGGCGGGAGAGTGGCAGGTTTGGGGAAGGGTGGTGGACTCAGGGGAATTCAGTCTTGGCCAGACCTGGGAAGGAGGTGGAGATGCGTGGGGCGCCCTGGGAGGGGCCCGGCAGGAGGCTCACACCTGAGGTCCTTGAGGTGCAGGTGGTTTTAAAGCCAGACCATCTGGACAGGCAGAGGAGGGCCTGGGACGTGTTCTGCTCCCCTGGTCTCACCGGCCTGTGTGTCCAGGTACCTGGCTGAGCTCTGCGGTGTCGGCACTGGACTCCTGGGCGCTGGGGGCGGAGCGCCTGGGGCTGCGTTCCCCACTGTGAGTCTGGGTTCCTGCTGGGTGCGGGCCTGGCCGGCGCCGGGGGACGGGCAGGGCTCCCTGCCTGCTGCCTGTGCCATGTGCGCTGAGCCCTCGCCTTGCCGCCCGCAGGGGGTGAGGCTGCTCTCCTACCTGTACCAGGAGGCCCTGGATAACTGCAGCAACGAACACTACCCAGTCCTGCTGTCCCTGCTGAAGACCAGCTGCGAGCCCTACACGCGGTGGGGGCCGCACGGGCTCGGGGCGCCTGCTCGGCGCGGGGATCAGAGATCGGGGCGGCGCGGGGAGGGCGGGATGGGGGGTTCGGACTGTGGGCTCCGGGGCGCAGCTCTCTACCCCCGTGGGTGCCACCCGCCTCACCACCGGCCCACCCGCCCTGGCAGGTTCATCCACGACTGGGTGTACAGTGGGGTCTTCAGAGACGTCTACGGCGAGTTCATGATCCAGGTGAACCATGAGTACTTGGGCTTCAGAGGTAGGTGGTGGCCGGCTGGGGCCCCGCACCCTCAGGTGGGCCAGGGCCGTGGTGGGACGCAGACCCGGCTGTCCCGTCCCTCACGTAGATAAGTTTTACTGGACCCACGGCTACGTGCTCATCTCCAAAGAGGTGGAGGACTGCGTCCCCGTGTTCCTGAGGCACGTTGCCCACGACGTGTACGTCTGCGGGAAGACCATCAACCTGCTGAAGCTCTGCTGCCCCCGGGTGAGGAGGGGGGCTGGCGCGCGCCACCTGCAGCACGCTGCCCGCCTGTCGCCTGCCAGCCCCGGCCCCCTGAGGCCTGGCCATCTGTCCTGAGCTCTGGGTCAGCTGTGTTGGACCAGGGGTCGTGGTGACCTCTCCCTCAGTTTCCCTTGAGAGTTTCACGAGCTCAGCTTCAGTTGAGTTTCTGGGCACTTGTTCACAGACGGGAGGAGAGCTGAGGGCATTTCAGAGGCCAAGGAGGCAGTGGGCTCCTCCCCCCGCCCTCCGCATTGGAAGCTGCCCCGGCAGGACAGGGGTGGGCTGCGTCGCCAGGAAGGTGGACCCAGGGAGTCGTGTGCAGGCGTCACAGGGCTTGGCTGTGCTCCATGCGGCTGAGGCTCTGTGGAAGATGGCCAGGTGGCAGTGGTCACCTGGTGGGGTGTGGACCGGCAGCCTCTGCCTGGAGGCGCTGTCTGATGTCTGAGCAGGCTGGCCAGGTGTGTGGACCTGGGGGTTCCTGGCAGTGGAAACGCCGGGTGCAGGCCGGATCAGGGGGCAGCAGCCGGCTGAGTGCAGGGCTGAGACCAGACTGGAGCGGCCAGGACACGCTCAGGGCTGGGTGGGAGCGGCCCATGCAGGGGAGGAGACCCATATTGGTGAGCCCCCAGGAGCAGCCTAGAGGTTGGCTGCGGGGAGGTGGGGCTCTGGGGAGGGCGGGACTACATGGTGGGCTGGGCCCTGGGGAGAGGGCTGGCGGCTGGGGCAGTCCCGTCTGAGCTGACCTTAGGAAGTGCGTGTGGGTGTGTCCGGCTCTTGGCGGCTTCTTCTGAAGTGTTACTTGTGGGAGCCAGACCTGGCTTCTGCCACAGGGCAGCCTTGGCCTGGGCGGAAGCCCACCCAGCCTGTGACGTCCCGGAGCCGTGGAGGATGTCAGTGAGGAGTGCAGCGTCTCTGGGGAAGCAGGCTGTCCGCGTGGGTCGCCAGAAACAGGGAGGCAGAGAGGGGTGTGGGTCTGAGTGCCTCTGGGCTCATGGCAGGTCCTCCCTCCTCGGCAGCATTACCTCTGCTGCTCCGATGTCCCCGTCCCTCGCATCTCGGTGATATTCTCCCTCGAGGAGCTGAAGGACATCGAGAAGGACTGTGCCATCTACGTGGGCCGGATGGAGAGGGTGGCGCGCCACAGCTCCATCAGCAAGGAGGAGAAGGTGAGGGGGCACCTTGGGCCACGGGCCTGGCCTTGCGCCTCCCGCTCCTCTCTCCTCCCAGGGTGGGCTGGACAGTGGGCTCCCCTCCTGCTCAGGAGGGGCACGTGTACTGGGGCCCAAGCTGTGCGCCTCCTGTGGACTGGGGAGGGGTTTGATGGAAAGTCCTTCCTGGCCTGGCACCTGGTGGGCAGCGGGGAGATGTGGGCCGGGCAGACCCCAGAGAACAAGTGGTGGGGTGGCGGGGAGCGCTGGAGGTGCAGGAGGCTGTATACCCCACTGGAGCGCCCTGGCCTGGCCCTCCGTCCCTGCAGGGAAGCCCGTCCCCTTCAGGGTGGGCATACAGGCCTGGGGCCTTGGCCCCAGATTGCTCTGGGAGAGTGTGTCGACTGCCTGGGAACCAGCCTCACCACTGTGTGGGGCGGGCACCGTGCCCCCGGAGCCCACCCGGGGTCTGAGCGGACCCCTCTCCCAGGCCGTCCCAGGGGCACGGGAGGGAGGATTAGATGCATCAATCACTGGTGGTCTTTTTCAGGAATTACGAATGGAAATTGCAAAACAAGAATTAATTGTCCAGGCCCGGGAAGCTGCGTCCAGGGTCCTGAGCGCGCTCAGCGGTGCGTGTGGCTCGGGTCCCCCTCTGTGTTGGGGGGCTGCCTGCTGGGGCTGCTCATAACGTGCCCCTTACTCTCTCGTCGCAGATCGGCAGCTGTCTGAGCGGATGGCCTTAGATGCCCAGAAGCGAGAGCAGTTTCAGAGGCTGAAGGAGCAGTTTGTGAAGGACCGGGAGGTGAGTGGGGTTGGCCTGGGGGTGGCACAGGCTCGGGAAGTCGGCCTCACCATTGGGGCCGCCGGGGGGTGTTGTGCAGCGCCGCCGGGTGGCCAGGCAGGAGGAGCTGGATGATGACTTCAGCTACGCCCGCGAGCTCCGGGACCGGCAGAGGAGGCTGAAGGCCCTGGAGGAGCAGCTGGAGAGGAAGGCCAGGTAGGCGGCCGCGGGCGCAGGGGCCACTCCGGGTCGGCCTCCCTGGGACGAGGGCACCGCGGGGACACCGTGGCTCATTTGATCTCTGTGATGGCCCTTTACCTTTTATTTTGAAACCTTTCAGGTGTACGTTCAGGCTGGAAGAGTAGTGGTCTGAACTCAGAACGTCTTCTTGCGGTCGGTTTGTGTGGATTGGGATTCAGGATCGGTCCACACACTGTGTTCCTGTCGCCTCTCTGTCTCTTTGTTTCTTTTAAGTTAAACAGCTCCTGTTCTTCTAATTTATTCTTAAACCTGTTAGCAGTTTGACAGAGAGACAGGAATTTCTCCAGCACAGTACCTGAGAGTCTGTCTCTTGCTGTGCCGTCAGCTTGTCCCGCCCTCCCCTGCATTTCCCATAAGCTGGCAGCAGAGCTGGCATCTCGAAGGGGGGACCTTTGTGGGAGGGGCTGTCCCTTCCTACTCATCGTCTCGGGGTCTCAGTTGTCCTGACCTTGGGGATGGTTTATGGAGCTGTGACGGAGCCAGCAAGTGATGAGTGCACGTGCCTCCGTGCTGTCTTGTGTGTACACACGTGTGTGTGTGCGCATGTGAGTAGATGTTATTCACCTGTTTACACGAGGAGGAAACTAGGTGTAGAGGCCGTGTCCCTGGCCTGTGGCAACCGAATTAAAAATGGCCGGTCCAGGTTTGAAACCAGTTTCCTGATGGCGAGAGGATCAAAATCGTTGGGTGTTGACATGCCAGGCCAGCTTTGAATTAAGCAAATAAAATGTTTACACTGCACCCTGTGTACCCTTTTGCATTAACAATCAGTTCTCTGGGGTTTGCTTCAGCGGAACGGGAAGTTGCCTTTTATGCGGCTGAGGAAGCGAGGCCTTACCTCCTAGAGGGCCTGGGCAGCCCCCGGCCCCTCGCCAGTCCCTCTGCCCCAGGCTGTGTAGGCGCTCATTCTGGTGTTCACTCAGCAGAGTGAATTCACTGGGCCTGCCCGCTGGGGGCTCCTCGTCTGGGGGCCAGAAAGACCTGCCCAGCGAGGCCCCTGCAGGTGTTGCGGAAGCAGCTGCCTGGCCGGGGAAGGCGCTGGGCGTGTGGCCTGCCCATCGGGGGCCTCTGCCACGGAGAGCATCCAGCCCACGGGGCACTGGCTGGACGGTGGGGTGCCCGTGGTGACCAGTCCCCTGTCGGTGGCTCCAGGCAGGCGCTGGTGGATCGTTACAGCCAGCTGTCCGCAGAGGCAGCTCGGCGGGAGCAGAAGGCGCTGTGGACGGTCCGGAGGCACAGATTGGCTGGCGCTCGGCTTCGGTTTCTCTTGGAAGATCAGAGACGCGTTCAGGTAGCGCTGCCGTTCACCCGGGAGCTCTTTCCCGGTCCCCGGGGGCCTCAGAAGCCCCTGAGGTCGCATGCAGACCTTCCCGTGTGCCCGCTGGAGGAGGATGAGTAAGGCTCTCATCACATGCTCAGAAGGGTCGTGACCGGGAGAGGCCATGCTGCCCTCAGACGACACAGGTGGTGCCGGGCGCCAGCCGGGCTGCGAGCCAAGTGCTGCGTGAGCCCCGCCGCATCGCGGTGCCCGACAGGCGCGGGCCGTGGGGCTGTGGCTTCCACCCCCACGGCTGCCGCCGCACATCCTGCTGGTTGAATTTCAGGAGCTGCTGGAAGACATGGCTGAGGGGAAGCCCCTGGAGCCGCTGGCCGTCCTCCCGGGTGCCCGCTCCCAGGTGAGTGCCCGCTCCCGGGCGAGGGGCCGGGGCAGGATCCAGGGCATGTAGGGTGGGGCTCGGAGCTGGCTGCCCCGTGCCTGGCCTGTGTCCCCACTGCCCCCCTAGCGTGGGTTTTGGTGCTGGTTGCAGAACTGAACTTGGGGGACAGAGCCAGATAATGGGAGGGATCAACGCGCACTTGTGTTTCAGGCTTCCTTTCTGGGCCCTGAGCTTCCAGACGGAGGCGGCAGCTGCAATTCTGGGTGTGAGGAGCAGCACGAGGCTGCCCGCGACGGCCCCGACAGGCAGAGCGTGCTGACGCCGCAGCCCCTCGAGTCTCCAGCAGCGGGTGCCTGCGGCTCAGGGCCAGGCGCAGGCCCGCCGTCAGAGCAGGCGGAGGAGCCGGGGCCGTTCTCTGTGGGCCTCAGCATCCAAGACTTCCTGCCCGCGGCCCAGGGGGCTGAGCAGCCTGTGCTCACCAGCGCGGCCCCCGTCCTGGACGAGGCGCTGCAGACCATCGGCTCGGACCTGCCTCCCCTGGCTCCGTCCGCAGCAGCGGACACGGGGCCCTCCGGGCCACAGGAGTACGATTTCAGAACCATCCTGAGGCCGGCTGTGGCCGCCCCCGCTTCCCCAGGGGCCCTCCAGACTGCAGGAGGCAGCTTGGGCAGTGAGGGGCAGCAGCTGCGGGAGGACACTCACGTGCAGCCGGACACGTGTGTCCCAGATGGGCGGGTGGCTCTGCCTCACGCGCACCCCCCCCAGCACCCCTCCCGCCAGGAGGAGAGCAGCCAGGCCACGGGGCAGCTCTGTGGGCAAGTGGCAGAGCCTGGTGTTCCCACAGAGGGTTATGCTTCTGGAATGGCTCTCTCCCGGCCACGGTGGAACGTCCACGGACACGTGTCTGATGCCAGCATCAGGGTGGGGGAGAACGTGTGGGATGTGGCCCCCTCCCGGCCACGGTGGAACGTCCACGGACACGTGTCTGATGCCAGCATCAGGGTGGGGGAGAACGTGTGGGATGTGGCCCCCTCCCGGCCACGGTGGAACGTCCACGGACACGTGTCTGATGCCAGCATCAGGGTGGGGGAGAACGTGTGGGATGTGGCCCCCTCCCGGCCACGGTGGAACGTCCACGGACACGTGTCTGATGCCAGCATCAGGGTGGGGGAGCACGTGTGGGATGTGGCCCCCTCCCGGCCACGGTGGAACGTCCACGGACACGTGTCTGATGCCAGCATCAGGGTGGGGGAGAACGTGTGGGATGTGGCCCCCTCCCGGCCACGGTGGAACGTCCACGGACACGTGTCTGATGCCAGCATCAGGGTGGGGGAGCACGTGTGGGATGTGGCCCCCTCCCGGCCACGGTGGAACGTCCACGGACACGTGTCTGATGCCAGCATCAGGGTGGGGGAGAACGTGTGGGATGTGGCCCCCTCCCGGCCACGGTGGAACGTCCACGGACACGTGTCTGATGCCAGCATCAGGGTGGGGGAGAACGTGTGGGATGTGGCCCCCTCCCGGCCACGGTGGAACGTCCACGGACACGTGTCTCAGTCCAGTGTGATGCTGGGGGTGCTCTCAGGGGAAGCCGAGCCCAACGTGCCTGGGCCCCCCTGGGCGCCCCCTGACCATGGGTCCCAGTCAGGCCTCAACTTGGGAGCCCAGAGCCCTGCCCGGGAACAGGAGCCACGGCTGCCTGCAGAGACGGCCTCAGGCGGCTCCGGTGCGCAAGTGGCTGGACCTGGCTCTGGCCGTGGGGAGGAGAGCGGCCTGCAGGCCTTGCTGTCTGCGGAGGCTGCACCCGCTGCTCTGGAAGATGGTATCCCTGAGGAGCCAGGTCAGTGGGGCCCCCAGGGCTGTCCTGTGATGGGGGGCGTCTGTGAGCCCAGGGGGGGCGGAGGGAGGGCGGGTGAGAAGCTGGCTGCCCTGGGGACTTGGTGGGGCGCTGCCCTGCGGCAGGTGCTGGGCCCTGATGCCCCCTCCTACCCCGTTTGTTTCGCTCAGGCTCGGGGGCGAGTGGGGACTCCCAGGATCTCTCTCCAAGTGGCCCTCCGAGCTCACAGGTCAGGGCAGACGTGGTCAGGGGTTGGGGATCGGGAGTCGGGGGAGCGTGTGCTGCTGGTGGGCCCGCTGCCCCCACCTGGCCTGTCGTGGGCAGTGAGGGCTCCGTCCTGGGACTGGGCAGCACGTGGGGGATTCCCCCCGCCCCGTCCATCCTCTTCCACACGAGGGGAACAGGCGGGTTCCTTGAGGCTGGGTTGTCTCAGGAGGGCGTGGACACCCGGAGCAGCCCAGGCCCTGGCGAGGAGGCGGCCCAGCGCTGGGACAGGGAGCAGGCCTACTTGGCGGGCCTGGCGGGGCAGTATTGCCTGGAGCAGTACCCGGACAGCTACGAGGCCATGTGTGAGTGGGCTGGCCGTGGTGGGAGGGAGCCTGGCCGGCGTGTCCGTGGTGCGGGACCGTGGTCCGTGTCACCCCTGCAGCAGAGCCTCCCGTCGCCCGCCTCCTGCACCATGGGCTTCCCCGAGCTTTCGCCCTCCCCGAGGACCCCGGGGCCCAGTCAGACGCGGACGAGAGCGCGGTGCAGCTGAGCGAGCTGCTGCCACTGCCCGTGCTCATGAAGCACTCCATCACGGCCCCGCTGGCTGCCCAGTGAGTGCCCGCCTGGCCCGCCCCGCCCAGCCCTCCTGCCCGGCCCTCCCTGCCTTGCCGGCCAGTGACGCCAGGCCCCTCCTGCCAGCGTCTCCCTGGTGAACAAGGCCGCGGTTGACTACTTCTTCGTGGAGCTGCACCTCGGGGCGCACTTCGAGGCGCTGCGGCACTTCCTGCTGATGGAGGACGGGGAGTTTGCGCAGTCCCTCAGCGACCTGCTCTTTGAGAAGGTGAGCCCCAGGTGGGGCTGCGGGAGGGGGTCCGGAGGCCTCGGGACACCTTGGGACACCTGTGCCCTGCTGCTGCAGCTCGGGGCGGGACAGACACCTGGGGAGCTCCTCAGCCCGCTGGTGCTCAACTCCGTGCTGAGCAAGGCCCTGCAGTACAGCCTGCACGGCGACACCCCGCACGCCGCCAACCTCTCCTTCGCCCTCAAGTTCCTGCCCGAGACGTTTGCCCCCAATGCCCCGGACGTGCTGAGCTGCCTGGAGCTCAGGTACAAGGTGAGTAGGGCCCCCTTGTGCAGATGGGTGGGGGATGGTCCCGGGACGCAGGACGTGCTAAGTCGGCTTCCCTGGCAGGTTGACTGGCCCCTCAACATCGTGGTCACCGAGGGCTGCTTGAGCAGGTACAGCGGCATTTTCTCCTTCCTGTTGCAGTTGAAGCTCATGATGTGGACACTCAAGGATGTCTGCTTCCACCTCAAGCGCACAGGTGAGCCTCGCAGGGCCCCGGTGTCCCCTCAGCCCGTGGCCGTAGCTCAACACCCCCCCCACCCCATCCCCCCCGCAGCACGGGTGAGCCACGCGGCCGGCTCGGTGCAGTTCCGCCAGCTGCAGCTGTTCAAGCACGAGATGCAGCACTTTGTGAAGGTCATCCAGGGCTACATCGCCAACCAGATCCTGCATGTCACCTGGTGTGAGTTCCAGGCCAGGCTGGCCTCGGTGGGCGACCTAGAGGAGATCCAGCGTGCCCATGCCGAGTACCTGCACAAGGCTGTCTTCAGGTGAGGCGCGGGGCCGGGGCCGCGTCCCCCGGGTCGGGCGCGCTCACCGCAGCCCCCGTCTCGCTCCCCCAGGGGTCTGCTGACAGAGAAGGCGGCGCCCGTCATGAACATCATCCACAGCATCTTCAGCCTGGTCCTCAAGTTCCGCAGCCAGCTCATCTCCCAGCCCTGGGGCCCGGCCAGCGGCCCCCGCGGCCCCGAGCACCCCAGCTTCGCCCTCATGCAACAGTCCTACAGCACCTTCAAGTACTACTCCCACTTCCTCTTCAAAGGTGACCCCTCCCCTGGGCCGGGCAGGGGCAGGTGGGGCGGGGGCGGGGCTGAGCTGCTCACGGACCCCCCTCCCTCCAGTGGTGAGCAAGCTGGTGAACCGCGGCTACCAGCCCCACCTGGAGGACTTCCTGCTGCGCATCAACTTCAACAACTACTACCAGGACGCCTGAGGCCTGTGTGGCGTGGCGGGTGCCTGGGCTGGAATAAAGGTGCTGCCCGCCCCACTTGTGCCTCTCTCTACCGGGCGGGGGCGGGGGCGGGGGCGGGGGCAGAACGAACACACGGAGGCGACCGAGGGAGCTGCCAGTTTATTTAGGAGCTGCGTGCCCCGCCAGGCTGGCGAGGTGGGCGGGGGCCGTGCGTGTCCGCCGGTCCCCTCTGCTGAGCCGTCCTGGCGCAAAGCAGCCTGTCGCTGGGAGAAGAGCCTGGGGCTGGGCGGTGCTGCCGAGTCCGCATCGGACAGAGACGGGTCGGGTCCTGACTGGACGTCTCTGCCGTCATGGAGAGACGGGCGGGGTGGGCGCCGCCTCATGGACTCACTCAAGGGCTTGGGCCTCGGGGCTCCTGCGTGGAGGCCTCCAAGGCGCTTACGACGATCACGTCACACACAGCTCCGCCGCCCAGAGCGGGGGCTTGCTGCTGTACGAGTGCCGCCGGCCGGCTGCCCCGCCGGCCTCCCCACTGGCCTCCTCGGGCTCGGCGGCCTCGCGGGCCTCGGCGGCCCCCCCCTCCCTGCGGTAAGGGGTCTCCAGCAGCTTCAGCACCCGCCGCACCTGGAGGAGAGCAGAGGGTGCGGTGTTTGTCGGGGGCCGGCCTCGCCCGCAGTGGGAGGGGACCAGTAGGGGAGGGCCGGGCAGGCCGCTTGCCTCTGAGAAGTCTCCGCTCTCGGCAGCCTCGATGGCGCCCTGCGCGATGTAGTTCCTCAGGACGTACTTGGGGTTGTTCGCGTGCATGACGCGCACGCGCTCGGCCTGCCAGGCAGCGGTGTCGCCGGCGGCCTCCTGATCCTTCTCCAGCCGGGCTCTGGAGTCACACCCGAGCCGAGCGTCAGCAGAGCCGCCCCCCCCGCTGCCCTGGGGTCCCCGCGGGGGGTGTGGGGAGGGGGGCCCACCTGTACTCCAGGAGCCAATCGGCCCAGCGGCTCCTGTTCCTGCCGTGCAGCTCG